>NW_024704745.1:2155199-2905175 GCF_018977255.1 Callorhinchus milii | reverse complement strand
CCCTCTCAACCCCTCTCCCTCCTCACTCCATCCCTCCCTCCCTCAACCCCTCTCCCTCCTCACTCCATCCCTCCCTCCCTCAACCCCTCTCCCTCCTCACTCCATCCCTCCCTCAACCCCTCTCCCTCCTCACTCCATCTCCTCCTCACTCCATCTCCCTCAACCCCTCTCCCTCCTCACTCCATCCCTCCCTCAACCCCTCTCCCTCCTCACTCCATCTCCCTCCTCAACCCCCCCTCCTCACTCCATCCTCCCTCCCTCCCCCCCCTCCTCACTCCATCCCTCCCTCACCCCCTCCTCACTCCCTCTCCCTCCCTCAACCCCCCTTCCTCACTCCCTCAACCCCCCCTCCTCACTCCATCCTTCCTCTCTCCAACCCCCCTTCCTCACTCCCTCAACCCCCCTTCCTCACTCCCTCAACCCCCCCTTCCTCCCTCCAACCCCCCTTCCTCCTCCTCCAACCCTCCTCCCTCCCTCAAACCCCCCCCCCTTCCTCCTCCCTCCAACCCCCCCCCTTCCTCCCTCCCTCAACCCCCCCTTCCTCACTCCCTCAACCCCCCCTTCTTCACTCCCTCCACCCCCTCCTCACTCCATCCCTCCCTCCTCAACCCCCTCCTCACTCCCTCAACCCCTTCCGCACTCCCTCAACCCCCATTCCCCACTCCCTCAACCCCCATTCCTCACTCCCTCAACCCTCCCTCCTCACTCCCTCAACCCCCCTCCTCACTCCATCCCTCCTCCCTCAACCCACCTCCTCACTCCATCCTCCCTCCCTCAACCCCCGCTCCTCACGCCTCAACCCCCCCTTCCTCACTCCCTCAACCCCCCTCACTCATCCCTCCCTCCACTCCTCTCACTCATCCCTCCCTCCCTTCCTCCTCCAACCCCTCCTCACTCCCTCAACCCCCCCTCCTCAACTCCTCCCTCTCCAACCCCCCCCATACTCACTGACCCTCAACAAATCACCCTCCTCCTCACCCCCTTCCCCCTCACCCTCTCCCCTTCCCTCTCACCCCCTCCTTCTCTGCCCCACTCCTCATCCCCCTCTCCTGCTCACCCACCTCACCCCCCCTCCTCATCCGCCCCCCCCTCCTCATCCGCCCCCCCCCACCCCACCCTCCTCAGGGGATTGAGGAAGAGAGCGCAAGTTTGTAATTGATATGACTTTTGAATAAACCAATAAATAATACTTGCATTTGATACATCGCCTTATTTATTCACTTCGGTGGAGGCGCCTCAAAGTGCTTTACAGAAATATACTGTGAAGTGTATTCACTGTGTGCTTCTTGGGTGAAGTGCAGCAGCAGGGATTGCACACAGCAATGTCCCACAAACAGTTGTGGATTAAGTGACCAGTTTTATCTGGGGGATTGTCTGGCAGGACACTGAGCGAGGAAAACTCACTTCTCTTTTCAAATAGTGCCACGGGATCTTTAACGTCCGCCTGAACAGGCAGACGGGACCTCGGTTTAACGTCTCATCCAAAGGATGGTACCTCCGACAATGCAAAAACATCCCCAGCACAGCAAGCAGACCATCTGCTATTTTTTCCCCCCTCTGGAACTGAGTCCTGTAGCTCAGTGGTTGGAGCACTCGACTCCCTTCGCGAGGGGACCTGGGTTCGATTCCCTGCAGGGCGTAACATTGGGCAAGTTTTCTTACTGCATGCGTCTCTGTTTATCTAGCAGTAAGCAAGAATCCAATTGTTAGTCGACTGGCGGATCGCTTTCTGAGGGTAATAATCCCTTTTTTAAAAAAAATTGGTCGCTTCAATCCATGACTGTTTGTGGGACGCTGGGGGCACAATTGTCTGCTGCTTTTTGCCGACAAAATATACAGTCAATTCACTTTACAGTACATTCTCTGATATGCTTTGAGACTTCTCAACGACGTGTTAAGGCACTATATCAAATGCAAGTATTATTTTTAAATTATGTTTCTTTTCTTAATAATTATAATTATACTTCAATTTTATCAAGTCTCTTTCTTGTGTTTCTTCTGTCCATTTCCTCTCCTGTTTCTCTCTCTCTCTTTCTACCCATCTCCCTGGTGTTTTGTACCTGATTCTCTGCTGGAATGCAGATGTACAGACAAAAAAAACTCACCAATATCTCGCCCAAGTGGTCACTGTTCACGCATATAAAGGGTGAGCACTGGGACAAGCTCTTTGACCTTGCCTTGACTCACTCTGATAAAATGTCAACATGCATAAGGATTCCAGCTACGGTCCTAGCTCAAGGCTGTTGAGGTTGGAAGCACTTCCTCTCAGGGTACCACACCCACGAAACGCCAGAAAACAAACAAAACCCTCTGATGCTGATCTGATATTTCTATTTAGACATCACCACTTCCTCTGAAACTGCTCTCAAAATTCGGGCTATGCTTCTCTTTCGCCGGAGTGCCTGTAAAGGGACTGGGACCTGGGGACAAGCAGTCTGGTCCTGTTCCTATAAAATTGGAATTTCCTGTGGAGGGATTCAGGATAACTCAACCACTGGCACTTTAGAGCACGTATATCTGGATATCAGGAGTACTTTCAAGCTTTACAGCAATGCCACAACATTCCTTATTGAATCACAGATTTTACAACAATAATAATAATAATCTTTGCATTTGATATAGCGCCTTATCACATCTCAAAGCGCTTTGCAGGATATATCATAAAGTGGATTGACTTTGCGAAACATGGCAGCCAATTGCGTATAGTAGTGTCCTACAAACAGTTGTGGATTGAGCGACCAAGTTCTTATTATTTTATTTATTTTTTGAAGGGATTATTATCCCCGGAAAAGCAATCTGCAATCGACTAACAACCAGTTCCTATTTACTGCTTGTTAAACAGAGGCGTGTGGAGTAAAGAAACTTGCCTAACGCCGGGGAATCGAATCCAGGTCATCTTGCTTGTGAGGCGAGTGACCTCTCTGGCTGAATCACTTTTAAAAGTTATGGATTCAGCCTGAGACACTCTGCATCCTAATAACCCAGTGTGTGTTCGTGTCAAATAATTTGTGTTAAAGAAATTTCCCTTTGAGCTTTTTCCTGTCATTTTAAATTTAGGCCTGTACAATATAATTCAAATTTACATTTATACAGTGCTTTATAATAATACTAATAATCCTTGCATTTAATATAGTGCCCTCTCATGTCTTCTGGACATCTCAAAGCGCTTCACAGGATATACTGTAAAGTGAATTGACTGTATATTTTGTGGGCGAAACACGGAAGCCAATTGCGCACAGCAGCGTCCCCACAAACAATCGTGCAACACTACTGGGAGGGGAGGAAGTCCCAGAGGATTAAACAGCCCTGCCTTGGCACCCGAGCAGGGGATGGGAGGCGGTGGTGGGGGTGGCTATGGAGGGGAAAAATAAACTAAAGCATGGTCTTAAGAGGTACATCTTCGGAGAGATCTTGATTGAGGTGAGGGAGGGAGAGAGAAAGGGAGCAAGTCAGAAAGAGAATCTCGGATGGAATTTCAGAGAGTACAAGCCTCCCTGCTGATGGTGGGACAGATAAGGTAGGCAATATGAGACAGGCCAGTGGAGCCTGTAGCTCAGTGGTTAGAGCACTCGCCTCGCAAGCAAGAGATCTGGGTTCGAGTCCCAGACAGGGTGAAATCTTGGGCAAGTTTCCTTACTCCACACACATACGCACACCTCTGTTTACCTAGCAGTAAGTAGGAACCCGGTTGTTATTCGATCGCTTTTCCAGGGGTAATAATTCCTTCAAAAATAAATTAAAATGAATAATAATAAATTGGTCACTTCAATCCACGACTGTTTGTGGGACACTGCTGTGCGCTTTTGACTCTCACGTTTCGACCACAAAATGTACAATCAATTCACCTTACAGTATGTTCTGTGAAGAGCTTTTAGATATCTTGAAGATGTCATAAGGCGCTATATCAATGCAAGGATTATTATTATCTAAGTTACAAACTCATTGATAGGTAGAAGGATTTTCTGGGAGGAAAAAAAAATACTGGTGAGTGACCTTCGCTTTCTGTCCTTTCAGGATTTCTCTGCACGTCTGCAGCGTCTTCGCGCCTGACGAGCTCCGAGCTGGTTCAGAAGCGCATCCAGCTGTTCAACAAGGAGAAAGAGAGACAGAGGTCACTGATCCCCCGCATCGAGAAGATTGAAGTTAAATATGTGGGAACGTCAGACCCTGGGACTGTCTTCATCATGAACAAGGGGCTCTCTACCCCTTACAACTGTGCCATGCGTGAGTTGTCCATCTTTGTTATTTCCAATTCTCTACCTCCTCCTTGCCCTGTTCTCCTGACATACTCCCTGAACTCAACAACAACTTGGATTTATACAGTGCCTTTCAAATGCCCAGGAGCGCTTCACAGTGATGGAGTCTGACAACGAGCCAGGGGGAGAGTGAGGGGGGAAATGACCATAAGCACGATCAAGAAGGAAACTCTTCCTGTTCCGGTCTTATTGCGCTCTCCCTCTTGTTTCAAGCTCCCTTTATTCCATCATCCCACAGCGTAGTGGTTAGTGCGTTCATCTCGCAAGCGAGAGGATCCAGGTTTGATTCCTGGGCAGGGTGAAACCTTAGGCAAGTTTCCTTACTCCACACGCAAACCTTTGTTTGGCTTGCAGAAAGTAGGAACCTGGTTGTTAGTTGAATGTCGGACCGCTTTCTGGGGATAATAATACTCAAAATAAAATATTGTCGCTCAATCCACGACTGTTTGTGGGATGCTGCTGTGCGCAATTGGCTGCCACACTCCTCCCACAAACAACAGTCAGTTCACTTTACAGGATATTCTGTGAAGGGCTTTGAGATGTCTTAACGACACGATAAGGCGCTATATCTAATGCAAGGATTATTATATTATTATCTGTAATTGCTCCACGTAACCTCCTCCTGTTCGTACAGATCTCAGTGAGTGGCAATGCAGGCGGTCAGTGCTGGCCCTTGTGGATGGGGAAGTCTGGGATATGTATCGACCATTCCACAAGTCTTGTGATATCCAGTTCCTGACTTTCAAGGATGAAAACCCTGAAGAAGTTAATAAGGTAATGTCTCGACTTTCTGAAATAAGTTTAAGGCGAATTCCAACCTGGGGCAGTGGTAGTGCTCTCTCGTCTCTGAGTCAAGAGATCATGCGTTCAAACCTCACATTGGGACTTGTAATCACACAGTCTCAGCTGACGCTCCAATGCAGTGCTGGGGGTGCTGTCCTTCGGGTGAGACGTTAAACCGAATCTGTGCCCTGTTCAGGTGGATGTTAAAGATCCTGTGGCGCTATTTGCAAAGAAAAGGGAGTTTCTCTCTCTCTCCCGGTGAGCTGGCTAACAATCTCCCCAGGTAAAACGTTGTGCGCAAACTGCCTGCTAGTTTTCACACACAAAATATAGTCAATCCATTTTGCAGTGTATCTTGTGAAGAGTTTAGGTAATAAGGCGCTGTATCAAATGCAATTATTATTAATAATTTGTGTTTTGTGAGAGGCACTGTATAAATGCCACCAGTTCTTGTCGAAAACCTTGCCCACGCTCTCTGTTGAGAGAGAATTAGATGCGTATTTGATAAAGAAAAATGTAAAAGGGTAGGGGAGGGTTTGGAAGAGCAGAGGGGTGGGATTAACAAACATGAAGATTGGCCACTTGAGCAAGAGTGTTCCTGATATCCAACGGAATTGTGAACCTAACAAAACTCAGTGTCTACACTATAGGGAAAGTGGCAAATGCATTTTTGGACACACTTGATTAATTTAGGTTGGGAAGCTTCCTTACTCGCTTTGGGACGTCGTCCCGACGCGAAAGGCGCTCCATAAATGTAATTTTATTGTTGTTGTTACTCTACACGCGTCTGTTTACCTAGCGGTAAGTAGGAACCCGATTGTTAGTCGATTGTTAGTTGGGGGTAATAATTCCTTAAAAAAAATAATAAATTGGTCACTTCAATCCACGGCTGTTTGTGGGGGACTCTGCTGTGCGCAATTGGCTGCGCGTTTTGCCCACGATATTCTGTAAAGCGCTTTGAGATGTCTCGAAGACGTTATAAGGCACTATATCAAATGCAAGGATTATTATTATTAGAATTGTGCCTTTGCTGACTAAACGGCTTTCCTTTGAGTCCCACCACTCTTTTTCCACCCCGTCCTCTTTCTGATATGCGTCGAATTCTCTCTTAAAAACTATTGGGGATTTAGCTTCCAATGCTAGCAATGTCAAAGGGGTGCAAATGTGAAGCGATTTTTTAATATCTCTGTAAGAAATTCACCCTTTGTTTCCTTTTTGGTAATCGTCTTGAACATATTTAATTCCTGTTTTCTTCAAGGGCTCTGAGATGCTACCCTGCGTGGAGGGCGCTTTATAACTACAAGTTGTTGTTATTGATTCCTCCTAGATTCAATGATAGAACAGAAAGTCATTAGTGAAAGGACTTTTTTTTTTTAAAAACACTCCTTTTAAATCATTTTGCTGTCAAAACCCAATTTGTTCAACTGCAATTATTGTTTTTGGCTTTGCTTTGATGGGAGCTATCAGGAGAGAGCCTGCAAGACATCCAATAATAATAATCCTTGCATTTGATACAGCTCTTTATCATGTTGTTGAGACTTCTGAAAGCGCTTCACAAAATATACAATAAAGTGAATTGACTGTATATTTCGTGCTTGAACTGCGGTAGCCAATTACACACAGCATTCTGGCACAAACAGTCGTGGATTGTTATATAATAATAATTATTATTAAAATATTTATTACCCCCAAAGCAATCCACCATTCGACTAACATCTGGGTTCCTACTTACTGCTAGGTAAACAGAGGCATGTGGAGTAAGGAAACTTGCCCAAGGTTTCGCCCTGCCTGAGAGGCGAGCGCTCTTAATCAACACACTACACGTCTCCACAATGCACTGCTCCTCCACAAACCTGCCAACTGGAACTTATTTTTTAAAAAAAGACTACACAGATCTGGGGTTATTCTGATGTTATCGGGGTTGTGCTGCAAATGCGGCCCCCAGTTGACCTTGGTTAATGAGGCTCTGTCCTAGGAATATGGAAAAGAAAAAGAACAAACTTGCATTTGTATAGCGCCTAATGTCCATCCTTTTTTTTTAAACACTTCATAATAATAATAATAATCCTTGAATTTTACATAGCGCCTTACCAACGTTTTTGAGATGCCTCAAAGCGCTTCACGAAATACACCGTAAAGTGAATTCACCGTATATATTTTGTGGGTGAAATGCGGCAGCCAATTGCGCACAGCAGTGTCCCAGAAACAGTCATGGATTGAGTGACCAAATTATTATTTTTGTTTGAAAGGGATCATTATCCCATAAAAACGAACTAACAACAGGGTTCCTACTTACTGCTGGATAAACAGAGGTGTGCGTGTGGAGTAAGGAAACTTGCCCAACGTTTCGCCCTGCCCGGGAATCGAACCCAGATCCTCTGGCTTGTGAGGCGAGTGCTCTAACCACTATGCTACAGGACTCCACTGAAATAAACTGTGTCCTAGATTGATGGCAGGCCCCATTCATTGTTTTGAGTTCATTCCTTGATCTCTGCTCTTCTGTTCTTCACAGGCTTATTGGCGATCGTGTGCTATGATAATGGGTTACGTGCTTGAAACTTCATTCAAGGACAAGTATAGCATTACTCTGGTCAGAGCCCCTGAAGTACCAGGTATTTTACCAACACTACATCACGTCAAATGTTCGACCACGAGATAAGGCTAGATAATAATAATCCTTGCATTTGATACAGTGCCTTATCACATCTTCGAGACTTCTCAAAGATCATAGAATCGTAGAATGTTACAGCACAGAAGGAAGCCATTCGGCCCATCGTGCCTGTACCAGCTGTTTGGAAGAGCTACAACAACAATAACTTGCACTTATATAGCGCCCTTCACGCAGGGTGCATCTCAAAGCGCTTACAATTACAGAGCTCTTTCCCCATGTCCTTGAAATTGTTTCCTTTACAAGTATCTATCTAATTCCCTTTTGAAAGTTGTTACTGAATCGGTTTCTAGATATATCAAATGTAAGGATTATTATAATTTGCTGTCAAGTGTAGTCACTGTGTATGTGTAACCGTCTTTTGGTTGAGAAGTTAAACCCCAGCCCTGTCTTTTCTGCCTGTTAAGGTGGACGTTAAGGAGGACTGAAAAGAGTAGGATGTTTCTCACTGTGTCCGGGCCGACAATCCACCAAATAAAAAAAAAATGGGATCATTTGCTCCATGGCTGTTTTGTGGGATATTGGTTTAGCTTAGTGGTCAGAGCACTCGCCTCGCAAGCGAGAGGATCTGGGTTCTCGCCTAAACAGGCGAAACCTTAGACAAGTTTCATCTCTGTTTACCCAGCAGTATGTAGGAACCCGGTTGTTAGTCGATTGGCAGATTGCTTTTCTTGGGGTAATAATTCCTTCAAAAAAGTAAAAATGAATAAATGATAAACTAATAATTTGGTCACTCAATCCACGCCTATTTGTGGGACACTACTGTGCGCAATTGGCTGCCGCGTTTCACCCACAGAACACACAGTCAATTCACTTTACAGTATATCCTTTGAAGCGCTTTGAGACGTCTCGAACACGTGATATCAAATGCAAGGATTATTGTTATTATTACCATTGAATACTGTGTAATTTTACTTTGCTTTATGTGCCCTTTAGTAATTTCTGGAGCTTTCTGCTACGATATCGTGTTAGATGAGAGGCTGGACGACTGGAAGCCCTCCGTGGTGAGTGAAATAATCTCGTCGGTAGACATGTGGGCTTCTTGCAATGACTTAACCCCTGCTCCCCTCAATATTTTTCATAGCATAACCTGTACCCCAGGGGCATGGGGAGGGGAAGATGGAAGGACAATTGACCAGATCCAAAGAAGGGACTACAACCCATATTTGAAGGGGTAATAATGGCTTCAGAAATAAATGTGTAAAAAATAATAATAATAATTGGTTACTCAATCCATGACTGTATGTGGAACACTACTGTGCCCAATTGTTTCACTCACAAAACATACAGTCGATTCACTTTATTGTGTGGAGCGGTTTGAGACTTCTCGAAAACGTGATAAGGTGCTGTATCAAATACACACATTATTATTATATTATTACAAGTGTTAAGTATTAAAGCCAGCTCCTGTCTGCCAGTTTCAGGTGCACTTTAAAGATCCTGTGGCACTTATTGGAAAAGAGAAGGCAGTTTCTCTCAGTGTTTTACCAGAAATGCCACAGATAAATTAATCATTCACTTTGTAGCTGTTTGCAGTTGCCGTGGGCGTTTGCCTAGAAATACACAGCCACTACTCTTGACATTGACAGTAATTACTCTGAGGGATTGTGAGAAATGTCAGCGTGATGAAGCACAATAAACATGCAAGCTCTTGCCTTTCTTTAAGTATGCGTGCAAATCACGACCCGATTTGGGATTTATTTTTAAACCCAGTTTTAATTACCTTCTTATTGTGGGTGCGGGTCGTGGGGAGGTGTGGTTGCGGGAGTGGTAGTGATGTTCTTTTACACGCCACAAGGTGTCTCCACACACCTACATATTGTGTTGCAACTCTCGATTTTCTGCATCGCTTTCTGGCCTGACACATCGATGTGTACCTGCAGACTAAGTACAGCACTTCTGTCAGAATGGGTTAACATCCTCTTTGAAACTATAGCCCTCAGTCTCGCAGCAACAAAGTGCTCCACCGTCCACGATGGACTATGATAATAGTAATAATCCTTGCATTTGATATTGCGCCTTATCACATCATCGAGATTGAGTGACCAATTTATTACTTTTTTTGAAGGAATTATTACCCCTGGAAAAGCGATCCCCCATTCGACCAACAACCGGGTTCCTATTTACTGTTAGGTAAACAGAGGGTGTTGCACTAACCTGATATTGAATTCTTGGGCAATCTCAGCCAAAAGTCAGGACATGGAATCACACAGTCTTAAGTTGATACTCCCAACGCAGCGCTGGAGGGGGGTTTGTTGCATTGCCGGAGGTACCGTCCTTTAGGTGAGACGTTAAACCAAGGTCCCGTCTGTTTGTTCAGTAGAGTTGCTATGATCGCTGCGTATGCCCGGCACCTCCCAACCTCTCCGACTTGCTTACCCTCCAACACACTACCAGCTGCCTCTGCTCGACTGGCTTCGGCCTTCTGCAAGTCCCGCTTGCCATTGGTGGCTGCATTTTCAGCCACTACTCCCTGAAATACTCTTCCTCTATCCCTCCTCCTTCCCCCCTCCCTCCCCACTTGCAAATTCCGCCTTAAAACCTTCCTTTGTGACCGTGCTTACAGTCACCTCTTCCACTTCCTCTCCCCCTGGCTCGGTATCAGACTCCACCACTGTCAAGCGCTCTGAGATGCTACCCAGTGTGAAGAGCGCTATGCAAATGCAAGTTGTTGTTGATGTGCTAACACAGTCTCTGCCTGTAACCTAGGAGAACCTGCGCTCACTCACCACAGAGGCTCACCGGCTCATTCATAAGGACTCGCCCTTTGAATCTTTGGAAGTGGTACCCAAGGTGGCACAGGAGATGTTTCAGGAGAACCAGTAAGTGGGTGGAAATCCTTGCATTTATATAGCGCCCTTCACTCGGGGTAGAGTCCCTGAGCGCTTGACAATGGTAGTATTTTGTTTGTTTCACCCACAAAATATACAGTCACTCCACATTACAGTATATTCTGTGAAGCCCTTTGAGAAGTCTCGAAGACATGATAAAGGCACTGTATCAAATGCAAGGATTATTATTATTTATATTTTTAAAAAATGCGCTGACCAGAGGCAGTCTGCTCCCTCTGTTTGTCAGGGAGATGTTCAAACCATTGTACTATTTTAGAAGAGACCAAGGTTTGTGTGTCAGCCTGGCTCAGTTAGTAGCGCTCTCACCTCAGAGTCAGAAAATTGTGGGTTCAAGCCCCGGATCAGGTTTGTATAAATTTGTATAGTCTCGGCTGACACAGTGCTGTGCTGGGAGAGTACTGGACGTGTGTTGTCCTTTGGATGAGACATTAAACCGAGATCCCGACTGCCTGGTTAGGTGAATGTTAGGCGCTGCTGGAAAGGAGACGGGAATTTCTCCCGGTGACCTGGCCAGCAATCTTTCAGATTATGGATTGTGGAGTCCCGTAGCTCAGTGGTTAGAACACTCGCCTCGCAAGTGAGAAACCTGGGTTTGATTCCTGGTCAGGGCAAAACGATGGGCAAGTTTCCTTATTCCACACACCTCTGCTTACCTAGCAACAAGCAGAAACCCGGTTGTTAGCTGGTTGGCGGATCGCATTTCCGAAGGTAATAATCCCTTCCAAATTTAAAAAAAAATTTATAATAATAATTTGATCACTCAATCCACGATTGTTTTTTGAGACACTGCTATGCACAATTGGCTGCTGCATTTCGCCCAGAAAATATACAGTCAATTTTACGGTGTATTCTGTGAAGCGCTTTGAGACGTCTTGAAGTTGTGATAAGGCATTATATCAAATGCAAGGATTATATTATTAAGACTGCTTGTGGGAGCTGGCTGACTGCAAAATAACGGCTGCTGGATTTGTATTCAAATACAGTTGTTACACTTGTCCACGATACCTATAAAGTGCTTTGAGATATTTTGACAAGATGAGGCAGTATTAAATGCAAGTTCTTTCTTTTATTGGTGACCGTATGTGTGATGACTACCCTTGACAGTCCAGATGTATTGAAGTACAGGGGTCCTCAAAGTCCTGTTACCCCCTATTATAAAACAGCCATATGAGATAACGGAGGAGCTCAAACAAGCTGTCAGAGAGGAGTTTGGCCTCCTCACTCCATCCATGTTAGGGAAGATGTAGCACCGAACATGGCAACAGATCATTATCTGCCATGAAAAAGATGGACACACACACACTCACACACATCCTCTGGACGTCTGAACACAGTTAAACACTCTTACTGAATACAATTCATCACTTCTGAATACAATTATGATCATTTCTTCCACGTGTTTCAGTTCTTCCGCATGGGTCAGTGCACTGTAGAAAGAAAAAGAAAGAAATGCGAGTAAGAGGACTTTGTGGACACCTTGTATGTTCATGGTATTCAAGTTCATGGATGTCTTCACAGGCACAAGTTGGATACTATCGAGGAAATGGCTTCTCTCCACCCCAACAGACTGGTGAAGCTGTACAGGTGAGAGCACTCTTGTTGACCCAAGTGGCTATCGGGGTTGGGCAGAATTGTTCAAAAGGGAACAGGATATGAAAACAATGAGGAATATGAGAGTCGGTCTGGAAAGGTCTATTTAAAAAAAAACAATTGAACCGGCACATGCCAAGAGGGGTATGATATGGGTATCGAGTGTGACAAATTGGATAGCATCTTTCAGGTCGGGAGGGCTTGATGTGTGGTTAGTGTGTGTGTGTGTGGGGCATAATAACCTGGATCTAAATCCGTACCCATATCTCACCAGTTCTGGCCCAGGCTCCACTGGCTCCCCATCACCGAACGGATTGACTTCAAGATCCTCACACTCGTGTTCAAATCCCTTCACTCTCTGGCACCTCCCGACCTCCTCTCCGACCTCCTCACTCCCCAATCCACCACCCGGCGCCTCCGCTCGACCGACACCGGCCTCCTGCTCGTCCCTCGTGCACCCCCCGCCCCACCATTGGAGGTCACGCATTCAGCTACTATGCCCCGAAACTCTGGAACACTCTCCCTCAATCCCTCTGCCTTGCCCCGCCCCCCACCCGCCATTTTTCAAGTCCTGCCTGAAAACCTTCCTTTTCAATCGTACTTACGATCACCTCTCTCTCTCCCACCCCCACCCCCTCCTTCCCCTGCAGCTCGGAGTCAGGCTCTGCCATTGTTAAGCGCTCTGACACGTTTGATTACGTGGAGGGCGCTGTATAAGTGCAAGTTGTTGTTGTGGGGGGTGTGGGGAGAAAGGTGTGCAATTGACATGATGTATATGGGGATCAATTGGGGAGTAGAGATGTTTGTGTATTTGTGTGTGTGCGTGGTGGAGGGAGGGGTACAAGCTGAACATTTTCTGACTGTTTTTTCTACAGATGCGATGAATTTGTGGACGTGAGTGAAGGACCACACATCCCCCGCACTAACTATTGCTCTCAGTTTGAGATCACTGCCGCACACAACCTGGGCGCAGGGCACCACGGGGCAGGGCTGCTTCGCAGGTTCCAGGGTCTATCGCTGCCTGCTCACATGAGGGTGAGTGAGTGTCGGAATGCATCGAAGCCAGAAGATCAAATTCATCCCATTACATGCAGAGGGAGGCCGCATGCGAATGCTGGGCGGTGTTTGTGTGGTGGGGGAAGTTTGCTCGCTGAAGAGCTGAGGCACACAAGAGATATCACGTGGTATCATGTGGAGTCCTGTAGCTCAGTGGTTAGAGCACGGACTTGGGTTCGATTCCCAGCCAGGGTGAAACCTCTACACACACGCGCCTCTTTACCAAGCAGAAAGTAGGAATCCGGTCGTTAGTCGATTGGCGGATCGCTGTTCTGGCAGTAATAATTCCTTTAAAAAAAATAATAAATTGGTCACTCAATCCACGACTGTTTGTGGTACACTGCTGTGCGCAGTTGGCATCTTATACAGCACTCTCCATGCAGGGTAGCGTCTCAGAGCGCTTAACAGTGGCAGAGCCTGATTCCGAGCTCTGGGTGGGGGGCGAGGGTATTTTGGCCGTAAGCACAGTCGAAGAGAAAAGTCTTCAGGTAGGTCTTGAAAAATGGTGGGAGGGGGAGCAAGGGGGAGGGATTGAGGATTTCAACACTTGATAGCATTTCCCTGTGAAGCCACTTGAGATGTTTGGACATTACCAGGGCTATTTTAAAAGCAATAATTATTATAACTTAGGGATGTCTCCATTAGTGGGGCCTGGATGCTTTGAAAGATGTGGTTCACACAGACTAATGTGACTTTTTCTCCTCTCACAGTCGTTCTTCTCTGTGTGGGACAGATTGCGGCAGAGGTCTCAGAAACTGGTGAGTTGGAATAGCTGAGGCTCTTCCATTCAATTCTTTGGGTCACAGCTCTAATCTACTGTAGACCGTTCCCCTCTTATTTCCCCATCGTGTCTGTGCTGGTGCTGTTTCCATTAACCCGGGACTATCTGCTTTAATCCCAATTCCATTCCCCTGATCTTGCCTCCTCTATTCTGATCCCAATTCCTTGCTCGTTCTTTGTGACGTTGAAATGTTGTTATGGCCTTAGCTGCAGTGTCAAATGTACCTCATTTACAGTCTGGATCGCACTACTTGAAAGGGGTGGTGGAAACAGATTCAGTAACAACTTTTAAAAGGGAATTGAATAGGTTCTTGAAGAGGAAAAACTTGCAAGAGCGGGGGAGGGAGTGGGACTGATTGGGTAGCTCTTCCAAAGAGCAGGCACGATGGGCCGAATGGCCTCCTTTTGTGCTGTAATATTCTATGATTCTATATATTCTATGTTCAGTTCTTTCTCTCTCTTCCGCTTTCTCTCCTCTCGCTCTCTTTCTCCTCTCTCATCTCCTTTCTCTTTCTCTGTTAAGCGCTGTCAATGCAATGCAAGAATAAAATCCTCAGAAGGTTTGAGGAAGCTGAATATTTTGTGGTGATTTTTGGAGACCATTTGCTTCTGTACGCTCACCAATATTATTTTGGTACGTTAATGGAATGCAGAGCTTTAAGGCTCTCTGAGAGAGATGCCGGCTCTCTGAAAGAGCTCTCTGTTTAGTCCCACTCCTCTGTTCTTACCCCTGTCCTCACCATCATTTTCTTTTTGAAATATTTTTCTTAATTACCCTTTCGAAAGTTATTACAGTTTCTGCCTCAATCAATGTCTGATTGGGCATTCAATGTCCTAACATATTATAGTTTTCAAATCCCTTCATGCCCTCCCTATCCTACCTCTCCGATTTGCTTACCCCCCACCCCACTCCACCACTCGCTGCCTCCGCTTGGCTGGCTCCAGTTTTTTTTTTCTCCCTCGTCCCCTCCGCTCCACCATCGGCGGCAGTGCCTTCAGCCACTATGCCTCGAAACTCTGGAAGTCCTTCCCTCAAACCCTCCTCCTTGTCTCCTCCCTCCCCACTTTCGCATCCCACCTGAAAACCTTCCTTTTTGATCGTGCTTACGGTCACCTTCCCCCTCCCTCCCCGTCTGCCACTGTGAAGCGCTCCGGGACCCAAATTGTTGTTATATATAAAAAAAAATCCTAATCCTAAATTCTCTGTTCGTTTATGCTTTTGGTGATGATGATGATTTATGTCCTTTACGCTTTTATTTCTAACACTGCATTTGTTCTATGCTCTGCAGGTGACAGAAGAAGGAGCTCAAACAGAGACTGTAAAAACAACAGCATCGTAATAGGGGTGAGGGGGTGGGTCGGGGTGGGGGCGTGAGAAGCTTAAACAAATCCCAGTTTGTTCTTATGTCTAATATATAATGTCAACAGAATGGTATGGATAATAAATGTATAAAAGTGTACTGGATGGGTGTAGTTGCTGTTGAAGAGAAGTGGGTAAAGGCAAAGAATGATGTTAATAACAATCCTTGCATTTGATATAGCGCCTTATCGCATCTCAAAGTGCTTCACAGAATATACTGTGAAGTGAATTGACTGTATATCTTGTGGGTGAAACTCAGCAGCCAATTGCAGCCAATTGCACACAGCAGCGTCCCACAAACAGTCGTAGATCGAAGTGACCAATTTATTATTTTTTTAAAAGGAATTATTACCCCCGGAAAAGCAATCCTCCAATCGACTAACAACCAGGTTCCTACTTACTGCTGGGTAAACAGAGACGTGTGGAGTAAGGAGACTTGCTCAATGTTTTGACCTGTCCGCCTGTGAATCGAACCTGGGTCCTCTCACTTGTGAGGCGAGTGTTTTAACCACTGAGCTGCAGGGTGCCACAACATCTATCGATGACTAAAATAGGTCGTGGGTGGGGGAGAAGGGAAAGAAATGATAGGCTTGATATTCTAGAAGGATGAGATGCAATGGACTGAAAGCCTTTCTACATCTGAAGCACTTGTAAATTTCATATCTCTGCTGTGTGAATATAGGTGTCTGTGACCGTAGTGTTATTTCTTAATCGGTCAGGAGATGAAATCCGTGCAGTTAATGCACTCAAACCCAGTTGTTAGACGATTGGCGTCACTTTCCGGGGGTGATTATCCCCCCAACCAATCCTTGCATTTGATATGGCGCCTTATCACGTCTTTGAGACGTTTCAAGGCGCTTCACAGAATATACCGTGAAGTGAATCGACTGTGTATTTTGTGGGCGGAACGCGGCAGCCAATTGCTCACAGCAGTGTCCCACGAACAGTTGTGGATTGAAGTGACCAATTTATTAGTCTTAATTTTTTTAAACGGAATTATTACTCCCGGAAAAGCGATCAACAGTCGACTAACAACTGGGTTTCTACTTATTGCTAAGTAAACGGCAGTGTGTGTGGAGCAAGGTAACTTGCCTAACGTTTCACCCTGTCTAGGAATCGAACCCAGGTCCTCTCACTTGCAAGGCGGGTGCTCCAGCCACTGAGCTACAGGACTCCACGACACTTGTTGCGGAGCTATAATGGAGGTAGCAGCGATTGCTTTTGCTAGGAATACACCCCAATACGTTTCCTGGAATTGAAGGAGGGCGTCATAGTGGAGCCTGGTAACTAAAGGTCAATGGAGTAGGAACGATTTTCCGCCTTAGTGGGATCATAGCTGCTGCTTAATTTAACGCCTTTTCTGTGGTGAGCTTATCTTGAAAACACCTCATCGCTGCAGTTGCGTTTTGGTCTTTCATATCCTGGGCCAATGTTTTGTACAGAACTTCCGGTGTACTGCAAGATTAATCTACCCAGAAACTGATTCATTGTTCCCCCTCTCTTTCATTGTCCCTCTCATTTACTTGCTTTGCTCTCTCTCTCTCTTTCTCTCCTCTCACGTGCTCTTGCTCGCTGCCTTTCTCGTTCGGGTTTGCTTTCTTTTTTTCTCTTTCACACTTGCTTTCTCTCTTTCGCAGCCTCACGGACCTGCTCTTCATCCTCATCTTATTGGTTCATCTGGCTTTTGTTTTCTCTGCCCTTTCTCGCTCGCTGCCTTCCCTGATACTTATGATAATACATTTGCATTTGATGTAGCGCCTTATCACATCGTTGAGACGTCTCAAAACGCTTCACAGAATATACAGTAAAGTGGAGTGACTGTGTATTTTATAGGTGAAACCCAGCAGCCAATTGCGCACAACAAGATCCCACAAAGAGCCATAGAGTGAGTAACCAACTTTATTTAAAAAAGAACTTTTTTTTGAGGATTATTATCCCCAGGAAACGATCCGACAATTGACTATCAACCAGGTTCCTACTTTCTGCTAGGTAAGCAGAAGCGTATGGAGAAAGGAAACTTACCTAAGGTGTCACACAAACAGTCGTGAATTGAACGACCAATTTTATTTTGAGGGCCAGGACACCAGGAGACATACTCATCACTTGCTCTCTGTCTCCTTTGCTCTTTCGTCTATTTTTTTCTCCCCTCATCCCACTCATGCCTTCATCATCTTCATCAGTGCCGTCACCAGCCACGTCTCAGAGCTAATGCTAACATGTAGGAGCTGGTCAAAATTTACAACCCCTATCACAATTAGCATTAAATCCGCAACAGCTCAGAATGTCAGTCCAAAGGAGCAAATGGAGGGCAGGGCAGGAAGCCAGGGCCGATCATTCAATGTGTTCTTCCTGTAAAAGAGAAAAGAAACCCAGTGAATTACAGTCTCTCCTTCAACAACAACAACAAATTAAATTTACACAGCGCCTTTTACATCGGGAGAACGTCCCAGAATGCTGGACAGTCAAGGATATGGACCTGAGCAGGGGTTTGGGATCAACTGGTGGAGGGCAGGGGGGAGGGGTAGGAGAGTGACCAAGGCCACGGTCGAAGTGGAGGTTCTTGAGATAATCCTTGCATTTGATATAGCGCCTTATTACGTCGTCGAGACATACAGCAGTTTTATCTAGTGGGTAATTTACGCCACCCAGATTGCACCCAGGTCCCGTCTATTACTGATCTCAGCTCAGTCAGGAGTTGGGGTTGCAATCGGCTTCTGTGGGTTGGGTAAAATCAGCGCCCCTCCCTCCTGAGGTGGTCCAGCTATCACCTACTGAGTGAAAGGTGAGGACAGGATCGAGCTGGGCTATAATTCTTTCTTTTCCCCCATCTACTCCCACACCCAAATCCCAATGTGGTTGAATACCCTGGTAACAGACACAGATGAGTAATGGCCACATGGAGTGAGATTCCTTGGAACTGTACTCCCCCGGTACAAGTGTCACGGAGCCTTCAGAGAGATGAGTGGATGGTCCATCTCGTGGATGGAGAGAGGGAAGTAAGTGGAGTCTCCTGTGGAGGGGGGAAGGGGTTTGCTGAGGTTAAGGGACGTCCCAAAGATTCCGGCGTGAAAGGTATCTTCAGTCCCTTTGGAGTTGGAAGTGGATCACAGGCAGGATGGCCGAAGGCTTAGTCGAAGAGGAGAGTCTTGAGACATGCCTTGAAGGAGGCAAGGGAGGGAATGAGGTGAAGGGACTGAGGGATGGAGTTCCAGAGGCTGGGGGCAGAGAGGCTGAAGGCCCGACCGATGGTGAGGTGAGCCGGACTGGGACATGGAGCAAACCAGAGCCTGCTGAGCGGAGGAACAACAACAACAACAAGATTCCATTTATAAAGCGCCTTTCACGTCAGGAGGACGTCCCAAGGCGCTGCACAGTTGGGTCATGACCCGAGCAGGGGGGAAATGGTCAGGGTGAGGGGAGGGAAGGGAGGGAGCGAGGAGGGGGAAGAGAGTGACCAAGGCCACGGTCGAAGTGGAGGGTCTTGATAAAATAAAATAAGAGGAAGCGGACAGGTTGATTATGGGGTTAGCATGTCGGAGAGGTAGGAAGCAAGGCTTTGAAGGTGAGGGCAAGGATTTTGAACTGTATCCTCTGGGGGATGGGGATTCAGTGGAGCCGATCAAGGATGGGGGGGGGGCTGATGGGGTCACTGAGCCTGGTGCGGGAGAGGACACGAGCTGCAGAGTTCTGGACGATCTGCAGCTTGCGGATGGAAGAGTTGGGAAGGCCAACGAGCAGGGAGTTGGTGGGTAGAATGGCTCTACACAGGCCTTGCTGTGTGGTGGAAGAAAGCTCTCTGTGGAGAGGTAGGTTAGGGAGAGGGCAGCCAGAGGTTACCTGTTCAGAGCTCGGTTGGGAGTGCATGGCTGGAGCCAGCTGCGTGACTGAGCCGCAGCTCATAGTCACAATCTGCCCTTTATGCACTTGACGGCAGAGGCGGAAAGGTTTTTGTTAAGGGGGTGGGGTGGGAGTAAAGGCACAGTGGAATTTCCCTTCTCTCTCGCTCATCACGCCATTTGTGAAGAGTGTGTGTGAAGGTACTTAAACAAGCTCACTTCGAGAGCTTGGATTCGCAAAATTAATTTTTTTTTAGGAATGAAGTTCTGTTGGTTCGTCTGCGTGACTGCAGAATGCTTCTTCTATCGCACTCTGCCGTAACGCTTCTGTTTGTCAAAAATAAAAACTTGGCACAGCGCCAAAACACGTCAAAGCACCTCAGTAATTACTATCACTTACAGTGACTATATTCTGTAGGGAAATGCAGCAACCATTTTGCCCACAGCAAAGTCCTAATGGCCAGCGTTATCAAATGCAAGGATTATTATTATTACTAATCCCAGAAAGTATTAAGTAAAGGGTTGAATGGAGGCGAAACTTCAGGTACCTCAAAAGCGTGCACTATGGAGTTTAACTAGTTAAAACTGCAGGTTGCCTTCACAAGAAAGATTGAATGTGGGTGGTGGGGGTGGGGGGGTGGAATGGAGGGGAATGGGGAGAGGAAGGGCTGTTGGTGGGGGGGTTGTGATCTGGGCGTGAGAAGAAGGATATTCACTGGTTCGTTGTTGAGGGGAATTACCGTCTCACGTGTGATCAAGGTGATACTACGAATCCATCATAAAAAAAATAACCCATGATTCATTCAAACCGAACAGCTCTCAAAAAAGTCATTTTATGTTGGAAATAGGTTTTTATTATGCAGATTGCTTACGTTCCAAAGAATTTCCCCTGGCTAAAGGGCAGGAAACAGCTTTTTTATACGTAAAGCTCACTGCGCCCAGAATGAATAATAATCCATTCTGTCAACAGCTTTGTATATTAACAAAGAATTAAAACATGTGGTCAATCAATCCACGATTGTGGGAAACTGCTGTGTGCAATTGACGCCTGCGAAACACACCATCACCACACTTTAGTATATGCTGTGAAGCGCTTTGAGACGTCTAAATGACGTGATAAGGCGCTATATCAAATGCAAGGATTGTTGTTGTTATAATAGTGCAGCTCTTCATTTGTAATAATAAGAATAATCCTTGCATTTGATACAGCGCCTCATCATGTCTTCGAGACGTCTCAAAGCGCTTTACCCAATATCCTGCAAAAGTGAATTGACTGTGCATTTTAGGCGAAACGCGGCAGCCAATTGCACACAGCGGAGTCCCACAAACAGTCATGGATTGAAGTGACCCAATTTTTTTTTAAGGAATTATTACTCCTGGAGCGAGTGCTCTAACCACTGAGCTACAGGACTCCATATATACCGTAAAGTGAATCGACTGTATTTTTTTGGTTATTAACATCTGGCTGACCGGCTTGGAAAAATGTAATCCTTGCATCTTGCCTGTGAGGTTGAAACTGTTTCAAAGTGCTTCAAGGGGGAAATGCGGCAGAGTGAAGGGACTGTGTGTAAGTTTAGCCACCCATTGCACAAGGAGGTCCCACAAACAGCCGTAAATAAACAATTTACCTGCACGACCGGATGTTGTGGTATTTTTTAATATCCTTTTCTGTAGCTCAGTGGTTAGAGCACTCGCCTCACAAGCGAGAGGTCCCGGGTTTAATTCCTGGGCAGGGCCAAAAGTTGGGCAAGTTTCCTTACTCCACACACACACATCTCTGTTTACTAAGCAGTAAGTAGGAACCCAGTTGTTAGTCGATTGGCGGATTGCTTTTCTTGGGGTAATAATCCCACCAAAAATAATAATAATAATAAATTGGTCACTTCAATCCACGACTGTGTGTGGGGACGCTGCTGTGCGCAATTCGCTGCCGCTTTTCCCTCACAAAATATACAGTCAATTCACTTGACAGTATATTCTGTGAAGCGCTTTGAGTCGTCTCGAAGACATGATCAGGCGCTACATCAAATCCAAGGATGATTATTATTATTAAAAATTCATGGCTGCTTGTGGGGCATTGCTGCACAGTGACACACTTTGCCGTACACAATCACTGCATGAGGTAGTAATATCCTGTCAAGGGCTTTGAGACGTCTTGGTAACACAATGAGGCACTTTATCAAATGACATTACAACTGAGGGGAGAGTCCTACCAAATGAGGCAAGGAGTCTTATTGACTGAGCCAAAGTGACGCCCATGTATACAAATAAGAGATAGGAAACTATGTTATGAGAGATGGGATGCACCTGTGTTCCCCTCCCCCCCCACACAGCCCCCCAGGGAACAGACAAAATACTCCTCATTTGTCAGGATGAACAAACCATATCTCACCAAACAGATGGCGGGGAAACTTCTGGCCCGAAATCCCCTCTTGTCTCAACCCGTGGGACTTAAAGTGCAAAGTGGTTTCACTGTGTATTTTGTTGCCAGCCGTGGAATGAGTGACCCCAGTTTTATTTGGGGGGACTGTTGGCCAGGACAGGAGAGAGAGAGAAACTCCTTTCTCTTTTCTAATAGCGCCTTGGGATCTTTAACATCGACCTGAACAAGTAAGACGAGACCTCGGTCTAACGTCTCATCCGAAGGACGGCACCTCCGGCAATGCAACACCACCCCCCCCTAAGCACTGAGTTGGAACGTCAGCTTAGACCGTGTGATTCTAAGTCTCGATGTGGGGGCTTGAACCCAAGACCTTCTGACTCAGAGGTGAGAGTCAGTACTTCCACTGAGCCAGGTGGACACATTGATATGACACCCTCTGGGTAAAGAAACACTTCCAAGATTCCATCCTCAAATTGCCCCTAAGTCACCATGAACCATGAGCCCTGTTGTTCTGCTGCCTTTGCTAATTATCTGCCAGGAATTATAATGTCTCATTGGAACTTCTGTAGTCTAAGCTGACGCTCCAATGGAGTGCTGGGGCTGTGCTGCGTTGTCGGAGGTGCCGTCTTTTGGATGAGACGACAGATTGAGCTCCCGTCTGCCTGTTCCCATGGCACTATTAGAAAAGAGAAGGGAGTTTCTCTCTCTTGGTGTCCTGACCAACAATCCCCCAATTAAAATTGGCCTTTCACTCCACGCCTATTTGTGGGCGAATTGGCTGCCTGATTTCACAACAACAACAACAAAATTACATTTGTATAGCGCCTTTCACGTTGGAAAGACGTCCAAAGGCGCTGGACAATCAATGTTTCGGACCCAAGATGGGAGTTGGGATCGGGGACCGTGGGGAAGGAGGGTGAACGAAGACACGGTCGAAGAGGAGGGTCTTGAAGGGGGCCGGAGAGGGGGTGAGTTGGAGGGACTGCGGGATGGAGTTCCAGAGGGTGGGGGCAGATTGGCAGAAGGCCCACCCGCCAATAGTGGGCGGGCGAGGCGGGGCACACGAAGCAGGCCGGAACCTGTTGAGCGGACGGAGTGGACAGGTCGATAGGGGTTTTGGAGGTCGCAGAGGACACGGGCTGCAGAGTTCTGGATGATCTACAGCCTGAGGAGGGAGGAGTTGGGGAGGCCGACAAGCAGGGAGTTTGGAAGTCAACTCTGGATGTGATGAATACGTGTATGTCTGCGGTGTGACACAGTGGTGGAGCCGGGGCCTGTTGAACATATCCACTGCACTTAACCCTATATACCATGAAGCACTTTGGGATGACCTCCTTACGTGAATGGCGCAAGTTGGCTGCTGCATGCGCTGACAAATGCACAGTCACTAAACTTGACAGCAGTTCCCCGTGAAGCACTTGGCGACGTTAGAGGCGCTATTTCAAACGCAAGGATTATTTTTAGCATTCTAATTATTATTATGGTCCTGCGAGTGAGTCCAGCATTGTAGCGCAACTCACCTCTTAAAACCCAGCCTCGGGAGGAAACTTTGTCACTCACTCGACATTTCCTTCCGTGCCTCTTAGAAACTTGCACATGTATAAATAACAGTTTATTTCTTGGAAATTAGAAAAAAAAAGTATAGATGGCTGCGGTCAACCAGAATGCTTCCATTTCTGCGCACGCGAGCTGCAAATGATAATAGTAATAATAATAATCCTCGCATTTGATACGGCGCCTTATCACATCTTCGAGACGTCTCAAAAGCGCTTCACAGAATATACCGTAAAGTGATTTGACTGTATTTTGTGGGCGAAACACGGCAGCCGATTGCGCACAGCAGCGTCTCACAAACTCGTGGGTTGAGTGACCAATTTTATTATTTTTTTATGGAAGGAATTATTAACCACGCAAAAGCGGTCTGCCAAATGACTTAACCAGGTTCCTACTTACTGCTAGGTAAACAGAGGCGTGTGGAGTAAGGAAACTCGACCAACATTTCAACCTGCCATCTCGTCTCAGGAGGTATCTTAAGATCACTCTCTCTCTCTCTCTCTCTGCCTTTATTTATACCAGATTGCACGTTCTGCGTTCTCACTTCAAAGAACCCATTCCCCCACAGATATTGCAGAGAAATATTCGGAAGGGGGCAGTTTCTCCTGTTGAGTCTTTCATGTTAGTTTATATATTAAGACGCCAATTGGTATTTTTTTCTTAAAGTAAAGGGTTTCAAGCAATCCCTCAGAATAGATTAACAGGGCATTAATCTGCGTTGGATAAATATTTGAAGGGGAACGACATAGAAAAATTGCAAAATGGGAGGGGGGAAAGAGTAGGGAGCTGAGATTAGCTCCAGAGGGAGAATGATCAGCAGCACAGACACGATGGGGAGAGAGCAGGAATGGGATTCGAGCAGAAAGCTCCAGAGGGGGGAGCGAGCGTCAGCAGAGAGATATGAGGAAAGAGCATGTGAGGGAGAGAGTCTAAGCAGTTAAGCTCAGCCACTGTTTGTGGGACAGAGGGAGAGAGAAGTAACCAACCATCGTTGGAAGAGTGCAGAGGTCACAACTGAGACAGGGTAGCTGTTCCTGTGAAAGTTTTCCCGAGGCACGGTTTCTGTGCCCAGTACCTTGGGTGGCAAAAGAACCAGAGGAGAGACAAGCAGAAATGTTTTTACACAGAGAGTTGATACGAGAGTTGGCGTGCACCGCCTGAAAGGGTGGTGGAAACAGATTCGATAACAACTTTCAAAAGAGGAATTGGATAGATACTTGAAGAGGAAAAAGATTGCAAGGCTATGGGGTAAGAACGGGAGGAGCGGGACTAATTAGGTAGCTCTTTCAAAGAGCCGGCAACATGCACGATAATACTAACAATAATAAACCTTGCATTTCATACAGCGTCTTATCACGTCTTCGAGACACCTCAAAGCACTTCACAGAATATACTAAGTGAATCGACTGTGTGTTTTGTGGGCGAAATGCGGCAGCTAATTGCGCACAGCAGCGTCTCACACAAACAGTTGTGGATTGAGTGACCAATTTATTATCATTTTTTTTGAAGGAATTATTACCCCCAGAAAAGTGATCCGCCAATCAACTAACAACCGGGTTACTTACTGCTAAACACAGGCATGTGGAGTAACGAAACTTGACCAAGGTTTCATCCTGCCGGGAATCGAACCCAGGTCCTCTAACCACTACGCTACAGGACATCGCGATGGGCCAAATGGCCTGCTTCTGGTCTGTAAGATTCTTTGATTCTATGATGGCTTCCCGACGTCGTGAAGGGCGCGATATAAGTGTAAATTGACGTTGTATCGCACAATTGCGGTGTCAAAGTGAGCGAGCAGGTCTTACCTCAGTCTTGGGTTTCTCCCTTCTCTCTGTGGCATGAACAGACAGAGCCTTCCATGACCATAGAGTCCCGGAACAGCATCTCGAAGCAGCATTTAGTCGCGAATCTCACACACACACACATACACACACACACACATACAGGCACCTGTTACCCTTCCCTCCCCCCCCCCACTTCCTTCCTTCATTCTCTCACTCATTCTTTCCCGCTCTCTCTCTCTCTCTGGTTGTCTTATCTTTCTCTCCAAACCAACAGCTCCCCAGAACGTCTAACTACCCAGCAAACCTTTATCCACAGAGTGGGTCTCCTTTTATATCTTGAACGAGTGAGTCATTTTGTAAACCCCCCCCCCCCACCCTCCCGTCCCCTCCTTCAAATGCTTTTCTCAGAAGGCTGGGAATTTTCAGGAAAGGAATCGCCGATTCTTTTTTATTTTCATTGCTCGCTGCATTGTTTGATGTTTAAGCGTGATCTGTTGCTTTTGATTTTTCTTCGCTAAAAGGTATGCATGTGTACAATAATAATAATTATAATGGTATTCCTTGCATTTGATACAGCGCCTTATCACGTCTTCGAGATGTCTCAAAGCGCTTCACAGAATGTACTGTACAGTGAATTGATTGTATATTTGGTGGGCAAACGCGGCAGCCAAGTGTCTGTCCCACAAGCAGTCGTTATTGAAGTCGCCAATTTATTTTATTTGTTTTAAGTAATTATTACTCCCGGAAAAGCAATCTGTCAATGGACTAACAACCAGGTTCCTACTTACTGCTGGGTAAACAGAGGCGCGCGGAGTAAGGAAACTTGCCCAACGTTTCGCCCCCTGACCGGGAATCGAACCCCTGGTTTCTCGCTTGTGAGGCGAATGCTCTAACCACTGAGCTACAGAACCCCAGTGTATACCTATACATTCACGTAGATTCAAGCGTATAGACACATGCTCAAACATACACACACATGCGCATTCAATTTACATACACCCACATACATCGTAATAATAATAATCCTTGTTTTTCATCCAAAGGACAATGGAAACTCTCTCCTCCGAAAGGCTGTAATTATGGCTGGATACATTCACATGACTGAGGTGGATAGATATTTGTTAGGTCAGGGTATCGAGAGATAAGGAGCAAAGGCGGGTAATTGGAGTTGAAGTACAGATCAGTCATGATCTTATAAAATGGTGGAACAGGTTCTAGGGGCTGAAGGGCCTCCTTCTGTTTCTATGTTCCTATGTTCCTTGAATTTGGTGCAGCATCTTTCACATCAGGAGGACATCCCAAAGCGCTTCACAGAATTTACAGTGAAGTGGAGTGGCTGTGTGTTTGTGTGCAAACGTACATTTTCGTATATAGATACGTGCATTCAAACACATATACATGAACACACATGGATATAGCACACACTGTATACACATAGACATGTGTTCAAAGGCATACACATGTGCAGAAATAGAGATAGACAGACAGACAGACAGACAGACATGTAGAGGTGTCAGCTTAGTGAAGTTTTACTCTTGCTATTCGATCAACACATTGTTGCAGGTCAACTTGGGTCATACCTCTCCCTCCACTCCCTCCTCGAGTCCCTGCAGTCTGATTTTTGCCCTGCCCACAGCACAGAGACAGCACTTGGCAAAGTCACAAACGATATTCTCTCTATCTGTGACCAGGGCTCCTTCTGCCTCCTCATCCTCCCGACCACGCCATCCTCCTCCACCGCCTCTCCTCCCTCATCCACCTTAGTGGGACCGCATTTGTATGGTTCGAGTCCTACTTAACCAACCAGCTCCATTTCATCTCGGCAAATGTTTTCTCCTCCCTCCCCCGCCAGGTCACCTGCAGGGTACCCCAGGGCTCCATCCTTGGCCCTCTTCTTTTACTCATCTATATGCTCCCTCCGGGTTATGTCATCCGCAGACACGGGGTAAACTTCCACGTTTGCGGATTACACACAAAACTACTTTGCCTCCTCCAGCACCAACTCCAGGTCTGTCGATGTTCTATCAGCTTGTCTGGCAGACATCAAGGTCTGGATGAGTGTAAACTTCCTGCAGCTGAATGTGGACAAGATGGAAGCCATACTCTTTGGCTCCCGTCAACGCCTTCACTCCTGAGGATCTAAACTCCTCAACCTCCCTGGGCTCTCCCTCAGACTCACCCAACCAGTGCGTAATCTAGGCACCTGGTTTGATCCCCAGCCGTCCTTCCTCCCTCTCATCCAGTCCCTGACCAGGACCGCCTTCCTCCACCTCCGCCACATTGCCCACCTCCGACCGTATCTTACCCCAAATGCAGCCGAAACCCTCTGCATTCATTTGTCACCTCCCGCTTGGATTAATCAAACACACTCCTCGCCGGTCTCCCCAGCTCCACTATTCAAAAGATCCAGCTCATTCAGAACTCTGCTGCCCGCATGCTTAGCCAGACCAAACTCCGTACCCACAACTCACAAGTTCTGGCCAAGTTCCACTGGCTCCCCATCACCGAACGGATCAACTTCAAGATTCTTACACTTGTGTTCAAATCGCTTCACTCTCTGGCACCTCCCGACCTCCTCTGCCTTAATCCCTCCGCCTCTCTCCCCTCTTTCAAGTCCCACCTGAAAACCTTCCTCTTCGACTGTGCTTACAGCCACCTTCCTCCAGCTCAGAGTCAGGCTCCGCCACTGTTAAGCACTCTGAGACCCTGCCCTGCCTGGAGGGCAGTATATAAGTGCAAGTTGTTGTTGTTGTTGTTGATCAGAAGGCTGTGGATTTACAACAACAACAACAAGATTACATTTGTATAGCGCCTTTCATGTCAGGAGGAATTCCCAGTTTAAGCCCTGTCCTGGGAGTGTGGCCACACAGTGTAGAGGTAGCTTTACTTTGCCTCTAAGTTGTGGTGTAGAGGTACATCCCATATCAATCTGTCCTCTCCTTTTGCTCACCAGGCTGTGGCCTGCTCCACGCCACCCGCCTGGCTTACCCCACCATCGGCGGTCAGGCCTTCAGCCTTTCTGCCCCCACTCTTTGGAACTCCATCCCACATTCCCTTCAACTCGCTCCCTCCCTTACCTCCTTCAAGGCGCATCTCAAAGCCCTCCTCGGCCCACCCTCCACCCTCCCTGCCCTCCAGCCTCCCCGATCCCGACTTCCAGCCTGGGTCTAATTTCCAGACTGTCCAACGCCTTAGGAGGTAAGGGATGTGAAAGGATGCCCAATGTGAAAGGAGCTGTCTAAACGTAATTTTGTATTGTATTGAATAACTGTGGGGGTGCGAGATAAATATGGGGACATTGGTACATTGGTAACATTATGTGAAGAACAGATAGAGATGCCAAGACGCCAATCTGGGAATGTCCTCTCAAGTCGTTTGTCTTTCAGATTCTTTTGCAAAGTTTCCTACAGCAATGCTCATTACTTAGCCTGTTGACTGTTCCTTTTTGCCTGGCAAGGCTGGTAGAGTCATATGAGGAGGGTGGGGTTCAGAGAAGAGTGGTTGGTTGGTGGTGGTGGTGGTGGGGTGGGGGGGGGGGTGAGCTGGAAACCAAGGACTGGTCTGAAAGGGCAACGTGTGGGTGGGGGTTTTTCCACTTTTTCTGATGCTACCGTGTGTAGTTTTCCCGGCCGAGTGTGTGCGCGAATGAGGCCAAAGAGAAATCAGTCACTGCTATGAATAGAACCCATTTCTTGATTTGATTTGATTTGTGTTACTTTGGGTTACTTCCGGTTTTGGTGGCCTTTCTTTTTCGCCTCTTTACAGCTCTCTTTACCACCATCCTCCTGCTTTCAGTCCATGGACTTTTTTTTTTGTTTCTTCGTTCGTTTTTTGGGCTCGAGGCTGTTCTTGGAAATTGCGCACTCGTAAAGACGGAAAATGATGGCATTCGGATATGACATTTTTTGGCGGGGCTGGGGTTTGGGGGTTGTCAGCCGGGTGTCTGATACATTTCCTGGGGCTAATAATTACTTCAAAAAAATTTAAGAAATAATAATTTGGTCACTTCAATCCACGACTGCTTGTGGGGGACGCTGCTGTGCGCAATTGGCTGCCGCGTTTCGCCCACAAAATATACGTCACTACACTTCACAGTATATTCTGTGAAGCGCTTTGAAACGTCTTGAAGAAGTGATAAGGCGCTTATCACTTAAATGCAAGGATTGTTGTTATTATATGTGGAAACCCATCACCGCGCCTGAGGGTATCCAATCAAGCTGAGAATTCCATGCATCCCACCTCTACGTGGAAATCCCAGAGATAGATTGTTGGATAGGAATGGGATGCGTACTCTCTCTCCCTGGAGGGACAGAGGGAGAGATTGCTTACAGGGAGAGGTATGCTGCCCAGAAGTGGCTGATAATTAATAGCGGTGATAGGTTTCATCGGACGGTGCCTCGGAGCACTTAACGGTGGTGGAGCCTGACCCAGAGCGCGACCTGAAAATGGGGGAGAGAGAGAGGGAGGGGAAGGGATGGAGTTCCACAGTTTCGGGGAGCAGTGGCTGAAAGCACGGCCGCTGATCGTGGGGCAGAGGTTCCGGAGGGATAGCAGGAGGCGGGAGCCAGTGGAGTGGAGGCAGCGGGTAGTGATGTAGGGAGAGAACAGGTTGGAGATACGGGAGGGAGCCTGGGCACGAAGGGTTTTAAATACAAATCGATCCGCTCTGCGATAGGGAGCCAATGGAGTTTGACAAGGACTGGGATAATGGAGGTACGGAGTTTAGTGCGGGTGAGAATGCGGGCAGCAGAATTTTGAATTAGTTGAATGTGAATGAACGACTAGTGGGGGTTTGTCGGTCAAGACGCCAGGAGAAACTCTCTTCTCTTTTCCATGGGTGCTGTGGAATCTGACGTCCACTAGAACAGATAGACCCGAGCTTCAGTTTAAACGTCTCCTCCGAAAATGCAGCCCACCTGATTTGATGTAGCGCCTAATCACATCTTCAAGACATCGCAAAGCACTTCACAGAATCTACTCTGAAGTGCAGCGACTGTATATTTTGTGGGCGAAACGCAGCAGACAATTGCGCACAGCAGCGTCCCGCAAACAGTCGCAGATTGAATGACCAAAATTTACAAAAAAACGTTTTGTTTTGAAGGGACTCTTATCCCAGGAAAAGCGATCCGCCAATCGACTAACAACCGGATTCCTACTTATTGCTGGATAACCAGAGCCGTGTGTGTGGAGTAAGGAAACTTGCCTAAGGTTTTGTCCTGCCCGGGAATCGAACCAGAGTCCTCTTGCTGGCGAGGCGAGCGCTCTTGGCCCTCGTGTTTGCACCCAGTTTACACAACTCGCTTAGTGGACCCCCAGTGTTGCGTTGCCAATCTGGATTTGGCATTGGCGGTCGGCCATTCAGCATCTCTGCCCCCACGCTCTGGGACTCTATCCCGCGATCCCTCCACCTCATCCCCTCTCGTGCCTCCTTCAAGTCCTGTCTAAAGACCTTTCTCTTCGATTGCGCCTTCGGCCACCCTCCCAACCCCAGCCCCCACCCACCCCCCTCTTCACCCTCCACCCCTCCTAACCCCAACTCCCGGCTCAGGTCTGAAAACCCCTGATTGTCCAGCGCCTTGGGAAGTCCTCCCAACGGGAAATGAGCAATACAAGTGTAATATGTTGTTGTTGTTGGATTTCACCAATATTGTTAGTGAGTGATAGAAGTTGATTTCTAAGAAAGAGAAGGAGGAAGATAGACTGAGGGCAGAACATGTGATACAGAGCCTTCCCTTCAGTGGCGAGATGTGCTTTGCCCACGTCCGATCAGTGCTAGCAGAGAGTCGCAGAGGTTGGGAGCCTTGGGGAGTATGGGAGTATGGGTGGTGGAGTGGGGGTTAAGCAGGTCGGAGAGGTAAGGAAGTGCGAGGGAATGGGTTTAGTGAGGATGAGAGTGAGAGAGAGAGAGAGAGAGAGAGAGAGAGAGAGTGAAAGAGTCAGGGGAAATTCTGCAGGGTAAAGGTCTGTTCTCACACTGCTTCACACAACAGTTTTAAAGAGGTTTCGTCTCCATAAACGTAGTCATACTTCCTTTTGTGTTTGATAGCAGCCCCCTGCCCCCTCGCCCCCACCTCCCCTCCACCCCCATTCTGATTTCTCCATCCAATGACTCACACTGGAGTCAGATTCCACAGGTATCTGCAGTCTTCCTGCAGTTGACCCCTTTTCCCCCCATTTTCCCCCAACCCCACCCACACACCCACAAGCCACACAAACTACACACACCCACACACATGCGCAACATGTCCTGTGGTGTAGTGTTTAGAGCGCTCACCAACAACAACAACTTGCATTTATGTAGCAGGGTTATCATGTGGGGTAGCATCCCAAAGGGCTTCACATTAGCGGAGTCTGCCAACGAGCCAGGGGGAGAGGGAGGGGAGAGGTGACCATAAGCACGATCGAAAAGTAAGGCCTTTTGGTAGGATTTGAAAGTAGGAAGGAAGGGATGGGGGCGAGGCGGAGGGATTGAGGGAAAGAGTTCCAGAGTTTTGGGGCTTAGTGGCTGGAGGCACGGCCATCGATGGTGGACTGGAGGGGATTAGGGACAGCTGAGATGAGGTAGTGGATGGTAGAGTGGGGGGTAAGTAGGTCAGAGAGGTAGGGAGCTGTGAGGAATTAAGTTATTTGAAAATGGGTGAGAGGATCTTGAAATCGATCCATTTCGGTAATTGGGAGCCAGTGGAGCCTGGGAAGGACTGATGTGATGGGAGTTTCATGAGGGGTGAGTATTCAGGCAGCAGCGTTTTGAATTAATTGGATTTTGTGTATGGTGGAGCTGGGGAGACCAGCGAGGAAGACCAGAGAGGACTCGGGTTTGATTTCCGGGCAGGGGCGAAACCTTAGGCAAGTTTCCTAACTCCACACAGCTCTGTTTGCTTAGCAGTAAGTAGGAACCTGGTTGTTAGTCGATTGGCGGATCACTTTACGGAAGTAATAATCACTTTAAAACAAATAAATAAGTAATTTGGTTACCCGTCCGACTGTTTGTGGGACACTGCTGCGCGCAATTGACTCACAAAATATACAGCCAACCTAATGGAAATGGAAAGTCGGGAAATGGAACTCGAACAGTCCGGGTTGACACTCCAATGTAATAGTGGGGGCCTGTTACATGGTCAGAGGTGCAGTCCTTCAGATGAGATGTGTTAAACCGAGGTTGTGTGTGATGCCTGTTCAGGTGGACATTAAAGATCTCGTGGTACTACTGCTCGAAAAGGGAAAGGAGTTTCTGTCGCCCGGTGTCCTGGCCAACAGCCTCACAGTTAGAATTCATGTCATGGGTGATTGTGAGACCTCACCATGTGCAATTGCTTGGCATTTTCACCGACAAATGCACAATCTCTCCATGTTAGGAACATAGGAGCAAGAGTAGGCCATTCAGTCCCCTGAGCCTGTTCCGTCATTTTATTAGACTGTCATCCCCCAGGGTGTGTGTGTGTGGGGGGTGGGGGGGGGCACGTGGTGGTAAGCAGGGACTCCTTGGAACTGAACTGGCACCAAGGTGACATGCCTGGCAATGGAATGTCAGAATCAAGTCAGTCTTCTGTGGCGGTCTCCGGTCCAGGTCAGCAGAACTCCGGCCTGGCTCATAGGCAGGACCTGGAAGGGCAGATCAGTCACTGGGGGCAGGGAATCCTCCCACTCAGCTCCTGTTAACAATGCGAGCAAAAGCCCTCACAGATAGGGTGGTCCTGGCTGGACAAGCAGCGGGAAAGCTTGCCGGACAGCAATATCAATGGTTAGCCACGCGGTTTTAGCTGGTTAGACTCCGTCAGTTATCCCAACGCACACTCTGGGGTCCCCAAGCATTGGCTCTTGCCAGCCTGCGCCTAATATTTTTATTATTAGATCATGGCTGATCTGCATCTCAACTCGATTTACCCACCTTTGCCCCATATCCATATTACAATAAACCATGTGAAGGCTTTTGTTGTGTCCTCCAAATGTGAAAGAAATATATCAAAGATTATTTTCATGGATTATTATTATAATCACTTCACCTTCAAACTATCGTCTTAAATCTTTGGTTAAGCCGATTATCGGAATTCTTGATATCTTGAGTTCAGTCCTACTTGGAAGCACTGGGGAAAAACAGCTTTAAAAATAAAGAGAAGAATTTTCCAATGCTCTGCGTGATCTTAAATTTCAAGAAACAATTGCAAAGATTGTGGCGCTATTAGGTTTCCCTGTTGCCCCGTGGGCCTTTAGATACAATGGATCCGTGGCTGCTTGTAGGGCATTGCTGTGTGCAAATTGGTGACCTCGTTCTCCTACAAATGCACAGTCACTGCACTTTACAGTAAAATTATGTGAAGCGCTTTGAGTTTTGGGGGCGTTTTTCAGAGGGAAGAATTCTTATCATCATAGATATTATTATTAGCCTCTAATTCTGCACCCTCAGAAATGTTGCGAAAAATCACCTAAATCCATAGGTAGACAAGGTGCAGTGTATTAACCTCAGTTGGAGGAATTATCCATCTCTCTCTGTCTCACACACGCAAGAGGGGTGGGGGAAAGATTAACGTTGAAAGTTGTGGGCTGTGAAAGTAACAATATTTTAATTTTTTAAAAATGGGAATCTCCCATCAACAGCCAGATTTTTCAAGATTAATTTCGCTCTCTCCCTTCCAGGCAATGATTCATTACGTTACTTTCACTTCTCATTTGATAGACTTAAGTCAAAATTAAAACAGAATTTTTTTTATGCATGACAGGTGGGTGGGGGATGTGTGGAAGAGGTGAGGGGCACTAGCCTAGATTGCCTACTTGTCTGTCTGCGGGTATGCAAAAGGTTTTAGAAGGGTGGCAGAGATACAGGTAGATACACACAGAGAGGCACACGGATAGACAGACAGCAGACAGACAGATAGACAGATACATTATCTGTGAGTAATCACATACAGTAAGTTATCAAAGACTGATTCATCTCGACTGGAAAATCCAGTCCAGAAAGAGAGAAAATAAAAAAAATTCCAACTCGACTAACAGTAAATAATTAGAATCCTTGCATTTGGCGCCGTGCGGAGTTTTTCAATAAAGTATAATTTAATTAAAATATGTGTATTTTGTTGCCGAAGCAGCAGCCAATTTGTGGACAGGGATGTCCTACAGCTAGCCATTACAGTGAATGAACAATTTTACCTGGAGGATTGCTGACCAGGTCACCGGGAGAGGTAGATAGAAGCTAAAGAAGGGGGCGAGGCGGAGGGATTGAGGCAGTGAGGTTAGGACTGTTAATGGGTGAAAGCACAGCTTCAGATGATGGCACAGAAATTTGGAGGATAATGATAATAATCCTCGCATTTGATGTCTCAAAGCGCTTCACAGGATATATTGGAAAGTGTCGTGACTGTGGATTTTGTGGGTGAATTGTGACAGCCAATTGCGCTCAGCAGTGTCCCACAAATAGCCGAGGATTGAGTGACCAATTTTATTTGAGGGATTGTTGGCCCGGGAGAAAGAGACAAACTCCTTTCTCTTTTCAAACAACGCCGGGGGAGATCTTTAACGTCAACCTGAACAGTTTAACATCTCTTCTGAAGGACGGCACCTCTGACAATGCAATGCTCCCCTAGCACTGCCCTGGAGTTTCAGCTCAGACTATGTGATTCCATGTCCTGACGTGGGGGCTTGAACCCACAACCTTCTGACTCAGAGGCCAGAGTGCGACCACTGAACCAGGCTGACACATAATCTAAGGTGGGCCAAATAGCCTGTTTTTAGGTATATCTACGGTCAGGGACCGAATGTGTGGTAAGGAAGACCAGGGCATTGAATCAGATTCCGATTAAAAAAAAAAACCGCACAATCTATCATGTCTCGCTTTGAACTTGGGCTGGATTATTTGCCAGACTCATAGCGAACCCCATTGCAACACCTCAGTGACATTTTATTCAATGACTGATCAGTCTAGAACTTAGTTGTGTGGTTATTTGTTCAAGGAGTCGTTTTTTGGGGTGAATAATATAAATTAACTGAATCCTTTTAATTTCAGGTAAGTGCTTCAGGCCAGCCCCTCTGATAGCACAATCACGGCCCTCTTTTAATCTACTTCAATCTCAGACTAGAGAAGTTGGGATTGTTCTCCTTAGAGCAGAGAAGGTTAAGGGGAGATTTAATAGAGGTGTTCAAAATTATGAGGGGTTTCAATAGAGTAGACAGGGAGAAACTGTTTCCACGGGCGGGTGGGCCGGTAACCGGAGGACACAGATTTAAGATAATTGGCAAAAGAACCAGCGGGCAGATGAGGAGAAATGTTTTTACTCAGAGAGTTGTTACGGTCTGGAATGCACTGCCTGAAAGGGTGGTGGAAGCAGATCCACTAGCAATTTTCAAAAGGGAATTGGATTGGTACTTGAAGAGGAAAAATTTGCAAGGATATTGGGTAAGAACGGGGTGTGGGATTAGGTAGCTCTTCCAAATACCCGGCACAGGCACGATGGGCCAAATGGCCTCCTCCTCTGCTGTAATATGTGATTCTATGACTTCCTTTTTTATCTCTCTAACCTTTGTGATGTTGGCTAAATAAAAGAAAAATGTCCTCGCGGGTGTAAGAGTTAGCCTTTCAAATGGCAGTAACACTCGAGAGGCTACATCCTTATGCTCCCAATTGAAATCCCGTTTGTGAAAGAATGATCCTAAACAAAAAAAATCATTCCCTCTGGTGCCTGCGCCAAGCTTGGACTCTTGCCAACCTGCGTCTATTATCCCATATCAGCCTGTCTGCTCCTTCTGCTCCGCAACACCATTGGCTGTCAGGCCTTCAGCCTCTCTGCCCCCATCCCTTGGAACTTCACCTCACAGTCACTCTGCCTCTCTCCCTCCCTTGCCTCCTTCGGGATCCGTCTCAAGACCCTCCTCTTCGACTGTGCCTTTAGTCACCATTCTACCCATACCCTCCCTTGCCCTCCCCCCTTCCTGATCCCAATCCCCAGCTCGGGTCCAAATTCTTTGGGATGTCCTCCTGACATGAAAAGCCCTGTGTAAATGTAATTTGGTACTGTATTCTCTGGAATTATACACAAGTCGAATGTAACGATGTCTGACACCAATAACTTTCTCCTCACTCAATCCATATTACGAAAATGTGGCACTGAACATGGCAACTCCATCTGTGGTGAAGATAATGGCGCTCACACACACTGGCGCACACCCATCCTCTGGGCGGCTAAGTACCATTAAACACTTGTACTGAATACAATGAAGTACTTCTGAATACAATTATTCATAGAATCATAGAATTATACAGCACAGAAGGAGGCCATTCAGCCCGTTGTGTCTGTGCCGGCTCTTTGAAAAGAGCTACCAAATCAATCCCATTCCCCGCTCTCTCCCCATAGCCCTGCAAACTTGTCCTCCCCAAATAATTACCTACTTCTCTCTTAAAAGTTGTTATGGAATCGGCTTCCACCAGCCTTTCAGGCAATGCATTCCAATGCATTCCAACTCGCTGTGTGAAAAATATTCTCCTCACCTCCCCTCTGTTTCTTTTAACAACTGTTTTAATTCCGCGTTTTCAGGTTACCGACCCACCCGCCAGTGGAAATAGTTTCTCGTTGTTCACCCTATCGAATCACCTCATTATTTTGAAAACCTCTATTAAGTCTCCTCTTAACCTTCTCTGCTCCAAGGAGAATAATCCGAGCTTCTCTCGCCTCTCCTGATAACTGAAGTCCCTCATTCCCGGTGCCATCCTGGTAAATCTCCTTTGCACCCTTTTCAATGCCTTGACATCCTTCCTAAAGTGTGGAACACAGTACTCTAGCTGAGACCTAACCAGTATTCATCATAACTTCCTGACTTTTGTGTTCCGGAGAGGTGACTGGAAGGTTTTTAGGCGGGACTTGATAAAGGGGAGAGAGGGGGCAAGGCAAAGGGTTTGAAGGAGAGTGTTCCAGAGTTTCAAGGCGTAGTGGCTGAATGCACAATCTCCAATGGTGGAGCAGAGGGTGTGAAGGACGAGCAGGAGGCCGGTGCCAGTCGAGCGGAGGCGGACTGGGGAGAGAGGAGGTTGGAGAAATAGGGAGGTGCCAGGGAATGAAGGGATTTGAAAACGAGTGTGAGTATCTTGAAGTCGATCTGTTTGGTGATGGTGAGCCAGTAGAGCCTGGCCAGAACTGGTGATATGGAGGTTCAGAGTTTGGTCCAGTTATAGGTCCGGGTGGAACAGAGTGAGACTGCTGTTAAGGAAATTGGTGAGAGTGGGAATTTGGTGAGAGTGGGAATTTGGTGTAGAGGGGGAAGAAGGTGCAAAAATAAACAAACAATAAAAAAAAATGTTTGGGAATACCACAATACTGCTGAGACCTAGTGTGTGCTCCAGGGTCCCGCCCCACCCACTTCACCATTGGTGGCCGGGCCTTCAGCCTTTGTGCCCCCACCCTTTGGAACTCCATCCCACATTCCCTTCACCTCTCTCCCGCCCTTGCCTCCTTCAAGGCGCATCTCAAAACCCTCCTATTCGACTGAGCCTTTGCCCATCCTTCTACCCAAGGATGGTCCAAATATCTGACTTTCCCCCAACTCGGGTCCAAATATCTGACTGTCCAGTGCCTTGGGACGTCCTCCTGACATGAAAGGCACCGTGCAAATGTAATTTTGTATTGTATTGATTCCTGTGCCATGTGGAATTCCAGGATGCTTTGCGTGTCCTGGACATACATGAAAAGTCTCCGGCTGTTCGACTCAGGGTTTCTGAGCTCAAGGAGAGGCTGGTGTCACTGCACATCGTATGGGAGGCTGGAAATTTCATGGATCACAGGTTTCAGGAGGTGGTCATCCCACAGCCACAGAGAGTTCAGAAGGAGAGAGAATGAATGACTACCCGGCATGATAGGAAGAGGAGAAAACCCCTGAGCGTATAGCACACACAAACCAGTTTTCTGCACTGAATACCGGTGAGGATGATGACACCTCTAGGGAGGGCATTCAAAAGCAAATCGATGCACCTGGGGACGCAGGGAAGAGTGCTGTTACACTTGCCTTTGGGGACTCAACAGTCAAAGGGATAGACAGACATTTCTGCAACTGCATACATGAGTCTCACATGGTGTGTTGTCTCCCTGGTGTGAAGGTTGAAGACATCACGGAACGGGTGCAAAATATTCTGCGGAGGGAGGGGGGTGGGGGGTTATGTGGGGTGAGGGGAACAGCCAGAAGTCGTGGTCCATTTTGGAATCCATGATGTAGGAAAAATAAATGGGTTTAGATCCAGTAGAGTTTTAGAAGCTAGGGAGAAGGCTAAAGAGCAGGACCTCAAAGGAGGTGACGAGAAGAATTGCAAGGCTATGGAGAGATAGCGGGGGAGTGGGGCTTGTTGGTAGCTCTTTCAAAGAGCCGACTCAGACACGATGGGCCGAATGGCCTCCTTCTGAGCAGTAGGATTCCATGATTCTAAAAGAGGTGTCGCTAAGCTATACTTTGTCTTGAGTTCGTTTCAGTTGTCCCCACCCTTTGGAACTCCATCCAAAATTCTCCTCGCCTCGCTCCCTCCCTTGCCTCCTTCAAGGCACATGTCAAAACACTCCTCTTCAACCGTGCCTTTGGACACCCTCCTACCCCTACCCTCCCTGCCCTCAACTCTCCCTAATCCCGACCCCCCCCACCCCCCCCCCCCCGAATCCAAATCCCTGACTTGTATTGTTTGCCCCAAGTGTTCGGTTGGCGTTAGTGAGAGAACGACTACATTTTCCTCTCCTCCAGGAAGGCAGGACTGGTCCCCGAAGTTATGTGAAACAAACCGCTCAACCCCGACTGTTCCAGGTTCCAGCGATCCCACCAATACGGGAGCTAAAGCAAAAGAGAAGAACAATGATACGAGAATATTGCTGCAATGCAACTGTAAGAGATTCAAAGCCTGCTATTACCAGAGACGAGTTACCCCCAACTCACACTCTGGGGTCCCCAAGACTTGGTTCTTGCCAACCTGCGCCTAATACTTTCTGGGATAAGATAACCAGGATACGTCCCTCTGGGGAGAATACATATTCCTTTTCAGACATAGGGAAATTGCCACATGTATGTGGAATTCTTTGTAGTTCGGTTCAGAAACTCTTGATTGTAACCTCTAATAATCCTTGCGTATAGTATAGGATCTTTCACGTTGTGAGAATGTCCTAAAGCATTTCACAGGAGAACCTGTAAAATGTAGTGACTGTGTGTTTTGTGGGTGAAAGCAGCAGCCAATTTGCACTCATCAACGTCCCACAAAGAGTCACGAAGTGAGTGATCAATTTTATCTCCTCCAGCACTGCGTTGGAATGAGTTTAGACTGCTTGTGAGGTTTAGATGATGTGGGGCTTGAACTCCCTGCCTTCTGTCTCAGAGATGAGATTCGTACAAGTTTAGCCAGCCTGATACGCAACGGTGATAATAATTATATATTAATAATAATCCTTGCATTTGATATAGTGCCTTATCACGTCTTTGAGGTCTCTCAAAGCGCTTCACAGGATACACTGTAAAGTGAAACTAACTGTATTTTGTGGGCGAAACGCGGCAGCCAATTGTGTACAGCTGTGTCCCAGAAACAGTCGTGGATTGAAGTGGCCAAATTATTATTATTATTCATCTTTTTTTTTGAAGGGATTATTACTTTGTGTATCAAATTATTACTGTTTGTATTTGTGACATTGCAATACAGGGCTGGGGGAGTGCTGCATTTGTTGAGGGTGCTGTCCTTCAGAGGAGACCGAGATTTAAACTGAGGTCCTGTCTGCTCGTACGTTTTAGATTCCCCTAAGGAAAGAAAAGAGAAGGAAAGCTTCGAGCAACAATTCAGATGAATCCTTCTGTGTCCCAACAAGCAAACATCAAATCGAATTCTGATTCTGACACAATGACATGAGATAAGCAAAAAATGACTCAAGCCATTTTCACTTCTGTTTGCTGTGAGATTTTAAACGGTTCTTGAGTAATACAAGGCACCTCAGGAATGACTACATCATTTTCATTATAACGTGGAAAATCAATGTGGTAAGATGCATGAGTGTTATATAAAAGATCAAGCACCCTTATCTTAAAAGCACAGGGAGTAATAATGCTATATCACATTTCTGTTCAATAGAGCAATTTTAGCATCAAGGCACTTTACTGATAATTACTGTCAAATGCAATGACTGTATAGTTGAAGGCAAAAGCGGCAGACAATCGGAACATGACAAAAGCTATGATGGGAACTAGAGAATGTTAACTGGGAAAAATTCCCATCTCTTTTGAAATAGCGTTGTGGAACCTTAAAGAGAGGACCTTGGTTCAACATCTCATCTGTTGGACTTTGCATCTAATAATCCGGCACTGGATTCTGTTTACCCAGCAGTAAGTAGGAACCCAGTTGTTAGTTGATTGGCGGATGGCTTTCCAGGAGTATTAATCCCTTCAAAAAGCAATTTGGTCGCTCAATCCGTGACTATTTGTGGGACACTGCTGTTGTAATTGGCTGCCACGTTTAGCCCAACTTACAATACACTCTGTGAAGCCCTTCGAGGTGCCTCAACAACAACAACTTGCATTTGTATGGAGCCCTTCACTCGGGGTAGCATCCCGGAGCGCTTGACAGTGGTGGAGTCTGACCCTGAGCCAAGGGGTGAGACGGAGGGCGGGGGAGGTGACCCGTGAGCACGATCAAGAAGGAAGGTCTTTAGACGGGATTTGAAAGTGGTGGAGGGAGGGGGCGAGGCGGAGGGATAGAGTTTCGGGAGGGGGGGTAGTGGCTGAAAACACGGCCGTCGATGGTGGAGCGGTGGGGCTGAGGGACAAACAGGAGGCTGTAGCCAGCCGGATGGAAGTGGCCGGTGGTGGAGTGGGTGGGTAAGCAGGTCGGGTATCAATCCACGGCTGTTTGTGGGACGCTGCTGTGCGCAATTGGCTACCACGTTTCGCCCACAAATATACAGTCAATTCACTTTACAGTATATTCTGTGAAGCGCTTTGAGACGTCTTGAAGACGTGAAAAGCGCTATATCAAATGAAAGGATTATTATTTATTTATATTACTCCGCAATCCTCTGTTTTCCAAGCAGTAAGTAGGAACCCGGTTGTTAATCGATCGGGGGATCACTTTCCAGGAGTAATAATCCCTTCAAATAATAATTTGTTCACTCAATCCATGACTGGATCCAGCTCATACAGACTCTACTGTCTGCATACTGACCCAGACCAAACTCCGTCCTCCCAGCTCACCAGTCCTGGCCCAGGCTCCACTGGCTCCCCATCACCGAACAGATCGACTTCAAGATCCTCAATCTCGTGTTCAAGTCCCTTCACGCTCTGGCACCTCCCGGCCTCCTTTCTGACCTCCTCACTCCCCAATCCAACACCCAGCACCTCCGCTTGACCTCCTGCTCGTCCCTCATACCCTCTGCCCCACCATTAGAGGTCGTGCTCTCAGCCACGAAACTCGGAACACTCTCCCCCTTTTTCAAGTCTGAAAAACCTTCCTCTTCGACCGTGCTTTCGGTCACCTCTCCTCCCCACGCCCCCGGGTCTGAGTCAGGCTCCGCCACTGTTAAGCGCTCTGAGAAGCTACCCTGCATGGAGGGTGCTATATAAGTACAAATTATCTCTGTGATGCATGCGTTAATGAGCAGCACTTTTGCTCCTGTTTTTAGCCACGTATAATTTAATTCTCACCCCTCCCTCCCCTCTGATCTGCTCTGCTCTGCTCGCCGCCTCTCCCCCTGGCTCCTTTTTTTCCCTTCTACTGAGGATAGTTCTAAGCGTGTTTATGGAACGCCTCACTCACTTGCTCGTTTCTACGCGAGCCTTTATTCACAGTGAGTGTTAGTAGGGTAATCCGGGGTATGTGATTATGCTCCCTCCGGTGGCTGCACATGTAACCATACAGCATTAATAAAATAATACTGATCCTTGCATTTGGTAAAGCGACTTATCGCGTCTTCGAGACGTCTCCAAGCGCTTCACAGACATTACTGTAAGTGTAGCGACTGTGTATTTTGTGGGCGAATCGCGGCAGCCGATTGCGCACAGCCAATTATTACCCCCGCAATAGCGATCCGTCAATCGACTAACAATCGGGTTCCTACTCACCGCTGGGTGAACAGAGGCCTGCGCGCGTGGAGTGAGGAAACTTGCCCAACATTTCGCTCGAACCCGGATCCTCTCGCTTGCGAGGCGAGCGCCCTAACCACTGAGCCTCAGGACATTGCTGGTTGCAGAATGGCTAACCGTCTTTGCCTAAAAGTGTGCAGTCACAACACTTGGCCTTGGCAGCTATCACTGGTGAAGAGCAGCTGAGATGCTCCTCGTGAAAGACACGCTGATCAAATTAGGAAGGATTGTGCATTCCTGACCACAGCCAGAATTGTTATTCAGTCTGTGGACTCCTGCCTTCATAATTTACTTATTTCCAATGTGGTTGTTGAATACCTCAGGTTTGTTCCCTGCGAAGGAGCTGAATTATGCAAGCCTCCAGCGCCCTGGCTAATATTGAGACAAATTAGATGCAATAGAATTGCAATAATTTACACTCGGCTCTTAATCCCCTCATAACTCACTCCTGGGTCTCTCTCCCGTGTCATTCCCTCCGGTAAAGCCTCGTGACTTGACACTGCGGAGAAGACAGCCTCTTCTCTGCCAGGGGCACATGTCGGTACTCACTAATCTCGGGCAATTTGTGCTGAGCCGTGGAGGACTCTGTAGGATAGTGTCTGGTGCTGGAGGATTCCGTAGGATCCAGTCAAGCGGAGGAGGATTCTATAGTTTGAAACTTAAATTAAGTGGTGTCCCTCACATGAGAACTTGAAGAATCCACAATTTTCTGGTCCTGTGGCCGTCAACGGAGGCAGGCTGACGCCATGAAATTCTAGTTCAGAGCAGTCACTGCCATGGCTGTGTGGAGGGGAGTGGGGAGGGAGAGCGAGAGAGAGAGCGGAGAGAGCGCGTGAGTGCGAGAGAGAGAGAGCGCGAGCGGAGAGAGCGAGAGAACGAGAAAGTGGCGAGCGAGAGAGAGCCAGAGTGAGAGAACGAGAGAGAGAGTGAGAGATCGAGAGAGTGGCGAGCAAGAGAGAGCCAGAGTGAGAGAGAGCGAGAGAGAGAGAGTGAGAGAGCAAGAGAGTGAACGCTAGAGCAAGAGGATAGAGAATGGGTGTGAGCCTCCAGATTGGGTTATCAAGGGTGGTTACCTATGATAAAGAATATAGGAGCATTTTCAGTAGTAATAAGAAATGCATTAGTGCAGTCATTCCAGGTTGGACGGAGTGGGGCTATTTCACAATTGTTTATCCTTTGCAATCGGAGTGATTGGAAATTCATGACGGACGAGATGCACTCAAACGCTTAGTGCATTTTAATGCCAGGAGATGGTATTTTTAATGCGCTCTCACTGAAGATGGATTCCCGTTGCTGGCTGCAGTGAATCATCATTGCCAGATATGGGACTTGCGTTTTGTAAACACTCAACTACAGCTCTCTGGGTGAAGGATCTGAGGATGAATTATGAACACTAATAATCATAATAATAATTCTTATTCAGCTGGACTGAATTACCAGCTCGGCTGATAACAATCTTTCCGTCAACTCCAAACCGTCTCGAGGTTAATTGCTGTCAAGTGTAGTGACTGATTTCGTCGATGTGCGCACAGTGCTGTCCCACAGACAGTCGAAAAGTGAATGATAATAATAATAAATCGTTCCATTTGACACAGCGCTTGATCACGTCTTCGAGACGTCTCAAAGCGCTTCACGGAATATACTGTAAAGTGAATTGACTGTGTATTTTGTGGGTGAAACGCGGCAGCCAATTGCGCACAGCAGCGTCCCACAAACAGTCGTGGATTGAGTAACCAGTTTAATTTTTTTTTGAAGGAATTATTACCCTTGGAAAAGCGATCCATCAATTGACTAATGACCGGGTTCCTACTTGCTGCTAGATAAATAGAGATGTGTGTGTGTGTGTGGAGTAAAGAAATTTGCCCAACGTTTCGCCCTGCCCGGGAATCGAACCCAGGTCGAACACAGGATTTACTGTGAAGTGGATTGACTGTGTATTTGTACAAAATTGCGCACAACAACATCCGACAAACAGTCATGGAGCGAGTGACTAATTTTATCTGGGGGATTGTTGGCCAGACACGGGGAGAGAGAGAGAGAGAGAGAAACTCCCTTCCGTGTATGAGTAATGCCACAGGTTGTTTAATGTCCGCAGACGGGACCTCGGTTTAACGATTCATCCGCAGGACAACACCTCTGACAATGCAACACCCCCACAGCACTGCAGTGGAGCGTCAGCTTCGACTGTGTGAGTTCAAGTGCCGACGTGGGATTTGAACTCGCAACCTTCTGACTCAGAGGCAAGTGTGAGCGCTTTCACTGAGCCAGGCTCTCGCCTTCTCACCCCCACTCCCTCCTCCCACCTCTCCACTCCACATTGCTCAAAACAGTGAGCTCCGAGTCTTGATGCGCAACAGAACCCACAGCACCCTGACACAGCGGTGAGAGAGTCACTGACCTGAGTCAGGCTGACATTTGGGCCAAACCGTAGCTCAGTGGTTAGAGCCCTCGCCTCGCAAGCGAGAGGACCTGGGTTCGATTCTCCCGGCAGGGCGAAACGTTGGGCAAGTTTCCTTACTCCCCCCCCCCCCCACACACACACACACACACGCACACCTCTGTTTACCCAGCAGAAAGTAGGAACCCGGTTGTTAGTCGATTGGCGGATCGCTCTCCGGGGGTCATAGCTTGATCAGCTGCTAATAAACAGATGCTGATAAACAGATTGTTCCACACAGCAGTTGGGTGGCTTCCAGCTTGGTGTTACCGCCTGTTGGCGGATCAGATCAGCGGTGTTCAGCCCAGTGTCCCTGTGCTGCATCATGTGTAGGAAGTCATCAGATCATGTTTCTGCTTGAACCGTTCCTGCAAGTGACTCACCCCTCTCCCTCAACCCCTGCGCCTCGCCCCCTCCCTCCCCACCTTCAAATCCTGCCTGAAAGACCTTTCTTTTTGATTGTGCTTACGGTCACCTCCACCCCCCCACCCCGCCCCCTCCCCCCCCTCCCTCCACCTCTCTCTCCCCCTCCCTCGGGGCTCAGGGTCAGACGCCGTCACTGTGAAGGCCGCTGTATAACTGCAAGTTGTTGTTGTTGTTGCCTTAGGCGAGTACGGTTAAGCGAGTAGTTTTATGGGGTTAAGACTGAATTGCGTTGGCTGTGAGTATGTGTTGCATTGTCGGAGGCCTTCAGATGAGACGTTAAACCGAGGTCCCCGTCTGCCCTGTCCAGGTGGACGTCAAAGATCCCGCGGCGCTATTCGAAAAGAGAAGGGGGTTTCTCTCTCTCTCTCTCCTGGTGTCCTGACCAACAATCCTCTCCCCACCCAAATAAAATGGTCACTCACTCCACCACTGTTTGTGGGACGCTGCTGTGCGCAAACTGGCTGCCGCGATCGCCCAGTCAAAATATACAGTCACAACACTTTAATGTAAGGGTTATTTCTGTTATTATAGTGTCTCCCTGGGCTGTCAGCAGAGAAGAGTTTTGCTGCTTGTGGATGTCAATGTGTTTGGTGGTTGTCTCTCCTCCTCGAGGCTACCTGTAAACAACAACAACAACTTGCACTTAATTAGTGCCCGCCTCCCAGGGTAGCATCTCAGAGCGCTTAACATTGGCGGAGCCTGACCCCGAGCCGGGTGGGGGTGGAGGTGGCCGTAAGCACTGTCGAAAAGGAAGGTTTTCAGGCTGGACTTGAGAAAGGGGAGAGGGGGGTCAAGGCGAAGGGATTGAGGGAGAATTTTCCAGAGTTTCGAGGCGGAGCGGCTGAATGTGCGACCTCCGATGGTGGAGCGGAAGGTGCTAACGATGAGCAGATTGAAGAGAGGCGTCGAGTGATGGATTGGGGTGTGAGGAGGTCGGAGAGGGAGGGAAGTGCCAGAGAATGAAGGGCTTTCATCCTCTCCAGACCGAAAACCTGCTCATTATTTATTCCACAGAATCATAGCTTCACAACAGCTGAAAATAGACAGGCTTCGTGACCAGAGAGAAACGAGCATTTTAATCACAAGCAGATCGTTCAAAATATAACAATAACAACCGTAATAATCCTTGCATTTGATACAGCGCCTTATCGCGTCTTCGAGAACGTCTCAAAGCGCCTCGCAGAATATACCGTGAAGCGTAGTGACTGTGGATTTCGCAGGAGAAACCCGGCAGCCAATTGCGCACAGCAGCGTCCCCACAGACACTGGTGGATTGAGCGACCAACTTATTATTAGCATAATTTTTTTAATAAAGGGATTTCATCCAAAAGTGCTGACCCAACACTGCATTGGGGTGTCAGCTTCCTGAGACTATAGGGTCTAAGAGGAGGCTGACAACAGCAGCTGAGGCCAGCCGAACACCAGGATAGAGGTGGGATTCATCACATCCCCTGATAGCGGGCTCCGCAGGGTCTCTGCTGGGGAATAAGAGACCACAAGGTAATTGGGATCTCAGCTTGCTATCTTGTCCTTCACACCAATCTGCCTCCCAGCAGCAACCGGTTACAGCGCAGGGAGTTTTCACACACTGCTTTTGAGTCGGCACTGAATTTGGAGGTTCATTAGATTTCTCTTCAGGTGTCAGCCTGGCAGTTCGCATTGTTGCCTGTGATTCAATTCTCCCAAAACACAGCAGCCAATTGTGCACAGCGATAATAATAATAATAATAATAATAATAATCCTCTTGCATTTTGTATAGCGCCTTATCACAGCTTCGAGACGTCTCAAAGCCCTTCACAGAATATACAGAACATGTGTATTTTGTGGGTAAATGTCCCACAAATAGTCGCGGATTGAGTGACAAACAATTTTAAAAATTTTGAGGGATTATTATCCCCGGAAAGCGATCCGCTAATCAACTAACGATCAACCGGGTTCCTAATTACTGCTAGGTAAGCAGAGGCGCTTGGAGTAAGAAAACTTGCCTAAGGTTTCACCCAGACCCGACTAGGGATTGAACCCGGGTACTCTCAGTTGTGAGGTGAGTGCACTAACCACTAACTCTATAGGAGTCTAATACTCTCTGGAATTAGTTAAGCAGTGGAGATCAAATTCCATTCTGGACACAGGATAATTTCCAGCGTTTATAATAATATATAATAAAATATTATAATAATAATCCTTGTAATTGATACAGCGCCTCATCACGTCCTTGAGACGTCTCAAAGCGCTTCACAGAATACACTGTAAAGTGAATTGACTGTATATTTTGTGTTTAGTAAATGGAACTGAATTTGGTTTGGATATTCTTAAACATGGTGATGGGTTCCTGAATGTGTCTCGCCTGGGAGGGGGCTCCCTATCCCCTCCCTTCCCCCACAACGAACATATTAAAAACTATGCCAGAATCCATCAGAGAGCTTTATCTCTTAATTGAGTACTTCAATAGGGGCAGCGATGCTGAAAAGTTTCATTAATGAAAAGCCAGCAATAATTTTTACAGATACGAGGCGCCTGTGTGATGTGACTTTGTTTAACCTTGTGTGTGTGTGTGTCTGAGTGAGTGAGGGCTTCCTCCTCTGTTTACTCTGTAAGTAGGAACCCGGCTGTTATTCGATTGACTTTCCCGGCCATAATAATCCCTTCAAAAAAAAAGTTTGCTCACTTCAACCCACGGCTGTTGAATCTGGCTGCCGCGTTTCGCCCACGAAATATACAGTCAATTCACTTTACAGTATATCCTGTGAATCGCTTAGAGGTGTCTTGAAGACGTCATGAGGTGCTGTATCAAATGCAATAATTATTTTTTTATTGTTGCTCCTTCATTCATAAGAGTTTGCCACAGGGGAAAATGAGCACTGATTAAGAGCCTGTCGAGAGAGAGAGAGAGAGAGAGAGAGTGCGAGAAATCACTCATTTCTCTCTCTCCCCACCTCTCTCTCTCATTTCCTCTCTCACTCTATCTCCGACTATCTCATGAATACTTAATGCATTCCTGTTTTTCATCAGATGCAGCGGCAAAAAAACTAAATGAGAAAAGCCAAACAATGGTTATCTATTCCAATATTCTCGCTGTCCAAATTTCACGCTATGTATGTACATTTTGAGATTATATATATAAAATAATGTTTCTCCTGGGACTGTGTTACAGGCTGGAATCTAATCCAGACGTTCAGTGGGGTATGATAGAATACAACAACAACAATAACTCGCATTTATTGTTGTGGAGTCCCTTAGCTCAGTGGTTAGTGCTTAGAGCACTCGCCTCGAAAGCGAGAGACCTGGGTTTGATTCCCAGCCCGAGCAAAAGTTTCCTTACTCCACACGCCTCTGTTTACCCAGCAGTAAGTAGGAGCCCGGTTGTTAGTCGATTGGCGGATCGCTTTTTGAAGGAATTATTATGTGGGTAATAATTCTCTTCAAAAAAAACCATTCATAATAAATTGGTCACTCATTCCACGACTGTTTGTGGGGTCGCTGCTGTGCGCAATTGGCTGCCGTGTTTTGCCCACAAAATACACAGTCAATTCGCTTTACAGTGTATTCTGTGAAGCGCTTTGAGACGTCTCGAAGAAGCGATGACGCGCCGTATCAAATGCAAGGATTATTATTACTGGTGGTACTCACTGCAGATAACTTCTCTCGTTTGGACTCTTGGTGCGAATGTGCGTGTGTGTGTGGGGCCCCCCTATCTTTCTCTAATTCGCTCTCCCTCTCTCTGTCTCTGACACAATCTATAGCCAACGTTTGATATGGGCTATTCTCTCCGGTTCTCCTTAACATTCTCGGGCTGTGTGGTGTAGATTAAAGGGCTGTATTCGCTCTGAGATGCTCGTTTAACCCCAGGGGCTCCTTATAGCGAGTAGTGAAGCGATGACATAAAAGCCCATTATTTGCCTGCTGGGATTGCAGCCTGCTTCGATCGCAGCGGGAGATTCTGAGCAAAGCGGCTAAGAAATGCTCAGAGAGAGAGAGCGAGAGAGAGAGAAAGAGAGAGTGTGTTGAAGTCAGACAGCAAATGCTTGCCAGTCCTTTACAAGAGGTAAATAATAATGATCCTTGCATTCACAACATGAGGACAACTTAAAAGTACACCCGAGGGCAGGCTCTAAAATGCATAATAATAATAACAACAATCCTTGCATTTGATATAGCGCCTTATCACGTCGATGAGACGTCCCTAAGCGCTTTGCAGAATATATTGTGAAATAGATTTTGTGGGTGAAATGCGGCAACTAATCGCACGCAGTGTCCCACAAACAGTGGTGGATTGAGCGACCAAATTATTATTTTTTTTGGACGGATTATTACCCCCCCGGAAAAGGGATCCACAATTGACTAACAACCGGGTTCCCTACTGTTTGCTGCAAGTAGCTATAAAAATACACAGTCACTACACTTTACAGTTAAACAATATAAATAATAATAAATTGGTCACTCAATCCACGACTTAACCTTGTGTGTGTGTTTGTGTGTGTGTGTGTGCGCGAGTGAGTGAGGGCTTCCTCTCTGTTTATCTAGCAGTACGTAGGAACCCGGTTGTTATTCGATTGGCGGATCGCTTTTCCAGGGATAATAATCCCTTCAAAAAATAATTTGCTCACTTCAATCCAGGGCTGTTTGTGGGACGCTGCCGTGCGCAATTGGCTGCTGCGTTTCGCCCACAAAATATAAGTCACTACACTTTACAGTACACTCTGTGAAGCGCTTTGAGACGACTTGAAGACGTGATAAGGCGCTGTATCAAATGCAGGGATTGTTATCATTTTCAGAGCGAGCCGTGCTTCGATTTTGAGTGAGTTTGTATTGAGATATTGGTCCCGTCACCTCATGGCTATTTTAGGAACCTTGGTTTGAGCAAATTGGCTGCTATACTCGTCTGCAAATCCTGTGAAGCACTTTGAGATGTTCTCCCGACGTGAAAGGGGGTGTAGGAAGAGTGAGGAGTGTTTGTGGGGCCTTGCTATGCTACGCATAAAACAGATGGCCTGTCTGCCCTCCAGTAATTGCCGTGAATGTTTTTCGATGTGATAAGGCTGCAGAAACACCGGTTTACTTTTGTGTAAATAAATAACGTAAAATAAAAGCCTAATCAACACGAAGCAGTTCCCTGTCGAGGTGTGATACCGTTGTTTTTGCCGGCACCTTCGTCCCTCCATCCCTCCCTCCCTCTCTCCCTCCTTTCCGGTACAAAAGCAAAACATCTTAAAGAAAACAACTTCGCAAGGAACAGTTAAATGCTTCCGATGGATGGGAGAACAAGGGAAAAGTGAGAGAGAGAGATAGGGGGGGAGAGAAACACATGCACATACACACACACACACACACCACTCTTAAAGCAGGTCCCACAACATTGAAGGGCAACAACAACAACAGATTACATTCACACTTACACAGTGCCTCTCACATATCAGGAGGACATTCAGGGATCTGCACCCGAGTTGGTGGTTGGGTTCAGGGTGGGGGTGGAAGATGGGGGGGGGGGGGGGGGAGAGAGCAGGTGGTAAGAGGGTGACCGAAGGCACGGTCGAAGAGATGGGTCTTGAGACGGACCTTGAAGGAGACAAAGGAAGGGGTGAGATGGAGGGGTTGCGGGATAGAGTCCCAGAGTGTGGAGGCAAAGATGCTGAATGCCCGACCGCCAATGGTGGGGCGGGAAGTGCGGAGGACCTGAAACAGGCCGGGGTCCACTGAGTGGAGGGAGTGGACAGGCTGATATGGGGTTAGGAGGTCACAGAGGTAGGGGAGAGCATGAGTGTGGAGGGCCTTGAAGGTGAGTATGAAACAGTTACGTACTTGATTCTCTGAAGCGGCCGATGGGATGAAGGGAACCTGCTGCCGTTTTTGCAGCTAGGCGTCAGTCATACTGCCAAAAGCTCCCAGCACCACAGATGCCAGAAGTCTCTGCATCCAGCTCCTGTGCAATTAGTCTTGGCACAGCCTCCGTTTGGTAGACGTTAAATATTTACAACACCTTTTACTAAAAATGGCCTGATTATCAGTTAATCTTCCCCCTCCCTCTCTGCGGTCTCTCCTCTACCTCCCGCCGTCTCCATGCCTGCGGGCTTGACTATACCTTACGTCAACAAAATACACAGTCGTCATCATAATAACAACAAAAATAATAATCCTTGCATTCGATATAGCACTTTTCATGTCTTCTAGACATCTCAAAGCGCTTCATCTTACAGTTTACAGTCATGACACTTTACGGTATACTCTGCGAAGTGCTTTGAGACGTCTCGAAGACACGATAGGGCTCTGAATCAAAATGCAAAGATTATTGATATTATTCTTATTATATTATTATCCTCGGTTGGGCTGAGAGTGGTACTTGGAGTTGGCTGGCCAGCAGCAGCCACACTGACTGCCCCACCCTCCACTATCACCGCAAGACCCAGACCCTGGGGCAAACATCTCTTTCCTCATCCACGTTCCCACCCTCCTGGCCAATCTCGCCCACTAACCCCCACCCCCTGCCACCCAGCCCCACTCCCATCTCACACATCCAGCGCCTTGGGACGTCCTCCCGACGTGTAAGGTGCTATACAAATGTCATTTTGTATTGTACTTTAATTTGGTGCCTAGCAGCTAATCACGACTAACTTACAGTGGTTTTATCAATTCCATGTCTCCGATCTCACCTCCCTATCTCTCCGGACTCCTGCCCCCCCCCCCCCACCCCCACCCCACATCCCCCACTCCTACTATCGGTGGCCAAACTTCCCCATTCTACCCCCCCTAACCATCTCTCCTCCATTCCTCCGCCTCACTCACACCTCCCACACTCCCCTCCCTCCGTAGCATAGTGGTTAAAGTTCTCGCCTCGCAAGTGAGAGTATCCGGGTTCGATTCCCGGACAGAGTCAAACCTTAGGCAAGTTTCCTTACTTCACACTCACTCCTCTGTTTACCCAGCAGTAAGTAGGAACCCTGTTGTTAGTCGATTGACGGATCGCTTTCCGGGGGTAATAATCCCTTCTCCCTCCCCCCCAAAATGTGGTCACTCACTCAATCCACAACTGTTTGTGGGACACTTTGCACGATTGTCCGGTGCATTTCGCCCATAAAATACAGTCACTACACTTTACAATATATTCTGAGATGTCTCAACAACGTGGTAAAGTACTATATCAAATGCAAAGATTATTATTATTATTGTTATTATTGTTATTATCATCTGTCTTCAAGTCCCTCCTTAAAGCCTTCCTCCTTGACTGCGCCTACGGTCAACTTCACATTGCCCCTTAAACCCTCCCCCCCTCCCAAGGCTTTCCAAGAGAGAGGATTGAGTGGGTCAGTGGGATTAGTTGTGGAGTCCTGTAGCTCAGTGGTTAGAGCAAGTGAGTAGACTTGGATTTAATTCCCGGCAGGGCGAAACATTGGGCAAGTTTCTTTACTCCTCAGACCTCTGTTTACCTAAAAGTAAGTAGGAATCCGGATGTTAGTCGAATGGCGGATTACTTTTCCGGGGATAATAATCCCTCTAAAAAAATTAATTAAATAATAATAATAATTTTTTTGGTCGCTCAATCCACGACTGCTTGTAGGACACAAATATAACAGTCAATTCACTTTACAGTGTATCCTGTGAAGTACCTTGAGATATCTCGAAGACGTGATAAGGCGCTATATCACATGCAAGGATTATTATTATTATGTTCCTTATTATCAGAGCGTTCACCCACAAAATATGGACACTTTACAGTATCTCCTGCGAAGCACTTTGAGACGCCCTTCTGACACGAAAGGCTACGCGTTAAATGCAATGATTATTATTATTTATTATTATTGTCCGAGAGAGATTTCCACAGGCATTTTTGATGTGATCGAGGTGCTGTATTGAACAAAGCCCTCTCTTGCCCACCCAAACCTCACCCTAGCAGTGGAGCAGAGTAATTTGCTTAAAGTGCTTTGTTGTGAAAGAAAGAAACATAATTCATCCAAATGGTGCCAGTTTACACCAGGATGAGTAACAATAATTGGTGACCTTACGCCAAAAAAAATACTGCGATGGAATTTATTTTTAATCAGTGGAATATGTAAATTATGGTTTCGCAGATTGATAACCAACGAGGTATGACTAATTCATCTAATTTTTCAACTTTGTACCAGGCTGCTGAGATTCCTTGTAAATCTCGATTAATCCTATTATCCTGAGCCCTTCCACTTGAGGTCCGATCTTTTCCTCTCTTAGGGGCAAAATTTGCGGCATTCCCTAACTTCATTTTACATTCTGCGGGCGTAGTGGTTGGAGCACTCGCCTCACAAGTGAGAGGACTCGGGTTCGATACCTAGGCGGGGCGAAACCCTCGGCAAATTTCCTGACTTACCTAAAAACACGGATCGCTTTTCCGGGGATAATGACCCCTCAAAAAATAATGTGGTCACTCGATCCATGACCGTTTTTCGGGACACTGCTGTGTGCAATTGGCTGCCGCATTTTGCCCACAAAATCCACAGTCACTGCACTTTACGGTGCATCCTGCGGAGTGATTTGGGATATCTCAAAGCCGTGATAAGTCGCTATATCAAATACTATTATTGTTGCTGTTGTACTTCCAAGTCTCTCATTGGGGACTGTCAACTCACAGTTTAAAAATAGGAGTAGGCCATTCAACCCCTCGAACCTGTTCCGCTATTTTATAAGATCACAGCTGATCTGTATCTCAACTTCAATTACCCGCCCCTTGCCCATATCCCTTGATAGCCTGACCTAACGCATATCCAACCACCTCAGTCTTGAAAACGTGAATGGATCCAGCCGTAATCCACAGCCTTCCAAATTTCCACTGCCCTTTGAGTGAAAAACTGCCTCCTGGCTTCACTCCCAAATGGCCGAGCTCTAATTTTGAGATGATGTCCCCCTTGTTCTGGATTCGCACCACCAGAGGAAGTGGTTTCTCTCTCTATCTACTGTATCGAATCCCTTTATTATTTTCTAGCATCGACGCTGCATTGCAGTGCTGCGATGTTGAAGCTCTCTGGGATTGTACCGCTATATAAGTGGAAGTTGTTGTTGTTGGAGGTCCCCTTTTCAGATGGCACAATTTAAAAAAAGAAGGGAGTTTCTTCTCTCTACTCTCTCTCCTCTCTCTCTCTGTGTCTTTGGCTGACAATCCCACAGATAAAATTGGTCGCTCACTTTATGGCTGTGTGTGGGGTCATTGCCGCCTGCAAATTGGATGTCGCATTCCCCTGCAAGATGCGCCGCAACAAAAAAAAAAGTCTAAAGAGGATCACGTTGATAACTTATCAGCAAGATTTCAGTCAACCTGTAATTACGGTTTGCAGAACCAATTGATAAATATTTGATCACATCATCTGGAATGCATTATTAATTTCCAATAAATAGGGCTTATGAAATATTCACAAACTCATTGCTGTTTCATTTTATTGAAAGAAAGAGCTTGTGGTTTTGATGGCGCCTTGCCATGTGGAGGTGTCTCGCGAAGCTTCAGAATTTAATGGGATCAAGAACTCAGGAGCAGGAAGATGCCATTCAGCCCATCGAGGAGGACGTGCCAAGCCAGTCAGGGACTGGGACCCCGAGCTGAGGGTTGGGATCAGGAGGGGTGGAAGGCGGGGATGGTAGGGGCTGGAGGGAGGCCGAAGGCGCGGTCAAAGAGGAGGGACTTGAGATGGGCCTTGAAGGAGGCAAGGGAGGGAACGAGGCGAAGGGTCTGTGGGATGGAGTACCGAAGGGTGGGGTCAGAGAGGCTGAAGGTCTGACCTCTGATGGTGGGGCAGCCTGGGCGGGGGGTGTGGAGCAGACCGGAGCCCGCTGAGTTGAGGGAACGGATGGGTTGATGATAAGTGCCGGGGAGCAGAGAGTGAGTATTTAAGCCTGAGGTCGCCGAGGTGTTTGGTCAAACATTCAGTCAGGAAGAAAGGAGGACGGTGTTTCTCTTTCCTGGTGTCCTGGCCAACGATCCCCCAGATAAAATTAGTCATTCAATTCATGGCTGCTTGGGGGAACGTTGCTGTACTCAAATTGGCTGTCACGTTCGTCTACTTAACACACAGTCGCCAAAATCCTGCAAAGAGCTTTCAGGCGTCATCCTGAAAGTGGAGTCCTGTAGCTCAGTGGTTAGAGCACTCGCCTCGATATCGAGTGGACCTGTGTTCGATTCCCGGAAGGGCGAAACACTGGGCAAGTTTCCTCACTCCACACGCCCCTGCGTACCTAGCAGTAACGTGAGGATCGCCAGAGAGAGACTTTGCCCAATTCAGGTTTTGTGAATTACAGCTCTTTTAAGATCACACACAATTAAAAGGTGAATGCTCCCAACACGCACAGTTATTATATTGTGAAGTTACATGAAAGAATCAACAAAACCAATATTAGCCGAGTCCATCGGGGAAGTCAATGGCCACTGGTTGCCTCGCAGTTGTTCCTCCTACGATGATTCCAACTATTCCAAAGTTACACCTTTCTTTTATGTGTTTCTCGTTCCATCTCCTGCTTGTCACAGAGACAGGCCCCACCCTACGCAGACTGCCAGCTATCTTGAGTAGGCTCTTTTCGCCTGGGAAGATAACTGATGCTGCTCAGTCGTCATCATAACAATAATAAAATATAATCTACAGAATTGTTACATCTTTAACCCAAACACGAATTTGTTATTGGAAAACCTCTTCAACTATCTCATCATTCACACAACACTTAATTAAAACATGATTGTTATGGAGCACGAATTTGTTAGGGAGAACATCTTCAACAACCTTCAATAAATCCTTACCTTTGCTACTGCTAATTGACACGTGTACCCTCTCAGAGGCTCTGAGTTAAGTTGGTTACATTCTAAAAGTATAATTAAATAAATGAATAATAATTAATTAACACAACCTTAAAAACAGTAGGCATCACAAATATAATCTTACAGTGCGAAGGAACCCGGTTATTAGTTGATTAGCGGATCGCATTTCCGGGGGAGGGGTAATAGTACCTTAAAAATAATAATAATATTTAGCCACACAATCCAGGACTGTTTGTGGGACAGTTCCTGTGAGCGATTGATTGGCTGCCACGTTTCGCCCACAAAATATTCTGCGATGCGCTTTGAGACGTCTCAAAGATGTGATAAGACACTATATAATATGCAAGGATTATTATTATTATTTCCTGATATGAAAGACACTATGTCAAACAGCAACAAATGACATTGGTAGCACCTTTCAAGTTGGATGGATGTCCCAAGGCGTCCCAAGAGAGGAGGATTAAGAGGGACAGTGGGATTAGTCATGGAGTTCTGTAGCTCAGTGGTTAGAGCCCTCGCCTTGCAAGCGAGAGGATCGGGGTTCTGATCTCGGGCAGGGCAAAATGTGGAGCGAGTTTCCTTACTCCACACACACCCCTCTGTTTACCCAGCAGTTAGAAGGAACACGGCTGTTAGTCGATTGGAGGATCGCTTTTCCGGGGGGAATTATTACCCTCCCCAAAATCCCTCCCCAAAAAAATATTGATAATAAATTGGTCGCTCAATCCACGACTGAATGTTAGTGGGAAGTTAGTGTGCGCAATTGGCTGCCATGTTTCGCCCGCAGAAAAATATTCAGTCACTGCACTTTACAGTATATTCCATCAATCAATCACTTTGAGATGTCTCGAAGACGTGATGAAGCCCGATATCAAATGCAAAGATTATTATTATAGTCTGGATTGTTGGCGGGGTGGCGGGAGGGGGTGGGTGGACGGTGGGGGGTTGGGGAATCGGGTTGGGTATGATGGGTGGGTGGGGTGACTTGTTTCTTGTGCTGTTAACATTTCTACGATTCGATTCTCCTGAAGAGGGCAGTGTGTCTCCAGGGGTGGTGAAGGAATGAAATTTGCCGTTGTTTTTTTCTCTCTCACAGTCCACCTCACAGTGAAAATAAATTTCCAGAGAGACGGAAGTCGTCTCGATCCCTCACCTATTCTCGTCAGGCGCTTGGAGTTCAATCCCTGCGCCTTTTCCGTTAGGTTTCTTTGCGAACTCTTTCAATTCATTTCAATTTGAAGTTCGGGAAGGAGGGAAGGAGGGAGGGAGGGACGGAGGTACTCTGCTGTCTCCCTCCATCACTACCCGCTACCTCTGCTCGACTGGCTCCAGCCTCCTCCTTGTCTCCCAGACCCTCCACCTCACCATCGGCGGCCGCACTTTCAGCAGCTACGCCCCGAAGCTGTGGAACTCTCTCCCTCAATCCCTTCACCTGAGCCCCTCTCGCCCCCATTTTCAAGTCGCTCTTGAAGTCCTTCCTCTTCGACCCTGTCTATGGTCACCTTCTCCCTCCCCCTGACTCGGCGTCAGGCTTTGTGCGACTGTTACGCGCTCCGAGACACCGTCCGGCGTGTAGGGCGCAAGTTGTCGTTGTTGTTGTTCGAAATTCCACCTCGTCTTAGCTCGCGTCTTGACGGGAACGTCACAAAAGGTGGTTTCGAGAGAATTAATCGTGATGAAAAGTTATTTCCAATGGTTTGGGATTTGAGGGGGTGAGTTTGCTGCTGTGGATGGGAAGATTGGAAAGAGAGATCATGGAGGAACTGCTGTAGGCTTCTCTGATAATCCTGGTTCCCAACAATGTCCCACAAACTGCCAGTTTTTATCTGGGGGACTGTTGGCCAATCCACGACTGTTTGTGGGACACTGCTGTTCGCAATTGTCTGACCCGACTCACCCACAAAATACACAGTCAATTCACTTTGCTAAGAGCGATAATAATCCTTGCATTTGATGCAGCACCTTATCACTATCATGTCTTCGAGACGTCTCAAAGCGCTCAAAGACATCTCAAAGGCCGGTCTCAAAACCTTTCTCTTTGACCGAGCCTTCAGCTCCCCTCTCGACTCTCTTCCCCCTCCTCGCTCCCTCCCTTCCCTCCCCTCACCCTGACCATTTCCCCAATGCTCGGGTCCTGACCCAACTGTGCAGCGCCTTGGGATGTCCTCCTGACGTGAAAGGGGCTTTATAAATGGAATCTTGTTGTTGTTGTTGTTCGCTGAATACACTGCAAAGTGAATTGACTGTATATTTTGTGGACAAAATACTTTAACGTATATTCCGTGAAGTGCTCTAAGATGTACGAAATGCAAGAATTATTATTATATATTCTTAGATACGTCTCTAGTTGTGGATGAGACGTGGAAGAGAAGGCACGGCAACTCAGAACATTATTCCCGACAATGTTCAGACACTGAATAAACTAATCCTGTTTCGCTCGTCTACAAAGAATTTGTTCGTTAAATCATTTCCTGGTGGAGTTAATTCTGTGTGTTGAACGTGGAGAGAAGGTCCGTTTGAAATCCATAATTTATAAATCCTCAAGTATTTCAGTGGGTAAATAATAAAACATTTACATAAAAGCTATTATATCACAGCAACTTTGTCTTTTGCCCCCAAAATTGGCACCGTACATCACTGTCAGGGGTCTATACACACAAATTTGGTACTCATAAATATTTAAGATTGTGATTCAATGTGTAACTTTGGTTGTGGTAGTGGGGGAAGAAGATTTTCTTCGAGAACTGCAGTGTGCAGGGAGAAGAGATGAGAGGCTATAAATCTTTCAGAATATCACCCGCTGGATGAAAACCGGTCCAAATCATTGGCTTCAGCCTCAATTGGCAAACACTGGGTAGGAAGCACCAGTCAGTGCCAATTAGAGGAATGTTTCTGTTGGGGGATATGGATTGCTACGTCTGCATTGTATAAGATAAAAACAATGGCAGCGTAACTCTTGATGGTTGTGGGGTGGGTGGGTTGGGGGTGGGGGGCGTTCTGAAACACTTTAAGGTGAGTCGTGTTGCGTATTGGTTTGAGCGTTCGGCTCACAAGCGAGAGGACCCGGGTTCGATTCCTAGCCAGGGCGACCGAAACCTTAGGCATGTTTCCTTACTGCATACACACGCCTCTGTTTACCTAGCAGTAGGTAGGAACCCGGTTGTTAGTCGATTGGCGGATCGCTTTCCCGGGGTAATAAACCCTCAGAAAAAATGTGGTCATTCAATTCATGACTGTTTTGCGGGAAACTGCTGCCGCATTTTGCCCACAAAATACACAGTCGCTACACATCACAGTGTATTCTGTGAAGCACTTTGAGACGTCTCAATGATGGGATAAGGCACTATATCAAATACAAGGATTATTATGATGATGATGATTATTATTATTATTATTATTATAATAACCTGTTACTATGAAAATGTGTGTGTCAGCCTGGCTCAGTGGTAGTGCTCTTGCCTCTGAATGAGAAGGTTGTGGATTCAAGCCCAACGTCAGGACTTAGAATCATACACACAGTCGTTCCACTTTACAGTATATCCTGTGAAGCTCTTTGAGACATCTCAACGACGTGATTAGGCTCCATATAGAAAGCAAGAATTATTATTTTCATAAAATAAGTTTTCGAAGAGAAACATTGATCCAAAATATGTCGTCAAGCACCAGAAACGGTTAGACCACACATTGTCGTGATGTCTAGCCTTACCACAGTCAATGATTTGACATAAAAATACAGCTAAATATAGTCACTGGACAATCTGTAAACGCTTTGATATTGATGTAAAGGCCAATTGGAAATAACATCACAATAATCTGGGACTCACAAATAGGCCGATCTGTAACAAACCAGATATTATCCTAAAGAATCAAATAGATTGAACATGTCGTATTATTGACATGGCTGTCCCACATGATTGCAATGTAGGAAATAAGGAACTAGAGAAGATCAGGAAATATATTGATCTACAAATTGAATGCTGCCATATGTGGCAGTAAAACAAACATATGATCATTGGTGCAACTGTTAATAAAACTATTCAGAAATGGCTCGACAAAATACCTGGTGAACAGAATATCAACCTCCTGCAAAAAGTAGCTATTTAATTATGAAATCGGAAAAAAATAATAATAATAATTTGGCCACTCAATCGACGACTGTTTGTGGGACACTGCTATGCGCGATTGGCCGATGAGGCACTATATCAAATATAAGGATTATTATTGTTATTATTATTTAAATAATGAGTGCAATAATTGCTCAGTCTGGCAGTGAATTGATAATAATAAAAATAATAATAATAATAATCCTTGCATTTGATACAGTGCTTTATGCCTCTTATCATCCCCTCGCCTCCTCCACTCTCTCTTTATTTCACTCTCCCAGTGACTCAGTTGTCTGTCACTTGCAGTACTTACAGCTCAAATCCATTTCAGGAACATTTACAGAATTTTATTCCTGGATTTACGCCAAGACTCTATTCCCAGCTCACAGGTTATTCTAACCAACCAGGCTGCTCAGCAACTTCAGAAGGCAATCTAGGGAGAGCGAGCGCGGTGACGTGCTCTCGCCTGACCTCCTACAGAGCTTTTTTTTTCCCTTTCCAAAGTTATCGTCGAGCTTTTAAGTTTCCTAAACACAAATCAGGACAGACAGTCATCATGTATGTCAGCCTAGCTCAGGCGGTCAGTCAACTCTAACTCGTAACAATAATAATAATAATCCTTGCATCTGATGTAATAATAATCTTTGCATTTGATATAGCGCCTTATCCTGCAATTGAGACGTCTCAAAGCGCTTCACGGAATGTACAGTAAAGTGAATTGGTTGTGTTTTGTGGGCGAAATACAGTGAATTCACTGTATTGTGTGGGTTGTGGCTTGAACCCACAACCTTCTGACTCAGAGGCACGGTAAAGTTGGGCACGGCAGGATTGAGCGACCAAATTATTATTTTTTTTAAGGGATTATTACCCCCGGAAAAGTAATCCGCCAATGGACTAAGAAACCAGGTTCTTGCTTATCGCAGCCCAGTGCCTGCCAAGCAGAGGGAGCGGAGAGGTTGGTAAAATGTTTCTTGAATGAGTCCCACATCCTGGCCTCAACCATCATTCCCGGCATAAGCGTTTCCAGCTATTAATTGCTCTCTGGACAAAGAAATACTTCCTGGTATCTGTCCTAAACCTACTGGAGACAGGGATTTTTCCTACTCAGCTCTTGTTAAGCTTGTAAGCCTGACGAGTAAGGGTGGTCCTACCTGGACGAATTTTCCTGGTTTACCTCCAGCAGTCACTCCAGTGCACACTCTGGGGTCCCCCAAGCCATGGCTCTTGCCAACTTGTGCCCCAAACTTTCTGAAATTAGGTAACAAGGGTGCATCCATCCACGGAGAGAGAGAGAGAGAGAGAGAGAGTGTGTGTGTGTTCCCATTCAGCTCAGAGCAGAGGGAAATTCCGATGTGTAGTTGGTGTACATATGTGGAACCCTCAATCTGATTTGGATACTCTTTAATTAAGCATGGTGATGGGTTTCCATGTGTGTCAGACACCCAGCCGAACAAAACAAACAGCAACAGCTCCAAAACATATGTCCTTTTTATTTCTGCAGCCAACTCCCCTCACACTAGCCTTAGCCAGGATCCACTAGTTCCCTACCGCTGAACGGATCGATTTCAAGATCCCTAACCCACAACCCGTTGCCTCCGGTCGACTGGCTCCCGCCTCCTACACGTGCCTCGTGCCCTCCTTTCCACCATCGGTGGCCGCCCTTTCAGCCACTACGCCCCGAAGCTCTGGAACACTCTCCCTCGATCCCTCCGCCTTGCCCCGTCCTTCCCCACATGTCGCGCCTGAAGACTTTCCTTTTCGCACCTACGGTCACCTCCACCCCATTCCCACCGGCTCAGCGTCGTTCTCTGCCACTGTCAAGCACTCTGGGGCGCTACCCTGAGCGAGGGGAGCTGCGTAACTATGTATTTCCAACCAAACCGCAGCAGCAAAGTCCTGCAGCTTTATCAGCTGCACGTGCGCAGTAACGAGGCGCGGCGTTTACAAAGGCACAGCGAGCAGGACTGTCAGTCGCACGTGCAAAGTCACGTCACACGCTCCATCAAATGTGGTTTGCACGCGGTGTGTAACAAGCGCGTTGCCGGTATTACACAGCGAGTTACCTCAATTTCAAGTTCACTCCATTGCCAGCTGCCAGTCTCACCCAACAACAACAACAAATGACATTTACACGGCGCCTTTCACGTCAGGAGGATGTCCCAAGGCGCTGGACAGTCAGGGATCCGCACCCGAGCTGGTGGGTGGGATCAGGACGGGTGGAGGGGCATGGCGAGGGTAAGGGGTAGGAGGGTGAACGTAGGCGTGTTTGAAGAGGAGGGTCTTGAGACTTTACTAGGGATTTGCACCTAACAGTTATATTCCTTACATTTTGATGGAGCGCCTTAACACGTCGTTGAGACGTCAGCGCCTTGGGGACGTCCTCGCGACGTGAAAGGCATTTTACAGATGTCATTTTGTTGTTGTTGTCTCAAAGCCCTTCGCAGAATATACTGTGAAGTGAATCGACTGTACATTTTGTGCGTGAAACGCGGCAGCCAATTGCGAACAGCAGTGTCCCGCAAACAGACGTTATGATTATGAATACTTCTTTAACTATTTTTTTTGGAAGGATTTTTATCCCCAGAAAACGACCTACCAAATGACTAACCAAACGGGTTCCTATTGACTGCTAGGCAACAGAGGCCTGTGTGTGGAGTAACAAAACTTGCCAAAGGTTTTGCTCTGCCCAGGAATCGAACCCTGGGGGCTTAGTTGGAGTGGGGACTGGGGGCTGAAGGCTGGGGAAGTGGGGGCGGTGAGGGAGCTATGGGGGCAAAGACAGAGTGAGAGAGAACATAAATAACAAAGTTCTCAGATGAAAAAAGATAGTAAAAGGAGCAAAAGTGAATCCTTTTTTGCTGAACTGCTCTGAGAGTCACCACTGAACAATTATAATAATGCTTGCAATTGATATAGCGCCTTATCACGTCTTCGAGACATCTCAAAGCGCTTTGCAGGATACACTTGAAAGTGGGGTGACTGTATATTTTGATTATCTTTCTTACCTGGAAAGGTTCCCTCGGACTGGACTACGAGGAGTGACTGAGTAAATTAGGCACGTTAACGCTGGAAAAGAGAAGACTGAGAGGCGATATAATTGCTGTCTTTAAGATTCTAAAGAGTCAAGGCAACATAAATCATGTCGGGCTGCTTCAACTCGTCCAGAACAGTAAAACGAGAGGACACGGCCTGCGATTGAAAGGCGGGTAAATTCAGAACGAATCTACGCAAACACTATTTCAGTGAGCGAATAGTGAACCTGTGGAACAGGCTCGCTCCCCAGGGAGACGGTTGAAGCAGAAAATGTTGATTCCTCCATATCCCTGACTGTTCAGCGCCTTGGGACCTCCTCTCGATGTGAAAGGCGCTACGCAAATGTAATTTTGTGTTGTACAGTAACACAGATTAGATAGTTTTCTTTTTAGGAAATAACATTATGGGATACAGGACATAGGTAGTTTGGGACACATGTGCATGTGACTGCCAGGAAGGTGGAAGTCGAACTTGGTGGACCTTGGTCTCATTTTCATTTAGCATTTCTTATGTTCTTAAGGTTCTGGAGGGGAAAAAAAATGAGAAGAACAATCAGGGGAAAGAGAAGGAGAACGAACAGCCTTTATTTGCGGTGACTGAGCCCAACCACTTGGAGTTCAGTCCTATCAACGTCTTGTAAATGTTATGCCATAAGCTGTCAGCGGAATAGGAAATAGTTTCATGCAAAAAAAAAAGCTCCCTTTTTTCTGAAATTCTCTCCAAATCTGCTCCACAGAATTCTCTTTGACCTGGATCTGTCGGAAGCCAATTATTTTGCGTTGGGAACCTAACCACTTTGTGTCAATTGTAAATGCTGTGCATTGTGAGAGACTTTCAGACACAACACCCTTTTGTTAATCTGGCAGTGTTCAATTTCCCATCTGGGGATGAAGTTTACCGCTTTCAACTGAAGCACCCCTTGCGATAATTATTCCATCAAACCAAACACACAGTCAATCCAATTTACGGACAGCGTTGTGCGCAATTGGCTGCCGCGTTTCGCCCACAAAATATACGGTCGCTTACACTTTACAATATATCCTGAGAAGCGCTTTGAGATGCTTCGATGGCTTGGTAAGGCACTATATCAAATGCAATGATTATTATTATTATTATTATTATTATTAAGCCGCGATTCCGTCTGTGCCTGCTCAGGTGGATGTTAAAGATCCCTGGGCACTACTCAAAAGAGAAGGGAGCTTCCCTCTCCCACGAGCCACCAAGCGAAACAGGTCATTCAATTCATGGCTATTTGTGTCATTGCTACACACAAAATAAATGTTATAATAATCCATGTGTTTATATAGCACCTCTCACTCTGGGCGAAAGGAGCTGCACAGGACTTTACTGTAACGTGTAGTGACTGATTGAGTATTCTGTAGGTGAAACTGTCTGCCTCATTCGCCCAACAGATCCACACACACAAACACACACACACACATACACTGCACACAGACACACAACACAACACACACAGACAACCAGACAGAAGACAGGACCTCATGAATCTATTTTCACCCGCAGGCAAAGTATATATTTGGAGATGAATGGGTGGCATTTGATGAGGAAAAGCATCGATATTGTGGATGCATGTTCAGGTTCACAAATAACCGAATGATGTTAATGTAATGATCAATGTTTAATCAACGTAGACAGGGGCTGGGTCCTGGCCTTTAATCTGTGTTTCCCACATTGGGTTTGTTTCCATCTTTTTAGGGACAGGGAGGGGGAGGGAGGGGTGGTGGCGGGGGCGGTGGAACAGGGAGGAATGGAGAGACTGGCAAGTGTAATGAACCTTCCTGCGATAGTTCCCTAAATATGCAGCGTTCATGAATAAATGACAACCATTACGTCTCTGACAGGACACGAATAAATGAGCAACTCGTGTCCAGTGTTACACTGTCAGCTGTCATCGTGTGTATGGTTGTTACCAGTTTTATTCCATTATGTGATATTTTTTATTCCATCTGACAGGTTGCTGGGTAAACCCACTGATGTTTCCGTTCCATAGTCTGTCAGATTATCTCTCTCTCTATCACTGCATCGATCTCTTCTTGCTCCCTCACTGCCTCTCGTTCTCTCTCTGCCTCCTTCCCTTTCTCTCCCTCCTTTGTTGCCCCCTGTCTCTTTCTCTCTTTTTTTTCTACCCTATGGAGTCCTGTAGCTCGGTGGTTAGAGAGCTCGCCTCGCAAGCGAGAGACCTGGGTTCGATTCCCGGGCAGGGCGAAACGTTGGACAAGTTTCCTTACTCCACACGTCTCTGTTTACCCAGCAGTAAGTAGGAACCCGGTCGTTAGTCTATTGGCGGATCGCTTTTCCGGGGATAATAATCCCTTAAAAAAAATGATAATAATTTGGTCGCTCAATCTCTGACTGTTTGTGGGACGCTGCTGTGCGCAATTGGCTGCTGCATTATGCCCACAAAATATACAGTCAATTCATTTTACAGGATATTCTATTTTGAGGTGTCTTGAAGACGTGATAAGGTGCTATATCAAATGCAACTATTATTATTATTATTATTATTATCCCCAGCTTCTCTTTCCTCTCTCCCTTCCCCATCGCAGGCCAGAATGCTAGGCCAGTTCTGCTTGTGATATGTGATAATTAACACAGGTGTCAAATTCTTTCTCCCCTTTCCCCTGACAGAGAAGATACCAGGCGCTAGAGACAGAGTGAAACGTGTGCCAATTATCTTCAGTGTTGTCTAGTTAAGATCAAGGCAGAACACGTTCAATCAGGGAGGCAGCTCATTGCTCCACACAGAGATCACGAACTCTTGCTTATATGAGCTGTGAGTCGTGGTCGCTTCACAAAGCACAATGTCAGGATGCTTCACTATTGCACCAGGCAACACCTTGCGATCTGAGTACTTGTTGACAGTGATTAAAGCACTTTGCATCAAATCTCATAGCCACTATTGCCTTGTGAGAGATTTTATAATTAATCCCTCCAGCAGCAAGCCAATTCCCTAAGGGGGAGGGTGGTCCTCGCTGGACAAGCAGCGGGAAAGCTTGGCCAGACAGTGATATCAACGGCAAACTATGTGGTTTCAACTGGTTAGACTCCAGCATTTACCCCCATCGCACACGCTGGGGTTCCCCCCAAACCTTGGCTCTTGCCAACCTGCGCCTAATAATCACCGGAATTATGTAAGAAGACCGCTTCCCTCCAGGGTGAGAGAGGACACACATTCCATTCCAACAATCCAGCGCTGGGATTTGCATGGAGTCCTGTTGCTCAGTGGTTAGAGCACTCGCCTCGCAAGCGAGAGGACCTGGGTTCGGTTCCCGGCAGGGTGAAACGTTGGGCAAGTTTCCTTATTCCGTACACTTCTGTTTACCCAGCGGTAAGTAGGAACCCGGTCGTTAGTTGATTGGCGAATTGCCTTTTCGGGGAATAATAATTCCTCAAACAAAATCAATTCATCACTCAATCCACAACTGTTTGTGGGACGCTGCTGCGTGCATTTGGCTGCCGTGTTCCGCCCACAAACAAATATAAACAGTCAATTCACTTTGCAGTGTATCCCGTGAAGCGCTTTGCGAGGTCTCGAAGACGTGACAAGACGCTGTATCAAATGCGAGGATCATTATCATCATTATTATTTCATAATGTGTAGGTGGGATGGCATGGACTTCTCAGCTTGGTTCGGAGACTCTTCGGCACGGCGATGGGATTCCGCACGTGTCGGATGTGTGGGCTAGCAGGAATTTCATGCCTAACGGCGCAGCAGTGGAAACTGATGGATTGGTGTCCCTTACCGGCTGAGAGGGCGACTCTTGTCTTGTTGGTTTGTGATCTTTTCAAGAATAAGGAATGACAAGCACGCAACGGTTTGACATTTCCCTTGTCTGGGGACCTGTTGCTGTGACGGTCGTTAAAACATTTATTATTAAATTCACCAATTCCTTTGCAGACCATTTTTCTCTCCTCACCCACTCCCCCCCCNACCACCTCCCCCACCAACTGTCGCAATTGTTGAGAACCCATCTTTACAGATCTCTTCGTTTCTCGTAGATTTATGATACCTGAGATCAGGAGAGGAAATACTGTGTATGTGTGTGTGTGTGTGTATATATATGTTATCCCATCCATCATGCTTTTATTTTCAGAAGTTCCGATTTTCAACCACTGCATTTGACACCAAGTGAAGCTCAAAGTGTCATCTTTACACACTCTACGTAGAAACGGACCAACCAACAGCACATAGTGATGGGGGGGGTGGAGTGGGGGGGAAGGGGGGAAGGGGGGGAGGTGGGCGGGGGAGGGGGTTGATATTTAAGTTCACAGTCTTCTTTGATGCACCAGTGCATTGTGTCGTATTGTCAGGTGATGTCCTTCGGATAATAATAATAATCCTTGCATTTGATATGGCGCCTTATCACGTCGTTGAGACGTCTCGAAGCGCTTCACAGAATATACTGTGAAGTGAATTGACTGCGTATATTTTGTGGACGAAACGAGGCAGTCAATTGCGCACAGCAACGTCCCACAAACTGATGGATTGAGTTATCAAATTATTATTATTTTATTTTTTGTGGGAGGAATTACTACCCACCGGAAAAGTGATCCGCCAATCGACTAACAACCGGGTTCCTACTTAGGTAAAGAGGAGTAAGGAAACTTTCTTAGGGCTTCGTCCTGCGCGGGAATTAATTGAACTTTTCCGCTCCAGTTCTTAAAGATGAATCAGCTTCCAGATTCAGGCTGTGTTTAAAAAATAATTGCCAAATTCTGGATGCTATGAAACGCTACATAAAAGTCAGTGAGTGTAAACCCTGCTGGAATTGTTGCCCACTTCGTAGAAATTGTTTTTTTTTTGGTCAGCTGGGTGTCTGACACAAGCAAAAACTCGTCACCGTGCTTAACAGCATCCAAACCAGACTGAGAGTTTCACATAATCATGTCACCCACACATGGAAACGGAACTTGCACTCTTTCTCTCCCTGGACGGACGCATCCTGCTCACCTGACTCCAGAAAGCATTAGGCACAGGTTGGCAAGAGCCAAGGCTTGGGGACCAAAGTGTGTGGGTTGGGGTAACTGCTGGAGTCTTACCAGCTAAAACCATGTAGCTTGCCATTGGGATCGCCGTCTGGAAAGTTCCCTACCCTTTTTTTTAAGGGTAACCATCCTTAAAAAAAAAGTGACAATAATAATTTGGCCACTCAATCCGCGACTGTTTGGAAACAGCCAATTCACCGCCAATTCACTTTACGGTGTAATCTGTGAAGAGCTTCGAGACGTCTTGAAGACGTGAAAAGGCGTTGTAAAAAATGCAAGATTATTATCATAATTATTATTAGCACTACTCATTAGGGCTTTGGCTTTCAGGTTTAACAGGAGCTGAGTGGGTAGAATCTCTGTCTCCAGTAGGTTTAGAGTTGCAAAGGACATTTTCAGCACCAGAGGTTAATTAACAGCTGGAACAGAGGTTAGCAGGAAAGGGTGGTTGAGGTCAGGACACTGGGACTCATTTAAGAAAGGGCTTGAGTTGGGATGATTGTCTGATCTCAGTCTATTGGGGGAAATTGAGCTTGACGGATTGATTGGCCTTAACTTATCCTTTTATCTTCTAGGGCAAAAAATATTGGATCCCGATCAATCTTGTCAGATCTGTGCAAATAGAATTGGTCGTTGAGAACCAGTGTCGCATTACATTTCTCGCTAAGTGCCTTATTGATTACCGCATGAGCGAGCCGTGTGCGCGTGTGTGTGTGTGCGTGGGTGTGGCTGTGTGTGTATATACACGTATGTGTTTTAATGGGTTTGTAGTGTGTTTTGTCAGCCGTGTGAGCTGTTCGTGACTGATAGCACATTATGCCGTAATGTTCAGAGCCACAACAAAACATGTTCCCTGTTCAATCGAACAAGTGCAAAATGGATAATAGTAATAATAATAATAATAATAATCCTGGCATTTGATACAGCGCCTTATCGCGTCTTCGAGACGTCTCAAAGGGCTTCACAGAATATACTGTAAATGTGAATTGACTATATTTTGTGGGTGAAACGCGGCAGCCAATTGCTCACAGCAGTGTCTCGCAAGAATCGTGGATTGAGTGACCAGATTATTTTTTTTTTGGAAGGGATTGTTACCCTCCCCGGAAAAGTGATCCGCCAATCGACTAACGAACGGGTTCCTACTTACTGCTGGGTAAACAGAGGCGTGTGTGTGGAGTAAGGAAACTTGGCCAACGTTTTGACCCGCCGGATGTACAGCTTCAAGTTTGAGTTTGTGGTTTATTCAAGATGGGGTTTGCCGCTATGTTGCCAGACAACGCACAAGAGTACACCCCTCCTCGCCCGCCACCCTCCGATGCCACCCCATCCCACCACACCACCCACCCCTCTTGATTCCAACTTCCAGCTCGGGTGTAAATCTTTAACTGTCCGGCACCTTGGTACGTCCTTTCGATGTAAATGTAATTTTCCTGCTCTTGTTTTTATTGTTAACAATAAAATGATAATTCTTGCATTTGACGTAACAATAATAATACATTAACCCACACATTTGATACAGCATCTTATCGCGTCGTTGAGACGTCAAAAAACTTCGAGGAACGTACCTTAAAGTGGAGTGATTGTGTATTTTGTGGGCCAAAATGCTATTTAAAGGATTATATTATTATTAATAGAATATCCCGGTGAAGCAACTCGAGATGTTCGTCCTTATGCAGAACGCAAGTGCAAGTGGTATTTTCTCCGCGCACACACACACTTCTCTGTTTACCTATCAGTAAGTAGCAACCCGGTTGTTAGCCGACAGGGGATCGCTTTTCTGGAGGTAATAATCCCTTAAAAAAGTAATAAATTGGTCACTCAATCCACGACGGTTTGTGGGACGCTGCTGCGCGCAATTAGCTGCCGCGTTTCGCCCACAAAATATACAGTCAATTCACTTTACAGTATATTCTATGATGCGCTTTGAGAAGTCTCGAAGACACGATAAGGCACTGTGTCAAATGTGAGGATTATTATTATTATAAGTGGGCGATGGGTTTCGTGTCTCTGGATGGTTTATTTTGAGGGTAATAAACCCTTCAAAAAAAAAATAATAATTTGATCACTTTGATCACGTCTGGAAGACATTATAGGGTGCTATATCAACTGCAAGGATTATTATTACGCTAAACTTAATTAATTATGTCCAAAAGTGCTTTTAACAAGGATTACTCTGCATGGATTATCCTTTTCCCCCCTTTAAGGATTCGGTAATGGTTTGTGGAAGAGTACAAACATAGACAGTAATGCCGTCAATTTTGCACAGAGGATTGGGATTGTATATTTAACACTGAGCCCAAAGCCATGCTCCTAACGGATAAACAGACTACCCTGACTGGAGAATAAGCAGTGATGGCAGGACTTTCAGTCACCTGAAACACTACCATTATTCATTCACATCTGCGGTTCTTGTGAGTTATAGATCTTTCATACTCCAGAAAGCACTGCTATAACTCACCGCCAGTACTGAGGTATCCTCTATTTAATAATCAAGTTCGCTGTGAGGCTGCGATGTGTCTCTGTGATGTGGCTTGTACAAACCATTACCGAATCCTTCAAGGGGGGAAAAGGATAATCATGCAGAGTAATCCCTGTTAAAAGCACTTTTGGACATAATTAATTAAGAAGTTTAGCGTAATAATAATCCTTGCATTTGATATAGCGCCCTATGATGTCTTCCAGACGTGATCAAAGTGATCAAATTATTGTTATCTTTTTGAAGGATTTATTACCCCCAGAAAAGCGATCCGCTAATCGACTGTTTCGCGTCCCCCGCCTCGCCCGCCCCATCATTGGAGGCCTTCAGCCTCTCTGCCCCCACCCTCTGGAACTCCATCCCACAGTCTCTCCACCTCGCACCTCCCCCCCCCCCTCCCTTGTCTCCTTCAAGTCCCCTTATCAAGATGTTCTTTTTCGACCGTGTGCCTTCGGTCACCCCCCTACCCTACCCTCCCCGCCCTCCACCCCTCCTGATCCCAACCACCAGCTCGGGTGTGGATCCCTGACTGTCCAGCGCTTTGGGAAGTCCTCCTGACGTGAAAGTAGCTGCATAAATGTCATTTTTTGTTGTGTATTTGTAGTCCAACATGGAACCCAATTGTACACAGCAATGTCCCACAAACAGCCATCAAATTAACCACCAACTTTATCTCTTTATCTTTATTGTTGTCCAGGAAACCTGGGAGAGAGAAACTCCCTTCTCTGTTCGAATAGCGCCACGGGATCTTTAACGTCTATCTGGACTCTGTTTAACGTCTCATCAGAAGGAAGGCACCTCTGACAGTGCAACACCCGTGCCCCCCAGCACTGCACTACAGTGGCAGCTTAGACGATGTGAGTCAAGTCCCCATGTGGGATTTGAACCCACAACCTTCTGACTCAGAGGCGAGAGCGCTACCACTCAGCCAGGCTGACATTTATTTAGTGGTTAGAATTTGCGGCGTTTCTTCACGATGTTCCTTACATCAGGAGTTTCTGACCTGCCCGTACCCTCCGTTCCTCTGGCTCCGGTCTGCTCCACATTCCCCGCCCCAACCGCCCTACAATCGGTGGCCGGGCCTTCAGCCTCTCAGCCCCGAGGCTCTGGAACTCTATCCCCCAGTGCCTTCGCCGCTTCCTCCCTTTCCTCTTTCAAGGCCGGTCTCAAGACCTTACTCTTTGACCGTGCCTTCAGCTCCCCTCTCGACTCTCTACCCCCTCCTCGCTCCCTCCCTTCCCTCCCCTCACCCTGACCGTTTCCCCCCTGCTCGGGTCCTGACCCAACTACAGCGCCTTGGGACGTCCTCCCGACGTGAAAGGCGCTCTATAAATGCAATCTTGTTGTTGCTGTTGTTGTGGTGGTAATTGAGCCACGTTCAAATGGCCGTCCATCCTCCAGGCTGAATTGGTCATTCACCTCATGGCTGTGTGTGTCTCTTTGCTGTGCTCATAAATGTGTGTTGCATTTGCTTACAGTCATCGCATTTCCCAGCAAGTTGGCACTTGTGAAGCGCTTATCTGCGCTGTATGAAACGCAAGGAGTATTGTTGGTCACTACTATTATTTTTAACAATTAGCTTGAAGACCCGTGGAGTCCTGCAGCTCAGTGGTTAGAGCGCTCGTCTCACAAGCGAGAGACCTGGGTTCGATTCCCGGGTGGGGTGAAATCTTATGCAAGTCTCCTTACTCCACACGCCTCTGTTTACCCAGCAGTAAGTAGCAACCCGGTTGTTAGTCGACTGGCGGGTCGCTTTTCTGGGGGTAATAATTCTTTCAGAAAAAGCTAATAAATTAGTCATTTCCATCCACGACTGTTTGTGGGATACTGCTGTGTTTTAGCCACAAAATAAACGGTCAATTCACTTGACGGTATATTCCGTGAAGTGCTTTGAGATGTCGCAATGACGTGAAAAGGCGCGATATCAAATGCAAGGATTATTAATATTATAGCTTGGCTCAGTCAGCAGCACTCTCCCCTCCAAGTTAGAAGGCTGTGGGTTCAAGCCCCTATCTCTGGGCTTTGAACTTGCACAGTCCAGGCTGACATTCCAGTGCAGTGCTGGGGGAGTGTTGCCTCAGTCAGAGGTGCGGTCCTTGGGATAAAACATCAAGCCGAGGCCCTGACTGTCTGTTCAGGTGGACATCGAATATCCCACGTCTCAATTCAAAAAGAGAAGGGAGTTTCTCTTGATGTTCCGGCCAACATTCTCCCCCCACTCCCTGCCCCTTCCCACACACACACACACACACACACACTCCCCCCCCCGCGCTCCCACTCCCAGATAAAATTGCTACGCACGCATTTACCCCAGGAGTAAAGTTCCAAACAATCCCCGATTTGGAAAACGATCAAAGACCCAAGGTTGTTTCAGCTTTTTTAAAAAAAATGGTTGAGACATTAATCAATATTTACACCAGACAGGCGGACAGGCATAACGCTGGCGTTAGTTAAAACTGGCAAGCGAATTGTGAAGAGAATCGCTATATATAGTGACAGCAAATTGCAAGCCCAGTTACACAGGACTGCCAGTCTACCAGTGCTAGCTGATGTATATCGTTAATAAAGTCTCCTGTATCTCTATAATAATAATAAAAGAAAAGGGAAGTGTGTTTGTGGGACTAACCAGCAATATCTCAGCTGGTACCTCGTTGAGAGTGCTGATGGCCCCCGTCACCCCTTACATCAATCCGCTTGTTCCCAGATTAGCTCCCGCTTGTCTCTACCAATACTCATCTCGCAAGATGAAGAGGATGTTCACAGAGCAGATGTCCGCTCCGTCGATTCTGGATGATTGATGTTGTTTCCTTTCCCCCACTGTAAAATGTAGCAAGGATCTTCCTCTCAGCCTGAGGCCAGCTGAATGAAGGCAGTGATAATAGGGTAAACAGCCTCCTGCTTAATTTGTGTGTGAAAGACTTGAGGGAGAGAGAAGCAGAGAAGGTATTTAGTCCTTGGGTTTGATCTAGCGCCTTATCACGTCTTCTAGATAATAATAATAACGCATTTGCATTTGATATAGCGCCTTAACACGTCTGCCAGATAATAATAATGCCTGCGCCTTCTCACATCATTCAGACGTCTCAAAGCACTTCACAGAATATACTGCAAAGTGAATTTAAGTGAATGTTTAAAGGGATTATTACCCCTGGAAAAGCGATCCACCAATCAACTAACAAGCAGGTTCCTACTTACTGCTAGTTAAACAGAGGCGTGTGGAGTAAGGAAACTTGCCCAACGTTTCACCCTGCCGGGAATCGAATCCGGGTCTCTCGCTTGCGAGGCGAGCAGGCCAACCACTGAGCAACAGGGCTCTTTTGGGGGAGCGCTGCGTTGGCAAGACAAGATGTTAAACCGAGGTCCCGTCTGTTCAGTTTTTGTTTAATTCGTGTATGAAAGATTAGAGCAAGAAGATGAGGTATACCAACCTGTCCGCTCCCTCCGCTCAGCAGGCTCCGGCCGGCTCCACGTTTCCCCCGCCCGGCCTGCCCCACCATCGGGGCTCGGGCCTTCAGCTTCTCTTCCCCACCCCCCACCCTTTGGAACTCCATCCCACATTCCCTTCACCTCGCCACCTCCCTTGCCTCTTTCAAAGCCCGTCTCAAAACCCTCCTCTTCGACCTCGCATTCAGCCACCCTCCTACCATCCCTCCACCCCTCCTGACCCAACGCCCCCCCCCCCCCCCCGCCCCCCCCAGCTCGGGTCCAAATCCCTGACTGTCCAGCTCCTTGGAAGTCCTTGCATTGAAGGGCTCTGTGTAAATGTGATTATTGTCGTTGTTGTTGTTGTTGTTTGGTTAGCTGGGTGTATGAAGCATGCTGGGACTCCTCACCATGCTTAACAGCATGCAAACCAGACTAAGAGTTTCACATATGTATTCCATCCACATGCGGACAATTCCCTACGACTACAGTGCCAGTTCTGTAGTGTTGTACAACCAATCTGGCCATTAGATACTAACTTGGCTTCACCCATAACTTCTGGAACTCCCTCCCTCCCTCCCTCTACTACTAATAATAATGAGGTTACTCAATCCATGACTGTTTGTGGGGAACGCTGCCGTGCGCAATTGGCTGCCGCATTTCGCCCACAAAATAGTCAGTCAATCACTTTACAGTATATTCTGTGAAGCACTTTGAGACGTCTCGAAGACGTGATAAGACGCTATATCAAATGTAAGGATTATTATTATTCCAGTGTCTTGCCCCCTCTATATTTTTCGAAAGCGTGCCTTAAAACCTGCTTCTTTGAACCTACCTACTCCTACCTCCCCTACCTATCTGACCTGAAAAGAGAACTCAAGGATGTTGCAACGCTATTCATATCACTACCAGCATGGATGTCAAACAGCTGTGTAAACTTGAGGTAAATAAATCTCAGGGGCTGGATAAATTGCATCCGAGGATCCTCAAGGAACCAAGAGAGCAATTCGCAGAAAAGCTGGCACAAATCTTTCAAAAATTACTGAATACTGGAGAGGTGTCGGGGGTCTGGAGAAAGGCAGATGTTAGTCCTGTTTTTAAGAAAGATAACAAAAGTGACCCAGGAAACTACAGACCAGTAAGTTCCAGAAGGGAACCACTTTGCGACCACTTTTGTTTAATATTTTTATAAATAATCTGGAATTAGGACTCGCAAGCACAGAGTGGCTAAGTTTGTAGATGAAGCCAAGCTAATGAAGGCGGCAGACTGCGAAGCTGAACAAGATAGGTTACAGGAGGATTTGAACATACTTGGGAATTGGGCAGATCGGCAGCAGATGAAACTCAATGTGGAGAGTATTTCACATGAGGATAAAAAATCCTAGAAGGGATTATTATGTGGAGTCCTGTAGCTCAGTGGTTAGAGCACTCGCTTTGCAAGTGAGAGACCTGAGTTCAATTCCAGGCAGAGGGCGAAACCTTGGGCAAGTTTCCTTACTCCACACAGAGCCTAATAATAATCCCTCCAAAAAACAAGACAATAATAAATTGGTCATTTTTAATCCATGACTGTTTGTGGGACGCTGCTGTACGCAATTGGCTGCCGCGTTTCATCCACAAATATACGGTCAATTCACTTTACAGTCTACTCTGTGAAGCGTTTTCGGACGTCTAGAAGACGTGAAAAGCGCTATGTCAAATGCAAGGATTATTATTATTATTATTTGAATGGAAGGAAAATAATATGTATGGACAATGAAAAGGACCTGGGGGTCCTGATTGAAAATAAATTGAAGCTCTCCCAACAATGCTCTGCGGTAATGAATAAAGCAAACCAGATTTTGGGATGTATCAAAAGATCAACAGCAGCCGAAATAGTGGGGTAATCCTGCCACTGTGTAAATCGTTGGTGAAACCATACTTAGAGTATTGCATGCAGTTCTGGTCGCCACAATACAAAAAGGATAAATCAAGAAGATATAGAGAAGGACAACCAAAATGATTGAGGGAATGGAAGGACTGGACTGTGAGGAGTGACTCAGTAGATTGGGTATGTGTATGCTGGAACAGAGAAGATTGAGAGGCGACATGATAATAATAATAATAATCTTTGCATTTGATATAGCGCTTTTCACGTCGGGAGGACGTCCCAAAGCGCTTCACAGAACACACTGTAAAGTGAATTGACTGTATATTTGTGGGCGAACGCGGCAGCCAATTGCGCACAGCAATGTCCCACAAACAGTTGTAGATTGAAAATGACCAATTTATTATTGTTTTTGGTTTTGGAGGGATTATTATTAGGCTCTGTGTGGAGTAAGGAAACTTGCCCAAGGTTTCGCCCTCTGCCTGGAATTGAACTCAGGTCTCTCGCTTGCAAAGCGAGTGCTCTAACCACTGAGCTACAGGACTCCACGATCACTTCATGATCACTTCTTTTAGGTTCTAAAGGGGAAAGACAACATAGATCATGTCGGGCTCTTTCAACTTTTCCAGAATAGTAAAACCAGAGGACACGGCCTGCAATGGAAGGCGGGTAAATCCAGAACGAATCTGTGCAAATACTATTTCATTGAGCGAATAGTGAACCTGTGGAACAGGCTCCCGAGTGAAACGGTTGAAGCAGGAAGTATTGATTCTTTCAAACACAGATTAGATTGTTTTCTTTCAGGAAATAACATTATAGGACACAGGACATCTTTTTTCATCTGGCATCTCTTATGTTCTTATTCGTAAAGATCTCCTGAGAGATTACCTTACGGGAAGGACACTTATATAAATGCAAGTTGTTGTTGTTGTGTATGGTTTCTAATAATAATACTTTTTCAGAAAACTTGATTATTACCCTGGGAAGCGATCCTCCAATCGACTAACACGCGGGTTCCTACTTACTGCTCGGTAAACAGGGGCATGTGTGTGTGGAAACTTGCCCAAGATTTTGCCCTGCCCGGGAACCGAACCCATGTCCTCTCGCTTGGGCAAAACCTTGGGCAGGTTCCCGGCGTTGTATGTAAGCATCATTTACTGTTTATTGCAATAATAATTTGGTTACTTCAAACCACAACTGCATGTGGGACGCTGCTGTGCGCAATTGGCTGCCGCGTTTCACCCGCAAGATATACAGTCAATTCACTTTACCGTATATTCCGTGAGGCGCTTTCAGATGTCTTGATGACGTGATAAGAGCTGTATCAAATTCAGGGATTGTTATTATTATTATTGTAGAACCGCTTGTGACAATGGGGAGGGTTAAGTGAAGATTTCCCCCCTATTACACTTGTTAGCATAGATGTATTTGAACAGCTCGATAGGGCTTGAAGGTGTCTTCAGGTTAATTAAATGAAACTAGCTAATGTGCCCAGTCAGTCAGCAAGCTGCTTTACAAGACTACACAGCGAGGATGAAGGTGGTAATCCTACAAAGGGCAACCCAATCCCCCACCCCTACACACACACACATGCATACACACACACCGCACAAACATACACTACACACACACCACACACAAACAGCCACACATGCACCACACACAAACACACACACACCACATACACACACACAGAGAGACACAAACACACACAAACACCCCACACACACACATACAAACATACACAAACACCCCACACACACACCACACACACATACAGCCACACATGCACCACACACACCACATACACACACACAGACACACTCACCCACGCACATACAGCCACATTCGCAATACATACACATACACAAACACACACACCACACACACACAGCCACACACACAGCCACGCACACACACAGGCCACCCCTCCCTCACACCTACCCACAAACACACCACACACACGGACATACACACACATACACACATACACAAACATACGCGCACACACACCACACACACAAAGACATACAGACACATACACACACACAAACACAGCCACGCACACATACAGCCACCTCCTTGCGCGCACACACACACACACAAACACGAACACCCAAACACACACACAATAACCCATATCCACACTCACACACACACACACACAGACTTGGCTCGAAGCATCGCACTGTCAAAAATAAATGCATTAAGAGCTTGGGCTGTGATAGATGTAATCAGACAGTAGAGCTTTGGTTGAGACAAGGAGGCGCAATGGCTTCATGGTCAGAATCTTTAGAGAATAGGAAGCTGTCACAGAACTTTCAATTTCCCTTTTCCCGTACATTGGGCCACAAAATATACAGTCATTCCACTTTACAGTTTATCCTGGGAAGGGCTTTGAGACGTCTCGATGACATGATAACCCGTTATATCAAATGCAAGGATTATTATCATTATTAATGACAACAACTTGCATTTACACAGCACTCATCAGGCAGGATCGCATCTCTGAGCATTGCAGGGTGGTGGGATTGGACGCAGAATATGGGAGAAAGGGGGGGAAGGGGAGGGGAGATGACCGAAAGGTACAGTCAAAAGTTGTAGGTCTTGAGAGAAGAATCTACCTCAATGATTTTTCGTGATTAAGAATAATAATCCCTGCATTTGGTACAGCGCCTTGTCACGTCTTCGAGACGTTCCAAAGCGCTTCACAGAATATACTGCAAAGTGAATTGACTGTATATTTTGTGGGCGAAACGCGGGAGCCGATTGCGCACAGCAGCGTCCCCGCAAACAGTCGTGGATTAAGTGACCAGTTTATTATTATTATTCTTTTGAAGGAATTATTACCCCCGGAAAAATGATTCGCCAGTCGACTAACAACCAGGTTCCAACTTACTGCTGGGTAAACAGAGGCGTGTGGAGTGAGGAAACTTGCCCAATGTTTCGCCCTGCCCGGGAATTAAACCCAGGTCCTCTCGCTTGCGAGGCGACTGCTCTAACCAATAAGGCACAGGACTCCACTGGTTATTATCTATCAAGCATCCACCCACTTGCTTGTGCTGTTCCAGTGTTGTCACCTCTTGTCGTACTTTACTGATCACTGTCAGGGGAGGGGGCCTGACCTTTCACAGAGAGAAAAAATAACCTAACGCTCGGCAGAACGTGTTAACTCTACAAAACATCGAGCGTGCAGCACATAATCAATTGTCATTGCTTCCTCCGCCTCCCTGTTTTCTTGTTTATTCTTCAAAAAACATTAAGTCCCTTGCATTTAACATCATGTGTCGGGTAAACACCTTATTGCCTACATATTTGTGTAAGCCACCAAAACAATGGCACCTCGCTGATTTATTTTATTGCAAAATCCGCACATAAATTTGCCTTTGAAGTACTTTCATCTTTTTCCATTTTGTGTGTAATAGACTGAGACGCACAGAGAAGCTCAGTTGGTTAAGCACCCAGTTGTTTGTTTTAGAGGGAGGAAAATTGAACATGCCTTTTTCCTGTGTGTTTTTTGTTTATTGTTTCAAAATCCTCACGCATGTAGTAACTGTTATTTGTCGGTAAACAGTAGCAATAATCCTTGGCGTGGACCTGGTCTTGAACGTCAGGAGGACGTCAAGAAGGACAACAACAATGTCAGGAGGAAGAACCAAGCACTTTATAATAATAATAATGCTTTCATTTTATCTAGCGCCTTATCACGTGGTTGAGACATCTCAAAGCGCTTCACAGAATATGCTGTAAAGTGGTTATATATAGTTTACAATCCTGTAGCTCAGTGGTTACCGCACTCGCCTCGCAAGCGAGAGACCTGGGTTTGATTCCCGGGAAGGGCGAAACTTTCGGCAAGTTTCCTTACTCCACGTACCTACGTTTATCTAGCAGTAAGTAGGAACCTGGCTGTCAGTCGATTGACGGATCTCTTTTCCAAGGGTAATAATCCTTCAACAAAAAAATTGGTCACTCAATATCCGAATAATTCACTTGACAGTATATTCTGTGAAACGCTTTGAGACGCCTCGCTGACGTGATAAGGTGCTATATCAAATGCGAGGATTATTATTATTTTCTGTTATTTTTCCCTCTGGGTTTCTGTGTGCTAGAATGGTAGGCTAGCCTCCGGCTTCAGAGGTGAGTCAAGTCAAGCTCACAGTCTAAGCATTCTCTATTTGTGGAGGCCTGTAGCTCAGTGGTTAGCGCACTCGCCTTTCAAGCGAGAGACTTGGGTTCGATTCCTGCCAGGGCCAAATGTTGGACAAGGTTCCTTACTCCACATGTCTCTGTTTACCTAGCAGTAAGTAGGAACCTGGTTGTTAGTCGATGGGCGAATCGCTTTGCCGGCAATAATAATTCCTTCAAACAAATAACAATATGAAATTTCAATCCATGACCGTTTGCTGCTGTGTGTAATTGTCTGCCACGTTTCGCCCACAAAATATGCAGTCAATTCACTTTACAGCATATTCCGTGAAGCCCTTTGAGACGTCTCAAAGATGTGATAAGGTGTTATATCAAAAAAGATTAATGTCAGGACTTTGAGCTCACAGTCTAAGCATTCTTTAATTGACACTTGAAGAATACAATACACACAAGACCCCAAGGTTCCTGACTGGCTTAGCAAGGTGGAGTGTGTATCCATGATGGCGAGGCTGTCAGTGCCTGAGGTGCGCTGACGGAGCCAATCAGGAGAGCCTCGGTCTTGTTGACGTTCAACTGCAGAAAATTAGCTCTCATCCAGGACTTCATGTCTCACAGACATTCTGTCAGGATCCCAGGAGTCTTGGAGTCGAAGGCGTAGGCAGAGAGGTATAGTTGGGTGACATCCGCATACATGTGGAAGTTGACCCCATGTCTGTGGATGATGTCACCAAAAGAGAACATGTACAGAGTGCTATAAACATAGCAATCCCCCCGCCCCTTTTGATCGGATTGTTTTCCGGGGTAATAATCCCTTCCAGAAAAAATAAATAAAATAATAACTTGGTCACTCAATCCATGACTGTTTGTGAGATGTCACTGACGACAAAATATATAATGTGATAAGGCGCTATATCAAATGCAAAGATTATTGTTATTATTATTATGATTATTGGTACTTTGAGCTCACAGTCTAGGATGTACTGTGCTTGTGTGGGGGAGAGGGTGGGGTGGAGACCTGTATTGTTGGAGGTATCATCTTTCAGATGAGTCTGTTCAGTCCCTGATTGATGTTGGCAACGAAGACCTTATCCTGGAATGAAACAAAAAAGTTATAAAGTTTTAAAGAGATATTAAATCTGTGCATATTGTTCCTTAAAAATATATTTTTCGAGCGAGTTGTTCATGTCAGACATGTTGAAAAACCCCGTGGATCAGGAAGGGAACATGATTTTGCTTTTCGCAACCCACAGGTGATGGCTTCAATTTTTTTTTGATATTAGAAATAAATGATGCTTCTAAAAAAAATAAATTGCTTCCCATTAATACATTGAAGGAAATGGAAAATTCCATCCATGGTGAAAGATAATATCCTGCGTACAATACAATTTACATTTATATAGGGTTTCTCATGCCGGAAGGATGTCTTCAAAGCACTTGACACTGATGACTGGGCCCCTGAGCTGGGAGTAGAAAAGGAGAGTCTTGAGATGGGCCTTGAAGGAGGCAAGGGAGGGGGTAAGTTGAAGGGACTGTGGGATGGAGTTCCAAAGGGTCGGGGCAGATAGGCTGAAGGCCCGACCGCTGATGGTGGGGCTGGCCGGGCGGGGGATGTGGAGCAGGCCGGAGTTGGTGTAGTCGAGCTGGATATGATGAAAGTCAGGATGAGGGTTTCGACATCAAGTTCCAGAGAGTGGAGTCACAATGTCTGTAAACGTGGAGTCCTGTAGCTCAGTGGTTAGAGCACTCGCCTTGCAAGCGAGACACCTGGGTTGAATTCCGGGCAGGGCGAAACCCTGGGCAAGTTTCCTTACTCCACCCTCACGCCTAATAATAATCCCTCCAAAGCAAAACCATAATAAATTGGTCATTTTCAATCCACAACTGTTTGTGGGACGCTGCTGTGCGCAATTGGCTGCCGCGTTTCGCCCACAAATATACGGTCAATTCACTTTACAGTCTATTCTGTGAAGCGCTTTGAGACGTCGAGAAGATGTGAAAAGCGCTATATCAAATGCAAGGATTATTATGTTATTATTATAAACCTGCCTGCTGATGGTGGGGCAGGTAGGGCAGGGGACATAAAGCAGGCTGGTGTTTGTCAAGTTCTGAACTTTTTTACCCTGATGGTCAGAACCTTTCAGAAGCCTTAATAATTAACATTTCCACATGATCAAACACAGAAGTATTGAAGTTTCTTCTAAATTTAGATACTTCTCATTTCCAGTTTAGACATTTTTTGGATGAAAGATGTCTATGGGGTTAAGGTATATACTGATGAGAGTAGATACTAATCACGTAATGATATAATAATGCTTGCATTTATTATAATAATAATAATAATAATAATAATCCCTGCTTTTAATATCTTTGGAACTCCATCCCACATTCCCTTCACCTTGCCCCCTCCCTGGCCTACTTCAAGGCATGTCTCAAGACCCTCTTCTTTGATCGCGCCTTTAGTCACCCTCCGATCCCTACCCTCTCCGTCCTCCTGATCCCAACCACTAGCTCGAGTCCAATCCCTGACTGTCCAGCGGCCTGGGACTTCCTCCCAACGTGAGAGGCGCTTTACAAATGTAACGTTGTGTTGTATTGTACATTATTATTTCTAATACAATGTTTCGGTGAGTTTTAGTGGCTGTGTGTCTGTAGGCAAACATGGCAGCCAATGTGCACACAGCAATGCCTCACAAATAGCCACGAAATGAATGATCGGTTTTATCTGGGGAATTGTCAGCCAGGCCACTGGGAAAAATTCCCTCCACTTCTCAAATATAGGCACGGGATTGGTAGTGTCCACCTGATGGAATTTGGTTTAAAATCTGACCCGACTCATGGTACCTGTTTGCCAGACAGCGATATCAATGGCAAGCTATGTGGTTTTAGCTGGTTAGACTCCAACAGTTACTCCAGTGCACACTCTGGACTCCCCCGAAAGCTTTTGCCAACCTTCTCCTAATACTCTTCGGTATTAGGTAAGCAGGATGCATCCCTCCAGGGAAAGAGAGAGAGAGTGAGAGAGAGAGAGAGAGAGTGCACATTCCTTTCTAACAATCTATCTCTGGGATTTCAGAGCTGCCACATTTCGCCCACAAATATACATTCAATTCGCTTTACATTCTATTTTGACGTCCATAAGATGTGAAAAGCACTATATCAAATGCAAGGATTATTATTATTATGAACATGAGGAGGGTAGCAGCAGCAACAACAACTTGCATTTATGTAATAATAATAATAATCCTCGCATTTGATATAGCGCCTTATCACATCTTCAAGACGTCTCAAAGCGCTTCACAGGATATACTGTAAAGTGAATTGATTATATGTTTTGTGGGCGAAATGCAATTGACAATTACGCACAGCAGCATCCCACAAGCAGTTGTGGACTGAGTGACCAAATTTTTAAATTTATTTTGTATTTATTAAAATAAGTACATTTTATAGGAGGGAGGAGAGAGATGAGGGTAAATCACACCCCTACTAATATAATCTCGCTTGACAATATAATTATCTCACTCACTCGGATAGTCAGACAACAGTGTATGTAATATTTGAGAAACTGCTTCCCAATCCCCATTGGAAACCGAAACGGATTTGAGCAATGAATGGATGGCTATTTAAAGCTTTGAACGATTGCTCAATAAATACTTCTCTTCAACTTATCTTCAACAAAAAAAAGCTTTCACAGCTCTCCGAGCCAGCAGACAATTGTACAATTGGTTACCAGACACCTTCTTCTATCACCCATTGAAAGTGTCTCCTTAAGGTATCCCTCACATGCACGCGGCTCATTTTATTTTAGGCCGAGAAAACGAAAAGTCCTAGGATAATATAAAATAATCATTGCATTTGATATTGCACCTTATCACGTCTTCGAGACGGTTTAAAGAGCTTCACAGGATACACTGTAAAGTGTTGTGACTGTGTGTTTTGTGGGTGAAACATGGCAGCCAATTGTGCACATCAGTGTCCCACAAACAGTCGTGGATTGAAGTGACCAATCTATTATTATTACTAGCAAAGTGAGTGCTCTAACCACTGAGCTAGAGGACTCGACAAAGTGACTTCTTAATCACAGAATCCAGACCAGAGCTTCCATTTGACATCACTATAATTGTATAGCAGAAGTCAAGTTGCTGCTTCCAGTGCAGAGGAGTTCAATCGAGCCCACTCTCACTTGGCTTCCTGTCATCCAAGCTCTGGTTGGACTCTTGGGGACATTACAGAACTCACACCTGTATCAAAGGCAACTGTTTAGCAATTGTAGTGACACTGAGGTTCGATGAGTTCAGGCGCATGGAATACAGCTGTTTTTTTAGGAGGTAAGTGGTTTTGGATTGCTACAAGTGGGGAAAACATGACATCAGTGCTGTTGAATATCATGCATGCGTGGGCAGGGAGAGCTGTCTGTCCTTCAGTCCACAGACAGCCCATAGACATCAAATGCAAGGATGATTATTATTATTATTAGATAGGGAATGCTATGTAGCTGTAATCAGGTGTGGCTCAGCACCATGGACAGGGAATGCTGTGTGTAGTGGATGGGGGGGGGGGGCTGTGGAGTGTCTCAGCACCATGGACAGGGAATGCTGTGTGTAGTGGATGGGGGTGGGGTGAAGGGGCTGTGGAGTGTCTCAGCACCATGGACAGCGAATGCTTCACTCAGAGGTTACTGTTCAAGATCCTGGTCCTCACCTTCACAGCCCTCCATGGTCTTGCTCATCCCTACCTCGGAAACCTCCTACCAACCTGCCCGCTCTCTCCGCTCAGCGGGATCTGGCCTGCTCCACGTTCCCCGCCTTGCCCGCCTCACCATTGGCGGGCAGGCCTTCAGCCTCTCTGCCCCCACCCTCTGGAACTCCATCCCACAGTCCCTCCGCCTCACCCCTTCCCTTGCCATCTTCAAGACCCATCTCTAGACCCTACTCTTCAACCTCACTTTCAGTCACCCTCTACCCCTCCCTCCCCACCGTCCACCCCTCCTGATCCCAACCACCAGCTCAGGTGTGGATCCCTGTCTGGCCAAGAACTTAGGGATGTCCTCTTGACATGAAAGGCGCTGTACAAATGTGATTTCTTATTGTTGTGGTTGTTGTTGTTTCTCAATATGGCTTTCCCTGTTCATAGTACTGAGACACAAACATTCCTCGTCAATGTTACTGCCACACACAGCATTCTTCCCTGTTAATGCATTGAGACATTGTACTCTCCATCTTAATTCCACAGACAGGGAATGCTGTGAATCTCAGCACAGTGGACAGGCTCCTGTAGCGTAGAGGTTAGCGCATTCGCCTCACAAGCGAGAGGACCCGGGTTCAGTTTGTTTCCCAGTCGGGGCGAAACCTGAGGTAAGTTTGCATAGTACACAAGCCTCTGTTTACCTAGCAGTAAGTAGGAACTTTCCGGGGGTAATAATCCCTGAAAACATTTTTAATCCACGGATTTTTTATTTGGGACGCTGTTGTGCTCAATTGGCTGCCGTGTTTTGCCCACAATATAAACCGCAAAACCACTTTACAGTAATATTCTGGGAAGCTCTTTGAGACGTGATAAAGTGCTGAATCAAATGCCAGGATTATTGTACGGACAGGGAAATGCTGTGTGTCTCACAATGCATGTGTTTCCCCCCCCCACCCTACACCAGCCCTACACTGGAGCATCAGCCTGGACTGTCTGAATTCAAAGTAGGGTTTGAACAACAATAAAACAAATGTCATTTACACAAAGCCTTTCACGTCAGGAAGACATCACAAGATGCTGGACAGACAGGGATCTGCACCTGAACTGGTGGTTGGCATCAGGAGTGGATGGAAGAGTTGGGAGGGTAGGGCAGGAGGGTGACTGAAGGCGCAGTTCGAAGAGGATATGCTTGAGACGGGTCTTTAAGGAGGCAAGAGAGAGGCGAAGGGACTGTGGGGTGGAGTACCAGAGAACCCACAACCTTCTGGACTCGGGAGTGCTACCGCCAGAGCTAAACTGGCGCCTCACACTAATGAAGGGCGGCAATGTGGGAGAAGGAAAGGAGGGCGCGGGGGTTAACTGGACTGCGAGGGCAGTGCCAGAGAGAGATGGGGAGCGAGTCACGGAGTATCAGGGATAGAGCCAAGGAGGTCAACGTTGTGGCAGATAACGGCACAAGTTATTTCTGAATCATCACTCTTTTGTGCGATCGCTCAAGTAACTCCCGCATGATTGGTTCTGATACTCTATCGACGCCCTTGCAAGCTTTTAGAAAGTTAATGATAGGTTTAGCTTGAGAATGTCTTTGCTCTGCCTTTTCTCATTTACCGGGCTGCTCTGTGCACTAAAGCTCTGGATCGATGAGCCAGTTCCCTTGGTGAATGGGCATTAAATTGACTGGATGGATGACAGTATTTTGAAGCGCTGTCGAATGTTCCAATATTTTTTTTATTCGGTGGATTTTTTTTTAACATGAGAAGGAGAGGATAGAAAGTTGTGAACCGATGTATTTGAACAGGAACTGAATAATAATAATAATAATAATCCCTACATTTGCTACAGGGCTTTATTGCATCTTCGAGACGTCTCAAAGCACTTCACAGAAAATACTGTGAAATGAATTGACTGCATATTTTGTGGGCGAAACATGGCAGCCAATTACACACATCAGTGTCTCACAAGCACTCGTGGATTGAAGTGACCAATTTATTATTATTATTAGCCCTGGAAAAGTGATCTGCCAATTGTCTAACATCTGGGTTCCTACATATTACTAGGTAAACAGAGGTGTGTGGAGTAAGGAAACTTGCCCAAAACTTCGACCTGCTGGTAATCAAACCCAGGTCTCTCTCTTGCGAAGCGAGAGATTGAGTTACAGGACTCCACAACTGGAGGAGGTGATGAGAATATAAATCCGGAGACTCAGTGGAAAGTATAACATAACTTGCTCTTTTAACCCCAAGTGATCTGCCAATTAAATATTATTCTGCTCGGCTTGATATTTTCTGATATAAAAACTGGGTTGTTGAAGCCTCCAAATCCCTTTTCGGTTATACTTTATTTGATGTGGTGAAACATTGGGCAAGTTTCCTTACTCCACACGCTTGTGTTTACCTAGCAGAAAAAGGAAACCGGTTGTTAGTCGATTGGCTGCTTGCTTTTCCAAGGGTAATAATCTTTTAGAAAAAAATTTGGTTACTCAATCCACGTCTGTTTGTGGGACGCTGCTGTGCGCAATTGGTTGCCGTTTTCACCCACAAAAAATACAGTCAATTCGCTTTACAGTGTATTCTGTGAAGCGCTTTAAGATGTCTTGAAGACATGATAAGGCGCGATATCAAATGCAAGGGTTATTATTATTATGCATTGCCTCTCATCGCAACACAGTTGACATGAACTAATTTGCTCTCTGCCTCTTTTATTAAAGAACACTTAAACACAAAAGGCATGAAAAGTATTTATTATAGTTGATAAATTGAACACGGCTCACTGGTCTCAAATATTGAGGGATTATTTTTGCAGCATTAAATTTGAGCTTTGGTCTGTCGTAAATCTAAAATAAATACATTCTGCATGTTTTCTAAAAAAGTAAAACTTAATAATAATAATAATCGAATCCTTGCATTTGATACAACGCCTTATCACGTCTTTGAGACGTCTCAAAGCGCTTCACAGAATATACTGTAAAGTGAATTGACTGAATATTTTGTGGGTGAAATACAGCAGCAAATGGCGCACAGCAGCGTCCCACAAACAGTCATGGACCTAATTTTTGGCACCATTTTCTTTGGGGGATCATTGTCCACAGAAAGTAATCCGCCAATTGACTAACAACCGGGTTCCTACTTACCTTTCGGTAAACAGAGGCGTGCGTGTGGCGTAAGGAAACTTGTGCGGGAATTGACCCCAGGTCCTCTTGCTTGCGAGGAGAGCGCTCTAACAACTGCGCTACAGGGACTTCTTAAATCTTAAAAATTATCGGTAAGAAAAAAATCTCAGGTAGATTATGAAACTGTATTCTTGTGCTGTTTCTATTTGAAATGCTACTAAAGGTTATTGTAGTGTCAAATCCCCGAAAGTAATATATCAGAAAGCTATCAGCTATGAACCAACTGAGAGTGTGCGAATTAAAGAGAGAGACAACTGTTGCTGAATGCAGGTTATTGGGCGTTGATTTGCTCAAATAGTTTGAGTTCTTATTCTGCAATAAGAGCCCAATTGGACTGTATTAGAGAAGCAATGTCTGAAAGTAGAGAGGGTGCGGGAGGAATTGTTTCTTGATTTTCAGTGCCATAAATACTCCGTGATGGTTCTGGGGTCAGGCTGGCTCAGTTAGGAGTGCACTTGTCTGTGGGTGAGGTAAATGGGCTCCCAATGAATTTGTCTTTCAGAGATCCAGCAAATGATCTTCTGTGCTGTGAATATCTCTGGTTCTGTGTGAAGAATGGAAAGCTGGGTGAAGCACGGAGACAAATTGCAGGCTTCTGGAAGGAAAGTAGTAATAATAATTTGTGCATTTGATGTGGCACCTTCGAGACGTCTCGAAGCTCTTCTCAGAATATGCTGCAAAGTGTAGTGACTGTATATGTTGTGGGCGAAACGCGGCAGACGCAATTTTCCGCAAAATTTGTCAAATACCCTGTTATTTTTGGCAGATATTTAAACAGGTCGGTTTTCTACTGGCCCAGGTCGTAAGGTGACGGGGTTCAAGCCCTGGGTTACAAAACGTCCGCTCCCTCTGTAACAAGGCCCTGGTCATCAACGATCTCATCCTTGATGAGAGCGTTGACATCATGGCCTTAACGGAAACCTGGCTCAGCCCAGTCGACACCTTCCCCCTCACGGAGGCCACACCACCCGGCTACACCTCCCACCACATCCCTCACCCCAACTGCCATGGTGGTGGTGTAGCCCTTATCTCAAGGACACCACTTGCCCTACTCCTCTGGCTCTTTCCCCTCTTTTGAGCACCTCACTGGTTTCCACCCCTCCCATCTCTCACTCAAAATCCTCCTCCTCTACCCGGCGCCCTAAAACCTCTCCCACCTTCATCTCTGATATTTCTACCCTACTGACATCTCTCTGCCTTTGCTCTGATCGCCTCATCATCCTGTGCGACTTCAACCTGCACTTCACCCCCTCCTGCTCCATCTCCTGGACTTCTCCACCCTGCTCTCCTCGCTCAACCTCTCCCTCCACATCAACTCCGCCACTCACAGTCACGGCCACCCACTCGATTTGGTGATCACCCGGGGCCTCAGTGTCTCAGATGTCACCATTACCGACAAGGCCGTCTCCGATCACCACTTCATCTCCTTCACCACCTCAATCCCCCTTCCCACCTCCACCAGACCCACCACCAAGTTCTACCACCCCTGGAAGAAGTTACCCCCACAATCCCTAACCGCTGCCTTGGAGTCCTCTGAACTCCTCTCCCTCTGGCCTTCATTCCTCACTGACCTCTCTTCTGCTCTCACCCTCCTCCACAACACCCTCTCCTCCACCATCGACACTCTTGCCCCCATCACCTCCCGTACTGTCTCTTACTCTCGCTCCTCCCCCTGGTTCACTGAAGAGCCAGGTGCGGGCCGCTGAACACACCTGCCTCAAATCTGGCCTAACGGTCCACCGACAAATCTGGCTGGACCTCCTCAAAATCTTCCGCTCCACTCTAGCCTCGGCCAAGTCGTCCTTCTACTCCAGGATAATCCTGGAGGCAAAGAACAACCCCAGGCTTCTGTGCTCTACTACATCCCGACTCTTCTGTCCCCCCCACCACCCCGCACAGGTCATCTCCTCCAACCTTCACTGCGAGGAGATGCTGGATTTCCTTGAATCCAAAATCAAGGGAATCCGCTCCGCGGTCACTGCCCATCCAACTTCCACCCACCCCCCACCCCTTCCCTCCCACACTCTGACTCCTACCCATCCTCCCCTGCACACCTTCGTACCCGTTTCCCCACCCTCTGTCACCAAACTCATCCTGTCCTTGAAGCCCACCACCTGCTCCCTGGACCCCATCCCCACTCCACTCCTTATCTCCCAGCTCCACCTCCTTGCCCCACTTCTCACAGACATCATCAACCTATCCCTCTCCTCTGGCTCTGTTCCCATTCCCTTAAAAACTGCCACCATCACTCCCACTTTGAAAAAACCCTCCCTTGATGCATCACAGCTATCAAGCTACCGGCCCATCTCCAACCTCCCCTTCCTGTCCAAGGTCCTTGAAAGAGTCGTCGCCTTCCAGCTGCACTCTTTCCTCTCCACCCATTCATTATTCGAACCCCTTCAATCGGGTTTCCGTGCTCCCCATGGCACAGAAACCGCCCTGGTCAAGGTACTAATGACATCTTGACTATCTGCGACCAGAGCTCCCTCTGCCTCCTCGTCCTCCTTGACCTATTGGCCGCATTCGATACGGTCGACCACGCTATCCTCCTCCACCGCTTGTCCTCCCACCTCAACCTTCAAGGCCCTGTCCTTGAATGGTTTAGGTCGTACCTCTCCCACCATCTTCATTTTGTTTCCACAAACGGCTTTACCTCCAGCCCCCGCACTGTCTTGTGCGGTGTCCCTCAGGGCTCTGTCCTCAGTCCCCTCCTCTTTACCCTCTATATGCTCCCCCTTGGTGACATCATCCGCAGACATGGGGTTGACTCCCACATGTATGCGGATGACACCCAACTCTAGCTTTCCTCCTCTACCCTCAACTCCACGACCACCGATGTCCTGACAGCTGTCTGTCTGACATGGAGTCCTGGACGAGAGACAACTTTCTTCAGCTCAACGTGCGCAAAACTGAGACCCTCCTGATTGGCTCACGTCAGCGCCTTTGCACCTCAGAACCTGACAGCATCAGTATCCAAGGCTGCACTCTCCACCTTTCAAAGCCGGTCAGGAACCTCGGGGTTCTGTTCGACCCTGAGCTGTCCTTTCTCCCTCATATCCGCGCCACAACTGGCACCGCTTTCCATCACCTCCGAAACATCGCCAGACTATGGCACTACCTCACCCCTCACTCTGCTGAAACACTGGTCCACGCCTTTATCACCTCAAGGCTGGACTATGGGAACTCTCTCCTCGCGGCCTTCCCGGCACCTCCCTCCACAAGCTGCAGGTCATTCAGAACTCTGCAGCTCGTGTACTGTCCCGAACCAGGCTTCGCGACCACATCACTCCCACCCTCGCTCGCCTCCACTGGCTCCCCATCCCCCAGAGGATCCAATTCAAGATCCTCATCCTCACCTACAAGGCCATTCACGGCCTCGCTCCCTCCTACCTCTCCGACCTACTATCCCCCCACGTACCTGCCCGTACCCTTCGTTCCTCTGGCTCCGGTCTGCTCCACATCCCCCGCCCCAACCGCCCTACCATCGGTGGCCTGGCCTTCAGCCTCTCAGTCCCGAGGCTCTGGAACTCCATCCCCCAGTGCCTTCGCCGCTTCCTCCCTTTCCTCCTTCAAGGCCGGTCTCAAGACCTTTCTCTTCGACCGTGCCTTCAGCTCCCCTCTCGACTCTCTACCCACTCCTCGCTCCCTCCCTTCCCTCCCCTCACCCTGACCATTTCCCCCCTGCTTGGGTCCTGACCCAACTGTCCAGCGCCTTGGAGCGTCCTCCCGACGTGAAAGGCGCTCTATAAATGAAATCTTGTTGTTGTTGTTGTTGTTGTTGTTAGGATAGCGAACGCTATCAGGATATTTAACAGATGTGTAATGGTGAAAAGCAGTGCTGGGGGAAGAGCTGGAGTGCTTCGAGTACAAAACACAGTCACTGAAATTTACAGTAAATCCTGTGAAGTGCTTTGAAAGCGTTCTCATGATGTGTATCAAATGTATGGATGACTATTATGCCACATAGCTACGCAGTGAAACACAATTGATGGACTTGCAACACACAAGCTTTGCGCAAACTGTCACTCGAAGCTTTCTCAGACATACCTGAATTTGATATGCATATCCATCACTCGGAAGGAGCCGCGTTTCTCTCTTTCTTTGAATACGCAAAATTATTTGAAATAGCTTTTCGGATTACTGCTTTGGCTTCATGCCTTGTGACACCCCATTTGATTTGTGCCGAAAAGTGAAAGATTTCTCGCAACCAGAGGATGGTTAAATTTCGGATGGCTGTGAGAGTAAACTGTCACAGTTTTCCGTAAGCGAGATCAATCGAAACTGACAGGTGCCTTTCCTTGCCTTGTAGCAAATTGAGGCAACTTGCTATGTTTGCAATAATGCGCGTGCGACACACACACACGCCCACAGACACAGGCGTGCACACAAATGCACGCAATGTACACACACACACACACACAGAGGAATGTGTACATTCATGGGCACACATGAGCACATGGCACACATCCACACATACCTGAGCACACGTGACATACACGTGCAAACACACACAGAGGCACAGAGCCCCCCCCCCCCCCCCCCGGACACCTGCGCACACAACACACCCACACATCTCACACACACACACATGCACACACAAAGTGTACACACACACTCACCCACATGCATACACATGTGCCTGCAAACAGGCACATGCACACACTTGCACACAAGCGCACACACATATGCGCACACATAGGCTCATGTACATACTTGCACAGAGCACACACGCGCATACACACACATGCCTACACGCAGGCACATGCACACACACACTCACGTGCGCGCGCACATTCCAACGCACAGGCACGTGCACAAACACACAAGAACACGCACGTCCACACACACACACACACTCACACACAGGCGGTACCATACTCATACCAGTGAATCAGAACATTAAAGTACGCGATTCCATAGCCTATGTGCTACCCATACCCATGTTCCCCTCTCAGCCTGAAGCAGGTGTGTCTAAGCACTGAAAGCTTGGGTCAAACCACAGTTATTTTGTCTCCCTTTCACTGGAAAGCTGCGATTGCATTTTTTTGTTAGATTTATCTAAGAATGCTGCATGTGCTCGGAATGATACCGACCATAGGTAAAAGTCTACAATGTGCATTGGTAGAGAGATGAGTCCTTTTCCTATTCCTATTCCACTCTTTCCAATCCCAATCCCATCCCCACAGAGATAAACCACTCTTTCCATTCGTACAGGGATAAATCCCTCTCATTCCCATTTAATCATAATAATCCTTGCATTTGATACAGTGCCTCATCATGTCTTCGAGACGTCTCCAAGCGCTTCACAAGATAAACTGTGAAGTGTAGTGACTGTATATTTTGTGGGTGAAATACGGCATCCAATTGCACACAGCAATGTCCCACAAACAGTCAGGGATTAAGTGACCAAATTTCAATTTGAACTTTTTTTTAAGGAATTATTACACCCTGAAATTTATCAACCAATTGACTAACAACTGTGTTCCTACTTTTTGCTAGGTAAGAAGGGGTGTGCGGAGTAAGGAAAACTGCCAAATGATTTGCCCTATCGGGAAACTAACCCGGGTCCCTCTCACTTGAAAGGCGAGTGCTCTAACCACTAAACTACAGGCTTGACTCCAGGACTCCAAACCCCCCCCCAGCACTTCATTGGAGTGTTATCTTAGATCAGATGAGTTCCTGATGTGAGATATTGAGATGAGCAAATGGTTAATAATGACCTTCGGGGTAAATTGAGATGAACTCTCAGACTTCAGTCCTCTTGGTCAGTGTTACTCAGTGTCTACCTACAATCGGTTTGATTGACAGATTCAAGTGGCCCATTACTGGGGGAGTGGAGGGCAGCAAATGAGAAGAGGGTGGGGTGGAAGGGTTGGGAATACAACAACAACAGCACTTTACATTCACAAAGCGCCTTGAAACAACAGGAGGATGCCCCAAGCTTCTGGACAGTCAGGGATCCGTACCTGAGCTGGTGGTTGGGATCAGGAGGGGTGGAGGGCGGAGAGAGGGGAGGGGTAGGAGGGTGACCGAAGGCACAGCCGAGGAGGAGGTTTCTTGAGACAGGTCTTGAAGAGGCGAGGGAAAGGGGAGGGTGGGGGTCGGTCACAGGCGAGGTGGTGGGACTGTGGGATGGAGTTCCAGAGAAAGAGTGGGTAGAGAGGCTGAAAGCCTGTCCGTACACATCTGGAAATCCCAGACCACTTAGTTGAACAGCATTAATGAGCAAACTACGTAACATGGGAGCATTTACACGGGATGCATCTGCCCTTATCTGAGGAGCACAGGCACCCTGAGGAACAGTCAACCCAGTCTTAGAGGCAATGGGTCACACCTCATTAATCCCCTGGATTTCTTTCAGGTTGAAATCCTAGCAATGGATGAAGGCTACTCCAGAGGATATAATTTGCATTTTTTTTTCTTTTTCCTTCCAAGGGTATTTGATAAAAGTTCACTTGCGCTTTGAAAAAAAAGATCAAAGCTCCTGCCGTTAATAACGGCTCAGGCAGGTGGATGGAAAGGTCTTTCCTGAAATTAGAAGGCGAGAGGTGAGGAGAAATAGAGACAGCGTTGGCTCAAGAGAGCTCCACAGGGTATGTTCAGGATATGAAAGGAGGATGCTTTAAATGTCAGCTTGGTTCAGTCACTGTTCCTCTGAGACAGAATAATAATAATAATAAGCCTTGCATTTGATATAGTGCCTTATCAAAATAAACAGTCGATTCACCTTACAGTATATCCTGTGAAGCGTTTTGAGATGTTTCAAAGATGTGATATGGCGCTGTATCAAATGCAAGCATCATTATTATTATCACGTCTTCTAGATGTCTCAAGGTGCTTCATAGAATATACTGTAAAGTGAATTGACTGTATATGTTATTGGTGAAACGCAGTAGCCAATTGTGCACAGCAGCGTCCCGATTGTCATAGATTGAGTGACCAATTTTTTTTGAAGGAATTATTACCCCCGGAAAAGCAATCTGCTGATCGACTAACAACCGGGTTCCTACTTACTGCTGGGTAAACAGAGGCGTGTGTAGTAGGGAAACTTGCCTAATGTTTCGCCCTGCCCGGGAATCAAAACCATGTCCTCTCGCTTGCGAGGCGAGATTGCTTTTGTGGGGGTTATAATTCCTTAAAAAAAGGTCACTCAATCCACGACTATATGTGGGACGCTGCTGTGCGCAATTGGCTGCCACGATTCGCCCACAAAGTACACAGTCAATTCGCTTTACAGTGTAACCCGTGGAGCACTTTGACACTTCTCAACAGCATGATAAGGTGCTATACCAAATGCAAGGATTAATATTATTATTATATAGTGCCATTCATGCAAGGTAGTGTCTGACAGCACTTAAGAGTGGCAGAGATTGACGCTGAGCCGAGTAGAGTGGTGAGCGGCGTAAGCACAGTCGATGAGGAAGGTCTTCAGTCATGATCTAAAAGAGGGGAAGGAGGGTGCAAGGGAGAGGGAGTGAGGGAGAGGTCCCATAGTTTCGGGTGTGGTGGCTGAAAGCAGGGCTAACCGAGGGTTAACACGAACGGGGTTAAAAATAAAGCCAAAGGGTTTTGTTCGCGATGAAAACCTTGGCAACCTTGGCCAACCAGACACAGATGGCTGGCCGTTAGCTCACAAGATCAATCCATAATTTAAGATCTGCAATTTGGAATTAATATTTCATGTCGTAAAGTCGGGTTGTGACAAGAGCAATAAATTGCTGGGTGCTTGATGGAGGCGAGGAGGCTGCTTTCCCTAACGGCCAGGAATGAATTCTGGCACGCCCAATATAGACAGTCCGAAACTCTCTGTCATTCACTGCATCTTCATTATTGGAGTTTCTCCGTGGGCGGCTGGTATTTTATGTACTGCCATTCGTCAGCACATATTAGCGGTACAGAATATACCGTGAAGTGTATTTTTACACTTATATTTTGACCGTATATTTTGTAGGCGAAACATGGCAGCCAATTGCACACAGAGATGTCCCACAAACAGTCGTGGATTGAGTGACCAAATTATTATTTTTTTTAAGGGATTATTACCCCAGAAAAGCGATGCGCCAATAGGCTAACAATCGGGTTGCTTCTCACTGCTGGGTAAACAGAGGCGCGAACGGAGTAAGGAAACTTGCCCAATGTTTCGCCCTGCCCGGGAATCGAACCCATGGCCTCTTGGTTGCAAGGAGAGCGCTCTAACCATTGAGCTACAGGACTCCACATAGTATTTGTGGTGTGTCCTGACCAGTGAACCATGAAACCCAGTATGCTTTCTGTAGGCCTATCCACTTCTTCTCTGACAGTGTATATTCCTTGTCTATTAGCTAGCTGAATTGCTTGGACAAACTGTTTCCATACATAAAGCAATGTGTCCGTTAATGCACTCAGGTCCCCTTCTGAGTCTCCCAGCTGTAAATCAATTCAATGCACACTTACGGCCCACATTTATCCCCTCATCTGCAATAATTCATCACTGTTCAATTGCATCTGTCACTTGCCGAGTTTGGTTACCAAATTGTTTGGCCGCATTTATACAGTGGCTACAATTAAATGTACCTCAATGTTTCGCTCAGAAAATACACAGTTAATTCACTTTAATTCTTAATTCACTGGACCTCGGTTTAACGCCTCATCTGAAGGATAGCATCTCTGACCATGCAACACCCTTCCCCCCCCACCCCAGGGCTGGAGTATCAACTCAGTGTGCTTCTAAGCCTTGACATGGGGGCTTGAACCCGCAGCCTTCTGACTCAGAGGCGAGAGAACAACCACTGAGCCAGGCTAACTAAAGGCTCGGTAACCGTGACCAATCATCTAGAAGCAGAATTTTTACAGTCCTGTAGCTCAGTGGTTAGAGTACTCGCCTCGCAAGCAAGAGACCTGGGTTCGATTCCCGGGCAGAACGAAACCTCGGGCAAGTTTCCTTACTCCAGACACGCACGCCTCTGTTTACCCAGCAGTCAGTAGGAACCTGGTTGTCAGTCGACTAGCAGTCTTCACTTTTCTGAAGGTAATATATTCCTTCAAAAAAATAATAATAATTTGGTCACTGTTTGTGGGGACGCTGCTGTGCACAGTTGGCTGCCGCGTTTCACCCACAAAATATAGTCAATTCACTTTGTAGTACGTTCTGGGAAGCGCTTTGAGACGTGCGCAAGATGTGATAAGGCGCTGTATCAAATGCGAGGATTATTATTATTAATCATCGTTGGGCAGCCGCTCCCATCATCTGAAAGGTCGGGACGAAATGCCAAGTGATATGTCTTCATCCGCTTGTCACTCTGCACTGTTGGAAGGAATATCAAGTGCAAAGCTTGGCCGCATGACAGGACCAAATTGGAATGGTTTCAAGCAAAAACATTGCCACCTCAGATTGGCATCCCATCTGCCATTTACAATTTCTAGTCTTCTTCTGAGCTCCCTGCAACTGAGCAGATGTTTCAGGCAATTTGTCTGACTCAATGCCCATCTCACATCCCAATTTGAAGCATTTGAAGCACGCGGAGTCCTGTGGCTCTGTGGTTAGAGCAATCGCCTCGCAAGCGAAAGACTTGGGTTTGATTCCCGGGCAGTGCGAAATGTTGGGCAAGTTTCCTTACTACATACTCCTCTGCTTCCTTAGCAGTAAGTAAGGTGGTTAGTCGATTAGCATATCTCTTTTCCAGGGGTAATAAATCCTTGCAAAAAATTATAATAAATTGTTCATTCAATCCTGACTGTTTTGTGGATGCTGCTGTGTGTTGGGTTTCATTCACAACATATACAGTCAATTCACTTTACTGTGAATATCCTTTGAGACGTCTCGAAGACGTGATAAGGCACTATATCAAATGCAAGGATTATTATTATAACAACAACAACAAATGACAATCGTACAGCGTCTTTCACGTTGGGAGGATGCCCCAGAGTGCTGGAGGAGTCGAGGAATATTTTTGGTAGGCAGTTTGCACAGAAGTAAGTTCCGATGAAGCGAGTGGCCAATTTATTCGGGGTTGTGGGGGGGTGTGGGGAGGATTGTTGGCCTGGACAGAGGTAGTGGGGGCGGGAGGGAGAGAGGAAGTACTACTCTCTCCTTTTCTAAACGTCCTCCTCTATCAACCAGCCTCAGGTAGAGTTAAGGCCAGCTAGAGTTTGAAAGCTGGAAGAAAATGCAGCTTTATTTGTAACAAAGGAAAGTAGGTCAGTATCTCATTTTGCTATATATCTTGCAGCGGCTGACTAAATTACATTCAAGGCATCTATCACCAAATTGCTTTTTTTTCTCCCCCCAGTTACCGTTTCCTACCTCGCACCGAGACTCCAGCAATTAGTCTTACATTAAAGGAACCGAGTCACACCATTTTTTCCATTAAAGGTCACAGGGAGGATTTGATTTACCAGCAGCCCGCCTTTGGGCAATGAGCTACGGCCTGAGGGCACGTTTGGTACTTTACTGCCTCTCCAATTGTGTATATATAGCTTCCAAGAAGAGGCGCAGAGCAAAAGGGTTCATAACAGACACGCACAGGGCAACGTGAGAGGAAAAGGCAAGTTGTCCACCTCCCCTCTCACCGCCTCTTAAGCGTAGGAGGGTGACCAAAGGCGCGGTCGAAAATGAGGGTCTTGAGAGGGGTCTTGAAGGAGACAAGGGAGGGGGCGAGGCTGAGGGACTGTGGGATGGAGTTCCAGAGAGTGGGGGCAGAAAGGCTGAAGGCCAGACAAGCGACGGTGGAGCTGGAAGGCGGGGACATGAAGCAGGCCGGAGCTCACTGAGCAGTGGGAGCAGACAGGTTGGTAGGGGGTTGGTAGGTCACAGAGGTAGGGAGGAGCGAGGCTGTGGAGGGAGCATAAGAGCATAAGGAATGCTAGACGAAAAAAAGACCAAGGTCCATCTAGTTCGCCTTCCACTTCCTGGCGGTCGCATGCACATATGTCCCAAACTCCCTAAGAGCTATATCCCATAATGTCATTTCCTAAAAGAAAATGATCTAATCTGTGTTTGACAGAATCGACACTTCCCGCTTGAACCGTCTCCCAAGGGAGCCTGTTCCACAGGTGCACTATTTGCTCACTGAAATAGTGCGTAGATTCGTTCTGAATTTACCCGCCCTTCAATCGCAGGCCATGTCCTCTGGTCTTACTGTTCTAGACGCGTTGAAATGAGCTTTAATGCATCTTGGGTTCTTTAGGAGAACCCCTACAACAACTTGCACTTACATAATGCCCTTCAAGTGAGGGTGGCATCTCGGAATGCTTGAGCTCCCACAATAATAATAATAATCTTTGCATTTGATACAATAATAAACAATAATAATCTTTGCGTTTGATACAGTGCCTTATCACGTCTTCGAGACGTCTCAAAGCGCTCGACAGGATACACTGTAAAGCGGATTGACTGTATACTTTGTGGGCGAAACGCGGCAGCCAATCGCGCACAGCAGCGTCCCCACAAACAGTCGTTGACTGAGCGACCAGATTACTTTTTCCATTTATTTTGAAGGGATTATTACCCCCGGAAAAGCGATCGGCCAATCGACTGACAACCAAGTTCCTGCTTACTGCTCAGTAAACAGAGGCGTGCGGAGTAAGGAAACTTGCCTAATGTTTCTATGAGTGAAAGGCCGGTCCTCGTCTCGTTCCAGTAGCCAGGTAACTCATTGTGTATTGACTGACAGCACTGGAGACTGTGACTGGGCCTGAGCACAATGCTGTTCTTTATTCCGTTATGGAACGGGCAGAGCTGCAGTAATTAGGCTGAGCGTTTGAGTGGAAAGGCAATGCAGGAGTGACTCAGTATGTTAAATAGTTCAATCGTCACATCATCAAAAAAGGCTACATCAAGCCACACGATCGCTGCCTGCGCGAATAAACCCAGGTTTCCGGAAATAGTCAAGCGGGGTTATGGTAATTCAGTAAACAACATGTACCGTCTGGAGGTTGTTTAGTTTTTGATAATCCTCAGCAACTGCTAATTTATTAATAATAATCCTTGCATTTGATATAGAGCCTTATCACGTCTTCGATACGTCTCAAAACGCTTCACAGAATATACTGTAAAGTGAATTGACTGAATATTTTGTGGGCGAATTTAGTGTAAGAATGCATTAATTGGGCAGCCAGAGTCTATATTTATAATATATTTAGAGACATGGACTGGGGAATAAACCGAAGCACCAATTCATTAATAATATAATAGTGTTGCTTGCACTTGTTATACGGTAGTTACCTTATCAGGTTCAAACATCTCAAAACTCTTAGTAATAATCCTTATTCCACACGCCTCTGTTTACCTAGCAGCAAGTAGGAATCTGTTTTTTATTCGATTGGCGGACCGCTTTTCCGGGGCTAATAATCCCGTCAAAAAAAAATAATATTAATAGCTTGGTCATTGACTGTTTGTGGGACACTGCTATACGCAATTCGCTGCTGTGTTTCGCTCACCAAACTCACAGTCAGTCTTTACCATACCGTATATTCTGGGAAGCGCTTTGAGACGTCTCAACGACACGACAAGACTCTATATCAAATGCAAGGATTATTATTCTCATTGTTACTTTTATGAATAAAATGCAATTTGTGTATCAGGAAGTATTATGCAAGTACATTTTACGCCAGTAGATCTCGTGACCAGGCTTCGACGCTGCTTCCTTGAGGAGAGATGAAAGCACTCAGTAGTGTTCTAGTCTATTTTAAATGATCCTTAACACATCAAAGGGCGTACATTTTGGGTGAATGAATTGGCGATAAAAAGAAGGAAAAATAACTCATTAAATTTAATGAACTTTCATTGATGGCTTGTCTGTGAAAGGTCTGACCACTGGTGACTTACAACAGCTTGTGATGTTATATGATGACTGAGACTGTGTCTGTGCTATTCATTAAACACAAAATTTTATAATAATAATACAATAATGCTTGCATTTGATATAACGCTTTTCAAGTCTTCTCGACGTCTCAAAGCGCTTCAAAGAATAGACTGTAAAGTGAATTTACCGTATATTTGTGGGAGAAACGCGGCAGCCAATTGCGCACAGCAGCGTCCCACAAACAGTCGAGGGTTGCAAATCACCAATTTATTATGGTTTTGTTTTGGAGGGATTATTATTAGGCGTGAGGGTGGAGTTAGGAAACCTGCCCAAGGTTTCGCCCCCTGCCTGGAATTGAACCCAGGTGTCTCGCCGGCAAGGCGAGCGCTCTAACCACTGAGCTACAGGACTTCACTTTTATAAATGAAAGATTTTAATGCAGATCTCTCCAGATTAATGCAGGTCGCTTCACTTCAGGGACCTGGTAACGTTTCAGTCAGCCGTGTGTTTGTGTGTGTGTGTGTGTGTGTGTGTGTGTGCGCGCGTGCGCGCGCGTGTGGCGGTGGGTGAGGTGATTGGGTGTGTGTGGGGAGGGCATGCTACCAACTGAGCCAGACTGACACCCTATTCGGTGTCAGGCCATTTGATCGCATCCTGTTTGTGGGGACGCTGCGGTGCGCAATTGGCTGCCGGGTTTCTCCCACCCAACCCACGGTCGATTCACTTTAGGGTAAATTCTGCAAAGCGCTTTGAGACTCCTCGAAGACGTGATAAGGCGCTGTATCAAATTTATATCATCCTGAACATTCACCCCACCATCCTCCCTTTGCAGCACAATAAAAATAATAATGCTGGCATAATTTAGTATAACGCTTTATCAGGTTGGCAAGAGGTCTCAAAGCGTTTTGTGGGATTTACTGTAAAGTCTGTGAAGCCCTTTGAGACGTCTCAATGGCATGATCGGGTAGAGCACTCGCCTCGCAAGCGAGTGGACCTGGGTTTAATTTCCGGGCAAGGAGAATCCTTAGGCAAGTTTCCTTACAACACATGCCTCCACGCGTCATGACAGACTGTCTGTCAGACATCAAGTCCTGGATGAGAGATAACTTCCTACAGCTGAATGTCAGCAAGACCAAGGCCCTCCTGCTTGGCTCCTCCAGCACCTCCGCACCTCAGGCGTCGGCAGCATCAGCATCCATGGATGCGCACTCCACCTCACCAAGCCAGTCAGGAACCTGGGCATCTTGTTTTGACCCTCAACTGTTCTTTCTCCCCCATATCCGTGCCATGACCTGCTCTGCCGTTCCCCACCTCCACAACGCTGCCTCACCCCTCGGGCCACCCAAACCCTCATACACGCATTCGTCAACTCAAGGCTTGACTACGGAAACTCCCTCCTTGTCGGCTTCCCAAATCTCTTCCCTCCACAAGCTGCAGATCATCCAGAACTCTGCAGCTCGTGTCCTCTCCCGCACCAGGCTCCGTGACCCCATCAACCCCACCCTCGCCCGACTCCACTGGCTCCCCATCCCCCAGAGGATACAGTTCAAAATCCTCGTCCTCACTTTCAAGGCCCTCCACGTTCTTGCCCTCTCTGAGCTGCTGACCCCCTGTCCATTCCCTCCGCTCAGCAGGCTCCGGCCAGCTCCATATTTCCTGACCGACACACTCTTTCAGCCTATCTGCCCCCAATCTTTGGAACTCCATCCCATAATCCCTTTGCCTTGCTCCCTCCCTTGCCTCCTTCAAGGCACAACTCAAGACCCTCCTTTTCAACTGTGCCTTCAACCGCCCTCCTACCTCTCTGCCCTCCCTCATCCCAACCCTGCTCCCAACCCCCCACACTCGGGTCCTGATCCCTGACTGTTCAGCTCCTTGTGACGTAGTCTCGACGTGAAAGGCGCTTTACAAATGTAATGTTGTTGTTGTTATTGTTTACCTAGCAATAAGTAGGAACCCGCGTGTTAGTCGATTGACCGATCGCTTTCCGGGGTAATAAACCCTCAAAAAAGTAATAATAATTTAGTCACTCAATCCACGACTATTTCTGGGACGCCGCTGTGCGCAATTGACTGCTTCGTTTCGCCCACAAAATATACAGTCAATTCACTTTGCAGTATATCCTGTGAAGCGCTTTGAGGCGTCTCAACGCTATATCAAATGCAAGAATTATTATTATTGTTGTCATTAAATTTACCACTCTTGGCAATGTAATGAACATCACCCATTAACACACAAGAAGAGGATTCCAGTAGTGAGAGAGATGAGAAAAAAATAGATCAAACAATTAGGGGAATTAATGAATCCTATGCTAATTGGTGTCTTTAACCCTTAAAGTCCTGCAGGCAATGTCCCTCATTCTAGCTTGTCTGTCCCTGCGGGAGGACAGGACATGTGAGGATCCTAGAGAGCATCTACCGTTCTGTCCATAGGATCATAAAAATTTAATAATTATTATTATTATTATTGCAATTGATACAGCGCCTTATCACGTTGTCGAGGCGCCTCATAGTGCTTCACAGGACACACTGCAATGTGGAGTGACTGTGCCTTTTTTGGGTGTAGGAGAAACCAAAGACCATTCATCAATGGCAAGCTATGCGGTTTTAGCCGGTCAGACTCCGGCAGTTACTCCAATGCACACTCCGGGCTCCCACAAGCCTTGGCTCTTGCTAGCCAGCGCCTAATACTCTACGGAATTAGGTAAGCAGGATACATCCCTCCAGGGAGGAGGGAGGGAGGGAGGGAGAGAGAGAGAGAGCGCATTCCATTCCCACAATCTATCCCTGGGATCTCCCATGTGGAGGTGGGATGCATGAATTCTCAGCTTGGTTTGGAGACTCTTAAGCATCGGCGATGGGGTTCCGCACTTGTCAGACACCCGGCTGGACAAAAAACAAAGGGAAAAACAAAGGCAAGAATCTCCCCCAGTTTCCTCCCCCCTCGTCAGAACGTCTTGTTTTGAAACACTGGTTGATGCAGTTGGCGACCTCTTCTCAAGAACTACAGAGCTGTAAATTACGGGCCAGGATTTCGCCGGTTCGATTCTCGGGTCTCACCAATGCTATCAATATTAGACTATGTAGAGGTGCTACAACAACAACAACTTGCATTTATATAGTGCCCCTCACACAGAGTATCGTCCCAGTTTCGATCATTACTATGCCCGGCCTCTGAGTCCACAGATGGACAGACAATGTTTGTTCCTCTTGGAATCAGACCCTCATTCCTGCAGCTCAGTGGTTAGAGCACTCGCCTCGCAAGCAAGGGGCCCTGGGTTCGATTCCTGGCAGGAAGAAACATTGGGCAAGTTTCCTTACTCCACACACACACACACACACAGACACACGCTTCTGTTTACCAGAGAGTAAGTAGGAACCCGGCTGTTAGTCGCTTGGTGGATCGCTTTTACAGGGATAATAATTCCTTCAAAAAAATAATAATAATAATTTGGTCACTCAATCCACTGCTGTTTGTGGGGACGCTGCTGTGCGCAATTAGCTGCCGTGTTTCACCCACAAAATATACAGTCAATTCACTTTACAGTGTATTCTGTGAAGCGCTTTGAGACGTCTCGAAGGTATGATAAGGCGCTATATCAAATGCAAGGATTATTATTATTATTATTATTATTATTTTAGAGGTGTTTAGGGGTATTGACTTCCACCACTTCAGACCTCAACTACAGTTCCCATCTTTTGTCTTGCACCATCAACACCTCTAATCTCATTATTTTCTACCTTGCACCTAAAAATGGTTCCTTTATCTTTGTGTCCCCCGCCCCATTCTCTGCTTGTTCTTATAGGCTGTTTCCTTCCAACACCCCCCAGTTCTGACGAAAGGCCATTGACCCTAAACATTAACTAATTTTCCTCTCCACATAGATGCTGCCTGACCTGCTGCGTGTTCCCAGCCACTCCTGTTATTATACCGCGGTTCTTAAGATATCATTAGAACGCCTGGAGTATGTGTGAACGGGATTAGATCTTAAATGAAGGCTGGCAAATGTGTGCAATGTCCTCTCACTGTCACAGTGGCTAAGATGTGGGCGTTTTGAAATATCTTGTACGCAATCGACATGGACAGATGTATCTTCTGGAAGCTGGTGGTAATTTCTATCTGTAAAGGTCATGCAAGAAGCGACTAAGTTAGGAGAGGGAATATGCATCTTTGAGGCAAGTCAATGACCTTGGGAATACTTCTGTTTAATTGCTGTCTAGACTTGTATTTTGAAATGTCGCAGCTATTTGCAAATGGTAAGATCCCATGAACGAACAAATGAATGAGAGATCAATGGCCAATGTATCTGAAGTCTTTTTTTTGGGGGGGGGCTTTCTCATCAGTTGTTCATCAGTGGTTAGAGCACACACCTCGCAAGTGAGAGACCTGGGTTTGAATCCTGATCAGGGCAAAACGTTGGGCAAGTTTCTTTACTCCACCCGCCTCTGGTTATCTAGCAATCAGTAGGAACCCATCTGTTGGCCGGGGGAAATAATTCCTTCAAAAATAATAATATTAATAATTTGGTCGCTCAATTTGTGGGGACGCTGCTGTGCGCAATTGTCTGCTGCGTTTCGCCCACAAAATAAACAGTCAATTCACTTTACAGTAGATTCTGTGAAGCATTTTAAGATGTCTTAAAGACGTGATAAGCCGCCGTATCAAATGCAAGTATTATTATTATTATTATTATTTTTTAAGTTACATTAAAGCAGTGAGATTCAATGAAACCGATATTATCCGATTCCATTGGGGAAGTCGCTGACCACGAGCTGTTCACAACTGTTCCTCCAACGATGATTCCAACTATTCCAAAGTAACATCTTTCTTTTATGCCTTTCTAACTCCATTTCCCGCTTGTCACAGAGATAAACCCCACCCTTCACAGGCTTCTCGCTATCTTGAGCAGGCTCTTTTCGCCTGGAAAAATAAATAAAATGATAAGGAGAAAGAGAGATGGACAGCTTTTTTGGGAGGATTCTGCCGTCTCTTTCTTAGTCTTGAGGTAAGCAGATGTCTCATGTGGAATAATAATAAAATATTATCTGCAGAATTGTTATTACGCCTGCAGATTTGCTATAGAAGAACATTTTCAACACACACCAACTAAAAACACCAATTGTTATGTGAAAACACGCATTGTTATAAAACTTGAATTATTATAGAAAACATCTTTATCGCAAACGTGGATTTGTCATGGGAAAACTCTTCAACTACATCATCGTTAACACAACACTTAAAGCATTTTTCTTATGGAAAACATCTTCAACAATCTTCAGCTACTCCAAACACAAGTCATCTTGACATTTTCCAAGCATTTTCCATACATCATCATTTTTAGGCATTCATCAAAATGGTGTCTATTCAACATAAGCTTTCTAACCATTGATTAAAATAATTATTTCGACTACGTGGGTTAACAAGGACTACATGGGTTAACCAGTGCCTTGGGACGTCCTCCCGACGCGAAAGGCGCTATACAAATGTAATCTTGTTGTTGTTAACATATAAACAGGAGAATGACATCTTGAAACACCGAACGAGAGAAAGTTATCGACAACAGCAACAACAATTTGGACTTATATAGCTCCCTCCACGCCAGACGGCATCCCAGACGGCACTTTAATCAGAACCTGACCTCAGCCGGAGACAAGCCAATATATCTTGGGAGTCCTGTAGCTCAGTGGTTAGTGTGCTCACCTCGCAAGTGAGAGACCTGGGTTCGATTCCCGGGTAGGTCGAAACGTTGGGCAAGTTTCCTTACTCCACACGCCCCTGTTTACCCAGCAGTAAGTAGGAAGCCGGTTGTTAGTCGATTGGCGGATGGCTTTTCCGGGGGTAATAATCCCTTCAAAAAAATAATAATAAATTGGTCACTTCAATCCCCGACTGCTTGTGGGACGTTATATCAAATGCAAGAATTATTATATTATTATCTTTACCTTTGCTAACGCTAATTGACACATGTACTCTCTCAGAGACCCCAAGTTAGTCATTGAAACAAATAACCTTGTACATGTCCTAGTAACTAAGGAAAGCTATGCTAGAAAAATCTAAGCGTTTGGTTACTTTCTAAAAGTATACTGATTAAAAACCTTAAAAACAGTAAGCATCACAAATATAATCTTACAACAGCAATGCCACACAGTGTCGATGGTGTTTGCAGGCTCCGTGAGATACACTCGAGACAGTTGATTGAGCGTCCACTGCAATGAACACAGAGAGGTGTGTGTGTGTGTGGAGTAAGGAAACTTGCCCAAGGTTTCGCCCTGCCTGGGAATCGAGCCCAGCTCCTCTCGCTTGCGAGGCGAGTGCGCTAACCACTACGCTACAGGATTCCCTCCCTCCAAACCTGTGTTGTGCACTTCCCCCCTCTCTCTCTCTCTCTCGATATCATTTACGGTTTTCTTTGAACACATCCCAGCCAGAATCCCTATTTAGACCAGTAACATCTTGCGCTGTTGTAAAAACATGAAATCTGTCAGTTGCTTTACCCTCCCTGCTCATCAAGTACGTTGGGCCTGTGGTTCACTCAGCAGTGTGTGTGTCAGTCTGGCTCACTGAGTAGCACTCTCGCCTCTGAGTCGGAAAGTTGTTTGCTCAAGCCCCACGTCAGGACTTGGAACTCACGTAGTCTAAGACGACACTCCGGTGCATTACTGGAGGAGGGCTCCTTTGCTGTAGGTGTCATGTTTCAGATGAGATGTTCAACCCAGATCCCTTCTGCCTGTTCAGGTGGACTTTAAAGATAACAATAATATATTAATCCTTGCATTTGATATAACAAGAACAACGACCACGATTTGCATTTATGTAGCGCCCTCCACGCCGGGTGGCGTCCCAGAGCGCTTAGCAACGGTGGAGCCCGATGCCGAGCTAGAGGAGAGGAGGAAGGTTGCCATAAGCACGGTTGAAGACGAAGGTTTATATAGCGCCTTATCAAATCTTCGAGACGTCTCAAAGTGCTACACAGAAAGAGAATCGACCGTATATTTTGCGGGCGAAACGCGACAGCCAATTGCGCACTGCAATGTCCCACAAACAGTCATGGATTGAGTGACACATTTATTACTGCTATTACTTTTTTTTGAAGGAATTAAGATCCCGTGGCATACTAGAGTATTCAAAAAAAGAAGAGACTATTAGCTGGCGTCCAGGCCGATAATCTTCCCCCAAAATAAAATTGATCGCTCACTTCATGACTAGTTTGTGGGACGTTGCTGTGTGCAAATGCGCTCCTATGAAAATGCACTCTCACAAGACACACAGTAGGCGCTTTGGGACATTCCACGTGAAAAACGACTGTTTGGGGGACACTGATGTGCGCAGTTGGCTACCGATTTTCTGGGGTAATAATTCCTTCAAAAAAAAAGAAAAAAAATTGGTTACTTCAATCCACCACTGTTTGTGGGGACGCTGCTGTGCGCAATTGGCTGCTTACTGCGTTTCTCCCCCCAAAATTCACAGTCAATTCACTTTACGGGGTATCTTGTGAAGCGCTTTGAGGCGTCTCGAAGACTTGATAGGGCACTGTGTCAAATGCAAGGATTATTATTGATATTTTTTATTGTCAAATGCAAGGATAGTTATTATCAACCTCCCGAGTTCCAGCAAAAAACCTAACCTCTTCCCATCTTCTCCGCAAAAATAAAGGCCTTGATAAAGTTAAACACTGAGCTTATTCCCTCTGGTAAATCAACCATTTGGTGTGAAAGCTGCTAATGATGATTTTGAAGTAACAACCTATCAGGGTCTGAATGGGATTGGAAAGTAAACCATTCTGGTTCACACGTTTTTTTATCGACAGAAGTCTGGCACTGCCAACGTTCCCAACTGATGTTTTACAAGGATCAATGCGCTGCCCCTGCTTTTTTCTTTCCCCCCCCAGTTTACGTGAATGATCTTATAAATGCGCCACCTGCGAATTAGCTGCTAATGATATAGCTATTCCCTGTTTTGACTCCGGCATTAGCATAATGATTAACAAACTCCACGAGAACCTTAAGCATCTGCCTTGATGGTAGAATGCCAACCGACGGCTGGTTCAGCCAAGCAGATTTAGTGAGCGCTTGGAAAGCTCAGAACTACGCTCCAGTTAATGTGCAAATCTCTCTCTCTCTCTCTCTCTCTCTCTCTGAGGAGCCTTCATCGGTCACTTATTGAGTCACCCCCTGCCTTTCTCTCCCCCACCCCCCCATTTTTTTCTTACGATAGTACAGGGATCATAATCCCTGCATTCTGAAACCACACTCAACATGTCTCAGCGTTCTTTGCGAGCAACTGAATCTCCTCGTATCGGTATGCTTAATTTGGGGAGTTGTGTAGTGGTTAGAGCACTCGCCTTGCAAGCGAGAGGACCCGGGTTCGATTCCGGGCAGAGCGAAATATGAGGCAAGTTTCCTTATTTTACACGCCTCTGTTTACCCAGCGGTAAGTGGGAACCCGGGTGTTAGTCGATTGGCGGATCGCTTTTCTGGGGGTAATAATCGCTTCAAAAAAGAATAATAATGGTGATAATAGTAATGGCCGACAATTCCCCCAGGTAAAATTCACTTCATGGCTGTTTGTGATATATAGCTGCGTTCAAATGTGCTGCTGCATTCTCCTGTAAAAATACACAGTCACTACACTACTTATTAAAATTCAGTAAATCGCTTTGAGATGTCCTTCGGACATGAAATGAAAAATTATTCTGATTATTATTATTATTATTATTAAGTGTGGTGACTGTGTCTTTGTACGCAAACATGACAGTCCATTTTGCATATATGGGGACAGAGTAGGGAATGGGATTAGAATAGAAAGCTCTAGAAGGGGAGCGAACACCAATACAACCACAACAAGTTACATTTGTTCAACGCTTTTCACATCAGGAGGACGTCCCAAGGCGCTAGACAGTCAGGGATACACCTGAGCTGGTGGTTGGGATCAGGAGGGATGGTGATCAGCAGGGAGGATAGGGGTAGGAGGGTGACCGAAGACATGGTCGAAGAGGAGGGTCTTGAGGCAGGTCTTAAGAAAGGCAAGGGAGGGGGCAAAAGCAGACGGACTGTGGGGTGGAGTTCCAGAGGGTGGGGGCAGAGAGACTGCCCCAATTATGGGGCAGGCAAGTTAGGGGACGTGAACAGGCCGGAGCCCGCTGAGCAGAGGGAGGGAGGGGAATGCAGAACAAACATGAGGGAGAAAGACAAGGGGAATGCGATCAGAGTGCAGAGATCCTGTGGGGGAGCAAGCACCAGTACATCTTCTTTTTTTTCTTCTTCTTCTATACTAATAAAACGACAATGTCTGTCTGCACTTCAAGAAGGATCTCAATAACCGATTGACGTAGAGACGTGATTTAAACCTCATTGGAAAGTTCTTGCAACTGGGAGTGACATGGGCATATTTGTTTTCAGGTACCTCCTATTGTTCATGAGTTATTTTCAGTTTGCGTTTTTCGCTGCAGTTACACCTGGTGGCTGTCGAGTCAAAGTGGGGTTGTTGGCATCGTGCATCACAGGGCACACACGTATGTTCGCACATTCTGCAGTTACACCTGGTGGCCGTGCTGGCTGACCGTGGCGCTGTGGCAGCCTGCGTCACAGAGCACTCACGTAGCCAAACAGCGGGAACAAAATAAAGAACACAGACGAAGCTAAGCCGCGGCAACAACAACAAAATTACATATTTAAAGTCCACTGAGGCCTCCCAAAAGGAGTCCTCCCACAGGAGTCCTCCCAGATGATAAAGATGAAAAGTCTGTCTGTGTATTAATCTACATTCCATATTGGATCCTTTGGACGCAAGCAAAGCTGCAATGGGTACAGTTAGTAGTTGATAAACCTCTACTATTCTGTGATGTCTTGCCTATAAAACTGAACACAAACCTTTTGATTTATAACCAGCGATAAAGCCGCTTTAACTGCTTACACACTAATGCGACCATGTGTAATCCACATGATGCCCAGCGCACATTAAATCTTAGCTTGAAACTAAATATCACATCTGGAGATAAATGCAGACAAACAGAAAGTTGGCAATTCTACTTACGTGTAGATTTACTGTATTTTCTTGGCAATTCAAGATATCCAGAATTTGGCAAATTCATAAATTTTGAAGCTTTTTTTGTAGATTTCTTTTGAGAACTACAGTAAACACCTTCAAAGTTATAATACTGAATTTAATGATTTGCCAATTTCTGAAATGGTGCATAAATAGGAAGTGAAACTGAGGTGGCTGTTCAAGATGCCATGGTACTAATTCAAAGAGAAAATGGAATTTCTCCCAATGTCCTGACACTCAATCCCTTGGATTGCTATCCTCCTTGGGGGGTAGGTACGTGGGATCTCCTTGGAGCTGAACTGTCTCAGAAACAGAATTTCGGAATCAAGCCAACCCTCTGTGACGGTCTCCAGTCTGGTTCCTGAGCCAAGCGGGTCCTCAGTATTCCAGGGCACTCACTGCTGATGACAGCACAGCCCGGCCTGGCTCATCAGCAGGACCTGGAAGGGCCGACCAGTCACTAGGGGCAGATTTCTTGTGCAGATTGGTTTGCCTGCAAATACCCAGTCAGTACTCTTTCACATGCTTGGACGGAGAAGACAATTCACGAAAGGCTCTTCTCACCTGGGTGAATCACAAGCTAGAGAGCTTATCAACTCCGGATTGTTACTGGAAGAAGTATTACTAATAAACATAATAATCCTTGCGTTTGATACGGCGCCTTATCAGGTATTCGAGCCGTCTCAAAGTGCTTCATAGACTATACTGTAAAGTGAATTGACTGTATATTTTTGTGGGTAAATCGCGGTAGCCAATTGTGCACAGCAGCGTCCCACAAACAGTCGTGGATTGAGTGATCAATTTTTTTTAAAAGAATGATTATCCCCAGAAAGGCGATCCACCAGTCGACTAACAACCGGATTCCGACTTACTGCTGGATAAACAGAGGCGTGTGAAGTAAGGAAACTTGTCCAACATTTCGCCCTGCGGGGAATCAAACTTACACCCCATTCCTCTACCCACTCCTTCACTCCTTCGCTCACCTGTCCCTCGTCCCCTCCACTTCATCATCGTGCTTTCAGCCACTGTGCCCCAAGACTCTCTGAAACTCTCTGTCTCAATCCCTCTACCTTGGCCCCTGCTTTTCTGTTTTCAGATCACACCTGAAGACCTTGCTCTTCTACTGTGTCTATGGTCATCATTGGCGCTCGGGATTTCAGCATCTCTGTCCCCACACTCTGGAACCTTATCCTGCAATCCCTCCGCCTCACCCTTCTCTTGCCCATTTCAAGTCTCGTCTAAAGACCTTCTTCTTCAAACCATGCCTTGGGCCACTCTCCCAAGCCCACCCCCTTGCCCTCCACCCCTCTTGACCCCAACTCCCAGCTGTCACCCCCTCACCGGCTCAAAGGTCAGGCTTCACCACTGTTAAGCGCTCCGAGACACTAACCTGTGTGAAGGGCCCGGTATGAATGCAAGTTGCTGTCGTGGGTTTTTATGTTGCCCGGATTGTTGGAGAAGTAGAGAACAAATAGAGCTATTTTGGCAAATTAAAGCTCATTCTCTGAACAGATTCTCTCTGTGTCGCACTGCTGTGGACACAACCCAATTTCTCAATGCATAACGTCATCTATTCCAGTTCTTCAATCCAATTAAGAATGTGCTGCGCGTGTGTGTTGTGTGTGTGTTTTTGTCTGTGTGTGTGTTGTGTGTGTATCAGTTGTGTTTGTGTGTGTGTTGTGTGTGTTATGTGTTTGTGTGTGGGAGTTGTGTTTGTGTGTGTTCATGTGTATGGGAGTTGTGTTTGCGTGTGTCTGTTATGTGTGTCGTGTATGTTTGTGTGTGTGTGTGTTGTGTTTTTGTCTGTGTGTGTGAGTTGCCTGTGTGTTTGTGTGTGTGTTGCGTGTGTCCGTGTGTGTGAGTTGTGTGGTGTGTTTGTGCGTGTGTTGTGTTTTTGTCTGTGTGTGTGTTTGTGTTGTGTTTGTGTGTGTGAGTGAGCTGCCTCGCGTTATCAGTGTGATTGTGCCTATTTGATTGCTGCTGCTGATTTTCATGTGAATTCTCCTTCAATATAATGTTTTTTAAAAAATTGGAGAGGTCTGGGACAGGTGATGAGAGAGGGAGAGAGAGAGTTGAACTGCAGTCTAGTCGCAGTCTGTAGTTCCAATTTACCTTCTATTTAAGTGGAGTCTCGATCCCCCGCATAAATCGGCCATTCTGGGTTACATGGAGTCCTGTAGCTCAGTGGTTAGAGCACTCGCCTCGCGAGCGAGAGACCTGGGTTCGATTCCCAACAGAGCGAAAGGTTGGGTAACTTTCCTTACTCCACACATGCCTCTGTTTACCCAGCAGTAAGTAGGAACCCAAATGTTAATCGATTGGCAGATCGCTTTTCTGGGTATAATAATCCCTTCAGCGGGACACTGCTGTACGCAATTGACTGCCGGGTTTCGCCCACAAAACGCACAGTCACTACATTTTACAGTATATCCTGTGAAGCGCTTCGAGACATCTCGAAAATGTGATAAGGTGCTATGTCACATGCAAGGAGTATTATTATTATTATTATTATTGTTGTTGTTGGCCAGAACCTGGGGAGAGAGGAAATTCCCTTCTCTTTTCGAATAGCGCCACGGGATCTTTATCATCCACCCGAACAGGCAGAAGGGACCTCGGTTTGAAGTCAACAACAACAACTTTTATTTATACAGCTCCCTTCGCAAGGGTAGCGTCTCGGAGCGCTTCACACTGGCGGAGTCTGACCCCGAGCCAGGGGGAGAGAGGTGGGTGGGTGGGGGGTGCAGAGGTGACCGTGAGCACGAACAAAAAGGTAAGTCTTTAGGCGGGATTTGAAAGTGGGGAGGGAAGGGGGCGAGGCCGAGGGATTGGGGGAGGGAGTTCCATAGCTTCGGGGCATAGCGGCTAGAGGCAAGGCCACCGATAGTGGAGCAGAGGGGACGAAGAATAAACAGCCGAGTGTAGGCAGTAGGCGGTGGAGTGAGGGGGGGTGAGCAAATCGGACAGGTAGGGAGGTGCGATGGCAAGAAAGAAGGGTATCCGAAGGACGGTACCTCTGACAATGCAAATGTTCTCCCTGGGCATTGCGTTGGGAGCGTCAACCTGGACTGTGAGCTCAGAGACCTGACGTGGGGGCTCGAACCCACGACCTTTCTGATTCAGAGGTGAGAGTCTTGTCACCAAACTGAGGCAGGTTGACATCTTGTGGTGTTTGTACGTCCAGCACAGTTTAAAAACGCTGCGACAGAATCACCCGCCCCCCCCCACCCAACCCCCACCCTACACTCAATCCCTTTAGCTTCACCCCAAAGCCATCTCAGCAATATTGCTTCCAAGATGAGGGTATTACAGCATATTGTCTTGTTCCGGCTTTTCATACGGTAATTTTAGATTGCTGTGATTAGTCAACCTCCAATTATCATTGTTCTTAACACTTGAGGAACTCGACCGAAACCTTTCCCGTTCATCAAAACTGATGCCCTCTCTAAATGCGTTGCGTCGAATTTAAATCCTCCAAAAAAAAAAGTGACAGCAGCATTTTAATACACAGCGTGTTCTGACAACTTAAATCAAGCCACTTCGGGGGATAATTTACAATTTTCAAAGTTACTCGATAATGGGAATCATTCACCCATGACCCCTTGAACCATCGGACTTTGTCTTCCAGAAAGATCTATATTGCTGATTCGCATCAAGGCAACCATTCTGCACAGTGAGAGAGTAATGAGAGCCACAGGCCCCCAAATCTCCCCTAGTCTGAGCCTGAAATCTTTTCCATTCATCGGAACTAATGTCCACTTTGAGCGTATCGTGTCTGATTTAAAATGGAAGATTGTCTTAAAATTTAAGATGGGGCAGGAACCGTGGATGATTCTTCCATTCAGTCCTTAGAATGGAGGAAGCGCAGCAATAAAACACGGCACTTTATCGTAGAAACATTCTAATTGTAGGAAAAACAACCAACAACAAATGGAAAGTCGTCCCAAGGTGCGGGGCAGTCAGGGATTTGGACCCGAGTTGGTGGGGGGGTTGCGATCAGGGAGGTTGGAGAGCAGGGAGGATGGGGGTAGGAGGGTGGCCAAAGGCGTAGTCAAGGATGAGGGTCCTGAGGTAGGCATTGAAGGAGGAAAGGGAGCGAGCGAGGCAAAGGGACTGTGGGATGGAGTTCCAAAGGATGAGGGGCAGAGAGGCTGAAGACCCGACCGCCGATGGTGAGGTGGGCCGGGCGGGGAACGTTGGAGCAGGCTGCTGAGCGGAGGGAGCAGGCAGGTGGATACGGCGTTAGCTGGTCGCAGAGGTAGGGAGGAGCAAGGCCTTTGAAGGCGAAATTGATAATTCATTCTAACGCTAATTCACTCTTGCTCCTCTGCAGTTGCACAAGATTTCATTGCATTAGCATCAAAACGTGATTAAAACAGTAATTGACATGGAAAGAAACTATAAGAACATCGTGTTATGACATTGTAAAGTGCAATGCATTATAACAGATCAATTACGTCAGTAAATTAGATAAGTACATTACGGGAATCAACTGAGAAAACTAGAGGAAAATATACAACTGGTGTGTCTGTACTAATTACCACAGGGGGCAGCCAGCTTCAGAAAGCTAAAACCTTCTGCTACTTATGCTACTTATTTGCAAACAAATGAGGCAATAAATTGCTTCTCTTATTTTTCTTATTTTTCACGCCATTAGGAATGCACAACGCAAGCTTGCCGTGTGTCTGCCTAGCTCTGTGGATAGCACTCTCACCTTCTCAGTCGGAAAGAGTTGTGGGTTCGAAGCCCCTTTCGATTCGCGTGGTCTAGGATAACAGCGATGCAGTGCTGGGGTACAGCTGCATTGTCGGAGGCGCCATCCTTCGGATGAGGCATTAAAATAAGGTCCCGTCTGCCTTGTTTCTCTCTCCCGGTGTCCCAAATCTCCCCAAATAAGAATCAGTTACTCATTCCATGGCTGTTTGTGGGACACTGCTGTGCACCACTGGGTTGCAGAGTTCACCTACAAATTACACAACCATTCTGTTTCACAGTAAATCCCGTGAAGCTCTCTGTGACGTCTTTGCAACGTGATAAGGCGCTATACCTGTGGAGTTCTGTACCGTAGTGGTTAGAGCACTGCTGGGTTCGATTCCTGGGCAAAGCAAAGTGTTAGGCAAGTTTCCTTACTCCACCATACATCTCTGCTTACTCAGCAGTAAGTAGGAACCCGGTTGTTAGTCAATTGACGGATCACTATTCCGGGGGTAATAGTTCCTTCAAAATAAATAAAAATAATTTGATGACTCATTCCACGACTGTTTGTGGGGACGCTGCTGTGCGCAATTGGCTGCTGCATTTCACCCACAAAGTATACAGTCAATTCACTTTGCAGTATATCCTGTGAAGCGCTTTGAGACGTCTCAAAGACGTGATAAGCTGCTCTATCAAATGCAAGGATTATTATTATTATTGATATATTTTGTGAATTGCTTTTAGTGTGAAAGGCTCTGTATCAAATGCACTACAAATACAGTGTCAGTATCAAAGAGAGCTTCACTGAGCTCATTAACTCCAGGTGGTAAGGAATCAACTAGAATCATGGCAGAAATGTTGTCCTCTGGGAGTGACAAGTTGAGGGATGGGGAACAGCAAGCAGTGGTGAGTGATGGAGAAGTCAATTAGAAGTGAATTTGGTTGATGAGGCTAATTCTGCGGAGAAATATTAACTGTTTGTAGAATGGTGTTACAGTCTTAACCGGAACCGGCAATGTGAATAATGCCTAAAACAGTGAAGGCATTCTGGGGGGTGGGGGGTGGGGGGGGGTTGTAATAATAATAGTAATCCTTGCATTTGAAATAGCACCTTATCACCTCTTCGAGGCATCTCAAAGCGCTTCACAGAATTTACTGTAAAGCGAATTGACTATATTTTGTGGGCAAAATGCGGGCAGCCAATTGCGCACAGCAGCGTCCCCACAAACAGTCGTGGATTGAAGTGACCAATTTATTATTATTATTTTATTTTCGAAGGAATTATTACCCCAGGAAAAGCGATCCACCAATCGACTAACAACCGGGTTCCTAAATCCCGGTTCTTTGCATTGTATAGTGAAGGACGCTGAGCGGATGTGGGGAGAGAAAAGGGGAGAGGAAAAGAAGGGTCAGTCACGTGGCGCTCTATTAAGGCGCAGGTTGGCAAGAACCAAGGCTTGGGGGGAGCCCAGAGTATGTATTGGGGTAACTGCTGGAGTCTAACCAACTAAAACCACACTTTACATTAATTCCTTGAGGAATAATCTGACTGCAGAGGTGCCGGATTCAAATGCAAGGCATATTACAGCACACATTTCCAAACAGTTAGATTTTTCGAAGCATTAGGAGACACACACTAATTTGCTTTTAATGTGAAATGTGTTGTATCAATGTATAATTAGTCGTATCGTTATTATCATCATTAGCAGCAACAATTAGTCTTATTCTTGTGATTATTATCATCAAGTTACACTTGCACAACGCCTTTCACATCAGATAACATGTCGGAACTCATCATAGGAGACGTCTGGAGTCCCGTAGTGTAGTCGTTAGTGCGCTCATCTCACAACCTGGTTCGATTTCTGAGCAGGGTAAGACGCTGGGCAAGTTTCCTTACTCCACACTCCTCTGTTTCTCTAGCAGTAAGTAGAAACCCGGTTGTTAGTCAATTGGCAGATCGCTTTCCAGGGTTAATCATCCCTCCGAAACAAGAAAATGGGATCACTCACTCAATCCACGACAGTTTGTGGGACGCCACTGTGCGCAAAGGGCTGCCATGTTTCGCCTACAAAATATACAGTCGATTCGCTTGACAGTATATTCTGTGAAGCGCTTTGAGACGTCGGCAGAAGCCTAGACTATGACCACCAAGTCTTGAGGTGGGGGTTAGTGGAGTGTGGAAGGTGTAGGGGCTTGAACCCACAATCTTTTGAGACAGAGGATGGAGCTTTCCCGACTGTGCTTAGCCAGACGCAAATGCTGACGCTGTCATGGCTTGTCGAGGCTTCAAGGAGAGGCTCATAGCGACTCAGCAAATGTCAAAGAGGTTGTCAGTGTGCAATGTCATTGTGAATCATGTCATGTAGAGCGGACTGTGCCTTGCAGTCATACAAATATGTGACTTGAGTGCTTGTGTCTGAGTTTAAGCGAGACTGTCCAGTACAAACAAATAAAATAGTTTGACAGCAGACTGATAAGGAGATGCAATACAGGTGCGTGCGTGTATTAGTACGGGTAATAGCCTGTTTGCTAGGTTACAATTGACTGACTGACGGAGTTATGATTCAGGTGGAACCAGTGAGACTGAACAGCCGGCGAGGATTTATTGATCGCGAAGATGGGCTCCTGGTATGATGTTACCTGTGGTGTTAATTGAAAGGGAATATTAGCAGGCGGATGGACGATAGATTTGCGGCATAGTATGGTAAAGCACGGAAGAGTAAGGATGAGAGTGGTGGCAGGCCATTGATACACACAAACCATCCAAAAGAAACAGAGGGGAGGTGAGGAGAAATTTTTTCACACAGCGAGTTGTTCGGATCTGGAATGTGATGCCTGAACGGGTGGTGGAAGCTGATTTGATAATTGTTAAGGGAGAAGTAGATGGATATTTGGGGAGGACATGTTTGCAGGGCTTTGGGGAGAGAGCGGGGAAGTGGGATTGATTTGGACAGCTCTCTTCGGACGGACGTGACATGGACGGACATGATGGGCCGAATGGCCTCCTTCTGCGCTGCATAATTCCATGATTCTGTGATCTTAAGGCGAAATCCAGAATTATTTCCCCCAAAAGGCTGTGGGTTATGGCTGGATCCATTCACATTTTCAAGACTGAGATGGATTTGTGAGGTCAGAGTATTGAGGGACACGGGGCAGGCGCAGGTAATTGGACTTGAGGTACAAATCAGCCATGACCTTATAGAATGGCGGAACAGACTCGAGGGTCTGAAGAGCCTACTCTTGTTTCTAATGTTTCTATCAGTGAGAATCATTGTAAAAGCTGGCTCGCAGAATATGACGGGGAAAGATAATGGGATGCTGGATTTTTCACAAGAGGTCTAGCATACTATTTTTGTAGGCAAACGGTGTAGCCAATTTGCATGGATAGGAAAGCGAGGTAGTGCTAAATTTTTATATGTTTCATAAATTTTTATGACACCCTAACATTTCTCAAAGTCCTTCCCAGGCAGTTCCGTGGTGTGTCAGACTGGCTCAGGCAACAGCGCTCTCTCCTATAGTTCAAATCATCATGAATTTTCATCATTATTATTATTTATCTGGGGATTTTAGGCGGACCTATTGCGTGTCTGTGGAAAGCCGCCTCCAAGCTTAAGAGTCTCCGAACCAAACTGAGAATTCCATGCCATCCCACCTCCACGTGGAAATCCCAGAGAGAGAGATTGCGCACTTTCTCCCTGGAGGGATACATCCTTGCATTTAATATAGCGCCTTATCACATCGTCGAGACGTCTCAAAGCGACTCACAGGATATACTGTAAAGTGCAGCGAATGTGTGTTTTGTGGGCGAAACGCGGCGGCCAATTGCGCACCGCGGCGTCCCCACGAACAGTCTTGGATTGAGTGACCAAGTTATTAGGTTTTAGTTTTTCAAAAAAAAATGTTTGTGAACGGATCATTACCCCTGGAAAAGTGATCCACCAATCGGCTAACAACCGGGTTCCTACTTAATAGGTAAACAGAGGCTCGTGTTGCGTGTGTGTGTGGACTAAGGAAACTGGCAATGTTTCGCCCTGGCCAGGAATCAAACCCGGGTCCTCTCGCTTGCGAGGCGAGTGCTCTAACCACTGAGCTACAGGACTCCAGCCAGTATCCCCCCAAAAATTATACGCTAAAGATTAGAACGTTAATTCATTGCCAGGGTTTGAAATTAAGTTAGGAAACACTTATTAAATTGTTCTAAGTATAAAATCCAATCAGTGACAAAGCGGTGCTATCTGCCGTATCTAAATCTGCCGTATCTATTTTTTTTCCCTCCCTTGTTCCAGTCTTTGGGTTGACTCATCCTGTCCTGTTGTTAGTTCAATGGGAATTAGAATCTATCAGATCGGGCGCGCCAAAGTCTTACAAAAGATAATTTATCCATTAAAATTCCAAATTTACATACTTTTACTTCAATCAGCCTGTCAGGTTTTAATTACATTCTGCCTCATTAAATACATTAACGGGAAGCCAAAATGACTTGTTATTATCAGTTCATGCAGTTTTATTTGATCTCAATTGTTATACACTTCAACTTGAATTCTCGCAAGCTATTTCTCTCCCGCTCTCCCTCTCTGTCTTTCTCTCTGTCTTTCTCTCTCTCGGCTCCCCTCCCGCCTCACCTCATTCCCCTTTTCCATTTCCACATCAATACAGTACAATTTTTAGCCACTGCCTCTGCTCAACCGGCTTCGGCCTCCTCCTTATCCCCCGAACCCTCCGCCCCACCATTGGCGGCCGTGCTTTCAGCCACTGCTTCCCGAAGCTGTGGAACTCTCTCCCTGAATCCCTTCGCCTTGCCCCCACCCCCCACCCCCCCACTTCTCTCCCCATTTTCAGGTCATGCTTGAAGACCTTCCTCTTCGATTACCTTTCACCCACTGTCACCTTCCCCCTCCCGCTGGCTCGGCATCGGGCTCCACCACTGTTAAACGCTCCGAGACGCCATCTGGCGTGAAGGGCGCTATATGAATGCAAGTTACTATTGTTGTTGTTGTAGGTGGGCAAGACATTACAAGCTGCTTAACAGTAATGGTTTGCTACCTGAGCTGTGGGTGGGAACAGAGGGGGTTGGGGATGAAAATAATAATGATAATAATAATAATAATCCTTGCATTTGATACAGCGCCTTATCACATCTTTGAGACATCTCAAAGCTCTTCACAGAATATACTGTAAAGTGAATTGACCGTATATTTTGTGAGCGAAACGTGGCAGTGAATTGCGCACAGCAGCGTCCCACAAACAGTCGTGGACTGAAGTGACTAATTTACTATTCCTACTTACTGCTGGGTAAACAGAAGCACGTGTGTGGAGTAAGGAAACTTGCTCAACATTTCTCGCTGCCGGGAATCAAACCCGGGTCTCTCGCCTGCGGGGCGAGCGCTCTGACCGCTGAGCTACAGGACTCCACGACGATGATGAAAGTATGGCCCAAAGCACGGGCAGAGCGGTCGGTCTCAAGACGCATTTTGATCAAGGGGCAGAGGGGAGTGAGTCGGAGGAAATCAGCATTGTATTCGTTTGTTGTGCTTCATACGTTGGGTCCTGTCTGCCCTGTGATTTGGGTGGAAACATGGCGTCTTTCTCCTGGTCAATACTTCCCCCTGCCCAGGGCAACCGGTCAGTAATTGACATCCATGTTGAAACGGCAACAGATGTCAACTTCAGAAGGTATGACCTTCTGGTTGCCCAGCAATGCCACCATCAAGGGATGACACTACTCTGTGCCTATAATTGGAGCCAACGCCACTTGTCACCTGCCTTGAAACATCTCCATGACCTTTGTCTGGTTCGTCCCCATGTGGCTGTTGCATGTGGAGTCCTGTAGCTCAGCGGTTAGAGCACTCGCCTCGCAAGCGAGAGACCTGGGTTCGATTCAAGGGTGAAACGTTTGGCAAGTTTCCTTACTCCAAAACGCCTCTGTTTACGTGAGTTAGGAACCCGGTAGTTAGTCGACCGGCGGGATCACTTTTCCGGGGTAATAATTCCTTCCAAAACAAGTTAATGATAAATTGGTCACTCAATGTGACTGTTTGTGGGAAGCCTCCGTGCGTAATTAGCTGCCGCTTTTCGCCCACAAAATATACAGTCAATTCACTTTACAGTGTATTCGTGAACTGCTTTGAGATGTTTCGAAGACGTGATAAAGCGTTGTATCAAATGCAAGGGACTATTATTATTATTATTATTATTATTATTATTATTATTATTATTATTAAGACCCACCTCTCTCTCCGCGCTTTTGGTCATCCTTCCCTTTCCCACCCCTCCTGGCTCCCACCCCAAGCTCAGGTGCCAAGCCAGGATTGTTAAGCACCTTTGGATAATCCTTAAGGATAAATGTAAATGTGTAATAATAATAATCCGTGCATTTAATATATTTTAGTACGCGCGCACACATACATACAGACACCCACAAACACACAGTCTAACACATATAACCCACACACTCGCACAAACACACACTATAACACATACACACACACTCACACACACCGACATGCATGCACACACACACTCGACACGCAAAAGCACACACACGCACGCTATACACACACTCATTGTCACTCAAAGGCTCACATACCATACATACACGGACACAAAACAGCTAAGAAGCGAACTTGATAAGACAATTGTACTGTTGCATTCAGGAATTAAAGGAATACCACTTGAGCAGGGCAGCTGGTCAGTAATTGACGTCCATGTTGGAACGGCAACAGAATCACCTTCAGAACGTTACACCTTCTGGTTGCTGAGCAATACCATCACCAAGGAGGTGACACAACTCTCTGTGCCTATAATTATAACCGTGCCCACTTGTCACCTGCTTTGAAATATCTCTATGACCTTTGTCTGGTTTGTTCCTATGTGGCTGTTGCATGTGGAGTCCTGTAGCTCAGTGGTTAGAGCACTCGCCTCGCAATCAAGAGCCCCGGGTTCGGTTCCCCGGGCAAGGCAAAATGCGTGCAACAACAACTTGAACTTATATAGCGCCCTCCACGCAGGGTAGTGTCTCAGAGCGCTTAAAGGTGGCAGAGCCTGACTCCGAGCCGGGGGGGGGGGTGGTGGGCAGGGAGGTGACCGTAAGCACGGTCGAAGAGGAAGGTTTTCAGGCGGGACTTGATAAAGGGAAGAGAGGGGACAAGGCGGAGGGTTTGAGGAAGAGCGTTCCAGAGTTTTGGGGGCGTAGTGGCTGAAAGCGTGACCTCCGATAGTGGGGCTGAGGGTGCGAGAGACGAAGCAGGTGCCAGTCGAGCGGAGATGCTGGATGGTGGATTGGGGAGTGAGGAGGTCGGAGAGGAGGTTGAGAGGTGCCAGAGAGTGAAGGGATTTGAACACGAGTGTGAGGATCTTGAAGTCAATCCGTCCAGTGATGGGGAGGAGCCAGTGGAGCCTGGGCCAGAACCGGTGAGATGTGGGTATGGAATTTGTTCCGGGTTAGTATGTGGGCAGCGGCGTTCTGAATGCGCTGGATCTTTTGAATAGTGGAGCTGAGGAGACCGGCGAGGAGTGCGTTGGAGTAATCCAGGCAGGAGTGATGACTCATGCACGAGGGTTTCGGTTGCATTTGGGGTAAGTATGGTCGGAGTCACAGAATGTGGTGGAGGTGGAAGAAGGCGGTCTTGGTCAGGGACAGGATGTGGGGGAGGAAGGACAGTTGGCCTGCGGATGACATCGCCCGGAGGGAGCATACAGATAAGGAAAAGAAGAGGGCCAAGGTTGGAGCCCTGGGGTACCCTGCAGGTGACCGGGAGGAGAAACCATTTGCCAAGATGAAGCGGAGGCAGTTGGTTAAGTAGGACTTGAACCATACGAGTGCGGTCCCACTAAGGTGTATGAGGGAGGAGAGGCGGTGGAGGAGGATGGGGTGGTCGACTGTGTTGAACTCGGAAGAGAGGTCCAGGAGGACGAGGAGCCAGAGGGAGCCCCGGTCACAAATAGAGAAGAGATCGTTGGTGACTTTACAAGCGTCGTCTCTGTGTTGTGGGCCGGTTGAAAACCAGACTGCAGTGGCTCGAGGAGGAAGTGGAGGGAGAGGTGTGACCAAAGCATGGCCAAGACCGAAATTTTGGCAAAGTTTCCTCACTCCACACACGCGCCTCTATTTAACTAGCAGTACGTAGGAACCCGGTTATTAGTCGATTTGGTGGAACGCTTTTCCAGAGATAGTAATCCCTTAAAAAATTTAATAATAATAATAATATGGTTTCTCAATCCACGGTTGTTTGTGGAACGCCGCTGTGCGCAATTGTCTGCCGCGTTTCACCTACAAAATATACAGTCACTCCACTTTACAGTCTATTCTGTGAAGCTCTTTGAGACGTGATAAGGCGCTATATCGAAGGCAAGGATTATTACTATTATAGTAAGTAGGAACCTGGCTGTTTGTCGACTGGCGGATCACGTTCCGGGAGTAATGATTTTTCCAAGGGCGGTTGACTGTGGCAGAATCTGAAGGGTTAATCCAGTCTTCTCCTCCTCTTCCCCCGCACCCCGCCCAACCAGAATTTGGGAGTGAGGTGATGGCAGAATCCAAAGGGTTAATCTCTCTCCTCTTTCCTCCTCCTGCCCCTATTGCCGCCAACGTTGCTAGAAGTTGAAATAATAATAAAAATAATCCTTGCATTTGACACAGTGCATTATCATGTTACCACGAATCGACTAACAACTGAGTTCCTACTTACTACGAGGTAAACAGAGATGTGTGGAGTAAGGAAACTTGTCCAAAGTTTCGCCCCCTGCCCGGGAATCGAACCCAGGTCTCTCGCTTGCGAGGCGAGTGCTCTAACCGCTGAACTACAAGACTCCAGGATAATAATCCTTGCATTTGACATAATGCCTTATCACGTCATCGAAATGTCTCAAAGCGCTTCACAGAATATACCGTAAAGTGAATTGTATAGCCTGTGAGCAGAACGGGAAGGGTTTAAAAAGGAAGATGGAACAGATTGCCGGGGGGGAGTAAGGGTGTTCGGTGACCAGGAAAAAAGTGGGAAATTGGGATTAAAATGTCTGACGTGATCTAATAACCCAGAGGAGCAGGCTAGGTAAGCGAAGGTAATATTAATCATAATAATCCTTGCATCTCATGTAGCGCCTTGTCACATCTTTGAGATGCCTCAAAACGCTTCACAGAATATACTGTAAAAGGGAATTGACTGTATATTTTGTGGGTGAAACACAGCAGCCAATTGCGCACAGCAGCGTCCCACAAACAGTCGTTTTTTTTGGAAGGCTGATTACCCCCGGAAAAGCGATCTGCCAATCGACTAACAATCGGCTTCCTATTTACTGCTCGGTAAACAGAAGGCGAGTGGAGGCAGGAAACTTGACCAACGTTTCAGCCGGCCGGGAGTCGAACCCAGGTCTCTCGCTTGCGAGGCGAGCGCTCTAACCAGCGAGCTGCAGGACTCCACTGTGCAGGTGCACGGACGGTTAAGCTCAAGGCAGAGGCACGTGTGAGTGAGTGGCTTTGGTGACAGACATTCTGATTGCAGGCTGCAACGAGGAGAAATGGGCTGAAAGTCACCAGGCTGTAGTAAGCACAGGGACTGATCCTGTCATGTTCTCAGGCGTGTGAAACAGGAGCTCTTACCTTCAAGAGCTGTGGCAGGTCAGTGCATCTGAATGGCTCGGAGCAGAATGTACTTCTACGAGCAGCCAACAGTCGCATAATGTACTCTCTCCCCGTAATCTTAAATAAGATGCTTTCAATCATGTTTAGGTTAAGCTCTGGCACTCCATTTGAACTTGCTCAGGGAACACTTAGCAACCAGGCCATGTCCTACGCTTGGCTGGCTGACACTGGCCTGTTCCAGTGTCTATTCCCCCGCTCTGTCGGCAGATTCCCAGGCGGGGCAAAATGTTCGGCAAGTTTCCTTACTCCACACACCTCTGCTTACTCAGCAGTGAGTAGGAACCAGGTTGTGATGGATAGCTTTTTCAGGGGGTAATATAATTCCTCCCGCCAAAACACAAATATTTGGTCAGTCAATCCACGACTGTTTGATTGTGGGACGCTGCTGTGCGCAATTGGCCTCCGTGTTTCGCCCGCAAAGTACACAGACACTACACTTTACAGTATATTCCGTGAAGCGCTTTGAGACTTCGCAATGAGGTGGTGGTGGGGGAGGTATTCCAAAGGGCTTCATAGGATACATTGTAAAGGGCAGTGACTGTGTGTGTTGCTTGGGTTTCGGCCCTGAAAATTTTCCTGCGACTTTTCCAGGCTTCAAAAGCCTTTTTCCTTCAGCCCATCATATCTGTGCTGGCTCGTTTACGACCAATCCTTTTAGTCCCGTGTATTGCCCTTTTCCCCCCATGCCCTTGTAGGACCATACCTCTTGTTCCTTGAAAGACACTGGGTTGATAATCACATACCTCCTGAAAAATAAAACCCTACATGGGGTAGAGGAGCAAAGGGACCTAGGGGTACACATACACTAAAAATAGCAACGCAGGTTAATAAGGCCATAAAAAAAGCAAACCAGCCATTGGGGTTCATTTCTAGAGGGATAGAAATGAAAAGCAGGGAATTTATGGTAAACTTCTACAGAACTTTGGTTAGACCACACTTAGAAAACTGTGTGCAGTTCTGGTCTCCACAATATAGACGAGATGTAGAGGCACTGGAGAGGGTGCAAAAGAGGTTCACAAGGAATGATCCCAGAACTGAGAGGTTATATCTCTCAGGAAAGGCTGAACATACTTGGACTCTTTTCTCTTGAAAAGAGGAGGCAAGGGGTGACCTGATCGAGTTCTTTAAAATGATGAAAGGTTTGGATAGGGTAGACATAGCAAAGATGTTTCCACTTGTGGGGGAGACTAAAACCAGGGGCCATCAATACAAAATAGCCACAAATAGGTCAAATAGGGAAGTTAGAAGAAATTTCTTCACACAGAGAGTAGTGGGAATGTGGAACGTGCTACCACAAGGAGTTGTTGAGGCAAATAGCATAGACGTATTTAAGAGGAAGCTAGAGAGGTACATGAGGGAGAATGGAATAGAAGGCTATGCTTGAAGGCTTAGTTGATGAAGGGTAGGAGGAGGCTCATGAAGAGCATAAACACTGACATAGACCAGTTGGGCCGAATGGTCTGTTTCTATGCTGTATATTCTAATGTGTAATAACATTCCTCGCATTTAATACAGCGCCTTCGATGTCGGGAGTTAATCGTAAAACGCTTCACAGGACTCGACTGTAGAATGCAGGCGCCTTGTGTTTTGTAGGTGGACACGGTAGCCATTTTACGCACAGTAATAACAATAATCATAATCCTTGCATCTGATATTGCGCCTCATCACGTCTTCGAGACGTCTCAAAGCGCTTCACAGGATATATTGCATGCAAAGTGAATGGACTGTATACTTTTGTGGGCGAGACGCGACAACCAATTGCGTACAGTAGTGTCCCACAAACAGTCGTGCATTAAGTGGCTGATTTATTATCTTTTCAATGTATTGTTACCCCTGGAAAAGCGATCTGCCAATCGACTAACAACCGGGTTCTTACTTACTGTTGGGTAAACAGAGGCGTGGGCGTGGAGTAAGGAAACTTGCCTAAGGTTTCACCTGCCCAGTGTTCTAACCACTGAGCTACAGAACTCCACTAAAACAGCCATGAAGTGAGTGACCAACTCGCTATTTGTAAATGTTCTGGCCGTCAGTCACGCAAGTCAAATTGGTCGTTCGTTTTGTGGTTTTCTGTGGGCCGATGCTGTGCGAATGTCCCTCGTGCCCTCCGTTCCACCATCGATGGCCGTACTTTCAGCCACTACACCCCGAAACTCTGGAACTCTCTTCCTCTATCCCTCCGCCTTGCCCCTTCCTCTTCGACCATACCTACGGTCACCTCCCACCTCCCCCCCTCCCCTCTCCCCCCGGCTCGGTGTCGTGCTCTGCCACTGCCAAGCGCTCTGGGACGCTACCCTGATTGAGAGTTTCTGTGTAAATGCAAGTTATTTATTGTTGTATCGTAGACAAAGGTTATTATAAATTTCGAGCGGTTGGTTTGACTATTCCATCTATCAGGAGTCCGTCCCTCACCATCCATCTCCTCTTTGATGTAAGTGCGTGCAATTGTGAATGTGTCAGTGCCTCTATCTCATAATCAGTCGTTCACTTAAACCTTCTCGGAAAAAGTAATCAATGCATAATTGCCTCTGAGAGGAGTTTTCTTTGATTAGACAACCCATTCTACTTATTAATTAATTCACTTGGGGGTTCCAGGTATGATAACTGCTGCATGCTCGTGCCACTCAAAGCTCATTTCTCTCTTCCCCCTGGTTTTGTACAATATTACATTTACGCAGTGCTCCTCACGCCAGGAGGACGTCCCAAGGCGCTGGACGGTCAGGGATTTGGACCCGACCAAAGGGGTGGGGTGTTGGGATCAGGAGGAGTAGAAGGCAGGGGGAGGGGAGGGATAGGGGGGGAGGGTAGGGGTAGGTGGGGAGGGTAGGGGTAGGAGGGTAGCCAAAGGTGCAATCGAAGTAAGGTCTTGAGCAGTGCCTTGAAGGAGGCAAAGGAAGGGGCGAGGCGAAGGGAATGTGGGATGGAGTTCCAAAGGTTGGGGGGAAAGGTATGGTGTTTTTTAATAATAATAATGATTGTAATCCTTGCATTTGATTCAATGCCTTATCACGTCATTGAGACGTCTCAAAGTGCTTCACAGGATATACTGCAAAGTGAATTGACTGTATATTTTGCGGGCGAAAAGCGGCAGCCAATTGCACACAGCAGCGTCCCACGAACAGCCGTGGAGTGGCCACCTTATTAGTAGTATTTTATTTCCCCCAGGAGAGGGTTCCTTGGAGGAAGGTCTTGGCCATTCACAAATAGGAGGAGGAGACGTGAGGTCAGGAGACAGACGGACGGACGGACATCAGTTTCCTTCCCTTCCTTCTCTCCCCCCATCTCCCCATCTTCCTCCCCACCGCTACCTGTCCAAAATCAGATGCTCTATCTTCCTTCAGCCCCCAACTAACCAGCCTCCATTCCAACCACAGGGTGGCAGTGCTCACACGCACACAGGGGCTCCCATCCACAACAAACACCTTGTGAAAACATGTTATTTACTGGTTTGCAAGCATATCTCTGGGCCCAAGAAATCTACCGAGGCTCCAAGACTCCATCTGGCCTTTGAGACGGTTTGCGACGTAAGCATTCATGGCCGGCCAGGAACTGGGGAAAAACCTTAAATCCCGCCTCAAGTTTAGGAAGCCCATTTTCCCCCAGAACCCAGGTCCTCTTGGTAGTCAGGCGACTGTTCGAACCACTGAGCTACAGGACTCCGGGGCTGTTCAGATGGACATTAAAAGATTCTCTGACACGATTCGAAAAGAGAGGCGGAGTTTCTCCCAATGATCCAGCCGACAATCCCCCAGAAGAAATTGGTCGTTCATTGCTGTGCGAAGATTGGTCTACAAAATACACAGTCACTACTCTTAAAATAAAAATGTTCGCCCACAAAATATACAGTCAATTCACTTTACGGTATATTCTGTGAAGCGCTTTGAGACGCACTGAAGACAGGATAAGGCGCTGTATCAAATGCGAGGATTATTATGATAAAATCCTGTGAGAGCGCTTTGGGATGTTCTCCCAATGTGAAAGGCACTGTCAATGCAAAGGTTATTTTTTGGAATAGAAAGATAGAATCCTACAGCTCAGAAGGAGGCCATTCGGCCCATCATGCCTGTTACGGCTCTTTGAAAGAGCTACGCAATCAGTCCCACTCCCCCCCGCCCCCGCTCTTACCCCACAGCCCTGCAAATTCTTTCTTTTCAACTTCCTATCCAATTCCCTTTTGAAAGTTGTTATGGAATCCGCTTCCGCCGCCCTTTCAGGCAGTGCATTCCGGACCAGAACAACTCTCTGTGTAAAAACATTTCTCCTCATCTCACCTCCCCTCTGGTTCTTTTGCCAATTATCTTAAATCTGTGGCCTGGTTACTGATCCACCCGCCCGCCAGAGGAAACAGTTTCCGCCTGTCTACTCTATCAAAACCCCTCACAATATTGAACACCTCTATTAAATCTGCCCTTAACCTTCTCTGGCTCTAAGGGGAACAATCCCAGCTTGTCTAGTCTCTTAGTCTCTCCACATAAACTGAAGTCACTCATCCTTTCCCGGAAGCGAGCTTTACTCGGAGCAAAGTCACGGTTAGAGGCTGAGACGATCGGTTGCTGAAGGATATTGAGCTGGTAGTTAAACACGGCGACCGTTGATGGCAGTTGCAAACGAGAGCGTTTATTGAGTCAGACAAGAACACCTCTGGGATCACTGCTCGGGACTGGGCTGAGGCGAGCTCCCTGCTGCGGTTTAGTTAAGGCTTTAATAATAATAATAATAATAATGATAATCCTCTCATTTGACACAGAGCCTTATCAAGAATCCTCGCACAACAAACAATTATTTTAACAGGAGCTTGTGAGCTATTCTAATGTGGGACAGATACCGGAAGATATAAAATGGCCCATTGCTATAATAGTAATCATAATGATAATAATAATAATCCTTGCATTTGATATAGCGCTTTTCACGTCGGGAGGACGTCCCAAAGCGCTTCGCAGAACACACTGTAAAGTGAATGGACTGTATATTTGTGGGCGAACGCGGCAGCCAATTGTGCACAGCAATGTCCCACAAACAGTCGTAGATTGAAAATGACCAATTTATTATTGTTTTGGTTTTGGAGGGATTATTATTAGGCTCTGTGTGGAGTAAGGAAACTTGCCCAAGGTTTCGCCCTCTGCCTGGAATTGAACTCGGGTCTCTCGCTTGCAAAGCGAGTGCTCTAACCACTGAGCTACAGGACTCCACATTATAATAATAATCCTTGCATTTGATATAGGGCCTGATCACGTCTTCGAGACGTCCCAAAACGCTTCACAGAATATACCTTAAAGTATATTTTTATAGCATAAAAGGGAATTTGCGCTGACATACCCACCAGCCAGCTGTTTCGAAACGCGTTCAAAGGGAGGGAACTTTCTAATCATAATCCTTGCATACGATAGAGTACCTGACTGCGTTATCGAGATTTCTCAAACCTGGCAGCCAATTTGCGGGGTAGCAATGTCTCACAAAGAGCCACGACATGAATGATGTGGAGTCCTGAAGCGTATTGGTAAGAGCGCTGGCCTCGTGAGCGAGGGGACCTGGGTGAAAAATCAATGGATGTGTGTTGTAATTTACTGTGTAACCTCTGTGAGCCACAGCACCAAATGATACCAGCTTTCGTGCCGTTGACTTCAGTGAAATTGAATGTTTGTTTCTGTCATTAACCGTTGATAGAAACAAGAAGGGGCCCCTGCAGGGTATCCAGAGAGTGTAATAACTGCGAGTCGTTTCTGTAGCGCTAGGTTTTTGTGTGATTTATTAAGACTCACAACTGTATGTAAAGACACACCGAGCTTCAAGGAGTTTTTTTTNCCTGCAGCTCAGTGGTTAGAGCACTCGAGTGCTCGCAAGCGAGAGTCCTGGGTTTGATTCCCGGGCAGGGGGCGAAACATTGGGCAAGTTTCCTTACTCCACACACACGCCTCTGTTTCCCCAGCAGTACATAGGAACCCGGTTGTTAGTCGATTGGCGGATCGCTTTTCCGGGGGTAATAATTAACAAAAAATAATTAACAATCATAATAATTGGTCATTCAATCCACGACTGTTTGTGGGGACGCTGCTGTGCGCAATTGGCTGCCATGTTTCACCCAAAAAATATACAGTCAATGAACTTTACAGTATATTCTGTGAAGCGCTTTGAGACGTCTCGAAGACGTGATAAGGTGTTATATCAAATACAAGGATTATTATTATTACAACAAAAAAAATTATTATATTTTGTGGGCTAAACACGGCAGCCGATTGCGCAGAGCACAAACACTCGTGGATTGAAGTGACCAAATTATAATTATTATTAATGTAAATGTAACTGAAGCCACACACACAGCTGCTTTCGGAGAATTGAGTAGGGACATTTTCAAGGGTTCCTTGTGGCAGAGGACAGTGAAGGCAATGTCTGCGGACACAAGATTTCAAATAAGTTCAGAGAACCAACATATAAGGTCTGATGCCAACAATCCTTTTCCGTTAGAAAGGGCCACAATTTGGGGGAAAGTTGACCTACCTTTATGAAACTCTGCTACATAATCAGGGCTGCCCCTCTGCTGCCCGAAACTCTGGAACAGTCTTGCCCTACCCTTCCGCCTTGACCCTTCCTTCCCCATTTTCAGGTTGCGCCCGAAGATCTTCCTCTTCGACCGTGTCTACGGTCTCCTCTCCTTCCCTCAGGCTCAGCGTCTTTCTCCTTTGCTGTCAAGCGCTCTGGGGCGCTACCCTGGGCGAGGGGCGCGGTGTAAATGCAAGTTGTTGTCGTTAATTGGGTTCAGGGGATGGACCGTGCTGGAGCTGAGTTTGACTCGCACGTCTTCGAGACTCAGGCTCCTTAGTGAGCCATTACATTAAGAAATGTCGCAAATTAGAGCCCGTGCATCTGTTTCAGGCTGATCCTTAATTTCCCTCGGAAAAATTCTGTTCCATTAACACTCGGAGCTCATTTGCATAACTATTCCCTCTGACTCCGAGGCATTTCTGAATGAGGCACTGACTGTATCGTTCAACTTAATGCAAGTATCATTTTAGCTGTTTAGCAGATCAATTATCAACTGGCGCACATTTGGCACACTGCTAATGGGGGTGAGTTCAGTGGGCTGATGGTGACAACTAGCTGTTTGTGTCAGCCTTATAACAATAATAATTAATAATGATCCTTGCATCTGATTTAGCACCTTATCACGTCGAATGCTGCTTCAACGATGCTTTCCTCTCAAGTGTATTTTTTTCAGGGGGAAATGCAGCATCCAATTTGCGCACAGCGACATCCCACAAACAGCTGTGAGGTGAACGAACAATTCGTTTCATTCTTGGCTTGTTTGGCTATGGCCTCGCCTCTGGCTCACAAGAGTTGTGAGCTCGAGGTAACCTACTTTGGGGCTGAGCTGTGAGGGAGGAGCAGACACTTAGATGACGGTGGTGCTCTTCCTCTTTGAGATAATAATAATAATCCTTGCATTCTGATACAGCGCCTTATCACATCTTTGAGACGTCTCAAAGCACTTCACAGAATATAGTGTAAAGTGAATTGACTGTATATTTTGTGGGCGAAACGCAGTAGACAGCCAATTGCGTACAACAGCGTCCCACAAACAGTCGTGGATTAAGTGACCAATTTATTATTATAGCTATTTTTTTTGAAGGACTTATTACCCCTGGAAAAGTGATCCGCCAATCGACTAACAACCAGGTTCCTACTTATTGCTAGGGAAACAGAGTGTGTGTGTGTGTGTGTGTGGAGTAAGGAAACTTGCCCAATGTTTCGCCCTGCCCGGGAATTGAACCCTGATCCTCTCTAACCGCTAAGCTACAGGATTCCATGAGAGATAAAACATCTCACAGTGAACCCTTTGAGAGTTGTGGGGGATGCTAGGAGAGAATATCATTTGCTGGTTCGAGACCCACATAGGGCTCACGATCTAGGTGGACATTCCAGTGCAGTGCTGGAGGTGGAGTTCTCCCGCATTGCCAGAGGTGCCATCCTCTGAACGAGATGTTCAACCGCCTGGTTTGTGGACGTTGAAGATCCCGCGGTGTGCTACTCGAAAAGAGAAGGGAGTGAATCTCCCGGCGTTCTGGCCAACAATCCCCTCCCCCAGATTAAATTGATCGTTCACTTCCCGGTTGTTTGCGGGACTGCGCTGCTCGCAAATCGACAGCCGTGTTCGCTTTACAAATCACACAGTCACTTTACAGTACGCCCTGCGAAGCGTTTTGAAGGCGTCTCGAAGACGTGATAGGGCGCTGCACCGCACGCAAGGATCGTTGTCATAATCCCGTGAAGCGCTTTGAGATCATGAAATGCAAGGACCCAGAGGCTGGCGACAAACAAGGAACCGGCTTCCAATTTAACACCGAATTTAAGGATTGTCCACAATGCTCCTCCGCACAGCTTCGATTTGAAGAGCGAGCGGTCTCGCAGGCTGAGGCGAGGTGGAATTTCCCAGGTGTGCACTCGCTGCTGATTGCTAAGTGCCTGGCTCTGAAAGCTTGTTTGGATTTGGAATGTGCACTCCGGGATAGTCGATTGGCCTCTTCGCATTTGTCTGCGTCTGCTTCTCTGCTTTTTGCACGCGGAGAGAGCGAACGAGAGAGAGAGAGCGAGGGGTGGGGGGAGGGTTAAAAAGCCTATGAAGGAAAACGCAGCAGAGAACGAGAGAGAGAGAGAGAGAGAGGGAAAGAGATGGATGGCGGGTGGGGTGGGGGGGGGAGGGGAGGGGGAGGAAAAGAGAAACAGCAGAATAAAAATGTATTCTCTCGGAATAATGAAACCCTCGGCACGGCAGCTCCTCAAACAAAAAAACTATACAGAGCAGACAACAAAGACTGTACCAGGGACAGTGGGTGAAAGAATAATTCAATGCTGATTCCCATATAAAAAAAAACTGTTTACTGTACAATAGCACTTGTTTATGAAAGGCATTTGCGGAGTCAGCATTTTCTGAAAAGGTCAAATTGCTGCGGTGGAATAATTCTGCCTGACAATTTTATGAGGCAGGGGGCTATTCCTGTTTTTTTTTTGAAGACCTGGGGAGGGGTGTGGGGTGGGGGTGAAATATACTGTGCCGTAGGAATTGTGGAAGCACTTTGAGAGTTTTGAGTGGATGTCTAAGTGTTTCATGTGACTTATTCATTAGCGAATATGAAAAGCGTTTTATCCTTTGGGCTACAAGAGCGCTTTCAAGCTGCATTAATGCGTAGCTTTTAGATTGCTTTCTGCCCCCACCCGCCCCCACCCCACTCCTTTCCCCGTTTCATATTGGGTTATGAGTTGATGCAACCTGTCTGCTCAGATTACATCAGCGAGCGAGAGAAAGAGTGAGAGAGAGAGAGAGAAAGAGAGAGAATGCAATTTTTATCCGATGACTGAATGAGGCATTTTGGTTTCCTAACTATCAAACAAACAGATGTCAAGCAACCAGCCAGAGATAAAGCTTCAGTTCTGCTTCGGGAAACAGTCAGCAGAAGAATTAGCTTCATTGCATTGCTAACTCCATACGATGCTATACTGTTAGCCTCCAACCACTCTTAAATCTCCATTAAACCCCAGAAATCACACCGTAGGGCAACATAATGACCACTTCGATGCTTTGATAATAATAAAAATAATAATCCTTGCATTTCATACTGCGCCTGATCACGTCTTCGAGTCGCTTCACAGAAATATACTGGCACACGAACTGATTATACTTTGTGGGCAAAACGCAGCAGCCAATTGCACACAGCAGCGTCCCACAAATAGTCGTGGATTAAGTGACCAATTTTTTTTAAAAAGCTACTACCCCCAGAAAAGCACCAAATGACAAACAATTGGGTTCCTACTTACTGCTGGGTAAACAGAGGCCCGTGTGAGGAGTAAGGAAACTTTGCCCTGCCTTGGGAATCGAACTCAGGTCTCTCGCTTGCGAGGCGAGTGCTCTAACCACTGAACTACAGGACTCCACATCTATCGATCACCTCAATGGGTGGATATATGGATCGGTGATCCATGTATCCTCATGCATAGATGTATTAATCATCCCAATGGGTGGATATATTGATTTCCCCAGTGGGTGGATATATTGATCATGACAATGGGTAGATGTATTGATTACCTCCTAGGCTTATGTATTGATCATATCAATGGATATATGTATTGGTTACTCAATAGGTGGAAGTATTGACCATGGAGATCTTTGGAGTCCCGTAGCTCAGTGGTTAGAGCACTCACCTCACAAGCAAGAGGACCTGAGTTCGATTCTCGGGCAGGGGGCGAAACGTTGGGCAAGTTTCCTTACTCCACACGCACACCTCTGTTTACCCAGCAGTAAGTAGGAACCTGGTTGTTAGTTGATTGGCGGATCGCTTTTCCGGGGGTAATAATCCCTCCGAAAAAATAATAATAATTTGATGATTTAATCCACGACTGTTTGTGGGACGCTGCTGTACCCAATTGGTTGCCCCCGTCTCACTCACATAGTATACAGTCAATTCACTTTGCAATGCATTCTGTGAAGTGCTTTTCTGCTTGTTTTTATTGAGCCCGTGCGTGCGAGCAAGACTCCACCTAGAGGCGACGTTTCTACTTTCCATTCTTAATTTTTAAGACAAATTAAGACGAGTCGGGCTTTCGGGCTCAAGTGTAAGCCAGGAGACGTAACAGGCATCAGTGAGGCAAGTGAGGCGGCGAACTGTGGCAGAATAAAATTGCTCCTTCTGTCAAATGCCACGACCACATAAGAGTAATTTATTGTCACAGTTCTATGAGTGTCTATGGAGCCAGCCACAGAGGAAGCTTGTACAGAATACAAATGTGCTCCACATGAAGATCAAACAGCATACAATGCAACACAGAACTATGCTACCAGCTACCAAGGGATTTCTCAAGCCCGTAATGTAATCACAGGATGAGACATTTACTTCATCTGTCAGGTTGTGTTGTATCCAGTGAAGATACCCTCGGTACGGTGTCGAATCTGAAAAAACATTACACCAGGTATAAGATCGAGGATCATCCATAAATTAAGAGAGATGAAAGCAGAGACAAGCTAATGGCACGGAATAAAAAACTTAAAAAGGTGCCCCTTTCACCACTTTCAAGCTGTGTCAGATCATATCATCCAACCTCTCTCTCTCTCTCTCTCTCTCTCACCTCGGGACTTTGAGCTCACAGTCCAGGCTAACATCCCAGTGTAATAACAATAATAATCCTTACATTTGCTATAGTGCCCTTCACATTAAGGAGGATGTCTCAACGTGCTTTACAGAATATACTGTGCAGTGGAATTACTGTGCCACAAACAGCCACAGAGTGCGTGCGTGCGTGCGTGCATGAGTGAGTGAGTGAGTGAGGAGCGAGCGAGCGAGTGAGTGAGCAATTTTATATGGGGGATTTTTGGTCAGGACACTGGTAGAGAGAAATTCTCTGCTCTTTTCGAAGAGATCTTTAACGTCCACTTGAACAGGCAGAGGGGACCTTGGTTTAACGTCTCATTCAAAAAGGACGGCACCTCCGGCAATTCAACCCCCCGACCCCCACCCCAGCACCCTTCGTCCACGATTTTATCTCTTCCCGGCTGGACTATTCCAATACCCTCCTTGCTGGTCTCCGCAGCTCCACCACACACAACATCCCGCCTGAAGACCTTCCTTTTCGAACGTGCTTAAGGTCACCTCCACCCTTCCCTGTCCCCCTGGCTCGGGGTCAGACTCCGCCACTGTCAAGCGCTACGGCACGCTACCCCACATGAAGGGCGCTGTATAAATGCAAGTTGTTGTTGTTGCAATGGAGTGTCTATGTGATTCCAAGTCCCGAAGGGGGGCTTGAACCCACAACCTTCTCACTCCCAGCAGACAGTGCTACCAACTGAGCCGGGATGATACAAATGCACACTGTGCAGTATCGTAACGTATTTCATTTTGTAGATCTTTGCTGATGGCCACTTGATGATGGCAACTGCGACGGCTGCCAACAAATACACGGTTACAGATGTGTGTCTGAGAACCTTCACCGTGCTTAAGAATATCCAAACCGAACGTTCCACATAGCCTAATAAAATAATCCTCGCATTTCATGTCGGGAGGACCGTCCCAAATCGCTTCACCGGATTTTCCGTCAAGTGTAGTGCAGTGTATTTGTGGGTGAACTCGGCAGCCAATTTGCGCACGGCAATGTCCCACAGGCAGCCCAGCCCGTCAAACCAATTTTATTTCGAGTTTGTTGGCCCGGGAATGTCACCCACACACATGTGGGAATCACCCTGTATCTGGAATGGAAGGGCAGCTTTGAGTCGGGTCTGAAGTTTGTGGAGTTGGAGGGATCGAGGGTGGGTTTTTTAAGGAGTGGAGTGATCACAGCGGTTTCGTGGGGGAGTGGATCACAGCCTGAGGAGAGGGATTGGTTGATTGTGTCACTATAACATAAATAACAATAATCCTTGCATTTGATGTTGCGCTTTTTCATGTCTCTGAGACATCTGAAAGTGCTTCACTGAATTACTGTGAAGTGAATTGACTGTATATATTGGTGGGCGAAACGCGGCAGCCAATTGCGCACAGCAATGTCCCACAAACAGTCGTGGATTGAAGTGACCAAATTACTATTATTTTTTTTGAGAGATTACATCAGGCGTGCGGAGTAAGGAAACTAGCCCAAGCTTTGGCCCTGCTGGGAATCGAACCCAGGTTGCTCGCTTGCGAGGCGAGTGCTCTAACCACTGAGCTACAGGTCTCCGGTGTCTGCCAGTCTCCCCATGTCTCACCAACCTGCACTCTGCAACTGCTGATCAGAGGAGGGAGAAATTGAGTGATCAGAAGGCTGGTTGGGGAGGATGGTCGAGGCAGCAGGTGGTGGGCTTCATCTGGATGATGGTGGGAAAATCCCTCTGCCTCACCCCTCACCCTTCCCTCCCTACTTTCAAATCCCGCCGAAAGACCTTCCTTTTCGATTGTGCGTACGGTCACCTCCCCCATTCCCTCTCTCCGCTGGCTCGGGGTCAGACTCCGCCACTGTCAAGCTCTCCGGGACTCCGTTACTCCGCGTGAAGGACGTTAAATTCCTGCCTGCTCCATGTCTCCCGCCCAACCCGCCCTACCATCGGTGTCCGGGCTTTCAGCCTCTCTGCCCCCACACTCTGGAACTCCATCCCACGGTCCCTTCCCCTCGCTTCCTCCCTCGCCTCCTTCAAGGCCGGTCTCAAGACCCTTCTCTTCGACCGAGCCTTTGGTCTCCCTCCCACCTCTCTGCCTTCCCTCACCCCTACCCCACCCCTCCCCCATGCTCGGGGCCCAACACCTGACCGTTCAGCGCTTTGGGACGTCCTCCCGACGTGAACAAAACGTCATTTTGTTGTTGTTGTCATTAGGATTGCTGGCTTTTGTAACAGCGTCACGGCTATCAGTTTGACTGAACGCTCGGATGCCATCCCCTCGGTTATTCGTCATGAAAGCTTAACTCAACAGAGGGAAGGCTTGTTGTATCAGAAGAAAAGACAGGAGTTGTGTCTTTTGTTTTGCACTTCATCTATCACATTAGAATCCCTCATCCCTAAAGCAGAGATTGAATTAGTGACAGTGTAAGTCACTGAGGCAGGATTCTTTGCTATTGCTGCCAGTGATGGTTAGTTCCTGGATTAATCATACTTTTCCCCCCAGCCACAATTAGGCCCGTGCACTTACATGAGAATTCCATTGTCAAACTTCCTTGCGATTAACTGCTCGGACTCTCATGGGATAAAATCCGGGCTGTCCCACAAACTCCATGCGCTTATAATAATAATAATAATAATAATAATGATGATGATAATCCTTGTATTTGATGCAGCGCCTTATCACGCATCGAGATGTCTCAGAGCGCTTGACAGAACATATTGTAAAGCGGAGTGACTGCGTATTTTCCGAGCGAAACTCGGCGGCCGATTGCGCACAGTAAGTGATCCACCAATCGACCAACGACCGGGTTCCTACTTACTGCTAGGTAAGCGGAGGTGTGTGGCGTAAGGAAACTTGACATTAGAATCGTTTGTGAGGCGAGCTCACTAATTACTATGCTGTGGGACGCCACATTTCCCTGTGTCTGCGTACTCTCTCATCTCGGATGGACGCCACCTGCTTACTTTATTCCGGAGAGTATCAGGAATGAAACTCGTGTTCAAACCTCCTCACTCTCCAGTCCATCACCCGGCGCCTCCGCTCGACCGGCACCGGCCTCCTGCTCGTCCCTCGCGCCCTCCGCCCCACCCTCGGAGGTCGCGCTTTCAGCCGCTAAGCCCCGAAACTCTGGAACGCTTTCCCTCAATCCCTCTGCCTTGTCCCCTCTTCCCCTTTTTCAAGTCCCACCTGAGAACCTTCCTCTTCGACCGTGCTTACGGTCACCTCCCCGCCACCGCCCACCTCGGAGTCAGGCTCTGCCACTGTTAAGCGCTCTGAGACTCTACCCTGTGTGGAGTGCGCTGTATAAGTGCCAGCGGTTGTTGTTGGAACATGGAACTTGGTACTGCCCAAGGTTGCTTTTTGTACCAATTGTCTCCCATGGGTCACTTTCGGTCACTTACAGTGAAGTCCTGTAGCTCAGCAGTTACAGCACTCGCCTCGCAAATGAGAGATCTGGGTTCGATTCCTGGGCAGGGTGGAATATCAAGCCCAGGTGTCTCACTTGCGAGGCGAGTGCTCTAACCACTGAGCTGCAGGACTTCACTGCAAGCGACCAAAAGTGGGTTTGGGTTCTTTTCTGGGGGTAATAATTAGCTACTTTTTAAAAAAAAATTGGTCGCTTCAATCCACGACTGTTTGTGGGGAACGCTGCTGTGCACAATTGGCTGCCGAGTTTTGCCCACAAAACACACAGTCAATTCACTTTACAGTCTATTCTGTGAAGCGCTTTGAGACGTCTCGAAGATGTGATAAGATGCTATATCAAATGCAAGGATTATTATTATTATTATTACTGACTTCTCTGTGCTAACGAATGTGTTTGGTGGCTCATGCTGGAACACTAAAAGGGTGATTTAAGGATTAGCGCCCAGGTGAAGCATGGTTTAGCCTCGTCTGAATCTGCCGAACACACTACACCATTCCCAGTATTGATTGCAAGACACACTCAGCTCAGAGTGTATTTTATTCCTTTCATCGCTCTGGATTTGCTATAAGTATTAAGGTATTTTAACGTAGCCTCCGCCACTGAATCACTCGGAAAATCGATCATTAATGTAAATGCAGAGCTCGTTACAGCTCCTATAAAATTAAGGGTGCTTTAAAAGTAATTGATGAGTGGAAAATAGTGCGCAGAATGTTCTGGTTGTTTGTTTTGCTAAGTGATGATTTAAATGTATAAACCCCCAGAGAGAAAATATAATTTACCATAATCCTATGAGTACAGCATTAATTTTTCCCTTCCCCGTGTCTCCATCGCCCTCTTATTGCCCATGAGAAATAGTAGCGCGATTCATCACTCACATAGTCTTTGCTGTGGAAGCCGCTTTCTCTTGACACTTACAAAAGGGAGTTTCTTCAACCCCCCCCACCCACTCCCACCTCACCCCCACTGGTTTGTCCCAGGTCAACAATCGTTCAACCCCACCACTCCCCCCAAAAGAAACTAGTCAAGTCTGTCTGATCATTCAGTTTTCATGGCCGTTTTGTGGGGTCGTTGCTGTGTGCAAGCCGGCTGCAGCGTTCACCTGCAAAATACACAGTCACTACACTTCACAGTGAATCCCATGAAGCGCTTTGAGACATCCTCCCAACGTGAAAGGTGTTGGATCGAATGCAAGTGTTATTTTCAAGGCGCAGAACTAGAGAAAATTATTATCATTATCCGGAAGGCGTCAACTGGGGGAAACTCAACTTCCAAATTCCAAGTCAAATTATCATCAGACCAAATTATTATTGTTAATTTTTAAGGGATTTTTACCCTAGGAAAAGCGATCCGCCAATCGACTAACAACCGGGTTCCTACTTACTGCGAGGTAAACAGAGGCGTGTGTGTGAGTAAGGAAACCTGCCCAATGTTTCGCCGTGCCCGGGAATCGAACGCAGATCAAGTCCCCACGTTGAGGTTTTGAGCTCATAATCCACAGTAACGCTCCATTGGAATCGAACCCAGATCTCTCGCTTGCGAGGCAAGTGCTCTGAGCACTCAGCTACTGACTCCACGGACGTGGGGGATGTGAAAATGATGGAGATATGCTGATAACGCAAAGTTGGCAATGCCTTCTGACAGTCAGCTGAGAAAGCAATCTTTACGAGGATTGATCAACGATTTCATGTGGGATGTTCAACTACTGTCAGCATCTCTTTCACTTGGAGCGGTTCAGAGGTGTGTTCGTATGTTGGAGCCCTGACAGTGATGTGTGCGTTCACTTCTTCCATGCTCTGTTTATCTTGGAGCAGCTCTGTAGCTCAGCGGGTTAGAGCACTCGTCTCGCAAGCAAAAGACCTAGGTTAGATTCCCGGGCAGGGCAAAACATTGGGCAGGTTTCCATACTCCACACGCACGCCTCTGTCTACCTAGCAGTAAATAGGAACCCGGTTGTCAGTCGATTGGTGGATCGCTTTTCTGGGAGTAATAATTCCTTCAAAATTTTGTGCGCAACTGACATGATAAGAGGTACGATAAGGCGCTATATCAAATGCAAGGATTATTATATTATTATTACCTTTGAGACTTGAAAATCATGCCTGTGATTCACCAAGAGAGGTAGGCTGACCAGGTCCCAGTTGCACTGTGTGGAAGAGCGAATAGACCGGTCCCCAGCATTAGAGGGAAGCTTGATGCGGAACGATTGGATAATGAGAAGTCCTGTAGCTCAGTGGTTGGAGCACTCGCCTCGCAAGTGAGAGGACCTGGGTTCGATTCCCAGGCGAACCTTTGGGCAAGTTTCCTCACTCCGCCTCTGTTTACCTAGCAAGTAGGAACCTGGTTTCTTTGAGACATCTCAAAGCACTTCACAGAATACACTGTGAAGCAAATTAACGGCATATTTTGTGGGCGAAACGCGGCAGCCAAATTGCGCACAGCAGCGTCCCACAAACCGCCGTGTTGTGAGTTACTGAAATATTCAAAAGTTTATTTTGAAGGAATTAATTTCCCCGGAAAAGCAAACCACCAATCGACTAAGAACCAGGTTCCTACTTACTGCTAAGTAAACAGAGGCTTGTCATTTTTAAATGTTTTAATCTTGTCATTTTTTTGCGGGATCAGCCGGGTGTCTGACACATGCAGGAACCCATCACCGTTGCTTAAGAGTCTCCAAACGAAACTGAGAGGGCGCGTTGGGGTAACTGCTGGACTCTAACCAATAAAACCTTCTAAGGTCTTCTGTACAGTTTGCTGTGGGCTTCGGCTGTTGCTTGGTAATCTCCCGGAGAAAAGTCCCTCCGTAGTTTCGGCGAGAAAACTTTTAGTGACAGCAAAAGAGAATCTCAAGTTTTGTTTCTTTTAATTTGACATCTAATTAATTGCATTTCTCCTTATCGGCCCGGTATAATTGGGTTGCATTAACAGGCGGTTGAGATTTCTTCGCCAGACACTTTATCTGCGTTTTGAAACGTTGGTTCATGTGGGAGTCAAAGAAACCGGAAATTAATTTGAGCTAATTTCTGTCGGAACCATCTGATAATATTTACATGGATCTGATCACGCTGACTTATACCTCACTCGTTTGGCGGTTTCAACACATCTGTTGACACCTACTGATTTGCACCTTCTGATCTGATCTGATCTGATGTGATTTGATTTTTTTTCAGGTGAATGTTTGCTGCCATGGAGTTGATAGATATCTCAATCGTTTAGGAGGCTTCTCGCACGTTCTTAGGAACAGAGAGCACGGAAAGAGAAAAGGACTTTCTCTCTCTCTCCCCTGGTATCCTGATCACCCAATCCTCTGCATAAAATCGGCCATTCTGGGCTATATGGACTCCCTGTAGCTCAGTGGTTAGAGCACCCGCCTCACAAGCGAGAAACTTGAGTTCGATTCCCGGACAGGGCGAAACGTTTAGCAAGTTTCCTTACTCAACACGTCTCTGTTTACCCAGTAGTAAGTAGGAACCCGGTTGTTAGTCGATTAGCGGATCGCTTTTCCGGCGGTAATAATTCCCTCAAAAAAAATAATAAATTGGTCGCTCAATCCTCGACTGTTTGTGGGACACCGGCGATCGACTAACAACCAGGTTCCAACTTACTGCTTGGTAAACAGGGGCGTGTGGAGAAAGGAAACTTGCCCAACGTTTCTCCAGGCCGGGAATCAAACCAGGGTCCCATCACTTGCGAGGTGTGTGCTCTAACCACTGAACTACAGGACTCTATTTTAAAGGGCAGGAAATTCTAAGGGCAGTGCTTCCTATTCAAAATACTCTATGTCAGCTCGATTGGACAAGACAATCATATAACAAGCAGAGGTAAAATTTGCTGTGGTTCTTCAAGAACAGAAACCTTTATTCTTTCTCTTGACCAGCATCAGCTGACAAGAAAACACACAAGACTTAGTTTAACTCCAAATGGGGAGTTTTAGCTTGGAGATTCTCTGAGTTAAGCTCTTTGTGTGGTGCTACAGTTTCACGCAACAACAACAGGTTACATTTATACAGCGCCTTTCAAGTCAGGAGGACATCCCAAGATGCTGGATAGTCAGGTATTTGGCCTCGAGCTGGTGGTTGGAATCAGGAGGGGTGAAGGGCAGGGAGGGTATGGGTAGGGAGGTGACTGAAGGTACGGTCGAAGAGGAGGTTCTTCAGAAGTGCCTTGAAGGAGGCAAGGGAGGGGGCGAGGCTGAGGGACAGTGGGATGGAGTTCCAAAGGGTGTGGGGCAGAGTGGCTGAAGGCCTGCCCTCCGATGGTGGGGTGGGAGGGCGGGGGACGTGGAGGAGGCCAGAGCCCACTGAGCAGAGGGAGTGGACAGGTCTGTATGGAGTTAGCAGGTCACAGAGGTAGGGAGAAGAAAGGCCATGGAGGGCTTTGAAGACAAGGATGAGGATTTTGATGAGGATGAGGATTCTATCCTCTGGAGGATGGGGAACCAGTTGAATTGGGCAGAAGGTGGTGGGATCGTAGACCTCAGCGTAGATGCATTTGTGCTTGAATGTAAGAACTTAAGAATTAGGAGCAGGAGTAGGCTATTCGGCCCCTTGAGCCTGCCCACCATTCAATAAGATCATGGCTGATCTATTCTAGCTCCACCTACCCGCCTTATCCCCATATCCCTTAATCCCTTTATCCACAAGAAATCTATCGATCTCAGTCTTGAATATGTTCAGTGACTGAGCATCTACAGCCCTTTGGGGTAGAGAATTCCATAAATTCACTACCCTCTGAGTGAAGAAGTTTTTCCTCAACTCAGTGCGAAAGGGCTTACCCCTTATTTTAAAAATGTGACCCCTGGTTATAGTTTCTCCAACCAGGGAAAAAGTCTCCCACTATCTATTCTGTCGTGCCCCTTAATAATCTTATAGGTTTCTCTAAGATCACCTCTCATTCTTCTATATTCTAGAGAATATAGGCCTAAATTGCTCAACCTATCCTCGTAACTCATCCCCCTCATCCCAGCAAATAGTATCAATGAAAACTTCACACAGACATGACAGAGAAGGGAATAGAGGTGTGTAGTAGAGGGAGATAGGAAGCATGGAGGCTTGTGTGGACGATAAACATTGGCAGAGCCTGTTTCTGAGAGCAAAGTGCTCTGAGACGCTACCCTGCAATGGAGGGCTCTATATAAGTGCAAGTTGTTGTTGTTGTCGTTTTTTTGTTGCGCAATTCTCTAAGTAGGTTCAAGTATTTTACGCAGAAGTTGATTATAAACTAGAACAGGTTAGTCAGCCTGGCTCAGTTGATAGCACTCTCTCTCCTCTCTTTCACTTGCAAAAAACACAGTTACCACACTAAAAAGTAAATCCCGTGAAGCACATTGAGACATCCATCTGGAGGTGAAAGGCGCTATGCCACGTGTAAGGATTATTATTATAATAGAGCGCTCAGGGTCCCTAACCAGCATGAAAGGCGTTGTATAAATACAAGTTGTCGTTGTTTATTATTATTATTCATTCATCTTTAAGATCTTGAGATCTTTCCTCCCAACAAATAAAACAATCCACACACACCCTCAGAGGCAAAATGCTCTTACAAAATAGTCAACACTGATATAATTCAATGAGCGAACTAAACACAGCTCATTCACAGCAAGTTTAGCTTCCAGATATTAAAAAGAAACAGTCCTTATTTTTTCCCAGTTCGCGTTTTGAGAGCTAACTGACTAATATCCTGCGTAGTACAGTACAGAATCAGAAAACGATATGATCTTGACTTCCTTATTGAAATAAAAGCAAAAACAAAAATAATAATATTCAGGCTGCTGAGAAAAAAAAACTGATTAAATTTCTCAGGAATCTTGTTATCACTGGTTTAACGGCTCTACCCGTGAATGACACGCTGTGAACAGGATGGGTAATAATTCGATGCGGAAAGCGCCAGGGCTTGAGCACATTTCTCTTGCCTCAGAAAATGAGCCAGCCTCCGTCCATCCTCGGCACTTGGCAACGTACTGTTGCAAGGATAACAGTCAGTCATATTAATAGTCTTAGGCCTTAGACTTGCTCCTCCCTACCTCTTTGACCTGCTAACCCCAAATCAACCTGTCTGCTCCGTCCTGCTCCACATGCCCAGCCGGGCCCGCCCCCCCCCCCCCCCCCCCCACCATCGGCAGTAATTTTGTACTTTATTTGTATTGACTTCACACTTACATGGAGTCAATGTTCCCCATAAACCTCTCGCTTGCCACCAGCAGCTCAGACCTCAAAAAATACCCCACTCCCCCATCGAATTGCCAGAAATTCCACCTTAGCCCTGACCCGTGCAACCTGTAGAATCCCGTAGTGTAGTGGTTAATGCTTCGCAGTATATATTGCAAAGAATATATCTCAAAGCGCTTCACAGAAAATATTGCAAAGGATATTTTGTTAAATACAAAATACAAATTAAAGACTGTATTTTGGTGGGCGAAACGTGACAGCCAATTGTGCACAGCAGTGTCCCACCAACAGTCGTGGAATGAAAGAAAACAATTTGGTGAGGAGACCAGCAAAAACAGCAACAACTTGCATTTATATAACGCCCTTCACACCGGACTGCGTTTCAGAACACAAGTAAAACCAATGATGTGTAATAATAATTAATAATAGAAAACGCCTTTCGCCTCAGGAGGATGTTCCCAGTTACCTTTCCAATCTGCGTGGCTTTACTATAGAATCGTAGAATCTTACAGCACAAAAGGAGGCCATTCGGCCCTTTGGAAGACCTACCCAATCAGTCCCCATTCCCCCTGCTCTTTCCCCCACATCCTTGTCGTTATTTCCTCTTCAAGTAACTGTCCAATTTCCTTTTGGAATTACTGCAATTTTCCAGAATAAAAGGCTTGCAGACCTACCAGCAACCTCAGTGTTAATGCAAGGCATTTAGATCTGAAACTACCATTAATATTCAAAGATTATAACATCATTAACACTGACAACAGTCATTCACTGGATGTCTAATGAGGCACATTTTCGGCTGAAATTGAAAAAAGAAATAGCTTGATTACAGTTGTTTGGGTGAATTAATCTTTGATGATTGACTTGCCTTTAGTGGAGATTAAACAGTCAGAGGAGTGTGAACGAAAGGATTCTGACGTAAAAAATGGATGGCGATGGAAAGCCACAGCTGGTAAACCATGATAAACAAATACAATAACAATCCTTGCCTTTGATACCGGGTCTGTCTACGCAGGAGGACGTCTCAAAGCGCTTCCTAGGGTTTTATTGTAAAGTGCAGCGACTGTGCATTTTGTAGGCAAAACGGGGCAGCTAATTTGCACGCAGCAGTGGTCTACAAACCATGAAATGAATGACCAATTTTTTTATTTGTTGGCCAGGTCACCAGGTGTCACTTCCTTCCCTTTTCGAGTTAGTGCTATGGGATTGTGGAGCCCTGTAGCTCAGTGGTTAGAGCGCTCGCCTCGCAAGCGAGAGGACCTGGGTTCGATTCGCGAGCAGGGCGAAATGTTTGGTAAGTTTCCTTACTCCACACGCCTCTGTTTTACCAAATGCCAGGATTGTTATTATTGTTATTATTATTAAAGCGCTCTGAGGCATTGCCCCATATAAATGCAAGTTTCTGTTATGAATTATTATTATAATTCATAAATATAAGTCCCAGGTTGAAGGCTCAACTATCCCAGGGCTTTGGAATGGCCTCGTGGCTGAAGGAAATGTACCACAAATACAGTTGGGCAATTATCAATCCTTCCATTTGACACCCCCCCCCCCAGTTTAACGTTGAAACCGCTGACAGTCATCACAGGTAATCGCTGTGGAGTGTAATGACTGTATTTGCGGGAGATTCCGATGTGACAAAATGCTTCATCAAAAAACAAGCGTGATGATTACTTCCTATTTAATCCGCCCCAGATCTTTCAGCTGGTTCAAGAGCAGTTGAAAGCAATAATTTTTCTAGGCGGGGTGGGTGGGTGGGTGAGTTGGTGAGAGAACGATTTTCAAAGAGCAATTTGTTTTCCGCAAAGTGCAAGCTGCGGCTGAGGGAAAGCGCTAGTTCGACGAGTTAATTGAAATGCAGTCGTTTCTCTGCGTGTTCAAATCTTCTCTGATTCTGCGTCCTAATTCTTTGATCTCCCGGTTATTGGAGAATGGGCTTTGAATCCGAATCGATGGGGAGCCCGGCTGTAAGAGCCTTTTTTCGTGTTTGAGTCCATTTCCGGTCGCTTTGTGCAACGTAGAGGGTCTACCTAACCCCGGAAAAGCGATCCGCCAATCGACCCAACAACCAGGTTCCTACTTACTGCTCGGTGAACAGAGCCGTGTGCGTGCAGTAACTTGCCTGTGGTTTCGCCCTGCCTGGGAATCGAACTCGGGTCGTCTTGCTTGCGAGGCGAACGCTCTCACCAATAGGCTACAGAAATCCTTGCTTACTGCTGCTGCTGCTGCTTGTAGACTTGAAAGCAATAAAAGATGTTTTGTGCATCGCTGACCTCGCTCAACTGTGCGAGCGTGCTGATGAAATTAGCAAGTTATCACAAGATCAGCTGCACAAAACAAAGCTGTTTCTAATTACTTCTGTTTGCGCTGTGACTGCAGAGTCTGAAAAGAATTATTCCAATCATAATAGTGTAATAATCTTTGATTTGATACAACACCTTTTCATGTCATCACACTGTGATGGGGTCCTCTCGCTTGCTTTCTACCGTGAAGCGTAGTGACTGCATTTTTAACAACAATAATAATCTTTGCAACGTGACACACGCACACAGCGCCTGATCACCTCTTCGACAACGTCTCAAAGCGCTGCGCAGAACAGATTGTAAAGCGAATCGACTGCGCGTTTGGAGGACGAAACGCGGCAGCCAATTGCGCACAACGTTCCAGTGGAGCTACGGGGTTAATAAGGACACTTAAGGAGAGCTGTGGTTCCCCTCGGTTCCCATCAGAGCACGCTGAGCTCGCCTCTGACTTTAATTCAGTTACGGCTTCCAAGATCACAACTGGGGGGAGCTTTCAGTTCAGAGTTATTCATTTCACTCAGGCTTAATAAATTTGAAGCAGAGGCGGATATTTCAATAACGATGTGGAAAGCAGAGTATTTTGAGCGGCGATTGATAACACACACACAAACAGGTGCTTGGAAATACATTTGTTGGGGCTCTGTCTCACAGAAGGTTAGTTGCAGGGGAGGACGAGGATATATATTGTTCATGGGCACACAGTGTGCGCAAAGACCTTACTTTTTGAACGTGCTTACGGTCACCTGCCCCCTTCCTCTCCCCCCCCGACACCTCCCCACCCCCGGCGCTGTATCAATGCAAGTTGTTGTTGCTGTATCAATGCAAGTTGTTGTTGCTGTATCAATGCAAGTCGTTGTTACTGTACGTTAAATCCTGTACACAATAAGAAATAAGAATAATTCTTGCATTTGATAGAGCGCCTTATTACATCTTCGAGACGCCTCAAAGCGCCTCACAGAATATACCGTAAAGTGAATTGACCTGTCTGTTCTGTGGGCGAAACGCGGCAGCCAATTGCGCCCAGCGGTGTCCCACAAACGGTCGTGGATTGAGTGACCGTTTTTTTTTTAGGAGGGATTATTACCCCCGGAAGAGCGATCCGCCAGTCGACTGACAGCTGGGTTCCTACTTACTACTAGATAAACAGAGGCGTGTGTGTGTGGAGTAAGAAAACTTGCCAGACATTTTGCCCTGCCCGGGATTCAAAGGCGAGTGATCTGGGTCCTCTCGCTTGCTTCCCTTTAAGAGAATAAACTAAAGAGAAGGCTTTCAACCATCGTCTTTATGCTGTGTCCTCTCACGCACCAGGCTCCGTGACCGTATCACCCTATCACCCCCATCCTCCCCTGTCTCCACAGCCTTCCCATCACACAGGGGATACAGTTCAAGATCCTGGTCCTCACCTTCAAAGTTCTCAACAGCCTCATTCCTCCCTACATCTGTATCCCCTGACCTCCTACCAAGCTGCCCCCGCTCCCTCCGCTCAGTGTGCTCCGTCCTGCTTCCCGTCCCCCGCCTGGCCCGCCCCACCTTCGGTCCTTCAGCCACTCTGCCCCCACCCTCTGGTACTCCTAACCTCCCCCACCCTCCCCACCCCTCCTGATTCCCAGCCACCAGCTTAGATTAGGATCCCTGACTGTCGAGTGCCTTGGGACTTCCTCCTGATATGAAAGGCACTGTGTAAATGTCATTTGGTTCTTTGTTATGGTGTCTCGGAGATCACAGTAACTCTGTGTGCGAGCGAACGAGCGAGCGAGCGAGACTTTGCTCTATAACAATCCCGTGTCCCCACTGCCTGCTTCAGACAGCGGTTTTGCTGGTAATTACCAGTTGCTGTGATGCATAATTCACGTTTTTTTACATAAAAAAATAAAATATGGAAATTATTCATGCCTACATCAAAGGCTGTGAAGCATTATGATGCGTGCAGGTTACATAAACCCTGATAGATAAGCTGGAAAATACACACTGACGTACTTGCGTTTAAAATATAGGACACAGCCCACCCTGTTTACCCAACATGACAAAACAGTGGGTGATATTTCTCCGTTTCTCTCTTTGTAGTCACTTTATATCCTTGGTCGAGTGTTGGAATTGCTATATAAATGTTCTCTCTCTCCTACATCTCATCCACAGTTCATCACGACACGATTGACATTGACCAGAGTGTCATCTCTACTAAATCTCGTAACTGTGTGTTCTTGCCCAGTGACACTGATGTGGTACATAATGTAGGTACTGTACTCTGTAACGTCCTCCTGGCTCGCACGATGTACACAGGCACACAAGGTGCTTCATATAATATATTATATATTATAGGACTTCCGGCACATTGCCCGCCTCCGTCCGTATCTCACACCCACAGCAGCCGAAATCCTTGTCCACGCCTTCGTTACTTCCCGGCTGGACTATTCCAAAGCCCTCCTCGCTGGTCTCCTCAGCTCCACCACACACAAAATCCAATCAATCAATCAGTGCTGACCTGATAGAGGTCTATAAAATGATGAAAGGTTTGGATAGGGTAGACATAGCGAAGATGTTTCCACTTGTGGGGGAGACCAAAACCAGGGGCCATCAATACAAAATAGTCACAAAGAGGTCAAATAGGGAAGTTAGAAGAAATTTCTTCACGCAGAGAACAGTGGGAGTGTGGAACGTGCTTCCACAAGGTGTTGTTGAGGCAAATAGCATACATGGTACATCTAAGGTAGATAGGTACATGGGGGAGAAAGGATAGAAGGTTATGCTTCAAGGCTTAGTTGAGGAAGGGTAGGAGGAGGCTCATGTGGAGCATAAACACCGGCATAGACCAGTTGGGCCGAATTCACTTAATTCCCTTGCACCTCCCTACCTCTCCAGCCTGCTTATCCCCCACTTCTGCTCGGCTGGCTCCGGCCTCCTGTTTGTCCCTCGCCCCCTCCGCTCTACTATCAGTGGCCGTGCCGTCAGCCACTACCCCCCCGAAGCACTGGAACTCCCTCTCTCAATCCCGTCTCCTCCCTCCCCGCTTTCCAATCCCGCCTAAAGACCTTCCTTTTTGATCGTGCTTACGGTCACCTCCCACACCCCCACACCCTCCCACAACCCCCAGGCTCGGGATCACACTTCGCCACTGTCAAGCGCTCCGGAAAGCTAACGCGAGTGAAAGTCGCTTAATATGTGCAAGTTCTTGTCGTTATTCAGAACCAAAGGGTTATACAATATGCACAGGAACACAATATTACATTACATATGGAGTATTACGCAAGTTGAGGCCAATTTTGCGCACAGGAATGTCCCGTAAACAGTCACGAAATGAACGATCAATTTTGTCTCGTGGAGGAACAAACTCCTGCCTCTTTGAGAATAGCGCCATTGGATCTTTAACGTCCACCTGAACAGGCAGACGGGACCTCGACGTAACGTGTGATCCGAAAGACGGCACCTCTGACAACGCAAAACTCACAGAATTATTAGAATTAATAATGAGCACTTCAGGGTTGAAATTCCATAAAACACTCTATTAATTGCAAGGATTATTATTGTTGCTACCATTGTTATGTTCTTCACCAGACTCAGCAAACACCCAGCAACAGCGCTTGTTTGCAATTCCTTGCATTTCTACATTACAGGCACTAATAATAATAATCTTCGCATTTGATACAGTGCCTTATCACGTCTTCGAGACGTCTCAAAGCACTTCACAGGATACACTGTAAAATGAATTGACTGTATATTTTGTGGGCGAAACACAACAGCCAGCAGCATCCCACAAACAGTCGTGGATTGAAGTGACCAATTCATTATTGTTTTTTTTCTTGAGGGATTATTATCAGGCATGTGGAGTAAGGAAACTTGCCCAAGGTTTTGCCCTGCCGGGAATCAAACCCAGGTCTCTCGTTTGCGAGGCGAGTGATCTAACCACTGAGCTACAGGACTCTACAATATCAAAATGCTAGATATACGCATAAGGATGCAGGGAAGAGAGGGGAATGAGGGAGCTGCTGTTTACCCAGCAGTAAGTAGGAACCAGATTGTTAGTTGATTGGCGGGTCGCTTTTCTGGGGGTAATAAAAGATAAATAATAATGATAATTTGGTCACTCAATCCACGACTGTTTGTGGGGACGCTGCTGTGCGCAATTGGCTGTCGCGTTTCACCCGCAAAATATACAGTCAATCAATTTTACAGTCTATCCTATGAAGCGCTTTGAGACGTCTCGGAGGTGTGATAAGGCGCTGTATCAAATGCAAGGATTATTGTTATTATTGATGGTTGGAGGTTCATGCGGATGGTATAAATGAGGATAAATCCTCAGGTAGAGGACGCCCTACTGGCGAGGACTAGTTGGGCCGAATGACATACAAATATTGCCTGGCTCAGTTGGTAGCGCTCTCGCCTGCGAGTCAGGAGGTTTGTGGGTTCAAGCCCCACGTCGGGATTTTGAGCCCCTGGTGCAGGCTGTCACTCTAGTGCAACAACAAGTTGCATTTACACAGCGCCCCTCACGCTATGTTATTATTATCATTACGGCCTTTTTCCATACTGTACAGTCGATGTAAATGTGGGAATTAGTAACGTTAACCCCGGTTATGGGGCTGAGGTTGTGGTCACGGCACAAGCTCACACACGCAGTCAGCACCTCAGCGGTTTAATACAACAACAACAACTTGCATTTATGTAGCGCCCGTTACGTGGGATAGCGCTTCACAGTGGGAAGTCTGACCCCGATCCAGGGGGAGAGGGAGAGGTGGGGAAGTGACCGTCAGCATGATCACAAACCAACGTCTTTGGGCGGGATTTGGGAGAGGAGGGGGCAAGGCGGAGGGATTGAGGGAGAGAGTTCCAGAGCTTCGGGGCGCAGTGTCTGAAAGCACAGCCACCGATGATGGAGTGGAAGGGATGAACAGGAGGTCGGATACTTCATCAAATTGCGGTGGAAAAACTCGGGCAAAGTACAGATAACAGAGCTTTTGATCCTCTCCACTTCTACATTATCAGCTGAGAATTGGCAGTATCATTCAATTAATCTTGAAAGGTTCTCAGTTTCATTGGGTCATAGAACTAATGGTACAGACTGAGGATTAGTAATGAAGTTCTTTAACTGCAGAGACATTCACTGCTAAGCAATATAGGTTTGAGAATTAATGCCTTTGGAAAACACTAATCTCCTGCAAAGTTGCATTGAAATGAAAAGGCTGATGACTGGGTGTTATATAGACAGAGGAAGGTATCTTTGCTGCGTTGAAGGTTTGTGACCCGCACAGGTTCAGGTTCAGAACAGGACTTGTTACTGCAGTCAAGTGAAGGTTCAGTGATTTGGTAAAATAGGAAGCTTACAGCGTGCAGCGAGATTAGGCGTATCCTGTAGCTCAGCGGTCAGAGCACTCGCCTTGCAAGTGAGAGACCCGGGTTCGATTCCCGGGCAGGACAAAATGTTGGGCAAGTTTCCTTATTCCATATACACATGCGCGCCTCTGTTTATCTAGCAATAAGTAGAAACCTGGTTGTTATTCGATTGGCGGATCGCTTTTCCTTCAAAAAAATTAATAAATTGGTCATTCAATCCACGACTGTTTGTGGGGGACGCTGCTGTGCGCAATTGGCTGCCGTGTTTCGCCCACAAAATATACAGTCAATTCGCTTTGCAGTATATTCTGTGAAGCGCTTTGAGACGTCTCGAAAACGCAATAAGGCGCTATTTCAAACGCAAGGATTATTATTTGTTGTAGACTATGTGAACTCAAAGTCCTGACATGGGATCTTGCCCCCACAACACTCTAACTCAAGAGGTGCGAGTTGCTATCGACTGAGGCCAGGCTGACAGCCCCTCTTTTACAGGGGAGATAAATTGAATGAATTGAAGTTTGCATTCCATGATAAATAAAGACTAAAGTAAAAAGTAAGATAGCTGGGGCTGTGATTAGTTTTTTTTGTTTTTCCAGCAAAACCAAGGCAGAAGGGACAAAACAATTACTGGGTAAAGTAATTATTGTGACCGATGTTCTGGGTAAGGAATGAGTTTTCTGCTTGTTGTAAAATATCCTCCAGTACCCAGGCAGAGGTGTTGAGTAACTCTTAGAAATATCCTCTTGATAATAATAATACCATTTGATATGGCGCCTTATCACGTGTTCGAGACGTCTCAAAGCGCTTCACGGAATATACTATCAAGTGGATTGACTGTATATTTTGTGGGCGAAACGCGGCAGCCAATTTGCGCACAGCAGTCGTGGATTGAAGTGGCCAATTTTTACTATTTTTTTTTGTTGAAGGGCTTATTACCCCCGAAAAAACGATCTGCCAATCGACGAACAACCAGATTCCTACTGTATCTGTGGAGTAAGGAAACTTGCCAACATTTCACCCCGTCTGGGACTCGAACCCAGGTCCTCTCGCTTGCGAGGCGAGCGCTCTAACCACTGAGCTGCAGAACTATCCTCCTCGGGTTTGCGGCGGCGAGGGGGGCAGGGAGGAGGTAAGCGGTGTCTCCTCGAGCTGAAATGACCCTTTTTTGACGCAAGAGTTCTACCATCAGAGCCAGGCTAAACACGAGGAGCAAAAAAAGATTGCTGAGCCCAGAGGAATACATAAACACGGTACTCTGTTACCTCAACCAACAATGATAACTGTCACCCTCTCAGTGAGGAAAATGAAACAGCTCTGCCCGCCTTATTAATGGCATCCTTCACACGAGATGTTAAACTCTTCCGCCTGATCGTTTGGTTCTGCTAGTTACATCAATTCTTATTTCCGCGCAAGGTAATGGAAGCGAACAGCTGCAGCCTGAGAAAGTGATCTGCCTGCTTCAGATTGGTTTCACTCTGTGCCATTCGACACGGTCTGCGTGCGCCTGTGTGGGCTCTTCAGGCATTTATTTTGTCTTTGGTCTTTTGTTGCATCTCCCCCCCCGTTCTGTTCCTTGCCCACTAATTTGTGGTGTTCTGATTCTGCTCCCTTATTAATAATAATAATAATAATACTAGCGTTTGGAGTCCTGTTGCTCAGTGGGTCAGAGCGCTCGCCTCGCAAGCGAGAGGACCTGGGTTCGATTCCCGGGCGGGGCGAAATGTTGGACAAGTTTCCTTGCTCCACGCGTGTCTGTTTACCCGGCAGTAAGAAGCAACCTGGTTGTTAGACAATACGAGGATTGTTTTCCTGGGGAGGATAATCCCTTCAAAAATAAAATAATAAATTGGGTCACTTCAATCCACGACTGTTGGCGGTGACGCTGCTGTGCGCAATCGGCTGCCGCGTTTCGCCCCAAAAATACACAGTCAATTCACTTTACAGTACTTGCTTTGAAGTGTTTTGAGACGTTTCGAAGACGTGCTAAGGTGCCGTATCAAATGCAAGGATTATTCTTTCTATTATTTGATATAGCGCCTTATATATATAATTTGTATTATATATAGCTCGGGTCTGAAATGCTGTACGCTGTCCAGCACCTTGGATGTCCTCCCGACGTGCAAGGCGCGACACAAATGTAATCTTGTTGCTGTTGTTGTTATCACACTGTTGAGACGTCTCAAAGCTACAAGTCACAGCCGTCTGAGTCAGAAGTGAGAGCATTAAAGACAGCCAGACTGACACAGTGAGAGTGCTTGTTACACAGCTCATGTTCGACTGACGATATAATAATAATAATAAATTGTGTAGCTCTTCCAAACAGCTGGCGCAGGTACGATTGGCCGAATGGCCTCCTTCTGTGCTGCAATATTCCGTGTTTCTATGCAAGACAATCCTTGCATTTGGTATGCAGTCTTTCACGTTGTCGAGACGTCTCAAAGCGCTTCACAGGATATACTGTAAAGTGCAGTGACTGTGTATTTTGTGGGCGAAACACGGCAGCCAGTTTGCGCGCAGCAGCGTCCGGCAAACAGTCGTGAAGTGAGTGATCGATTTTATTTGGGTCGACTGTTGGCCAGGACACCAGGAGAGAGCAACTCCCCTCTCTTTTCCAATAGCGCCGTTGGATCTTTACCGTCCACCTGAACGGGCAGACGGGATCTTGGTGTAACATCTCATCCGAAGGACGGTGACTCTGACAATGCAACACTCCCCCCAGCGCTGCATTGGAGTCTCTGCTGATATCGTGTTAGTTGAAAGTCCCGGACGTGGGGCTTGAACCCACAACAACAACTTGCATTTGTAAAGCGCCCTTCGTCCCAGGTAGCACCCCGGAGCGCTTGACAGTGGCGGAGTCTGACCCCGAGCCGGGGGGGGGGGGGGTAGGGGGGAGCAGGAGTGGGGGGAGAGGTGACCGTAAACACAATCAAAAAGGAAAGTCTTTGGTCGGGATTTGAAGGTGGGGGTGAGGGAGTGAGGGAGAGGGCGAAGCGGAGGGATTGAGGGAAAGAGTTCCAGAGTTTTGGGGCGTCGTGGCTGAAGACACGGCCACCGATGGTGGAGCGGAGGAGGGGACGAGGGGCAAACAGGAGGCCGGAGCCAGGGGACATTCTGGCTCTGAGGCGAGAGGGCTCCTGACCTGGCCAGGCTGCCGTTGAATGATCTTGCTTTCCTCCTTCAAACACCGTCTTACGGTAGCTCAGGTGGGGCGGGGGGAGAGGGAGGCAAATAAAGGAGAGAAAGGGATATTTTTTTTTGTCTCTCTCTCTCCCTTGTGTGCATCTCTCTTTGTCGAAAGAAATCACATTGCTTCCGATGGTCGCTGCAGGCAACAGCACCTGGAGAGATCTGACAATGGCAGACAGCTCCTCATATCCAGAGCGAGGTTAATAACACACAGAGAGGTGAGATGTGAGCTAAAGATGCTTTCTCCATCCTTCCCCAGTGGAGAGAGAGCTGCAACGAGGAATGTGTCTCCACTGTAATTTCTCGGTTGCCTGACACACCGTCATTAAAGTGTCTCCGGAACAGCAGACCGACAGACAAGCATGAGCTGGTGGAGCGGAGGGAATGAGAGGTAAAACAGGCTTCCCCTGGTCTCCTCCGCTCCCGCCATCGGCGGCCGCACCTTCAGCCACTACGCCCCGAAGCTTTGGAACTCCTTCCCTGAATCCCTCTGCCTCGCCCCCCCCCTCCTTCCCCTCTTTTAGGTCACGACTGAAGACCTTCCTGTTCGACCGCACTTACGGCCAGCTCTTCCCTCCCACTCCCCCGGCTCGGCATCAGGCTCCGCCACTGTTAAGCTCTCCGAGACACTGCCCTGCGTGAAAGGGGGTGCCGTGAACAAAATGCAAGCTGCTGTTGTAATAATAATCCTGGCATTTGATACAGCACCTTATCAGGTTTTCGAGACGTCTCAAAGCCCTTCACAGAACACACGGTGATGTGAACTGACTGTGTATTTTGTGGGAGAAACGCGGCAGCCAATTGCGCACAGTAGCGTCCCCACAAACAGTCGTGGGTTGAAGAGACCAATTTATTATATAGTTTTATGGAAGGAATTATTACCCCCGGAAAAACAATCCATCAATCGACTAACCACCGGGTTCCTACTTACTGCTGGGTAAATGGAGACGTGTAGAGTAAGGAAACCTGCCCAACGTTTCGCCCACTGCCCGGCAATCGAACCCACGTCCTCTCGCTTGGGAAGCGAGCGCTCTAACCACCGAGCTACAGGACTCCATAAGTGCAGTGCTAAGTGCAGCGACTGCATTCTGTAGACAAACACAACAGTCAATTTGTGCGCAGAGAGACTAAGCCCAAAAGCCCACCTAATCTTATCTTAACTTGTCTTAAAAATTTAAAGCCATTGCAGCAAATTCTTCAAATTCGGGCTTAATTTGGAAGCCGGTTTGTTTGAAGACCTGCGGAAAACCGCCTTACAGCTTAAGAACAAAATTAAGAGTTTTTCAAAATAACAAGAGTTCAATTCTAAGGCAGGAGTCTCAACATGTATAACATTTCTTACATTTAATTCAGTGCCCTTTTTACGTGGGAAGGCTATCTCAAAGCACTTGACAATATTGTGTGTGTTTTTTTTTAGGCAAACGCAGCAGCAAAGTCCCCCAAACAGCCATCGACAACAAAATTACATCTGAACAGCGGCTTTCATGTTGGAAGGACGTCCCGAGGGGTTGAAGTTAACGGTTGGCAACTGAGCTGGGGGCTGAAATCAAGAGGGTACGATCAAAGAGGTAAGTCTTGAGACATGCCTTGAAGGAGGCAAGGGAGGGAGCAAGGCGGAAGGAATGTGGGATGGAGGTCCAGAGGGTGGGGTCAGGGAGACGTGGCGGGGCCCGAGGTTGGGGCGGGCCGGGCGGGGAACATGGAGCCCGCTGAGTGGAGGGAGCGACAGGTTGGTTGGGGGTTAGGAGGTCACAGAGGTAGGGAGGAGCAAGGCCGTAGAGGGCTTTAAAGGCGAGGACAAGAATTTTAATAAGGAATGGTGGACACTTCTTCACGTTGGTAGAGGGGTCCAAAGCAGGGGGACGTGGTGGGCGAGGGGATATTCCTCAGATTTTTTCCTCCGAGTTAAGGTAATGATGTTGCAAATTGGGAGTTCTGTAGCTCAGTGGTTAGAGCACTCGTCTCGCAAGCGGTTCAGTTCCCGGCAGGGCAAAACGTTGGGCAAGTTTCCTTACGCCTCTGTTTACCTAACAAGTAGGTAGGAACCGGCGCTTAGTCTATTGGCGGATCGCTTTTCCGGGGCTGATAATTCCTTCGAATAAATAAATAAATAATAATAAATTGGTCACTTCAATCCACGACTGTTTGTGGGACGCTGTGGTGCGCGATTGGCTGCCCATTTCGCCCACAAAATATACAGTCAATTCGCTTTACGGTAGATTCTATGTGGCGCTTTGAGACTTCTCGAAGACGTGATAAGACGCTGCATCCAATGAAAGGATTATCATTATTATTATGGTCTCCTGGTTCCAGCACAGCCATTTTCTTTTGACGGGTGAGAGAGTTTGTTTTTGTAATGTGTTGCAGACCGTACAAGGCTCTGAGTTAATTTTGCGGCAAATAGTAGTGGGCATAACAAGACTGAACAGCCTCCCGTTCCCTCTATGTTTCCAAGTGCGTTTGAGCTGTCGAGTTTGCCCACGAACACAACACTAAACTGTCTGTACGGTTGACAGCAATTGACTCTGACGTGCTTCGAGACTCTTCAATGCTACGGGCGCTAATCAAATGCGAGGATTATTTAAATCTGATCACACGAATAACATTTCACAATTCTTAATCAAATAAAACAAACTCCCAGTTTGGATGCTCTGCGGAGCGGGGGTGTGTGGGAGGAAGTGGGGGTGGGGGGGTGTGTTTCCATAGCTCCCGAAGCAATGCAACGTGGAGCGCTATGTTTGAAGGATTTCTTCCTGCATCTTACTCTTCTACTGGGAGTAAAGGCACAATGCCTTCGTCTCCTGCAGGGTAAACACAGCGTCAAGGAACGGGCAACAGTTAGACAGCATTGCATTAAAAACAAATCTTTTTCTCTCTGTAGGCTGCCTTCCTCCCAACAGGCAGAATGTGACTCACACATACACACGCAAGCATATATCACAGACTAACACACACACAGGCACACACCACACACACACACACACAGCCCCACACACACAGACACATAGACAAACACACACAGACACACAAACACAAGCAAATACCACAAATTAACACACACAGACACAAAGCCACATACACAAACACACTCACACACAACCAAACACATACATACACAAGAGACATGAGAACACAGACAAACACACACATGGACACATGCATGAACACTCACACGCATACTCTGGCAAAACACACGCTCAACTCTCACGTGCACAGATTTGCACACTCACATACTAGAGAGTGTGGAGTCCCTGTAGCTTTAGTGGTTAGAGCGCTACAGAGGAATGGGATATAAGTAAGCCCTTGATTCCCGGGCAAAGAAAAACGTTGGGCAAGTTTCCTTACTCCACACGCCTCTGTTTACCCAGCAGTAAGGAGGAACCCGATTGTCAGTCGATTGGCGGATGTCATTTCCAGGTGTAATAAGCCCTTCAAAAAAAAATAATAGTAACGATTCGGTCCCTCACTCCATGGCTGTTGGTGGGGACGCTGCTGTGCGCAATTGGCTGCCCCGTTTCGCCCAGAAGATATAGTCAATTCACTTGACAGTATATTCTGTGAAGCGCTTTGAGACGTTTCGGCGATGTGATAAGACGCAGTATCAAATGCAAGGATTATTATTATACAGAAACACGCACACACTTGCCGAGTGAACACACATTCGCGCACACACAAAATGCTCGCAAAACATGCATCTTCTACACTAATAAAGACAAAGTGTCTGTCTGTTTGTCTGTCTGTGTATCCAACAATAAACCAAAAAGCGATCGACGTAGAGACACGATTTATACTTCATTGGAAAAGTCTTGCACGCAGTGTCGTGGGCATTTTTTGGGGGGAGAATCTCCTATCATTGATGAGCTATATTAGTAAATGCTATAATTAAGCCCCAAAATATGAATTATGCATGATATTCTGCAACTACATAGCGACAGAGGAAAGCACACACTTTCAGAGAGGTAGATCTATATTCTGCAACAAAGGTATGGCACTTTTTTCTGGTTGTCATGGAACAGGCAGAGAGAGACTGAGAGAGACAGAGAGAGTCTGAGATAGTGAGAGAGACTGAGAGCGCGAGAGACTGTGAGAGAGAGAGACTGGGAGAGAGAGAGACAGACACGAGAGAGAGAGACGAAGAGAGACTGAGGGAGAGAGAGTCCAAAAGAGAGAGAGAGAGAGAGAGAGAGACGGCAATATTGAGAGAGAGAGAGAGAGAGACTGAGAGAGAAAATATATTGAAGAAGCCCTCCCACCGAGTTCTCCCACAGGAGTCCTCCCAGACGGATATAGATCGAGACGAAACGTCTGTCTGTGTGTCAGCCATCTGGATTGGATCCTTTGGTTGCAAGCGAAGCTGCAACGGGGATACAGCTAGCAAATATAAATATATACGGGCGCACAAAGAAACAGACTCGCCGACTGACCCACGTGTCTGATTTGCAAACTCATTACGAGAGTTAAGCTGTCCTTTGAGGACAGTGTTGCAAATAATTGCTTTTCCCCCTCACAAACTTGATTTGCTATCTCTTTGTTAAACTGCTGATAGTTTCTCTCCCAGAGATACAAAGGAGCCACCAGGGAGGAAGCACGAAATAATTATCTGCTTCTCTGAATTTTTTTTTCTTCCCCGAGACTCAAAACAGGAATTTACAACTGTATTTCACTTGTAGCTGATATATATATATATATATACACACACACACAGATGTAAAACATATACACGTACAGCAGCCCCGTTAGCGGAATCGTTACAACACTCGCTTGCCTCGTTTCGATTCCCAGGCGGGTCAGGACGAAACCTTAGACACGTTTCCTTACTCCACACACACACACACACACACGTGTGCGCCTCTAGTTTCCCCAGCAGTAAGTGGGAACCCGGTTGTCAGTCGATTGGCGGGATCACTTTTCCGGGGGTAATAATCCCTCCCCCCCAAAAAAAGTGGGCACTTCAATCCACGACTGTCTGCGGGACGCTGCTGAGCGCAATTGGCTGCCGCGTTTCGCCCGCATTTGATACGGCGCCTTATCACGCCTTTGAGACGTCTCAAAGCGCTTCACAGATGCACTGTAAAGTGAATTGACTGTGTATTTTGTGGGCGAAACGCGGCAGCCAACTGCGCACAGCAGCGTCCCTACAAACAGTCGTGGATTGATAGGCCAATTTATTATTATTATATTTTTTTTGTAAGGAATTATTACCCCCAGGAAAGTGATCCACCAATCGACCAGCAACCAGGTTCCCCTACTTACTGGTACGTAAGCCTTGTGGCGTAAGGAAACTTGCCCAACGTTTCGTCCCCTGCCCTGGAATTGAACCCAGGTCTCTTGCTTGCGAGGTGAGTGCTCTAACCACTGAGCTACAGGACTGAATATCGACAATCTTCACACATACTCAAATAGAGACGTGCTCAAACACACATATATTCGCACACGCACACAATGCTTAGACTCACACGTGTAGCAAAGCCTCCCAAAGGTATCTTGTGTCTGTACTGTCGAGCAAGTCTCAACCTCCAGGAAAGGAAAGGGAGAATACGAGAGAGAACCAGGGGAGGAGAAGATTGAAAGATGCATTTAAAAGCCATTGTAGCATCAATTGGAGCTAGATAATTATTGGATAATTCTCAGATCCTGCAACTTGCACCTTGAGAGAGTGTCTGTTCTCATTAAAATTGATAATTTGTCACATTCAAAGCGTGAAGAGCGGAATACAAGTTAAATATTTATCTTGTGCTTTCCCAGGTTCTTATGTGAGGCACGATTGCTCGCTTTGCTGATGCTCTTTGAGAACCTAATGGTCTGACTGACTGACATGCCTTCGACGCAAACCTTCTTATCCTCTTAAGTAGAGGGAGAGAAAAGAAAGAAAAAACGCTGTGATCAAACATTCACCCGGATTCAGATGGCAAAGCCAAAGTACACAACTGTAGGCTTAATCTGAAACTGAAGGGGGAACACATTTCACTGTATTTTCGCTTGCGATTAATTCACCTCGCAGGATAGATATCCTGCGAAGCCCTTTGCGACGTCTCGAAGACGTGATAGGGCGCTATATCATGGGCAAGCATTTTTTAATTATTATTATGTTAGAAATAATGATGAATAAATAATAGTCCTCGCGTTCGATGTAGTGCCTCTCGCACATCAGCAGGACGTCAGAAAGAGTTCCGCTGGAAGTGTGGATTTTTCTTGCGGGTAAACCCGGCAGAAAATCCAGTGCAGCGCCACACTCTCAGGAGTCCTCGACCGTGGTGGTTAGAGCGCTCGCCTCGCAAGCGAGAGGACCCAGGTTCGATTCGCAGGCAGGGGCAAACCTTAGGCAAGTTTCCTCACTCCACAGACACACACACACACCTCTGTTTACCCAGCGGTAAGTGGGAACCCAGTTGATTGTCAGTTACTCAATCCACAACTGATATGCGCAATTGTTTGCCATGTTTCGCCCACAAAATTTACTGTCAAGGAATAATAAGGCGCTGTATCAAAGGCAAGGATTATTATATAGCCCATTTGTGCATAGCAATGTCCCACGGACATTAATTGAAGCGAATAACTAATTTTTATTTGGGGGGAATTGCTGGCCAAAACTCCCAACTCTCTAAGAGAACACAAGACAACCTTGTATTCTTATCACGTCTTCAGCGCTGGACTGTCTCAAGGGTTACTATGTTTGACAATAATAAGATTCCTAATAATCCTTAGAAAATAATAATAATTTTGACATTTTGATACAGCGCCTCTTCACGTCTTCGAGACGTCTCAAGGCGCTTCACAGAATATACTGTAAAGTGAATTGACTATATTTTGTGGGCGAAACGCGGCATCCAATTGTGCACAGCAGCGTCCCCACAAACAGTCATGGATTGAAGTGACCAATTTATTATGTATAAATGTATTATGTACATATAAAATGTGTATTTTTTTGAAGGAATTATTACCCTAGGAAAAACAATCGACTAACAACCGAGTTCATACTTACTGCTAGGTAAATAGAGCGTGTGGAGTAAGGAAACTTGCCCAACGTTTCATCCTGCTGGAAATCAAACCCAGGTCCTCTTGCTTGCAAGGCGAGAGCTCTAATCACTGAGCTACAGGACCCCAAGTTCATTAACGTCCATCTGAACATGCAGACAGCATATCGGTTTAAACATCTCATCTGAAGGACGGCATCTCTGACAACTCAACGAACCCAACAGCCCTGCTTTGGAGCGCCAACAGAGACTGAGAGTTCAAAGTATTGACGTGGGGGGGGGGGCTTGAACCTATGGCATTCTGACTCGCAGGCGAGAAAGCTACCAGCTATGAAGTCGGGGCTGACACCGTCGTGTTGTGAAATGCTGTGAGATACCAAAATGAAGTGGATCATTGTCTTAGCTAATTGCCAGCAGAATGTGAAGGCAGAGCCACTCGAGTGTCCTGGAAGTCTTGATGTAGTCTCATAAGAGAGGCCACAAACAGACAGCTCATAATAGAGTGCAGTGTCCCTCAATCAATTAAATTGAAAGCCTTCAGCGGATCAATAAAAGTAACAAGCAGGACATGTGTTGCAGTTCCACTGTTGATTAGCTCTACAGGATATATATCAGGCTCATTCATCTCCTGCCCCAACAGCAGGGCTTTGTCTGGGACACCAAATCAATACACGTCAGAGCCATCCAGCTGACTGTAACTAATCATCCGCCACTCTCGAATCACGCAATCTGCGGTCTAAAAAAAGGCCTGCTCACATGTCCTGAGTGATTGTAGCGTTCGCCAAGGTGTTCACCCCCCCCCCCCACACCACCCCCACTCCCCAACTTACCTGTGGAGTCCTGTACCTCAGTGGTTGGAGCGCTCGCCTCGCAAGCGAGAGACCCGGGTTCGATTCCCGGGCAGGGCGAAAGGTTGGGTGAGTTTCTTTACTCCACACACACGCACACACACGCCTCTGTTCATCTGATAATCCCAGCGTTCATGGATTGCGCATGAATTGATAACAGCAACTTTCACATGGGGGGCAAATGTCTCAGAGACATTATCCCACATGGAAGGAGCTACGTAAATACAGGCTGTTGTTGCTGTTGTTGTCACTGTTATTTGTCCAGTGGTTAGAGCACTCGCCTCACAAGCGACCCAGTTCGATTCCCAGCATAGCGAAACCTCAGGCAAGTTTCCTTACTCCACTCGCATGCTCCTGTTTCCTTAGCAGTAAGTAGGAACCTGGTTATTAGTCGATTGGCGGATCGCTTTTCCAGGGGTAATAATTCCTTCAAAAAAATAACAGTAATTAGAAATTGGTCATTCTTAATCCACGACTTTTTGTGGGTCACTGCTGTGCGCAATTGGCTGCTGCCGTGTTTCGCTCACCAAATGTACATTCACTGCACTTTCAATTCATTCTGTGAAGTGCCTTGAGATGTCTCAACAATTTGCTGAGGCTCTATATTGAATGCAACAGTCATTGTTGTTGTATCGAAGATGCTTGCACCTAGGATGAACGTTTTAAAATGCTTTTCACGAAGGATGAATAGGTCAAAGAGTTCCCAAATGGAATAAATAATAATAATAATCTTTGCACTTGATACGGCGCCTCATCACGTCTTCGAGACATCTCAAAGCGCTTCACAGAATATACTGTAAAGTGTATTTTGTGGGCGAACCAATTGCGCACAGCAGCGTCCCACAAACAATCGTGGGTTGAGAGAGCAAATTATAATTTTTTGGAGGGATTATTACCCCCGGAAAAGCGATCCGTCAATCAACTAACAGGCGGGTTCCTACTTATTGCTAGGTAAACAGAGGCGTGTGTGCGTGGAGTAAGGAAACTTGCCTCGGGTTTCGCCCTGCCTGTCTTTGAGATTTTATGCTATCGTACGTGAAAGGCGCTATATAAATGCAGGTTGGTGTTGTTGTCTCGAAGCTCCTTTCACATCAGATGAAATCCAAATAACATCTGTCACATAGAATAATATCTGACGGACTTCATGTTGACATCTAACAAGCTAAGGAGCAGCGAGCATGGAGGAGAGTAAGAATTGAAAAGTGTTGAGATGATTAGAGGGTACAACGCATTGGCTGGGAACTTCCCAGGACTGTTCGACTCAGTGATTTGTGTTTTGGATAACATGGAGTCGTGTATCTCAGCGGTTACAGCACTCTCCTCGCAAGCGAGAGGACCTTGGTTCATTTCCTGGGCAGGGCACAACCTTAGGCAAGTTTCCTTACTCCACACACACGCCTCTGTTTACCGAGCGGTAGGTAGGAACCCGGTTGTTAGTCGATTGGGGAATTGCTTTTCCAGGGGTAATAATCCCTCCAAAAAATAAAATTTAAAAATATAATAATTTGGTCACTCAATCCACGACTATTTATGGGAAGATGTGATAAGGTGCTATATCAAGTGCAAGGATTATTATTATTATTATTAGGTCCCCCCTGCCTTTTCAGGCGTATGTTAAAGATCCTGTACAAAACAGAGAGAAAGAGAAGTGGGAGTTTCTCTCAGTTCGCTGGCCAACCACGCTCCAGATAAAATTGTTCAATCATTTCATGGATATTTATGGGATATTTGCTATGCACAAATTAGTTGCTACATTTTCACTGCACTTGACATCAACACCTTTGCTGTCCTTTGATGTTGTGTCACATGTAAGATTTTGTTATTCTGATGGGATCGTGCTCCCACGATTGGATAATGTTCACCCATTTGAGACTCATCAATAGTGCAAAAGATTAACATTCATTCGATTTGTTAGTCTCATTGATTCAAGCAGACGCTCATTTTAATTGACAGAAACAAATGATTCCACTTACATCCCGTCATGTAGAGTGTTCAGTCAGAGGATGTGACAAACACCCTGTCTTCATACCAAATAATAATCCTTGCATTTGATATAGCACCTTATCACATCTCCTCAAGAACATAATACCATAAGCCGTAGGAGCAGGAGTAGGCCATTCGGACCCTCGAGCCTGCCCCGCCATTTAATAAGATCATGGCTGCTCTTCTAACCTAATCCATTCACCCGCCCTATCCCCATATCCCTTAATCCCTTTATCCTTTAGATATCTATCAACCTCAGTCTTGAATATGTTCAAGGACTGAGCATCCACAGCCTTCTGGGGCAGAGACGTCCACAGATTCACTACCCTCTGAGTGAAGAAACGTTTCCTCAACTCAGTTCAAAAAGGCTGACCCTTAATCTTGAGACTATGACCCCTAGTTTTAGATTCTCCAACCAGGGGAAACAGTCTCACGGCATCCACCCTTAAGAATCTTATAGGTTTCTATAAGATCACCTCTAACTCCTCTATATTCTAGAGAATATAGGCCTAGTTTACTCAACCTCTCTTCATAGGTCAATCCCCTCATCCCAGGAACAAACCTGGTGAATCTACGCTGCACCCCCTCTAAGGCGAGTATGTCCTTTCTTAAATAAGACGTCTCAAAGCGCTTCACAGGATACACTGTAAAGTGAATTGACAAAATATTTTGTGGACGAAAGACGGCAGCCAATTGTGCACAGCAGCGTCCCACAAACAATCGTGGATTGAATGACCAATTATTTTTTTTTGAAGCCATTATTATCCCCGGAAAAACAATCTACCAATCGACTAGAAACCGGGTTCCTATTTATTGCTGGGTAAACAGAGGCGTGCGTGCGGGAAACTTGCTCAAGGTTTCGCCCTCCCTGGGGATCAAACCCAGATCTTCTCGCTTGCGAGGTGAGAGCTCTAATCACTGAGCTACGGGACACCACAAGGGATTGTGAGGTGGGAAGGTGAGAGGGGCTTGAGGATTAAGAGCGTCGAGACCACATTTTGAGACATAGCTTGAAAGAGGTCAAATTAACATTAAAAGTGATGTAAACCTCGACGGCTTTGTTGGATGGTTCCACATCTCGGAGTCGATCAATCACAATATGAACATGAGTCTGACTCGCAGACAGACACATCCCAGGCAAGCTGCAGTTGTGAACGCCCGTAGGCTCGCAGTGATTTAAGGCTGGGTCTTATATTAGAAACAGATGCCCTGATACATTAATGTGACATTGCCATTCCCGCACCAGTCATCTTTGTGACTTCATGCAATGAGATTGACAATTACTGTGGAATTACGGCCAATTGTCTCCTACCAGGAACCCAAGTAATATCTGCCCAAGGTTAATATCATGTGATTCCTCATTGTCGGGAAGGAAGGGAAGAGAGAGCGGGAGAGAGAGAGAGCGAAAGAAAAGGAGAAATAGAGTCCTGTAGCTCAATCCACTGCTGTTTGTGGGGACGCTGCTGTGCGCAATTGGCTGCCGCGTTTCGTCCGCAAAATGTACAGTCAATTCGCTTTACAGTGTATTCTGTGAAACGCTTTGAGACGTCTCGAAGATGTGATAAGGCGCTGTATCCAATGCGAGGATTCTTTATTTTTATAAAAGACAGAGAAAGAGAAAAACAAAGGGAGAGGTGGGGTGAGATCTGGTTTTTATATCACCGGTCTGGGATGGATTCAAACAAGGATGTAAAAAATAATGATAATAATCCTTGCAGTTAATATGAGGGAATGTGTCCCTCATTAACCCATCAACTTTAACCCATCATCCTCTACCCCATTTTCTTCTTTGTCTCCCTTGCTCTGCCTCCTTCCCCTCTCTGTCAGCCCTTATAAGCCTCTCCCTCCCAACATGCTCCCAGTTCTGACGAAGAGTCGTGGACCCGAAACGTTGACTCACTTTCCTTTCTTCATAGATGCTTCCCAGCGGCTTCTGTCTTTGTCTCGCATTTGATATAGCGACTTATCACGTCTTCGAGACGTCTCAAAGCGCTTCACAGCATACACTGTAAAATGGATTGACTGCATATTTTGTGGGTGAAACACGGCAGCCAATTGCGCACAGCAGTCAAACAGTCGTGGATTGAGTGACCAAATTGATTGATTGATTGTTTTGAAGGGATTATTACTCCTGGGAAAGCGATCCGCCAATCGACTAACAACCTGCTCGTGGTGTTGTGGAGTAAGGAAACTTGCATAAGGTTTCCCCCTTCCCCCCGGCTCGGAATCGCGCTCGCCACTGTCAAGCGCTCAGGAACGCCACCCTGCATGAGGGGAGATATATAAATGCAACTTGTCGTTCTCGCTTGCGAGGCGAGTGCTCTAACCACTGAGCTACAGGAGTCCATAACTTGAATCCATTCGGTGGAAAGGAACCCTCCCATGCTGTAGTTGCCTAAGGCTCTGTGGTTAGCACTATGTTTATCAGTGAGTTCTGAAGCCAGGCCTTCAGCAACCAGAAATATCAGCTGAGCCTGAATCACATAGACATCCTTTGCCTTTGACTCTTGCCTTTGAAATCTGCATAAAACGGCATGAATCAATCGGAGAAAATTGGCAGGTTACGGAGAATAAAATACACACCAGCCAGTCGTTTGGGAGGTGGGTGGGATTGGGGCGGCGGTGGGGGGGAGAGGAGTAAAGAATAATTTGCAAGGATCAATGGCAGTTGTATTTGCGCAAGACCTCAATGAGCAGTTGAAGGAATGAGTTCTTTCAATTGGGGAAAAAGTCCGCAGGCAAAGGCCAGTGTCTCTGCATTCCAGTCGACACCGAGATGGGAATTAAGTTATTTAAAAGAAGCGCACGTTCTTGAGATTCACTCAGCAATTCATCATTTCCCTTCTCCCTGCTGGGCTCTCTCTCACCACCCCACCTTCCTCCCCCCCCCCCCCCCAACTTCTCCGCTTCCTATTTGTACAGAACAAATCCTTCGCCTTGTATTGCACCGGAACAAATGACATCTAAGCAACTTTGTATTTTAGGGAACGATTGCGTAGAGGTTTAACCTCTGAGTCACAGCTTTGAGACAGGAGAATAAACAGCGTGAAATTGAATCTTCCGCAGATGCTAATGGTTCTGATGTGAGCGTGCTGGATACTCCCTAGACGGATTGTTATGAATCACTTTGCTCAAATAAGGTGGAAGTTATTCTCCTTCCTCCCCTCGTCCGACTTTCTCCCCTCCTTTCAAGGAGGAGTTTGCTCAGATTTGGGTGTGATAATAAGCAATAATAATAATAATCCTTGCATTTGATATTGTACCTTATTACCCCTGGAAATGCAAATTGACTGTATATTTTGTGGGCGAAACTTGGCAGGCAGTTGCGCACAGCAATGTCCAACAAACAATCGTGGATTGAGTGACCAAATTATTTTATTTATTTTGAAGGAATCATTAGGCCAGGAAAAGTGATCCGCCAATTGGCTAAACACCAGGTTCCTACTTACTGCTCGGTAAACAGCGACATGTGGAGTAAAGAAACTTGTCCAACGTTTCGCCCTGCCTGGGAATCGAACCCAGGTCCCCTCGCTTGCGAGGCAAGCGCTCTAACCACTGAGCTACAGGACAAGATATTACTGTTGGCCAAAATACCTTGTCTGATTAGTCCGTGTTGGCTTGAGACACTGCGGCGTTACATACACGAAATCCAGTTAACAAATTGGTTAGAGCACTCGCCTCGAAAGCAAGAGGACCCAGGTTGGATTCCGGGACAGGACAAAACTTTAGGGAAGTTTCCAGAACCTGGTTGTTAGCTGATTGACCGATCACTTTTCCGGGGTAATAATCTCTTCAATAAATAAATAATATTAATAATATGGTAATTTGGTCACTCATTCCACGACTGTTTAATAATAATAATCCTTGCATTTGATATAGCGGTTTTCACGTCTTCTCGACGTCCCAAAGCGCTTCACAGAATAGATTATAAAGTGAATTGACTGTATATTTTGTGGGCGAAACACGGCAGCCAATTGCGCACAGCAGCGTCCCCACAAACAGTCGTGGATTGAAATGACCAATTTATTATTGTTTTTGTTTTAGGATGGATTATTATTAGGCGTGTGGGGTAAGGAAGTAAGTAAGTTTGTGGGACACTGCTGTGCGCAATTCGCTGCCGTGTTTCGCCCACAAAATGTATAGTAAATTCACTTTGACCAGTTTGATTTGGGGGGGGGGGGGGGGATTGTTGGCCAGGACTCTGAGAACGAGAAACTCATTTCTTTTTTTTTGGATAGCACCACGGGATCTTTAACATCCACCTGAACCAATAAACGGGATCTCTGTTTAACGTTTCATCCGGAGGACAGGTAGCGCCTTATAACGTCGTTGAGAGATCTCAAAGCACTTCACAGAGATTTTCTGTGAAGTGTGATGACCGTACGTTTGTAGTTTAATTGGGTATTAGGATATTAATGGGTGGAATAAAAAATGATTCAATAAAATGGCTTCCTCCTATGTTCCTCTCGTAGGGAAACAAGCGGGTAAGAGTTGGTCAAATGTCGTTTTGTTCACTCTGTCCTTAATTGCTCGCTCAGCAATCGCTGGCGATTAATGGCAGGTTTCTGCAGTGCTCTCATTTCAGAGAAACACTGAACCCATTATCGGCACACTTGAAATTATTTCAAGCACTCTCCAGTCATAGAGATAGGTACATCCACTAGTCAAGTCCTCAAAATAAAATTGACTGTAATAATTGCAGACAGGGACACATCAATGCTTCTGAATCAAAGGCTTTTTTTTTCCCCCTTCACTTCCCGCAAACAGCCCGTGGATTGAGTGACCAAATTATTTTTTTTTTTTACATTTATTTTGAAGGCATCATTAGCCCCAGGAAAGCGATCCGCCCATCGACGGACGACCGGGTTCTTACTTACTGCTAGGTAAGCAGAGGCGTGTGTGTGCGTGTCTGGAGTAAGGAAACTTGCCCAATGTTTCGCCCTGCTGTGAACTGAACCCAGGTCGTTTCGCTTGTGTGATGAGCGCGCTAACCACTGAGCTACGTGACTGCAGAATCCCAATTATAGGATGATGTGATTGAGGCGCTTGAGGTAATGAAGGAGAGTTGTCAATTTGGACAGGGGCACCATTCTTCCCTGCAGTGGCAGAGGGATGGAGCTAAAGCAAGCGGTTCATTGCAACCAAGCGTCAAACGAGCTCAGTTGGTAACCTGTTCTCAATCCTCAATCTCGTCTCAATCCACGACTGTTTGTGGGGACGCTACTGTGCGCAATTGGCTTTCGCGTTTCGCCCACAAAATATACAGTTGATTAACTTTACAGTATGTTCTGTGAAGGGCTTTGAGACGTCTCGAAGACGTGATAAGGCGCTATAATAAATGAAAAGATTATTACTATTATTATAATAAGAACATAAGAATTTGCTCGACAAAGGAAGAACAAGGTCTATCTGGTTTGCCTTGCACCATCCTGGCAGTCGCTTGACATGTCGTGGCCCAGACTAAACATAACATAATAATAATAATCATCCTTGCATTTGATATAGCACTTTCCACGTCTTCTAGACGTCTCAAAGCGCTTTACAGGGTATACTGTAAAGTGAATTGACCGTATATTTGTGGGCGAAATATACTGTATTATCCCGAGATATTATTTTCAAGCAGAAATCTATCTAATTTGTTCTTAAGACAATTGACATTCTCTGCTTCCACCGTCTCCCTAGAGAGCCATAAATTTACTACTCGCTCACTGAATTAGTTTCCACAGACTTGTTCTGAATATATCTTCTTATCCTATCTGGAGCAACGCACTTCGATAATCCGGTCTCAAAGGCTAAAATCAGACGGAATTTCAGGACTCTGATCTCACGGTGCCGAGCTACCCTTCTGCTTTCTGCCTCTCTCTCCCGCGCTCTCGCTTTCTGAATTCGATTTTGTTATCAAAACCCGAGCCCCAGAGAGGTTATGAATACACAATAGAGATTAATTTCATTAATTATTCAGCATTTAATGATTCCAATATTCGCTGCGTCTCAGTTTATAGGGCAACTAAAAGATTATCTCGTACACGCCGTGTGTTCTGTTCACACAAATTGCCGGCCCGCCCCAGAGACAAGTGCACTTCTCGTACCTTCTGCGAGCTGCTCTCCACCTCTCTCGTGTAAATGAGGTTCAAATATAGTAATAAGCAAATAGCTCCAACAATTATGAGGAGCACTAACATTATTTTCTCCAGCACGAACAGGAGTCCTGTAGCTCAGCCGTTAGAGCACTCGCCTCGCAAGCGAGAGGACCCGGGTTTGACTCCTGGGCAGGGGGCGAAACGTTTGGGCAAGTTTCCTTACTCCGCACGCGAACACTTACACACACGCCTCTGTTTACCTAGCGGTAAGTAGGAACCCGGTTGATTGGCGGATCGCCTTTCCGAGTTTAATAATCCCTTCAAAAATATAAAATAAATAAACAAAAATAATAATAGCTTGGTCATTTAATCCACGACTGTTGGTGGAACACCGCTCTGCGCAATTGGCTTTCGCTGTTGCACCTACAAAATGTACAGTCAATCCACTTGACAGAAAATATCCTGTGAAGCGCTTTGAGACGTGGCAAAGACGTGATAAGGCGCTATATCAAATGCAAGGATTATTGTAGAGAGAGCTGGGAAGGCTCAGCAGGCCAGAGCAGCATCTATGGAGAAAGGAAAGTGAGTCAACATTTCGGGCCCTTCGTCAGAACTAGGGCACGTTGGGAGGGGACGGTTTTTGAGGACAAGTTGAGGGGGGGAGGCAGGACAAGGACGACAATGAAGACAAAAAAGAAGACAAACAACAACAACAACAACAACAAGATTCCATTTATAAAGCGCCTTTCACGTCAGGAGGACGTCCCAAGGCGCTGCACAGTTGGGTCATGACCCGAGCAGGGGGGAAATGGTCAGGGTGAGGGGAGGGGGCGAGGAGGGGGGAAATGGTCAGGGTGAGGGGAGGGATGGGAGGGAGCGAGAAGGGGGAAGAGAGTCGAGAGGGGAGCTGAAGGCTCGGTCAAAGAGAAAGGTCTTGAGACCGGCCTTGAAGGAGGAGAGGGAGGAAGCGGCGAAGGCACTGGGGGATGGAGTTCCAGAGCCTCGGGGCTGAGAGGCTGAAGGCCCGACCACCAATGGTAGGGCGATTGGGGCGGGGGACGTGGAGCAGACCGGAGCCGGAGGAACGGAGGGTACGGGCAGGTAGGTAGGGGGATAGTAGGTTGGAGAGGTAGGAAGGAGCGAGGCCGTGAATGGCCTTGTAGGTGAGGATGAGGATCTTGAAATCAAAATTACATTTATAGACCGCCTTTCAAAAGGGTTAAACATTCAGGTGTCGGGGTCCGAGTATGGGGGAAGGGTTGGTGTAGGGGTGAGGGAAGGCAGAGAGGTGGGAGGGCGACCGAAGGCACGATCGAAGAGAAGGAGAGAATGTGTTAGTCGATGGGTTAAAGAGGTGATAGTAGCGTTAAAAAAAAGGTGTGGTGGGGGGGGGTGTTGAAACAAAACTGGGGAGAAGAGGTGTTAATAATGCAGAACAGGCAACACACCAGAGAGAGGCAAAGAGTGTCTGGGGTGATGATTGCACTGATAACAGAAGATAACTCTTCTGGTAACAGAGAGAGGGGGAGTGGGGGGGTGCGAAGGTGAGCTGTTATGGTCTGAAGTGGCTGAAATTGATATCGAGGCCAGAGGGCTGTTTTTGTTTCAGACTCCAGCATCTGCAGCATGTTGTGTTTCGTGCAAGGATTATTATTATTATTATTATTACTACTTCAGTTTGGTTCATCAATTTCCGTGCATTTTTGCTCGGTTTACCAAGCACCAAATTGACGCACAGGTCTTGCAAACGGTGGGGTAGGGGGGGGTCACACGGTGTAGGGTTGACACTCCAGCACCATCCTTCAGACTGTCTCACCCTTAGCAAAGAGCAGAGCAAGTGAGCACCTTAAATCAGGGTGTCAGCCTGCCTTGCCGCCCCTCCTCTTCTTCTGTAACCATTAACACATCCTCTGGTTCTTAGACATGTCTGTTCGTTCTATAATTCTCCCCCACCACCCCCCCCCCCCCCATTGCCTTTTAACGCCTAATAATAATCCATCTAAAACAAAACAATAATAAATTGGTCATTTTCAATCCACGACTGTTTTGGGACGCTGCTGTGCGCAATCGGCTGCCGCGTTCGCCCACAAAATATGCAGTCGCTACACTTTATGTGATGTCCCTGTGAAGCGCTTTGAGATGTCTCGACAACATGATGAGGCGCTATATCAAAATGCAAGGATTATTTTATCAAATGACTGTGAAGAAATGCCTCATCCATAAAAAAAGACAGGATTTTTCCTGAAGCAAACATTTGATTGCCAAATATTTGGCATAAACTTCGAGTGGGTCTAGTTGATACTACAAACTACTTGTGATTTGCAGAGTGACTGCCCTCGCTTTTAGTCTTCCCTGTCTGCCTTCACGTCCCCCGCCTCGCTCGCCCCACTATTGGCAGGTGGGCCTTCAGCCATTCTGCCCCCACTCTCTGGAACTCCATCCTGCAGTCCCTCCGCCTCACGCCCCACCCCCCACCCCTCCCTCTCTTGCCTCCTTCAAGACCCATCTCAAGACCCTCCTCTTCGACCGTGTTTTCGATCTCCCCGCTTCCCCCACTGCCCTCCACCATCCCCGAGCCCGATCCCCCCCCCCAGCTCGGGTCCGTAACTCTGTCTGTCCAGCGCCTTGGGGCATCCTCCCGACGTGAGAAGCGCTTTACAACTGTAATTTTGTTGTTGTTCTTGTTCTTGTTCTCTTCCCTTTCGCCACAGTAATATTCTAACACCTTTTACAGTTTAGGTACTTTATAGATGTCATCTGGTCAGCCAAGATTAAATTGGAACCCAGGCTCTCTCTCCCTTGCTGCGATGCTCATTTATTTAACGAGCTCTCAGTAATGTTTGATGAGCCCTTTTGTAGCATGTGGGGAATTGTGTCTGGTGGGAAGAATAAGAGGAGAGTTGACAGGTGAATGATGAAACTTGGGCTTGGGGGGGGGGTTTGAAGAAAGATGATAATAATAATAAGAAGAATAATCCTTGCATTTGATACAGCGCCTTACCACGACATTCAGATGTCTCAAAGCGCTTCACAGAATATACTGTAAAGTGAATTTTAACTGTGGGCGAAACACGGCAGCCAATTCCGCACAGCCGCGTCCCACAAACGGTCTAAGTCACCGATTTATTATTATTTATTTTTTCGAAGGAAGTATTAGCCCCGGAAAAGCGATCCACCGATCGACTAACAAGCGGGTTCCTGCTGCCTGCCAGGTAAACAGAGGGTAATAACAAGACAGCGAATTCCCCTCGCACCTCAGCTCCTAACACCAAGAGAACAGGGTTGGCTGGCCGACCTCTTTTTTTAATTTATATATATATATATTTGTTACGAAAACTAAATGGCAATAAGGTGTGTGGAAATTGGTTGAGCCGGTGATTCTTAGATTAATTCGTAGCAGACAATGGGCGAGGAAGTTCTTTTTGTCACTGACGAACAGAACTATTAGCTAACTAGTGCAGCTAACCCGATGTACATCAGTTCCTCTGCCTTTTTGGCTGAGGCAGTGGTGCGAGGCGAGGGAACTCAAGGCAAGGGCAAAGAGGACAAAGGCGATAGGAACACATCCGTAGCGAGAAAGATTAACAGAGCAGCCTTTGATTCCAGCAATCCTCTTTGGCCCTTTTGCACATTATTTTAATTTCAATTTAATAATCCTTGCATTTGATATAGCGCCCTTATCACGTCTTCGAGACGTCCTAAATCCACTGCGCAGAATATACTGGAAAAGTGAATTGACTGTATGTTTCATGGGCAAAACGCAGCAGCCAATTACACGCAGCAGCGTCCCACAAACAGTGATGGATTGTCTGACCAATTTATTATTTTGTTTTTTTGAAGGAATTATTACGCCTGGAAAAAACATTTGTCAATCCAGTAACAGCCGGGTTTCTACCGACTGCTGGGTAAACAGAGGCGTGTAGAGTAAGGAAACTTTCCCAGCGTTTCGACCTGCCCGGAATCGAACCCAGGTCCTCTCGCTTGCGAGGCGAGCGCTCTAACCACTGAGCTACGATATCCAACACCTCTGTTTACTTCAAGACCCGGAGGCAAGGGAGCCTCCTCTTCGGCTGTGCCTTCGGCCACCCTTCTACCCTCACCCTCCCTTGCCCTCCAACCCCTCCCCGATCCCAACCCCCAGCTCGGGTCCAAATCCCTGACTGTCCAGCCCCTTGGCACGTCCTCACGACATGACAGGCACTATACAAATGTAATATTGTATTGTACCGAGCAGTTAGTAGGAACCCAGTTGGCAGATCGCTTTTCTCGATTGCAAGGATTAAAATGAGATAAGGCTTATTGATAAAATACTGATGTTCCCCTTTACGTTACAGAGGGAATGTGAAAATGAGAGACAAGCATAGAATCCATCCATCACCAGATTTGATTTCCAAGTTGACCTCTGTTCTTCCGCAGCCACCACATTCGTCTGCCAACACTGAAAAATGTGTGGATAAAGTCACGGCTATTCTTCGCGAGCCAAACCCAGTTGCGCGGAATATCAGGTTAGAGGATTCAGCCCACACGCACTTTTTGGTCCCAATTCTTTTGTTGTTGTGTTACACAGTAATAATCCTCGCATTTGTTATCCCGTCTTATCGCGTCGTGGAGATTTCTCAAAGCACTTCACGGGGATACACAGTACTGTTAAAAAGTGGATTGTTAATGCATTTTGCGGGTGAAACGCGGCAGCCAGTTACAAGCAGCGATGCAAGTGTAATGAATTGCAGGTACGGGTTCAGAGAGACACCTAAAAGGACCGATTAATTAATTAATTAATCAACGCAGCCATTTTAAATCGGATGGTAAGCACATAATTGAGGTCGCCCGCAATTGCCTCTTGCGCGCCAGGCACCTGACCCACGGATTTGCACCTGGCTTTCGCGCATCACACGTGAAACACCTCTTTAGTAAATGCTGCATATTTTTTTCACGTACGATTCGAACGCTGTGCGTAATACATGTGCATCACACGTGACGTAGAAGCACGCATGCTTGCACATGATCTTTTCACGGCTCACGGCACGGGTGGGATTAAACAGGGTTAAGGCAAACTCGACCCACCACACCACCCCACACACACACACACATTCGCACACAGTGCACATCCCCACAATGTAACGTGCTTCTCTAGCGGTCGTTAAACACTGACAGATGCCAGATAGTCGCAGGCCACTTAAGCGTATTCGGATGACAGACACCGACTGTCACACTCCGCGTTTTGGCTCAGTGCAATTAAAAAGCAACATGTTCCCGTGACAAACTGTTCATTGCGATTCTAACTACACAACAAATAAAAACTTGTTACAGATTCAATAATTCTTCAGCGCCTCCTGCTCCAAACTTCGCCGCAGATGCTGGCAGACAAGCTGTTATTTCCCGATTATCGCTGCAGGCTGAGGCTCCGAGACTGCTCGTCTCTTCAGTCAGATTTATTTCAACGCGAAACCCTTCCCGTCGTTCACTCTGCTCCCACGCAGCTCCCTTTATAATTGGATCTAAATGGGTTTGATGAATATTCATCGTTTGACCCAAGAGCTGTACTGCTGGTGGGGCTGTCCTTCAGATCAGACATTAAACCGAGGTCCTGTCTAGGTATCGGGTGAATGTTAAAGCTCGTGCGACACATTGACATTAAAAACAATAATAAATCCTTGCGTTTGATCCAGCGCTTTCTATCACGTCTTCGAGGCGTCTCAAAGCACTTCGCGGGAAGTACTGTTAATAATAATCCTTGCATTTCATATAAAGCTTTTCACGTCTTCTCGACGTCTCAAAGCACTTCAGAGAATATGCTGTAAAGTGAATTGACCGTATATTTGTGGGCAAAACGCAGTAGCCAATTGCGCACAGCAGCGTCCCCACAAACAGTTGTGGATTGAAAATGACCAATTTATTATTGTTTTGTTTTGGAGGGATTATTATTAGGCGTGTGGGTGGAGTAAGGAAACTTGCCCGAGGTTTGGCGCTGCCTGGAATTGAACCCAGGTGTCTCGCTTGCAAGGCGAGCGCTCTAACCACTGAGCTACAGGACTCCACAAGTGAATTGACCGTAGAGTTTGTGGGCAAAACGCGGCAGCCAATTGCGCCCAGCGACGATACCGCAAAGAGCCGAGGGTTGAAGTGACCAATTTATTATTGTTATCTTTTTTTAAGAAAGGAATTCTTACTCCCGACTTATTACAAGATTGTTGGCCAGGGCACTAAGGGGAGAGAGAAATTCCCTTCTCTTTTCAAATAGCGCCACGGGCTATTCAGAACAGGAAGACAGGAACTCGGTTTAACGTCTCATCCAGAAGGCGGCACCTCCGACAATGCAACACCGCAACTGCACTGGAGTGTCAGCATTCGCTGCACAAGTTGTGTGTATTTTTCGTAAGATTAACAAGCCCATCGGTCACACAGTCGTCTCTAATTCACGTCACGTCTCAGCTTTTTAATTACGCAGCCATCCATTCCGCTGCCTCCCTCCCTTTGTCCCCCACCGGACATTGACTGGAAGTCAAGTTCAGGAGATACCTACAAACCCGAGCACAGAGATCTTAACTGCCTGAACTCTGCGACTACACCTGAGGAAATGCAAGCTCCGTTATTCCTCTCTCCAGGACTCTCAATCCAGCTCATTGCATCTGTTAGTTGGTGAACAGATGGACAGACGAGATGATTTCAAAACCGACACACTCCATCTCCCTTTCCCAACTACCGACACCCCCCTGCTCCACTTCTATTCCCTTCATCAGCTGGAGCCGATCGAGAGAGAAAGGAGTAATGAAAACCTGCCATTTGTTATTCAGCATGTAAAACATTCTTAAAAATTAACACCTCGCAAAGCGTCAGGGTGGAATTAGACAGCCGAGTTTCACTGCTCAGGAGATTCCACTCCAATTTGTCAGAGTGCCGTGAGACCGTTTATCTTGTTCGAGTCGTTGCGTCTTAATAATAATTATAATAGTGATGATAATAGTCCTTGCTTTTGATATGGCGCCTTATCACGTCTTCGAGACGTCTCAAAGCGCTTCATCGCAGGGTATATACTGTAAAGTGGAGTGGCTGTGTGTTTTGTGGGCAAAACATGGCAGCTCATTGCGCACAACAGCGTCCTACAAACAGTCGTGGACTGTAAATGACTGTTTATTTTTTTTGGAAGGAATTATTAGCCCTGGTAAAGCAATCCGCCAATCGACTAACAACCGGGTTTGCTGTGGTGCAAAGTGGTGCAAAGCTGCATTTGCCTGTAAAATATACAGTCGCTACACTTTATGGTAAATGCTGTGAAGCACTTTGGAGTGATGAGACACTGTATTAAGCACAAGGATTATTACCACACATTACATTTCTGTGGTTGTATGAATATTAACCCCTAGCCTACAAAGAATCATGGAATTATACAGCACAGAAGGAGGCCATTCAGTCCATCGTGTCTGTGGCAGCTCCTTGAAAGAGCTGTCCAATTCAACCCCACTTCCCTGAAACACTAGTAAATTGGATCAACAACAACTTACACTTATATAGCATTAATATGATATATATATATATTTATATATTGCATTTATATAGTGGCCTTCATGCTGGTTAGGGTCCTGGAGAGCTTCATAGTGGTGGAGTCTGATCCTGAGCCAGGGGGAGAGGGAGAGGGGAGGTGACCTTAAGCACGATTGAAAAGGAAGTGATTTAGATGGGATTTGATAGTGTAGAGGGAGGGGGCGAGGTGGAGGGGTGGTTGAGGGAAAGAGTCCCAGAGTTTCGGGGCGAGGTGGCCGAAGGCACGGCCACCGATGGTGGAGCGGAGGAGGGGACGAGGGACAAACGGGAGGACGGAGCGTACCGAGCAGAGGCAGCGGGCGGCGGAGAGTGGTTGGAGGGTGGAAGAAGGTGGGGTAGGGTAGGGAGGGGTGAGGGAATGAAGTGATTTGAAAACGGCAAAATCTTTGACAAAGAAAACGAGGATCTTTCCTATCCAATTCTCCCACCAAAACGAACTAATGGGAAGCTTCAGTGTGACTGACAGTGGCTCGAGGCTCAGCCGTGCTCGCCACTGGATTATGGCTGCCAAAACTCATTTGACTTAAGTCCCTCACAGCTGTCAGAAAGGGCAGAACTTGATCCCTTGCTTAGGAACCAGGATCCAAGAGGTAAAAAAAAGTACAGTGAATCCCAGCCCAGCTTTAATCGCTTCAGATGTAAAAGTTTCTGCTTCGAAAATCTTTTTTACGGCACTGCATTTAGGGGGGGAAAAAAAAACTTCTCTGTGTCGTTAACTCTTAGCGTCATCGTGTCTCCCGGGCAGGGTGAAAGGCAAGTTTCCTTTACTCCGCACGCACGCGCACGCACACACACACACCCGCCTCTGTTTACCGAGCAGTAAGTAGGAACCCGCTTGTTAGTCGATTGACTGATTGCTTTTAGGGGGTAATAATCCCTTCAAAAAAAGGGTAATAATAATGGATTGGTCACTTCGATCCACGACTGTTTGTGGGGACGCTGCCGTGCGCAATTGGCTGCCGCGTTTCTCCCACAAAATATACAGTTAATTCACTCTGCAGCATATCCTGTGAAGCGCTTTGAGGCGTCTCAAAGATGTGGTGAGCCGCTGTATCGAATGCAAGGATTATTATTACTATTGTATCAACGACAGCAACTACGGCTTGCAAGTCTTGTTAGCAGCGCCGTGGGATCTTTAACGTCACCTGAACAGGCGGACGGGACCTGGGTTTAACGTCTCATCAGAAGGACGGCACCTCCGATAACGCAACCCAAGCCCACAGCGCACTGCATTGGAGTGTCGGCTTAAGCTGTGTGATTCCAAGCCCCGATGTGGGGGCTTGAACCTTCTGTTTCAGAGGCGAGAGCCAGCGCCGTTCACACCGAGCCAGGCTGACACGCTACACCGCTTGATGCTGACGTACGAGAGGTCACACTGCTGTGAGAACACGAACAGAGCAGAGTAATCTCTCAGAGAGAGCCTGACAGCGTTACTGTGAAGCAGACAGAACGAAGCCACGGGGCGGAGAACACATGGCAGCCTGTCTGCGGACAGCATCGTTAGACACGAGATGGAAACGTGGAATAGGGTGGTCATTAAGCAAACTGGAAAGACTGCCTCTGAGGCACGAAAATCCATGCTTAGCCTCAGCCTGCGAGACCCACTCCGCTTGTAAAGATGGTCGCGAAACGATAGGGAAATCATGGACGCTGGTCTTTATCTGAATCGATGCTCTCTGGATCAGCGCTGGAGGGAGAGAGGCACACAGTCGCAGGAGGGGCTAGCCTTCGAGATCAGATCCTAAAAATAAGGTCAAAGTCCCCGGCTTCTGGATTTTCAATGAATTTAAGGCTTTATAATAAACCACAATAAATCCTGGGACGTGGCTTTGAGACCTTCCTCCAAACATGAAAGGCACCGTAAGGAAATTCAAGGATTATTATTATTATTATTATTATTATTATTATTATTATTATTATTATTATGTGCTTAATTTAATACTAGGAAACTCCAGAAATTTCACCCGTACATTCTGGAGTGTCCCTACATCAAAAACTGGCAATATATCAACAACTTGCAATTACATACCGCCCTTCACATAAGGATAACCATAATATTAAGAATAATAATCCTTGCATTTGATACAGCGCCTTATCACATCTTCGAGACGTCTCAAAGCGCTTTGCAGGATATACGATGAAGTGAATTGACTGCTTTGCAGGTGAAACGCAGCAGCCAATTGCGCACGGCAGCGTCCCAAAAACTGTCGTGGATTGAGCCACCAAATTCTTCTTGTTTTGATTGCCTCAAGCACACCTGACTGATGGTCTCGCACCTCGGAGACTGACTGAGGCTTGTCGGGGTTAAGATTCCATTGGTGAAGACGTCTGGAACTGTCACCACCTTCGTAATCCAAGGCAGAACTAATAAGGGCAACAGCTTTGAGCATCTGCGGGCTGGTTCAGCAGTCGCTGCTTGTTGCAGTGAAAAAGCACCCTTGCTCTGGTGACTCGTGTGCCTTGCTCTGTCTCTCTTGACTGTGTTCAGCTTGGTCCAGATCGCAGCAACCTCTCGCTTCCCGCGTCAGAAGATCGTGAGTTCAGACTGACCCTCTCGCCCTTCAGGCCTTCAGCCTCTCCGCCCCCACCCTCTGGAACTCCGTCCCGCATTCCCTTCGTCTCTCTCCCTCCCTTGCCCTCCTTCAAGGCAGGTCTCGAGTCCCTCCTCTTCAACCCTGCCTTCGGCCACACTCCTTATCCCCTACCCCCACCTCTCTCCACCGCTCCTGATCCCAAGTCCCAGCTCAGCTCCAAATCCCTGACTGTCAAATCCCTGACCTTTGGGAGGTCCTCCCGACGTGTGCGGCGCTGTAGAAATGTAATTTTGTATTCTGTTCTTTTGTAGTCGCTTGTCAATCAATGAATTTGGAAATTAAATCATCCCCCAGGCTGTTTACAGCCCATGGACAGTCAGTTGGACCATCCCGATCTATGTCACGAGCTATGTCAGGACTGTGGAGTCCTGTAGCTCAGTGGTTAGAGCACTCGCTTTGCAAGTGAGAGACCTGAGTTCAATTCCAGGCAGAGGGCGAAACCTTGGGCAAGTTTCCTTACTCCACACAGAGCCTAATAATAATCCCTCCAAAACCAAAAAAACAATAATAAATTGGTCATTTTCAATCTACGACTGTTTGTGGGACATTGCTGTGCGCAATTGGCTGCCGCGTTCGCCCACAAATATACAGTCAATTCACTTTACAGTGTGTTCTGTGAAGCGCTTTGGGACGTCCTCCTGACGTGAAAAGCGCTATATCAAATGCAAGGATTATTATTATTATTATTATTATTAAATCCCATGTTGCGAGTCATTAATTATAATCTTATAACCCGTACGCACCCTCGGCGTCAGGTTCGAACCCCAATTATCCTTCCTCCCCCACAGCCGGTCCCTCAGCAGCACCGCTTTCTTCCACCTCCGACGCATCGCCCGTCTCCGCCAATATCTCACTCCAAAAGCCGCTGAAACCCTGGTCCATGCCTTTGTCACCTCTCGGCTGGACTACTCTAACGCCCTCCTCGCCAGTCTCCCATCCATTACCATCCATAAAATTCAGATCATTCAAAACTCTGCCGCCCACATTCTCATCCGCACGAAACTCCGCTCCCGATCACCCCAGTCCTCGCCAGACTGCACTGACTGCCTATCCCAGAGAGGATCGACTTCGAGATCCTCACCTTTGTCTTCAGATCATTCCACTCCTCTGCACCCCCGACCTCTCTGACTTCATCTCCCTCAGCACAGTACCCGTTGCCTTCGTTCTTCTGGGTCTGGCCTCCTCCTCATCCCCCAAGTCCTCCACTCCACCCTCGGCGGCCGTGCCTTCAGCCACTACGCCCCGAGACTCTGGAACTCCCTTCCTCACTCCCTTCGCCTCGCTCCCTTCCTTCCCATTTTCAGGTCTAGACTGAATTCCTTTCTTTTCGACCGCGTCTTTGGTCACCTCCCCTTCCCCCATCCCCTCCCCCCGGCTCGGCCCCGGGATCCGTTACTCTGAAGCGCTCTGAGATGTCGTCCGACGTGGAGGGCGCTATATAAATCCAAGTTATTATTGTTGTATCTTTCTAAACTTGATTTGACGTAGCGCCTTATCGCGTCTTCGAGGCGTCCCAGAGCGCGTCACAGAGTACGCTGTAAAGTGTAGCGACTGTGTATTTTGTCGCCAATTTTACAACGTATCGGTTGAAGCTTTAAGACGTCTCGGGGACGTGAATAGGCGCCACGTCAAATGCAAGGATGCCAATTATTTTATTATTTTCATTAATTATGCCTGCAGGACGTTTGCCGGCACAAATGTTTGCCCCGGCCAGTTCACCCCACTCGGCTGAAACCACTTGCGAGGATTCTGCGTTAACAGGCAAGGTTTTCTTTCTGCATTGCCCATTTCCTCTTGCTCTAATTCGTCGCTAAACGCAGCAATCTGAGGCCAGGGCTGGGGCCTTTGAGTTTGTCCTGTTAGTGAAACTTCATTAACCCAAGACTCCATCTGCTCCTAATTCGTTCTTGCTCAACAGCAACAAAAAAAAAACCTCTGCCCAGATAGCATGTGGAGTACATTTCACACCAGCCTGACTCCCCTCTGCGCTCCTTTCTGAGCCAGGAATTAATTTCAGAGCAGCGTCAAAGGACTGCAGTCAAGCCATCAGAGGAATATAACTGTGAATTAATACCGCATTTTATATTCGTGGCAGTGCAATCAATGTCTTCTTCGATATTTCAGCAGGAATGTTTAAGAGGGTGTTAGACGGCTATTTAGTGGGCAGGTTATCGAGGAGATTCAATGTAATTTACATTACACGCAATGCGTTTCCTGTCTGAAAGTGCTTTGAAATGCTGGATGGAACCCTGAGTGGGGGGTGGGAGGATGAAAGCGTGGGCAAAAAGGTACGTTTTGAGACTTATTAATAATACTTTCATTTGATACAGCGCCTCATCACGTCTTCGAGACGTCTCAAAGCGCTTCGCAGGATGCACTGTAAAGTGAATTGACCGTATATTTTGTGGGCCAAACGCGGCAGCCAATTGCGCACAGCAGCGTCCCCCAGAACCAGGCGTGGGTCGAGAGAACAATTTATTATTATTATTATTATTTTGAAGGAATTATAACCCTCGGAAAAGGGATCCGCCGATTGACTAACAGGTTCCTACTTCCTGCTGGGTAAGCAGAGGCGTGTGTTTGCGGAGTAAGGAAACCTGCCCAATGTTTCGCCCTGCCCCGGGAATCGAACCCAAGTCCTCTCGACTGTGAGACGAGCCCCGCTCTAACCACCGAGCGACAGGACTCCACAAAATACTTGATGTACGCCATGTAACAGCTGCTAAAATAGGCATAGGCTATTGCTGTCTACGCAGCTGTGCAGCACTCCTCCAGGATCAGCTTCTCAGACTTTGGGGACACTGTACAATTCATGTAGGTTTGATGTTCCTGTCTGAAATATAAATCAAAGCCAGCGAATTACACCAGCCAGACGTTGTCCACAGTGATCACAGAGCCACCTCCCGTGTCGCCCGGCTAATTAAATAAAAATTCCTGGCAAAATAAAAATAAAAGGGGGAGGAAAAAAAAAGATCAACTCAATACAAAGCAAAAGAGTCCTGTAGAGAGACCTGGGTTTGATTCTCTCTCTCTCACACGCGCCACACACACACACACACACACACGTTTACCCAGCAGTAAGTAGGAACCCGGCTGTTAGTCAATTGGCGGATCGCTTTACCGGGTGTAATAATTCCCTCAAAATAAATAATAAATCATTTGGTCACTCAATCCACGACTGTTTGCGGGACGCTGCTGTGTGCAAAATGGTTGCTGCGTTTCGAGCGCAAAATACACAGTCAATTCGCTTCACGCTATATTCTGTGAAGCGCTTTGGGACGTCTCGACGACGTGATAAGGCGCTATATCAAATGTAAGGATTATTATTATTATTATTGGTTGATTTAGGGTTTCATCGCAGAGATGGGGAGTGTGCTGCTTGTTGTCTGACTAGAACGCACACGTTTGAAAGGCTCTTGATCTGGTTTCGCATTCCCCTCCAGTCTCTGCTTGAAGTCAAAGCTGCGCTTGAGTGCTCGCTTTCTGCCTAATCTGGTTTGGCTCCAGACTTGCAGGGCTGATGGGCTCTGGCGGAGACGCATTTCACGAAGCCTACATCTTCTTACCCGGGGAATGGAACTATCTGTCTTCATTGCGTTTCAACGTGCTCGGTCTCCGTCAGATAAATATTTTCTCTGCCAGCCGAGAGAGTCTCAGTATTGACAGTAACATTTGTCGCGTGGATAATTAGATCTCCGGGAGTAAAGGGTGAATAGCCCGAGACCTCTGACAGCCGGCTTCAAGATGAACATGAGAACGTAAGAATTGCTAGACGACAAAAGACCAAGGTCCGTCTAGTTCACCTTCCAGCTTCCTGATGGTCGCAAGCAAATATGTCCCAAACTACCGATGTACTGTGAGGAGGGGAGTGTGTGTGTATGTGTGTGGGAGTGGTGGTTGGGTGGAGGGGTAGAAGCATTTGATAGTAAATACATTTATTGTGAAATATGGAGTCCTGTAGGGTAACGGTTAGCGCTCTCAGAGAGGACCCTGTTTTAATTCACGGCCCGGGCAACACCTTAGGAAAGTTTCTTTACTCCACATGCCTCCGGTTATCTGGCAATAAGTAGCTGCTAGGTAAAGAGAAGCGTGTGGAGTAAGTAAAATCACTTCAAGTAACTAAGTTAAATAAATATAAACAAACAAACAGTTTGATCACTCAATCCACGACTGTTTGTGGGACGCTGCTGTGCGCAATTTATTGGCTGCTGCGTTTCACTCACAAAATACAGTCAATCCACTTTACAGTATATTCTGTGAAGCGCTTTGAGACGTCTCAAAGACGCGATAAGGCGCTGTATCAAATGCAAGAGATTATTACTATCTTAACGTGTTGTGACCGTGTGTATGTGAGCACGACGGTCAATTTGCGTAGAGCAATATCAAGCAAACAGCCACAAAGTCAACGCCAAGTATATCTGAAGGGACTGAAGGTCAGGACACTGGCCGTTAAACCGAACGGGATCTTTAACGTCCACCTGACCAGCAGAAATACAATGCAATACAATACAAAATGACATTTACACAGCATCTTTCACATCGGGGGGATGACCCAAGGCGCTGGACAGTCAGGGATTTGGACCTGAGCGCAGTATTGGGATCAAATAGGCCCGGTGGCCGGGAGGGTGGAGGGTAGGGAGGGTGACCGAACCCGTGGTCGAAGAGGAGGGTCTTGAGACGTGCCTCGAAGGAAGCAAAGGGAGGGAGGGAGCGAGGCGAAGGGGAATGTGGGATGGCGTTTCAGAGGGTGGGCGCAGAGAGGCTGAAGACACGACCGCCGATGGTGGGGGTGAGCCAGCCGGGGGCACGTGGAGCCGGCCGGAGCCCGCTGAGGGGAGGGAGCCGGCAGGTTGATAGGGGTTCAGCAGGTCACAGAGGTAGAAAGGAGCCAGGCTGTGGAGGGGTTTGAACTCTAGCCTCTGAATGAACCTCTCGGGCAAAGGACGGCACCTCCAACAATGTGGGGCTCCCACCAACCCCCCCCCCCGTCTCCCCTCCCCGCCCCAGGACTGTGCTGCAATGCCTCAGCCTGAACTGTGCGGGCAGGGACTTAGACCCACAACCTTTGTGATCCAGAAGGCGAACGCTCTCTACCCACTGAGCCAGGATGAGGCTTTATATAGATTTATGAAGATTAGCACTTAATCCTACAATAGCATTCAGCAAAATACACGGATATTATTTTTTATATGAAAAAAAACCCACGCCAGCAGAGAGAGTCTTTTTTTTTTTGGTCGGGAAATAAATTACCAAGTTGCTCAGGCAGAATTATGTTCGGCCCCAATTAATAACCGTTCTGCCTTTGCATTAAATTACGAAGAAAATTAATAGCTTTTTTTTGGTGGGGGGGGGAAGGTATTCGAAAAGATAATATGTTTTCTTTTTAAGTTTTTCCGCCTTGTTCAGCAAATTCTTTTCATGTTTCTCTTTGGTTCAGTGCAATCTGCTTTCCATATGGTCAGGTGGCAGCAATCCACCTCTCTAAACATCATTTACATAATATCGGGTTTAAAAAGAGCGAGCGAGATCCAATCTCTTTACGAGCCTTTTAGCTGCAAAAGCGAATCTATGATTAAAGGAGTAAATCTTCTTGCTCAAAGACTGCCTTTAACTCTCTGCGGCGGTCAACTAAGATCTACCACACTCCGATGAAGTGTTACAATAATAATAGTAATAATCCTTGCATTTGATATAACGCTTTTGAAGTCTTCTAGACGTCACAAAGCGCTTCACAGAATATACTGTAAAGTGAATTGACTGTATATTTGTGGGCAAAACGCGGCAGCCAATTGCGCACAGCGGCGTCCCCACAAACAGCCGTGGATTGAAGCGACCAGTTTATTATTATTTATTTTTAAAAAATTTTTTTTGCCATTAACCCCAGAAATGCGATCCAAGATCCTCACTCTTCTATTTAAATCTTTTCACGTCCTGGCACCCACCCTATCTCTCCAACCTGCTCTCTCTCCCCGCATCACTACCTGTTGCCTCCGGCTTGAAGGTCACGCTTCAAGACTTTCCTCTTCGATCGTGCCTACGGTCACCTTCCCCCTCCCCCCCCCGGCCCCCCCCCCCAGGCTCTGGGTCATGCTCCGCCAGCGTTAACCGCCCCAGAGGCGACTCCCGGCGCGAAGGGCGCTGTATAAACACAAGTTGTTGTTGTTGTTGTTGAGAGCCCTGGGCTGACATCAAACCAGCTCTGGTGGGTTTTTTTCTCCACTTGAGTCACCCAATTTAGCCCGAGTGACACATTCGCTCACCATATCTTTTAATGCACCTCGTCTCCGAGCCTCTATCTAATTCCCCGATAAAAGAATTGATGGACTCAACTGGGATTTGTGACGGAGTGCTCCACATTCCCACTGCCCCGGGTGTGATGATTTGTTTCGTCTCCCTTACCATCCTCCAGTTTAATTTCCTTCCAGTGATTACCTTAATTGTGCATCTTTCTCATTCCTGGTTCGCAGACCAGTGGAGATAATCGGTTACTGTTTACCCGGTCGTAACTCATTATCGTCTGAATGACCTCTGTCGGGTTGCCATTAACCTTCTTAGTTCTGGTGTATGTATGTCAGTGGTTTAAAAAAACTATCTAAATTCCCCCAAGTCTCTCTTCATGACTTTAACAGTTTGTCTTCGGTAAGCGATACCTCTGCTTATCATGACGCCTCAAATTCATTACCTAACCAGGGTCTGCTCGAAATGGCTGCTGCGCGCAACTGGATGCCGTGACTCGCCCACAAAATATACAGTCACTTCACTATCCAGTAATATCCTGGGATGCGCTTTGAGACGTCTCAAAGACGTGATAAGGCGCTCTATCAAACGCAAGGATTATTTTATTATTATTATTGATTCCAATTCAAGCAATTTCCAGGTGCATCACTGTCAATCTGACACAGAACATTTTCTCCCTGCTTGGTAGCAATTGTTCAATGCTCCGAGATGCTACCGCCGACGACAATAACAACAACAACTTGCATTTATGTAGAGCTCTTCACGCGGGGTAGTGTCCCGGAGCGCTTCACACTGGCGGAGTCTGACCCCGAGCCAGGGGGAGAGGGAGGTGGGGGGAGATGACCGTAAGGGGTACAATATATAGGTCCAAAGGGTCCAAGGGGTACAATATGTAGGTCTGTCCTCTGTGGCCTGCTCCACATCCCCCGCCCGGCCCGCCCCACCATTGACGATCGGGCCTTCAGCCTCTCTGCCCCCAACCTTTGGAACTCCATCCCACCGTCCCTTCACCTCGCTCCCTCCCTTGCCTCCTTCAAGGCGGGTATCAAGCCCCTCCTGTTCGACCGCGCCTTCGATCGCCCTCCTACCCCTACCCTCGCCGGAGGCCTTCTGTGACCTCCGTAATTCTCTGTAAAAAAATGCAATGCGCTAATGAAATGCGTCTCTGACCAAATATTCCTCCCGAAATCCAAATTCGACGCCTCTTCCCCCCACCCACATACACCCACCCATCCCCACCCACACACCCACACGTACACCCACACACCCATCCACAAAAAAATACATACAATAACATTTCCATTTATACGGCAAAATAAATAGTATATAAATGCAAGTTTTTGTTGCTGTTGTTTGTGAGACGTCTCTGTGAGCAGGTTGAACGCCAGACTCGCATCCAGAACCGCAATCCATATTAAATATCAGTTCGTTATTTATTCATTTCCTGATCACGGTTCCTTTCGTTTCTGATTGAGTTAAATTAACTTAGGTTCTGTCTGCCTTGTGAATCAGGCAGATGTTATGTTGTCTTGGTGCATCTGAAAGTATTGTTCTGGGTTTAATTCTTTCCAATCTCGTTTAAAGTGTTATCCTCTAACACTTTAAATGAGTGGAGTCCTGTAGGTCAGTGGTTAGAGCACTCGCCTCGCAAGCGAGAGGACCTGGGTTCGAATGCAAGGATTATTAATATTATTATATCCCTCTGTGAGACCTCTCCTTTGGAGATTGAAGGAGAGCCCCAGCTTGTCTTATTATACGTTCCTCCAATAGAAAGGGATCATCCTGATTGCTCTCCTCTGAACATGACAGGCATGACAGGACCACATCATTTTTTTGGTGTTGTTAGAGGGATTCGTTACCCTCGGAAAAGCAATCCGCCAATTGACTAACAACCGGGTTCCTACTTACTGTAGGTGAACAGAGGCGCGCGTGTGTGTGGAGTAACACACCCGGGAATCGAACCTGGGTCCTCTTGCTTGCGAGGCGAGTGCTCTAACCACTGAACTATACGACTCCACAAGCATTATTATTATTTTAATTATTATTTCAGAGAGCGTGGAACTTGGCAAATTGTTTAAATTGGGTGTAACTTTGTGGCTATTTTTCTTGCGCTGTTCTCAAATGAGCTTCCAGAGGAGGAAAGGAAACTAAAACAGCTTCAGAACTGAGATTGTAGTGAGGAATTTGCCAAACGTTGGATGCTCTGGGACGCTACGAAAACAGGACAAATCTGGACCAGGTGGAATTTCTCAACCCCCAACCCTCAAATGCATAATAAAGTCCATCAAACCCTGCTAGACGTTCTGCTCTCTTTAGTCTGTAGAACAAATATTTAGCTGAAGGTTGAGTGCACATTTGACGCAGGAATGCTATAAATAACTGTACTGCAATTTTATGTGTTCGATTTAATTTTACTCTGATGGCGGAATGCTATTAATGATTTTATAAAGTCATTACAGTTATCGATAAGCGTCTGACATCAAATGTGCTAAATTTAATGGAAAAATATCAAATGCCAGCTAACTTACTTCCAATTTCTCTACGTGTAAAATGAACTGTTTTTCGCTGAGTGTCAGTTGGTGAAGCGCTCATTGCAATCTGCAATAGTTCTTAAAAGTTTAAGAAATCTAATAATCTTTGCATTTGATATAGCGCCTTATCACTTCTTCAAGACGTCTCAAAGCGCCTCACAGAATATGCTGCAAAGTGAATTTTACTGTATATTTTGTGGGCGAAATGCAGCAGCCAATTGCACACGGCAGCGTCCCAATGAACAGTCATGAAGTTGAGTGACCAATTTGATTTGGGGAGAATTATCGGCCAGGACACGGGGGGTGGAAACTGCCTTCTTCTCTGCGAAGAGTGAGATGGGATCTTTAACGTCCACATGAACAGACACAGACGGGACCTCAGCCTAACTTCTGATCTGAAAGTCGGCACTTCGACAATGATATACAGCTTGAGTATGAGTGGGAAACTGATCCAACTGATCTGGCAATATAGCCCAGCATCCTGTTTATCTGCTTTATTGCTGCCTCAGACAATTTTGACATAAAAATAATAATAAGCCTTGCATTTGATATAGTGCCTTATCATGTCTTTCTCAAAGCACTTGACAGAATATACTGTAAAGTGAATTTTGTATATTTTTATAACTAGTAATAATTACTGTATATTTTTAGTGGGCGAAACGCGGCAGCCAATTGCGCACAGCAGAGTCCCACAAACAGTCGTGGATCGAGTGACCACTATTTATTTATTTATTTATTTATTTACCCCTGGTAATAATTATCCTCGGTAAACAGAGGCGTGTGGAGTAAGTAAGGAAACTTGTCCAACGTTTTGCCCTGCGTGGGAATCGAACCCAGATCTCTCGCTTGCGAGGCGAGTGCTCTAACCACTGAGCGACAGGACATGATGAGCAAAGGGTCAAGAAACAGCGCAACGTCGCTATCAGCTCAAAGCCCTCCACCCACCCTTGGCAGGTTCAGCTCCATCCACAGAGCGGAGCACACTTTGAGTATTCCCTTAATATCTCCTTACGGTTGTATCAGTGATCAAAGTGTCAAGATATATAATGGCTGGCGCAGAGAAAAGATCCCAATCCAATTGCACTGTGTAAATGAAAGGAAGAGGAGATCAAGCCATTTGCAATAACTGTTGTGCAAAGCTCTCTCTCCTTCTCTCTCTCGAGACCTGTGCAATAGAACACTGGCTAATGTTAAATTCCTGCAGATATCTGGTAGCACAATTTCATCAGAGGCTGCTTCGCTTCTTTCAGCAGGGGAACCTTGATTACAGACGTGTGGGTGAGATTGCACAATTTCCCTGCCCTGTTCAAGGTGTTTTTTTTTCCCAAGCAAAGCGTTTAGTCCTGTAGCTCAGTGGTTAGAGCACTCGCCTCGCAAGTGAGAGGACCTGGACCTGCCTCGGGCAGTTCAAAACTTCAGGCGAGTTTCCTCACTCCACACGCCTCTGTTTACCCAGCAGTAAATGGAAACCCCGTTGTTCAGTCGATTGGCGGATCGCTTTTCCAGAGGCAATAATCCCTTCAAAATAAATAAAAGAAAAGGATAATTTGTCCCTCAATCCACCACTGTTTGTGGAACACCGCTGTGTGCAATTGTTTTACCCACAAAAAATACAGTTGCTACTGTATATACTGTATATACTGTACTGTATATACTGTATATACTGTATATACTATATATACTTTACAGTATATATACACTGCTGAACAAGCGCTCTGGGACGCTACCCTGTGTGAGGGGCGCTATATAAATGCAAGTTGTTGTATATTCTGTGAAGTGCTTTGAAATGTTCCGAAGACGTGATAAGGCGCTATATGAAATGCAAGGATTATTATTATTAATTAGCTCCTCTTCGAGAATATACAACAACAACAAAATTACATTCACGCAGCGTCTTTCAGGTTGGAAGGACGTCCCAAGGCGCTGGACAGTCAGGGACCCGAGCTGGGGGTCGGGATTGGGAAAGATGGAGGGCAGAGAGGGTAGGAGGGTGGTATCAGCCTGGTGTTGGGATTCTTACCTCTGGGTGTAGATCTCGTTCCAAGTCAACATTCCAGTAGAGTGGTGGAGAGCAGGTAATTGGGGGCAGTGCGTTGTCAAAGGGGCTGTTCTTCAGAGTTGTCTGGTCAGGCAGACCTTAAAGATCTCACAGCCCCAGGGACCAAGGATGGCTGATGGAACCAAGGAATTCCTGCGATGATTGCATGCTCCTGAGGTGAGGGGGGAACAGAGGTCACACAGAGAGAAAAGCAGGGGTGATCTGTAACCTTTGTCATGGTCTCACAACTGAAATGTAGAAATTACTATTCGAAACTCTCACCACACAACCCAACACCAAAAAACCTCCTCATAGTTGGTTACCAGCCCATCTTGTATCCTACTTTATACATCCTGATCCCCTTTCATTCGTTCCCAGTTAATTGGTCATTTCTTCTTAAAGGGTGTCCAACAACCTTACTTTCGGATGTCCTGTAGCTCAGGAGTTAGAGCGCTCGCCTCGCAAGCGAGAGGATCCGGGTTCGATTCCCGAGCAGGGCAAAACGTTGAGCAAATTTCCTTACTCCACACACGCACACACACGCCTTTGTTTATCTACCGGTAAGTAGGAACCTGGTTGTTGGTCGATTGGCGGATCGTTTTTCCGGGGGTAATAATCCCTCAAAAAAAAATAATTGGTCATTTCAATCCACGACTGCTTGTGGGACGCCGCTGTGCGCAATTGGCCGCTGCATTTCGCTCACACACAAAAAATACACCGTCAATTCACTTTACAGTATATTCTGTGAAGAGCTTTGAGACGCCTCGAAGACGTGATAAGGCACTGTATCAAATGCGAGGATGATTATTGTTATTATTATTATATAGGATGTAGCATGACAGTTGAACGAGAGGACATAGGGTTAGAGTTGCAAAGGGGCAATTTCAGGACAGACACAGACAGGAAATTTTTCTTCAGCCAAAGCGGTGATCAACAACTGGAGCAAGTAGTTAGGGAGGATGGTTGAGGGCAGGACACTGGGACACAGTTAAAAAGCAGCTTGACACTGTGAAAATAATAATAACAATAATAATATTAACCCTTGCATTTGATACAGCGCATTATCACGACTTCGAGACGTCTCAAAACGCTTCACAGGATCCACTGACTGTATATTTTGCGGACAAAACGTGGCAGCCGATTGCGGGCAGCAGCGTCCCACAAACTTATAATAAATATAGATTATTATTCTTTTAGACGAATCTCAAATCCTGCTGTGGGTTTGGAATCCAGAGCTCACAGACGCAGAGGCTTGAGTGCTGCTTGATAAGGCTAACACTCTCAGCAAGTGCACCATATGCAATAAATCCTCACGTGTTCGATACAGAGCCTTATCACGTTGAAACCTCCCGAAAGTGCTTTGCGGGTAATTGCTGGCCAGTGCACTGACTGCGCATTTAGTAGGGCGAAGCCGGCAAATTTATCTCGGTGGACATAAATAAACCCTCATACCCCTTACCCCACTCCCTGCCCTCCACCCCTCCTTGACCCCCGACTCCCAGCTCGGGTCCAAAAAAAACCCTCTGACTGTCCAGTCGCCCTGGGACGTCTTTCCGATGTGAAGCCGCTATACAAGTGTAATTTGTTCTTGTTGTTGTTGTAAGAGATGGGCGACACGGGTGGTGGGTGGGTGGATGGGTGGGGGAAGAAGGGGCGGAGAGGTGGAGGGTTATTGGCCAGGCTCCCTTCATTTTTCCGACGAGGGGGGATGCCACTTTAATACGTCATCAGAAAGATGGGATCTCTTGACCTCTGACAATACAGTACCTCTCTCCAACTCTGCCCCTCCACCCCCGCCCCCATTACTGTACTGCACGCTCAGCCGAGACAGTGAGCTCAGGTAGCATCGTCATCATCATAACAACAGCAACATGATAATAATAATCCTTGCGTTTGATACGCAGCCCGATCACATCTTCCAGACGTCTCAAAACGCTTCACAGGATACGCCGTCAAGTGTAGCGACTGTGTATTTGGCGGGTGGGTTGGGGGGGCGGGGGGGGAAGGGGGGATCCCGGCAGTCAATCGCGCACAGCGGCGTCTCACAAGCGAGCGGTTTGAGTGACTAATTTATTATTTTGGGGAGGGAAAAGAACAGAAGCACGTTTTTCTCTCTGCCTGCCTGCCTCACAGCATCCTTCAGTCGTCATCTCCCCTGCTCCCCCATTCCCCCATGCACCCCCATTCCCCCTCCTCCCCCCATCGCCATCCGCCATCCAGCCATCCCCCTCCATCTCCTTAGCCAGTTACGTTTACCTGGAATTTGGATAGCAAAGCTGATTTAAAGTCTGCGCTGTGTCTTCAGAGACTCTGATGATCTAGAATGTGTCTGGCTTTCACAGGGCCCTCCGGCTGACAACTGCTCTCTCTCTCTCTCTCTCTCTCGCACTCTCTCTCAGAACGTGTTCACGTATTCATCATTTCAGCGACTTCTGATTCCTGACTAACTGCATTTTAATAAACCATTCTCCTGACTACATTTGGCTGCGAATCGTGGGAGAGAATATGAGTGCGGAGTCTTAAATCTCCTCAATGAATGATAGGCTCTTTGTTCCGAAGCACTCGCTTGTCATTTTCTCAGCCTTTCCGACTTTCTCTCTTTCCCCCCTCCACGTCCCCCCCACCTCCCACCCACACACACCCGCCCCAAGCTTAGCCCCACTCTTATGCCTTATGACAGTAGGAACCAGCCATTGATACAACAACCTGACTGTATCGCTTCTAAAGCTTGCGCCATTATGGCTCAGTAGGTGGCTATCTCACCTTTGGGTTGGAAGGTTGTGGGTTCAAGCCACCCAACGTCAACAACAACAACAACACGTTACGTTTACACGACACCTTTTGGGTCAGGAGGATGTCCCAGGGCAGGAGGGTGACCGAAGGCCCGGTTGAAGAGAGTGGCCTTGAGGCGGATCTTGAAGGAGGCAAGGGAGGGGGCGAGGCGGAGGGACTGTGGGATGGTGTTCCAGAGGGGTGGAGGTATTAGAGGCTGAAGGTCCGCCTGCCAAGGGTGGGGTGGGCAAGGCAGTGGGGGGGACAAGAAGCAGGCTGCAGCCCGCTGAGTAGAGGGAGAGGACAGTTGGTGGGGGTGTGGGGGGGCGGTGGGGCGGGCGGGTTTCGGAGGTCACAGAGATAGGGATGTCATAGATGTCAGTGCATTGAGCTCACAGTCCAGGCTGATGTTCTGAATCAAAACGGATCTCAGCAGGTCAGGCAGCATCTTCAGACAAGAGGAGAGTGAGTTAACGTTTCAGGCCAATGGCCTTTCGTCAGAACTGGCTGAGCGTTCCCAGGGATTTCTCTTTCGATTTCAGATTTATTCCAGCATCGGCAGTATTTTGCTTGGTGTTCTGAATCCTTTACAACGACGGGGGGGGAGGAGGGAGGTTGGGGAGAATTTTAAAACCTGCCACGGCCATGCTAAAACCTTCCCTACCTCTGCTCCCTCTGCTAGGAACTAAATATCTCCCCCCGGACCCTGCCTGCTCCACTATGGGAAGTTGGCCCTTCAGCTTTTCTGCCCCCACCTTCTGGAACTCCATCTCCTCAACTGCGTCCCTTCCATTTGCCTCCTTAATAATAATAATAATCTTTGTATTTGATACAGCGCCTTATCACGTCTTCGAGACGTCTCAAAGCGCTTCACAGAATACACCGTAAAGTGGTTTGACTGTGTGTTTTGTGGGCGAAACGCGGCAGCCAATTGCGCACAGCAGTGTCCCCACAAACAGTCGTGGATCGAGTGACCACATTATTATTATTATTATTTTCTTTTGAAGGTATTATTACGCCCAGAAAAGCAATCCGCCAAATCGACTAACTTCCTACTTACTACTAGGTAAACAGAGGCGTGTGCGTGGAGTAAAGGAAATTTGCCTAAGGTTTCACCCTGTCCGGGAAATCGAATCCAGGTCCTCTCGCTTGTGAGGCGAGCGCTCTAAGTACTGAGCTACAGGACTCCATGATGAAGAGTTTCCCCCCAACCCCCGCCACTTCCAGTCCTGAAGCTGGGTGTCAATCTGTCACCATGACCCCCAAAGACCCGATGCCGGTTCGAAACCCACTGGTTGCTAATCCGGAAAAGAGAGTGCTACCTATTGAGCCAAAGCTGAAACGGGAGTTAGATTCAGTGGTCTGACAGCGTTTAGAGTGTCCACTCAATCCTGTGATTATCAGCACTGACTCAGTCACGGAGATGCCATGGAGTTCTTTGAAAAGCCACGGATGGCTTAGTTTTAGACAACTAGCTGTTAAGATCAGAGATACATTTCTTATTAATAAGCTTACCAATCCATCTCCCTCCCCGACAAGCCACTGTGGGAGCTGTGCGCCGTAGGACAGCAGGATACGCGTTAGATTTTTTTTTTTGGCGCGCAGCACTTATCGTCATGTTCTCATCAATCTCTTCTGAATGAAATTGGTGAGGGAGGGAAGTCAAACCAGAGGCTGTGGACAGCACGCGGGCCCTCTCCGTCTTAATAAATAATGATAATAAATCGGTCGCTTCAATCCACGGCTGTTTGTGGGACGCCGCTGCGAGCCATTGACTGCCGCGTTTCGCCCACAAAACACGGTCAATTCACTTTACAGTTATGTTCTGCGAAGCGCTTGGAGACGTCTCGAAGACACCAACAACAACAAAATGACATTTATACAACAACAACAACTTGGATTTGATATAGTGCCCTCCAAGCCGGACGGCGTCTCAGAGCGCTTCACAGTAACGGATCCTGGGGCCGAGCCGGGGGGAGGGGGAGGGGGAGGAAGGTGACCAAAGGCGCGGTCGAAAGAAAGGTCTTCAGCAGAGACCTGAAAATAGGAAGAGATGGGGCGAGGGGAAGGGAGTGAGGAAGGGAGTTCCAGAGCCTCGGGGCATAGTGGCTGAAGGCACGGCCGCCGAGGGTGGAGCGGAGGATCGGGGGACGAGGAGGAGGCCAGACCCGGAGGAACGAACGCAATGGGCACTCTTTTGAGGAGAGAGGAGGTCAGAGAGGTCGGGGGGTGCAAAGGAGTGGAGGGATTTGAATACAAGGGTGAGGATCTTGAAGTCGATCCTCTCTGGGATAGGCAGTCAGTGCAGTCTGGCGAGGACTGGGGTGATTGGGGAGTGGAGTTTGGTGCGGGTGAGAATGTGGGCGGCAGAGTTTTGAATGATCTGGATTTTATGGATGGTAGTAGATGGGAGACCGGTGAGGAGGGCATTAGAGTAGTCCAGCCGAGAGGTGACAAAGGCGTGGACCAGGGTTTCAGCGGCTTTCGGAGAGATGTATTGGCGGAGATGGCCGATGCGTTGGAGGTGGAAGAAGGTGAGGTGCTGGTGAGGGACCGGATGTGGGGGAGGAAGGATAATTGGAGGTTGAACCTGACACCAAGTTTGCATACGGGTTTGGAGAGTTTTAGGGGGAGGTCAGGTAGGTGGAGGAGGTGAGAGCCGTGAGATTTTAGATGTTGATGAGAGAGAAAGAGTATGGCTTCCATCTTGTCAAAGTTCAGCTGAAGGAAATTTGCACTCATCCAACCCTGAGATCTGACAGGTAGACTGACAGAACATCAGGGGACTGGGGGGTCACAAAGAGAGGTGAAAAAATAGAGTTGGGAGCAGAGGGTCAGGGAAGAGAGGAGAGTAGAGATGTCTGTGTGGAAGGAGCCATGGGGCTGAGGAGGGCGGTAGACCAGGAGGATTTTCAGTGGTAGAGAGGGGTGGAAAAGGGTGCGATGCTCGAAGGAGGGGAAGCAGCCAGAGGAGTAGGGGGTGAGACCAAGGGAGGCTTTGGAAATGAAGGCCATCCCACCACCACATTGGTTTGGACGGGGGGTGTGGTGGAAGGTGTAGCCTGGAGCGGAGCCTTCCACTAGGGGAACGGGGTCATTGGGGGAGAGCCAGGTTTCGGGGAGCCCAAGAATGTCAAGATGCTCGTCCAGGATGAGGTCGTGAATGGTGAGGGCTTTATTTGAGAGGGAACAGACATTTCGGAGGGAAATGCAGGTGGGTTTGCTGGAAGGAGGGGGGCGGAGGAGAGGGGGGAGAGATGATGCGGAAAGGATTTCAGGGTGTATAGGAGAGATGGTTGTGGAGAATGGTGGGAGTGGAGAATTGGGGAGGGTACGTATGAGGGAAGGGGAAGTTGGGTTTGCCTTAAGGAGGCGGTTTGAGCGGAGGGAGTGAATGATTGGATACGTGGGGTTGCTGCTCTGGGACAGCCAGTGCCGGGAGCCACGATGGGCCCAGTGGAGGATGCCCAGGCTGGAGCAGAGGGAAGTGGTGATGGGGTCGAGGAGAGAGAGAGATAGAAGGGGAGAGCGGTGGGAGAGAAGGACAGAGGGGGAGTAACGGATAGAGGGGGGTGGGAGCGGCTGCCAGGCCATTGTTGTTGTTGTTGTTGTTGTTGTTGTTGCTGTTTTTTTAACTGTGAAGTCATGCAGACGTCACTTTGTGAATCGCGCCCCCTCCCCTCCCCTCACCCACCTCAGCTCTCCTGACTCCGCTCCCCACCTGAGTGGCTCCTCACCTGCTGTGCCTTATACGCAGCTCAGCCTCGGCTCCGCCTCACTCTCTCCCGACTCCGCTCCCGTATCGGAGTTATCGAGCGCCTTTCACGTCGGGAGGACGTCCCAAAGCGCTGAGCAGTCAGGTGTCGGGGCCCGAGCATGGGGGAGGGGTGGGGTAGGGTTAAGGGAAGGGAGGGAGACCAAAGGCACGGTCGAAGAGAAGGGTCTTGAGACCGACCTTGAAGGAGGCGAGGGAGGAAGCGAGGGGAAGGGACCGTGGGATGGAGTTCCAGACGTGATAAAGGGCTATATCAAATGCAAGGATTATTATTATTATTATTATTATTATAATAACCTTTGTAAATCATCAGTTAGACCACATCTTTTGAAGCATAGGCGTTATTAGTCGTAAAGTGAGTTTCTCCCGGTGTCCTGGCCAATAATCCCCAAATTCAAACTGATCCCTAATTTCATGCCTGCATGTCGGGGGTTGTTGTGTACAAATTGGTTGCCATTCGCCTGCAGTCAGTCCACTTTACAGTGACCTGGACTTGGGTACAGGGAGTACAATTTCTGAGTTTGTTTGCAGATGATACTAAGCTTGGAAGAGTCGTAAACAGTGAGGAGGATAGTCACAGACTACAAATGGTCATAGACGGACTGGTAAAACGGGCAGACACGTGGCAGATGAAGTTTAATTTGGAGAAATGCAAAGTCATACATTTTGGGAGGAAGAATGAGGAGAGGCAATATAAGCTTAAATTGAATTAAATTAACAATCTTAGAGCGGGCGAAGGAACAGAGAGACCTGGGGGTTCATATAAGTAAATCTTTGAAGGTGACAGGACAGGTAGATAAAACTGTTTAAAAAAAGCATATGGGATACCAGGCTTCATAAATAGGGGCATAGAATACAAAAGTCAGGAAGTTATGATGAACCTTTATAAAATACTGGTTAGGCCTCAGCTACAGACTGTGTTCAGTTCTGGGCACAACACTTTAGGAAGGATGTCAAGGCATTGCAGAGGGTGCAAAGGAGATTGACCAGGATGGTACTGGGAATGAAGGACTTCAGTTATCAGGAGAGGCCGGAGAAGCCAGGATTATTCTCCTTGGAGCAGAGAAGATTACGAGGAGACTTAATAGAAGTTTTCAAAATTATGAAAACTTAGAAACTATTTCCACTGGCAGGTGGGTCAGTAATCTCCGGACACCGATTTAAAATAGGTGTTAAAAGAAACAGAGGGGAGGTGACGTGAAATTTTTTCACGCAGCGAGTTGCTCAGGTCTGGAATGCGTTGCCTGAAAGGGTGGTGGAGGCCGATTCGATAACAACTTTCAAGGGAGAAGTAGATAATTATTTGAGGAGGACAGGTTTCCAGGGCTATGGGGAGAGAGCAGTGGGGATGGGATTGAATTGGCTAGCTCTATTCAAACAAACCGAATGGCCTCCTTCTGTGCTGTATAATTCTATGGGTCTTTGATTCTATGCTCTTCCGTCAAGTGCTTTGAGACATCTCGATGACACGATAATCAGAATAATAAGATATAATAATCCTTGCATTTGATATAGCCTGATCACATCTTCAAGACGTCTCGAGGTATTTCACAGTATATATCTAAAAGTCATCTAAAGTCATCCAGAATATATCTAAAACATCTGAAAATCTAGACAGCATATTCATTTCACTGCACTGCTCAAGGGAACAAGGGTGAGATCCAACCAGTTCTGTTTTTGTTTGTTATTCAATGTAGTTTATGACAGTTGGCGCAGTGCTCAATTGAAAGACAGATGATGTTACCATCCAAATTGGTGGACAGGGGTTTACATCGTCAGGATAATGGTATTTGTTGCAGGATCAACCACGATCTAATAAAATAGTACAAGAGGCTCAACTGCCTGAATGGTCAACTCCGAGCCCTACTGTCCGACGTTCTTAAATCCTCAAATGGGGCTCGACAGACAACGGCAACAACATTTTCTTACATTGGGTCTTTAATAATAATAATCCTTGCATTTGGTATAGCGCTTTTCACGTCTTCGAGACGTCTCGAAGCGCTTCATGGAATATGCTGTAAAGTGAATTGACTGTATATTTGTGGGCGAAACGCGGCATCCAATTGCACACAGCAGCGTCCCCACAAACAGCCGTGGATTTAAGTGACCAATTTATTCTTTTTTTATTGAGGGATTATTATCAGGCGTGTGGAGAAAGGAAACTTGCCCAAGGTTTCGCCCTGCCTGGAATCGAACCCAGGTCCTCGCTCTAACCACTGAGCTACAGTGCTCCACAATATCAACAATATGTACAACAATAACAACAGTTATATAGGGTCCAGAGGATAGTGCCTCAAAATACTGGCAGTGCTAATTACTTTGGTAGACGAGAGAAAATAGGGAAAAGGAGAAGGAGAATGAGTGAGAACATTGGCAGGAGAACAAAAGATAAAAGCAATTCTCTTCAGAACGGCAGTGTTTCAATCTGTATTCATTTTTACGGGGAAAAATAATCGCTGCTACAACGCAACGAGGGAAATAGAGAGAGCGAGAATCCTGTGGGAAATGAGATAGAGGCCGTTAATATTCTATCAACAAGTTGTAATGGCTTCAAAACGGGGACATTAGGGTGCGTAAAACAGAATAGATGCATCTCCCATGAGAAGAGAACCGTGAAAGAAAGAAAGAAGTTGTATTTTTATAGCCCCCTTATCACATTGAAAGGTACTTCACAAGTAATTACTGTCAAGTTCGTCTTCTTGTTGCTAAACGTGGCAGCCATTTGCACACGGTGAGGGCCTGCAAACCTCCGTGAGGTGAATGATCAATTTATCTGGGGGATTGTCAGCAAGAAACAGGTTAGAAAAATCCTCTCCCTTTTGTCCACTTGTGCCGCAGGACCTTTTAACGTCCACTTGAAACAGGAGATGAGACTTTGGTTTGATGTCTCATCTGAGGGACGGTACCTCCAACAATAATAATAATCCTTGCATTTGACATAGCGCCTTATCGTGTCTTTGAGACGTCTCAAAGCGCTTCGCAGAATATACGGTAAAAGTGAATTGACTGTATATTTTACGGGCGAAACGATAAAGTGCTACATCAAATACAATGATTATTCTAATATTATTTGCTCTGTTTATGCAGTATCCAGCTTTAACTTTGAATTTAAATTTCTGGAAATTCTGTTAAGAACTACAGAAAGTGAAGTCTTCAAAGTTTTCAAAGAAGACTTCAAAGTGAAGGCTGAATTCAATCAATTTGCCCAAGCCTCGATGCTATAGTGACTGTATATTTACGGACGAAACGCGGCAGCCAATTGTTACATCAGTGTCCCACAAACAGTCGTGGATTGAGTGACCAATTTTTATTATTTTTACTGCTGGGAAACAGAGGCTCATGTGTGTGTGTGTGTGTGTGTGGAGTAAGGAAACTTGCCCAACATTTTGCGCTGCCTGGGAATCGAACCCAAGTCCTCTTGCTTGAAAGGCAAGTGCTCTAACCACTGAGCTATGGGACTCCATGTAAGTAGGAACCCAGTTGTTAGTCGATTGCTGGATCTCTTTTCTGGGGGTAATAATTCCTTCAAAAAAAAAAATAATAATTTGGTCACTCAATCCACGACTGTTTGTAATTGGTGCCGGGTTCCGCCCACAAAATAGAGTCAATTCACTTTTACAGTATATCACGTGAATCACTTTGAGACGTCTCAAAGACGTGATGAGGCGCTATATCAAGGGCAAGGATTATTATTATTATCATCAGCCTGGACTGTAAGCTGAAAGTCCCAACATGAGGCACCATTTTGTGACCTAGAGGCAAGAAGGCTACAAACTGTGAGCCAAGTTCACAATAAAAGATTGACTGCGCGCCACATTGCCATATGGTTTGTTCTTCCTCCTGACGCACGCAGTGAGAAAGCTGCCAGAGAAAATCCTTGCGAAGCCGAAGCTGACTTAGTTCTTGCAACAGCCCCGGACTGTGAGTTCAAATTTCAGACAATGACAACCATTTTTCAGGTTGTTTCAAAAAGCGCCAGTCTGCACGTGCTACTGGAATCTTGTGCTATTAGTTTGCCATACATGCACGGGGATGCAATGATAATGCTTGCATTTGATATCATGTCATATCACGGCATCAAAGCCCTCCATAGGATTTACTGTCGACTCATTACTGCGACTGGCTGTTTTGCACACATACACGGCAGTCAATTTGCCAGCCGCACAGCAAAGTCCCACCAACAGCAGCGAAGTGAAAATGCTTAATTTTATCTGGGGGATTGCTGGCCAGGACCCAGAATAAAGCACTCGCTTCCCTTTTCAAACCGTGCCATAAGATCTCTAACCTCCACCCGATCAGGCAGCTGGGATCTCGGTTTAACATCTCTTCTGAAAGACAGCACTTGTGACAATTGCAACGTTGTCCTCAACAGCTATAATAATAATCATAATAATAATAATAATCTTTGCATGTGATACAGCGCCTTATCGCGTCTTCGAGACGTCTCAAAACAGGATACACTGTAAAGTGAATCAACTGTGTATCTTGTGGGCGAAACACGGCAGCCAATTGCGCACAGCAGCGTCCAACAAACCAGTCGTGGATTGAATGACCAAATTATTATCTTTATTTTTTTCTGAAGGAATTATTTATTACCCCCGGTAACTATTGGACTGTCAGGCTGAACGACGAGTTCAAAGTCTCTCCGTGGGGTTTGAAACTCACCACCTTCTGACTCCGAGGCCAGATAGCAACCAACTGAGCTTGGCTGACACCTAGATATGCCGCCTGTCTGGACTGTATGAGCAGAATAACATTCATCACATGCAGCGTAAGGTAAGGTACCTTGGGGCATATTGGAAGTGTTTCACTGAATCACCGTTGTGGATGATGAGGGTGTGAGTCAGCCTGGCTCAGTCGGTAACAGTAACTCGCTCTCCTGTGTGCCCGAAGGCTTTCAGTTTAAGAACATAAGAAATGCAAGACGAACAAAGACCACGGTCCATCTGGTTTGCCTTCCACCTTTCTGGCGGTCGCATGCACTTATATGTCCCGAACTCCCTGTGTACCATATCCCATATTGTTATTTCCTAAAAGAAAACTATCGAATCTGTGTTTGAAAGAAACAACACTTTCTACTTCAACCATCTCCCTAGGGAGATTGTTCCGCAGGTTCACCGTTCGTTCACAGAAATAGTCTTTGCGTAGATTCCTTCTGAATTGACCCGTCTTCAATCGCAGTTTGAGTTCCACGTCAGGGCTTTGAGGCCACAGCCCAGGCTGATGCTCCAGTGCTGGTGTGTGTGCTTATGTGTGCATGCATGTGTGCGCGTGTATGTGTGTGCGTGTGTGTGTGTGTGTGTGCGTGTGTGTGCATGCATGTGTATGCGCGGGTGTGCATATATGTGTGTGGGTATGTACGTGTGTGTATCTGTGTGCATGTATGTGTGTGTGCATGAGTGTATGTGAGTGTGCATATATGTGTGTGGAGAGAGCACTGATGTCAGAGATGCCGTATTTTGGAGGACAGTTCCTGTCTGCCTGTCTATTGACACTATTGGAAGAGATAAGGGAGTTTTTCCCGTTGTCTTAGCCAACAATTTGCCCACGAAAATTCTCCATAGAACACACCTCCCCCACCTCTCCGACTTGCTTACCCCAAACACACTACCCGCTGTCTCCGCTTGACTGGCTCCGGCCTCCTTCATGTCCCCCGTGCCCTCCGTTCCACCATCGTCGGCTGCACTTTCAGCCGCTACGCCCAGTAACTCTAGAACACTCTCCCTCTATTCCCTTGCTTAGCTCCCTTCCTTCCCCATCTTCAGGTCGCTCCTGTAGACTTTCCTCTTGGACTGTGCCTATGGTCACCTCCCCCCCCCCCCCCCACCACTCCCCCCGGCTTGGAGATACGCTCCACCACTGTTAAGCGCTCTGGGACACTACCCTGCATGAGGGGGCACTGCGCAAATGCAAATTGTTGTTGTTGGGTGTTGTAGAACCATAGACATTTACAGCACAGAAGGAGGCCATTTGGCCCATCGTGTCTGTGCTGGCTCTTTTAAAGAGTGATCCGTTCAGTCCCATTTACCTGCACTTTCCTTTACCCGTGCCGCTGAAGTTGAATCCTTTTCAGACATCTATCTTGTCCTCTTTTGAAAGCCGGGTTCTGCTGTCATCAGCAGTGAGTGCCCTGAACTACTGTGGACCCGCCTGGCTCAGGAAACCAGACTAGAGACCGTCCCGGAGTGTTGGCTCCATCCCAATGCCAAACATGTTACTTTGGATCCAGTTCAGCTCAAAAAGAAACCTTGCTTACCTCCCCTGCCCCACTCAAGGAAGACAGTCAAAATAAAAGGTGCTATAATAAAATGCAAGTTCCTAAACTCCCCTTTCCCCGTCGCTAGTTCCGTCGTTCATCTCTCCCAGTTATCCTGCCTTGTATTCTGGATAATCATAATAATATATAACAATAATAATCGTTGCTTTTGATACAGCGCCTTATCACGTCTTCGAGACGTCTCAAAGCGCTTCGCAGGATATACTGTAAAGTGGATTGACTGTGCATTTTGCGGGTGAAACGCGGCAGCCAATTGCGCACAGCAGCGTTCCCCACAAACAGTCGCGGATTGAAGTGACCAATTTTTTTTAAGGGATTTTTACCCCCGGGAAAAGTGATCCGCCAATCAACTAACAACCGGGTTCCTACTTCCTGCTGAGTAAACAGAGCTGTGTGTGTGTGTGCGTATGTGCGGAGTAATGAAATTTGCCCAACGTTTCTCCCTGCCCCGGGAATCGAACCCAGGTCCTCTCGCTTGCGAGGCGAGTGCTCTAACCGCTGAGCTACAAGATTCCAGGACTCGACTTTGAAGCACCTGACAGACCTGGCAGAAGAGGCTCTTGCATGTCAAACCCCCACCATGTGTGTGTCCCAACGGGCATTAGTTAGATTACCTTTATTGACATGTTCATCTCAGCTTTGAGAATTAAGAGTCGCGCCACTTCAACTTCAACTGTCTGTCACTGGGTATAAACTGCCTCTCCGATTTAAGGTAATTTACCTGCTATTAGCGGTCGGTCATCAGACGCCCCATCCTGCTTCAATCATGGAGTTGGACTCGATTTCAAGAACCTCTTCTCATCCGAAGGGCGACAAGAATTAATGCAGGAGGGACATTGTGAAATGTAATCGTTCAATCACCCCACCGCTGAAAGACGGGAGACACTGAGCAAAGGTGCTGTCCCTGTTAAGTGATCTCGCTCTCCTTCTTAGCAAGCTCCCCGAAGGCTGAGTGGGTAAATAATAATACTCCTTGAGATCGATGCGTATCGTTCAAACCTCTCGAGGCTCTTCACGCAGGTCGTTGCTGTCGATCGCGGTGACTGTGTGTTTTGTGGGGCGACGTGGCGGCCAATTATTTGCGTGAGGCACGGTCCAGCAAACGGATGGACATGAAGTGAGCGGTCAATTTGATCTGGAGAACTGTCAGTTAAGATATCAGGGGAAACTTCCTCCTCTTTTCCAATAGCCTTGGGGGTGCTTGTAGCTCAGCGGTTAGAGTGCTTGGCTTGCCATCGAGAGACCCGGGTTCGATTCCCGGGCAGGGTGAAACGTTGGGCTAGTTTCCTTCGTCCACACACACACGCCTCTGTTCACCCGGCAGTAAGTAGGAACCCGGTTGTTAGTTGATTGGCGGATCGCTTTGCCGGGGGTAATAAACCCTCAAAAAAAAATAACTTGGTCACTCAATCCACAACTGTTTGTGTGGGACCCTGCTGTGCGCAATTGGCTGCCGCGTTTCGCCCACAAAATATACAGTCAATTCGCTTTGCAGTATATGCTGTGAAGCGCTTTGAGACGTCTCGAAGATGTGATAAGGCTTGTGTCAAATGCGAGGATTATTTACATGGTGACTGGATACCGCAATACATCCTCTCAGAATACGTGTGATGTGTTGGAGCACTGAGAAGGAGGATAAGGAATTTTAGTGATTGATAGGCTTAAGGAGATATTCAGTTAGTTACCCCCTCATTGAAATATTAATCCACACATTTTCAAACAGATAAATATGTTGTTTTATATTATAAAATCCCCTTAGCCAAAGCCTGTCTAATCTACACCAAGTAGTAGGTAATTCTGTAAAGATTTGCCATATTTAGAAAATGCATGAAGTCTTGCCAAGTGCAAACTCTGTACACATGTATTCGTGAGTACAAAGTGTGAGGGTAAAGCGTCTTTACAAATAACTTTGTTTTCAGTTGAGAGCAAGTTCTTCAAATAATCCCGAAAGCCTAAGAAATCTAATTGAACGCAGCTCAGAGTTTAGTCCTGCGCCCGTTGCCTTCCATTATTCAGGCATCGATTGCAGATGCTAAACAGGCGCTTCCAGGCCACGCGTCGTCCTGTAGTTCAGTGGTTAGAGCCCACGCCTCGCAAGCGAAGGGTCCTGGTTTCGATTCCCAGTCAGGACAAAACCTTAGGCAAGTTTCCTTACTCCACACACACACACACACACACACGCGCGCGTGCGCCTCTGGTTACCGAGCAGTAGGAAGGAACACGGTTTTTAGTCGATTGGCACATCGCTTTCGGGGTGTAATCATCCCTCGAACAAACGCTTGGTCACTCAATCCACGACTGTTCGTAGGACACTGCTGTTCGCATTTTGCCCACAAAAATTCAGCTAATCCACTTTACGTGATATTTCTGTGATGCCCTTTGAGACGCCTCAACGATGTGATGTGATGAGGCGCTTTTTATCAAATGTAAGGATTATTATTACAAATATTATGTTGTCCTATGTGAAGGGCTTATCACGTCTTCAAGACGTCTCAAAGCGCTTCACGGAATATACTGGGAAGTGAAGTGACTGTATATTTGTGGGCGAAACTCAGGAGCTAATTGCGCACAGCATCGTCCCAGAGACAGTTGTGGATTGAGTAACCATATTATTATCATTTTTTTTTGAATCAATGAAACTGCTTGGAGATGCGCGATCTGAGATCAATAACAGATAAATTGGAGAGTTAGCGCCACTCACTTTTCATCACTTTTCACGACAGATTTTCTGCAGATGAGGAGACCATGGTGGAGTTTGAGAGGCAGATGTGAGTGAGTTATTATCAGGTCAATGACTAAATCCGCCGTGAATAAACACTGTCAGAACGAAAGCCTTTCAAACGAGTGATCAAAAGAAATCAGAGATTCCACAGGAATTGCCAACTAATTCTTAACTTCCACACAGAGAGCTTCATGATGTGTGAAAGGCATTGATTGATCATTCAAGCATGCAGAGGCACGTAAGCTGTGCTTAAAACGCCAATGTTTCATTGATCATTTCGAATTCAGACTCCAGATGACCTTGTATTTTTGTAGCTCCTCCGACATCGAAATGTCTCAACAGTTACTACCCATCATAATACTTTAGTGTGTTCCGTGAAGCGCTTTGGGACGTCCTCCCGACGTGAAAAGCGCTATATCAAATGCAAGGATTATTATTATTATTATTTGCAGTAATTGTTGTTAAAGTGTGTTAACTCCGCCTCGCCTCCTCCTTTGCCTCCTTCAAGGCCCGTCTCAAGACCCTCCTTTTCGGACCGTGCCTTCAGTCATTTTTACCACCTCTATCCCTCTTGCCCTCCAGCCCTCTCTGATCCCAACCCCTCATTGTTCAGCATCTTCGGACATCCTTGTTGAGTCCTGTAGCTCATAATAATAATAATGTATAATAATAATCCTTGCATTTGATATAGCGCTTTTCACGTCTTCTAGACCCAAAGCGCTTCACAGAATATGCTGTAAAGTGAATTGACTGTATATTTGTGGGCGAACGCGGCAGCCAATTGCGCACAGCAGCGTCCCCACAAACAGTCATGGATTGAAAATGACCAATTTATTATTGTTCTGTTTTTTTGGAGGGATTATTTGGTTAGTGGTTAGAGCACTCGCCTCGCAAGCGAGACAGGTTTGATTCCCGGCAGGACGAAACGTTGGGCAAGTTTCCTTACTCCACACACCCGCCTGTGTTTACCCAGCAGCAACAACAATAACAATATTACATTTGTAAAGCGCCTTTCACGTCGGGTGGACGTCCCAAGGTGCTGGACAGTTAGTGTTTCTGACCTGAGCTGGGGATCAGGAGTGGCAAGGGTGGAGGGCAGGGAAGGAAGCAGGGTGATCGAAAGCTCAGTCGAAGAGGAGGATCTTGAGATGAGTCTTGAAAGAGGCAAGAGAAGGGGTGAGGTGGAGGGACTGTAAGATGGAATTCCAGAGGGTGGGGGCAGAGTGGCAGAAGGTCCACCCATCACTGATAGGGCGAGCGAGGCGGGGAACGTGAAGTAGGTTGGAGCCCACTGAGCGGAGGGAGCGGGCAGGATGGTAGGGGATTAGGAGGGTGCAGATGTAGGGGGGAGCAAGGCCATGGAGGGCTTTGAAGAAGAGAACCGGGATCTGGAACTGTATCCTCTCTGTGATGGGAAGACAGTGGAGTCGGGCGAGGATGGGAGTGATAGGGTCACGGAACCTGGTGCAGGAGAGGATACGGGCTGCAGAGTTCTGGATGATTTGCAGCGTGTGGAGGGAGGAGTGGGGGTGGCCGACAAAGCAAGGTGTTGCACAGTCAAACCTCGATGTAATGGATGCGTGTATGAGGGTTTCGGGGGCCTGCGATGTGAGACAGTGGCGGAGCAGGGCAATGTTGCGGACATGGGAGAAAGCTGGTCATGGCGCAGATGTGGGATAGAAAGGATAGTTGAGGGTCAAACAGGAAGCCATGGTTCTGGACTGGCTTAGCAAGGTTGAGTGTGCAAACATGGATGGTGATGCTGTCAGCGCCTGAGGTGTGGAGGCGCTGACGGAGCCAATCAGGAGAGCCTCGGGCTTGTTGACGTTCAACTGAAGAAAGTTAGCTTTCATCCAGGACTTGATGTCTGACAGACATCACAGTGTCAGCACAGCGGTGGTTCTGGAGTCCAGGGTGGAGGCAGAGAGGTAGAGTTGGGTGTCATCTGCATACATGTGGAAGTTGACCCCATGTCTGCAGATGATGTCACCAAGAGGGAGCATTAGATGTTGAGGAGGAGGGCACCGAGGACAGAGTCCTGAGGAACGCCACAGAGACGGTGCGGGGGCTGGAGGAGAAGCCGTTTGTGGAGATGAAGTGCAGGCGGTGTGAGAGGTACAATCTGAACCAATGAAGAACAGAGCCGTGAAGGTTGAGGTGAGAGGAGAGGCGGTGGATGAGGATAGAGTGATCGACAGTGTCAAAGGCAGCAGAGAGCTCAAGGAGGACGAAGAGAGCACTGGTCACAGATGGACAGAATGTCATTTGTCACTTTGACCAGGGACTGTTTCTGTGCTGTGGGCGGCACGGAAACCCGATTGGAGGGGTTCGTGAAGGGAGTGGCGGGAGAGGAAGGAGCGAAGCTGGGAAGCAACAACTCGTTCCAGGATCTTGGAGAGGAAGGGGAGTTGGAGATGGGGCGGTAGTTTGAGAACAGTGATGGGTCCAGAGAGGGCTTTTTAAGAATAGGAGTGATGACAGCGGTTTTCAATGGGATGGGAACAGTACCAGTGGACAGGGAGAGGTTTATGATGTCTGTGAGTAGGGGGTGGGTGGGGCAAGGAATTTGGGCAGTTTCCTTACTCGACACGCCTCTGTTTACCTCGCAGCAAGTAGGAACCCAGTTGCTGGTCGATTGATGCATCACCTTTCCGGAGGTAATAATCCCTTCAAATAAATCAATCAATCAATCCATAAATAATAATTTGGTCACGTCGATCCACAACTGTTTACGGGACACTGCTGTGGTGTGCAATGGCAGAGATTCCACAGGAATTGCCAACTAATTCTTAACTTCCACACAGAGAGCTTCATGATGTGTGAAAGCCACTGACTGATTATTTAAGCATGCAGAGACATCTAAGATGTGCTTAAAACACCAATGATCCATTGAGGGTCATTTTGAACTCAGACACCAGATGACGTTGTATTTTTGTAACTCCTCCGACATCGAAATGGCTCAACAGTTACTACGGTCGACATTACTTTGCAGTAACTGTTGTTAAAGTGTGTTAACTCCGCCTCGCCCCCTCCTTTGCCTCCTTCAAGGCCCGTCTCAAGACCCTCCTTTTCGAACCGTGCCTTCGGTCATTTTTTACCTCCTCTATCCCTCTTGCCCTCCAGCCCTCTCTGATCCCAACCCCTCGTTGTTCAGCATCTTGGGACATCCTTGTGGAGTCCTGTAGCTCAGTGGTTAGAGCATTCGCCTTGCAGGCGAGAAGACTTGGGTTCGATTCCCGGCAAGGGAGAAACCGTGGGCAAGTTTCCTTACTCCACACACATGCCTCTGTTTACCTAGCAGCAAGTAGGAACCCGGTTGTCGGTTGATTGCGGACACTTTTCCGGGAGTAATAATCCCTTCAAATAAATAAATATATAAATAAATAAATAATTAATAATTTGGTCACTTCAATCCGCGACTGTTTGTGGGGACGCTGCTGTGTGCAATTGGCTGCCGCGTTTCGCCCACAAAGTATGCAGTCAATTCATTTTACAGTATATTCTGTGAAGCGCTTTAAGATATTTGAACCACAACAGCAACAACGACAACAAAGTGACATTTATTGAGCGCCTTTCACGTCTGGAGGACGTCCCAAAGCGCTGGACCCACAACCTTAATGATAATAATCCTTGCATTTGATAAATCGCCTTATCACATTCTGGAGACGTCTCAAAGCGCTTCACAGAATATACTGTAAAGTGAATTGAACCGTATATTTTGTGGGCAGCCAATTGCACACAGCAGCGTCCCACAAACAGCCATGAATTGAAGTGACCAATTTATTTATTTATTCATTTTGGAGGAATTATTACCCCCGGAAAAGCATTCCGCCAATCGAGTAACAACCAGGTTCCTGCTTACTGCTGGGTAAACAGAGGCGATTGTGTGCAGTAAGGAAACTTGCCCAACAATCGAACCCAGGTCCTCTCGCTTGCGAGGCGAGGGCTCTAACCACTAAGCTACAGGACATTGGTTTAATATCTTATCGGAAGAATGTGATGAACCCTTCAGACTCAGAGGTGAGGCCATCACCAACTGAGCTGATACATAGCGATAGTGGCAGCAAAGCTCGCTCACTTCCAGCCAGATCTTAGAGGTCTTTCCTGTCCAAAGTCCCAAAATAACACTGCCTGATTAGTACACTGCCTCTTTAAGTGCACGCACAACATTTCTTATCACATCAAGAAGACAGCTCAGAATGCTTCACAGAATGCTTCACGATTGACTATATATTTTGTGGGCGAAATGCGGCAGCCAATTGCGCACAGCAGTGTGCCACAAACAGCCGTGGATTGAGTGACCAAATTATTATTTTATTTATTTATTGTTTTGAAGGGGTTATTACTTCTAGATAGCCATCTGACATTCGACTAACAACCGGATTCCTACTTACTGCCAGGCAAACAGAGGCGTGCGTGTGGAGTATGGAAACTTGCCGAAGGTTTTGCCCCGTCCGGGAATCGAACCCGGGTCCTCTCGCTTGTGAAGGCGAGTGCTCTAACCGCTGAGCTGCAGGGGTCCACAGTGTGTGAGAGCCTTAGTGTACAAGAGCTTCACCAAACGGGAAAACAAATGCCCCTAGTGTTAAGCTCTCAAGTCGAACGAACTCCAGGAGTGACACTGCTCGCTGCTGACTGTGCTTAGAAAATGCTATACATCATAAAAATCATAAAATATTGATTTCAGACCCTGCCAGGAATAGAATTTTCCTTATTACTTAAGTATCTTCTGTTAGATGTTTGTTTTACTGCTTTGTTTCCTTCTGACTATTTCCAGTTAAGCACTGCATTCCCCTATCACACCACAAATGGTAGGCACGCAGGCACACACACACACACAAACACACACACACATGCAGGCACACACAGGCACACAAAACACCTGTGCCTGTGTGTGTGTATGTGCGTGTGTGCGCCTATGTGTGTGTGCCTGTGTGTGTGTGTGCGCGCATGTGTGTTTGTGTGCCTGTGTGTGTGCATGTGTGTGTGTGTTTGTGCTTGTGTGTGTGCCACTCGCACGGTTCGAGTCCTACTTATCTAACCGCCTCCACTTCACCTCGGCAAATAGTTTCTCCTCCTGCCCCCACCCGGTCACCTGCGGGGTACCCCAGGGCTCCATCCTTGACCCTCTTCTTTTCCTTATCTATACGCTCCCTCTGGGGTATGTCATCCGCAGACATGGGTTAAACTTCCACATGTAAGCGGATGACACACAAATCCTCTTTGCCTCCTCCAGCACCAACCCCAGGTCTGTCGATGTTCTATCAGGTTGTCTGGCAGACATCAAGGTCTGGATGAGTGTAAACTTCCTGCAGCTGAACGTGGACAAGACAGAAGCCATACTCCTTGGCTCCCGTCAACGCCTTCACTCCTGAGGATCTAAGCTCCTCAACCTCTCTGGGCTCTTCCCCTGAGACTCTCCGCCACCACCATCGGAGGCCGCGCTTTCTTCCACTATGCCCCAAAACTCTCCCTCTATCCCTCCGTCTTGCCGCTTCGTTCCCCATTTTCAGGTCGTGCCTGAAGACCTCCTGTTCGACCGTGCCTACGGTCACCTCCCCATGTCTGCCCCCACCACCCCCCCCACCACCCCCTCAGCTCGGAGTCATACCGCTGTCAAGCACTCTGGGACACTACCCTGTGCGAGTGAGGGGGCGTTGGGTAAATGCAAGTTGTTGGTGCCGTTGAGACATTCTCCCGACGTGAGAGGCAATGTGTCAACACTGAGGGATTTTGTGGTTAGTATTTAAAGTCTGCGTCAGGCAAATGATGGAACGGGCTCACATTATCGAGGTAGTAAATCCACACTTGTTCGGTGAGAATCGCTCGTCCCACTGATTTTTCCACTCGCGGTCCTGACAACATAAATATTTATTTTATTTTCCCACTGGGATTCTCTGCGGCGCTCTATCCCGTCGGGAAGATGAGAGAGCGGGTGGATTTCATCACAGTGGGAGGGGCATTAGCAGTCAGGTCTGTTCGCTTGCAATCTAGATTCTGTCTCGGGGCGAACGGTATTGGAAAACGGCTTCATCTTTCCACAGTTTTTAATTTAAAATTCCCATCTCGCATCAGTTTGTATGTGGACCACGGAAATCCCTGCTCTATTGCTGACAGCCACGTTTCCACAACTGTACTTTTCCTCTGTTTACCTTGCAGTAAGTAGGGACCCAATTTCTGGGGGGGGTGGGGGGGTAATAATCCCTTCAAATGTTTTTTTTAAAAAAAACATTAATTAATTTGGTCACTCGATGTTCGGGGGGACGCCGCTGCGCGCAATTGGCTGCCGCGTTTCGCCCACGAAATACACAGTCGCCCACACTTTACAGTGTATTCTGTGAAGCGCTTTGAGACGGCTCGAAGTCGTGATTAGGCGCCGTATCCAATGCCAGGATTGTTACGATTATTATTATTAACCGAGGTCCTCTTCAGAAGGATATTAAAGGGTATTGGCACTATTGTAAAAGCGAGGGGAGTTTCCCCGCTTTTCTGGCCTACAATCCCCCAGATAGAAATGAGCACTCACTTCATTGCTGTTTGTGAGGTGTTTCTGTGGACAAATTAACTGCTATGCTTTCCCACACACACACACACCACACTTAACAGTAAAATCCGTGAAGGGCTTTGGGACATCTTGACCAGATGATAAGGCATTAGGATTATCGTTATGTGTTATTAATCGCGCCATTTGGTCACTTAATCCACGACTGTTTGTGGGGACGCCGCTGTGCGCAACTGGCTGCCGCGTTTCGCCCACAAAATACGCAGTCAATCCGCTTTACAGTATAACCTGTGAAGCGCTTTGAGACGTCTCGAAGACGTGAAAAGGCATTATATCAAATGCAAGAATTATTGTAGGATTATTTTTATTTTGTTTACAAAATGCACAGTCGCTTCACTTTACAGTAAATCCCGTGAAGCGTTTGGAGACGTCTTCCCGATATAAAAGACGCTATATCAAATGTGATGTTTTTATTATGACGATGATTATTTTATGTGGGCCTTTTAAGTTTGCTGCAAAGTTAGGTCTGGGCTGGTGAGAGTACAGATTTCTCACCTCTTCGCCGGATCAAGTGCAGAAAAATCAGACGTTTAAACACTTATTTAACAATAAGTCAGGAGTCGCCTTAGCAACAACAAAAAGGGCACTAAAAAAAATTATTTGATTAACAAATAGGTGGTAAGAAGGTGATTCCACTTAAATCTGACAGAGTTTGCCACCAAGTGGTAGTTAGCAAACAGTCCTCAACTAACATAAGAATTTCTTAAAAACAGTAAGATTCCCCCATAGCAAAGCAGACCCTCAAGTCCCTCATTAATAATTATTAATAACAGGAATGATAATCCTTGCATTTGATGTAGTGCCTCATCATGTCGTTGAGACGTCTCAAAGCGCTTCACAGAATATACTGTAAAGTTAATTATAATGTAATAAATGTAAACCGTGGAGAACTGTACTCAGTGGTTAGAGCACTCGCCTCGCAAGCGAGAGACCTGGGTTCGATTCCCAGCAGGGCGAAACGTTGAGCAAGTTTCCTTACTCCACGTGCTTCTGTTTACCTAGCATAAGTAGAAACCCCGTTGTCAATCGATCGGCGGATTGCTTTTCCGGGGGTAATAATCCCTTAAAAAAATAACAAATTGTTCCCTCGATCTCCGACTGCTTGTGGGACACTGCTGTGTGCAATTGGCTGCTTGAGACATCTCGAATATATCAAATGCAGGGATTATTTTATTTTATTGTTTTGTGAGCCAAACGTGACAGCCAATTTGTGCACTGCAGTGTCCCATAAACATGCATGGAGTGAGTGACTAAGTTTATTTGGGAGAGGGGATAGATGGCCAAGACACCTGGAGAAATCCCCTTCTCTTTAACGTCCACCTGAACAGGCAGACGGGACCTCGGTTTAACGTCTCATCTGAAGGACAGCACCTCCGATAATGCAACACCTCCCCCACCCCCCTCCCCCCAGCGCTACATTGGAGCGTCATCTTGGACGATGTGATTCCAAATCCCGACGTGGGGGCTTGAACCCACAATCTTCTGACTCCGAGGCTTGAGTGCTATCACTGCACCCGGTTGACACACTTTATCGCCCACAAAAGTACACAGTCAATCCACTTTACAGTGTATCCTGTGAAGCGCTTTGAGACGTCTCGAAGACGCGATAAGGCGCTGTATCAAATGCAAGGATTATTATTATTATTATTATGCTTAAAGCGCCCAATTGCAAAGTATCGGCATCATCTGATTCTGAATTCTAATTATACCCGAGAATGCCTTGCTGTGTGCCTAGCTGTCGTTAGACCTATGATTAAGTAAGTTGTGTGTCCAGCTCTATCATTAACTATCGGAGAGTGCATTAGTGTGGGCCAACCTTGAGTTTGTTCAATGACACACTAGCTTGTGAGTGTCCTTTGTCATTGAACCTGTCTGTACATTAATTGCAGAACAACCCAGCCATTATCCTGATGAATACATGGGAATTGCCCCTATCTTTAGATCATGGATACATTATTGGGTGAAAAGTCTTGTCATTACATTGTTACTCTGTGAATGGTCCTAACATTTCACTATGTTGATGTATGAATTACCCAACCATTAGTCCCATTGATAAACTACATCCACTGGCTCAGTTATCTATCTGTGGTTACAATATTGTCTTAATAGACTTGTGAAACCCATTCATTCTATCCTTCCATCCAATTTTACATCATTACTAAAAGCCTTGCTCGTTGTTTCTTTACTTTATCGGCTACCAGTTCCACTGTCTCTATTTATTCTTTTCCTCATTATTTTATCCGCCATTCATTCTATCACGGCTCCTTTGTGCCACGCAAATCGGCTGCCTCGTTTACGCACGGAATACACAGTCACTACACTTAATAGTAAAAACCTTTGAAGCATATTGGGACATGATAATGCGCTGCGTCAAATTGTTATTATTATGTCATTTTATTTGTGGAGTCTCTCGTAGCTCAGTGGTTAGAGCACTCGCCTCGCAAGCGAGAGGACCTGGGTTTGATACCCGGGCAGGGTGAAACCTGGGCAAGTTTCCTTCCTCCTCACACACACACACGCGCGCGCCTCTGTTTTCATAGCAGTCATCATAGAATCATAGAATCGTACAGCACAAAAAGAGGCCATTCGGCCCATCGAGTCTGCACCGGCTCTTTGAATAGAGCAATTAACGTCAGTTCCACTCCCCGGCCCTTTCCCCATAACTCTGCAAACCCGTCCTCCTCAAATACCCGTCCACCGCGTTTTTGAAAGTAGTTATCGAATCAGCCTCCACCGCCCTTTCAGGCGATGCGTTTCAGATTCGAACAACTCGCCGCGTGAAAAAATTTCTTCTCCCCTCCCCTCGGCTTCTTTTAGAAACTATTTTGGATCTGTGACCTCGAGTCACCGACACACCCACCAGCGGAAACAGTTTTTCCCTTTCTAACCTATCAAATCCCCTGATGATTTTGAAGACCTCTATTAGGTCTCCTCGTAACCTTCTCTGCTCCAATGGGAATAATCCCGGCCTCTCCAGCCTTTCCTCATCATCAAGGTCCCTCATTCCTGGTACCATCCTCGTAAATCTGCTCTGGTGGAACCCGGTTGTTAGTCGATTGGAACCCGGTTGTTAGTCGATTGACGGATCGCTTTTCCGGAGGTAATAATCTCTTAAAAAAGATACATTTTTAAAAATAATAATAATTTGGTCAGTGAATCCACGTCTGTTTGTGGGAACGCTGCTGTGCGCAATTGGCCGCCGCGGTTCGCCCACAAATTACACAGTCCATTCACTTTACAGTATATTCTGTGAAGCGCTTTGAGACGTCTCGAAGATATGATACGGCGCTGTATCAAATGTAAGGATTCTTCTTCTTATTATTAATATTATTACCTACCTGCAGCATGGTAGGAAGACCTTTCCAAGCCAGTCCGTGCTTTGCCAGCCAGCTTGTGGTCCTAGATTTCAGAGTTCCAGGTACAATGCTGTGTACAAGGCTCACTCAGCCCCATCTGTTTAATCCAAGACCTTCCACAAATGGTATTGTGGAAGGATGAGATCAAATGGCTCGTTTCAAGCAATCTTGTGATCCTGTGGTTTTAATGCCTTCAGATGTTTCAGCTTTATAGTCGCTATAAAAACCCAATAACTTTCTTCCTTGCACAGGAAGATCGATCCGCGCACAGATAGATATGCTGACAGATCGAGAAGAACAAAGAGCGACAGATGGAAGGAAGACAAACTTTTTTGTGTAATGGAGTCTACTGTGATGCAAATGATAGCCTTGTGTCCACGTTTGATAGACGAGCATCTACTCTGCACACACACACACTTGCCACACACATGCACCTTCCACACACACACCCTCCCCACACACACACACCCTCCACACACATACACACACACACCCTCCACACACATACACACACGCATATACCCTCGCCACACTCACACACGCGCCTTTATATATACAACAAGGCTCTGGACAGACAGAGGTTCAGACCTGAACTGGGGGTCGGGGTTGGGGAGGGAGGAGAGCAGGTGGCGAAAGCAGAGAGATCAAAAACACGGTCGAAGAGGAGGATCTTGAGATGGGTCTTGAAGGAGGTAAAGTATAGGATGAGGCGGAGGGACTGCGCGATGGAGTTCCAGAGGATGGGGCAGAAGGCCCGCCCGCCTTTAAGCTCTCTGAGACGCCGTCCGGCCTGGAGGGCGCTATATAAATCCAAGTGGTGGTTGTTGTATAATGGGGCGAGTGAGGCGGGGGACGTGAAGCAGGCTGGAAGGAGCGAGCAGTATTGGTAGGGGGTTAGGAGATCACAGAGGTAGAGGGGAGCGAGACCATGGAGGGCTTTGAAGGTGAGGACCAGGATCTTTAACTGTGTCCTTTGTGTGATGTCTTCCCCTGAAGTTGCCATACACGTTCTGTTTCCGCACAGTGGAGTCTGTCCGTGGCTCTACTCAGTGTATATCACACTCTCATCTCACACTCTCTCTGACTCAGAAATCCTTGGACTGTTTTTAAGCTACAGGACAACACCCATGTCAAACACACATGCCAATGTAGTGACTGGGTATTTTGTAGGTGAACGAGGCAGCTAATTTGGATTCCTGTAGCTCAGTGGTTAGAGCACTCACTTCGCAAGCGAGAGGACCTGGGTTTGATTCCCGAGGCAGGGGGCGAAACGTTGGACAAGTTTCCTTACTCCGCACACCTCTGTTTACCCAGCAGTAAGTAGGAACCCGGTTGTTACTCGATTGGCGGATCGCTTTTACAGGGATAATAAACGCTTTGAGACGTGAGAAGGCACTACATTAAATGCAAGGACTATTATTTTGTTCTTATTAGATCTACTAGCACTTAGTAACCCAGCATGAGTCAACCCCATGATGGAGGACAGTAAATGGTGAAGGCAAAGCTTGATATTGATAAGGATTATTGTCCTGATGATTTTTGACACATACATAGGCTCGTAATTGGCATATCTGCATAACATTGGTCGACAGGCCAGGGCACAGAGGCAGCGGATTTCAAAGTATAACCCGCCAGGAGCATAGAGGTACAGGCTGTGGCAATGACGCTGACATAGAACGACAGGGCAGAGTAGACGGTCCATTTAAGAGTTCATTGAGGTAGCAACAGTGCACACACGCACCCTGCAGGGAAAACTAAGGTGGAATTCGTAGCCTGTTGTGCTGCTGTAGTGGAGGCGGTAGGATTTCAGGAGGCATCTAAAAGCAACAAACAACAACAACAGCATTAGATTTACACAGCACCTTTCATGTGTCGGAAGGAGGTCCTAAGGCTTTGCGCTGGAGCTGGGGAATGGAATCGAGGGGTCAATCTCAAGACCCTCTCACTCGTTTTCAAATCCCTTCATGCCCTGGCATCTCCCTACCTCTCCGACTTGCTTAACACCCCCCACCACACCCACCCCACCACCCGCTGCCTCTGCTCGGCTGGCTCCGGCCTTTTGTTTGTCCCTCGCCCCGTCCCGCTCCACCATCGACGGCCGTGCCTTCAGCCCGAAACTCTGGAACTCCCTCCCTCAATCCCTCCACCTCGCCCCCTCCCTCCCCACCTTCAATTCCTGCCTAAAGACCTTTCTTGTTGATCGTGCTTATGGTCAGGCTCTGCCACTGTGAGGCTCTCCGGGACGCTACCCCACGTGAAGGACGCTAGCTAGTTTAGCAGGAATGATTTGGGAATTAATTTGAGAAATTAAGGAATGTTGCAAATTTTCCCTCTATAAATTACTGTTAAGTATTTTGAGGAGTGGTACAAAAAATTGGGGGGGAAATTTCAAGCGAGAGGACCCGGGTTTGATTCCCGGGCGGGTCAGGACAAAACAGCTTTCCTTACTCCACACACACGCGCGCACACACACGCCTCTGTTTACCTAGTAGTAAGTAGGAACCCAGTTGTCAGTCGATTGGCGGGTCGGTTTCCCGGGATAATAATCCCTCCGAAAAAAAATGTTCCCTTAATCCTATCGCCCACAACGTACACAGTCACTACGCTTCACAGTATATCTTGAGAAGCGCTTTGAGACATCGCAATGAGGTGATAAGTAGCCATATCAAACGGGAGGATTATTATTATTATTAAGCACGCGCAGGGCAGGGAGATTGAACAAGGGAATCAGTGACGAGAAGATAAATGGGAGGGAGGGGAGCGCGGCTTGTGAGGAGTTGATGAATGTTACTGTGGCCGTGCCTGGCTCCAGGTGTGGGGAGGAGGGATTATTATCCCAGAAAAGCGATCCGCCAATCGACGAACAACTTACTGCTGGGTAAATAGAGGCACGTGTGTGGAGTAAGGAAACTTGCCCAAAATTTTCCTCTGCTGGGAATTGAACCCAGGTCCCTCTCGCATGCGAGGCGAGTGCTCTAACCTCTGAGGACTCCATAATACCCTGACTGAACCAATATCGATCGAGCCGGCATTGTCACATTAAAATCCTGTGAAGAGCTTTGGGACATCTGTACGGCGTGTCTCGGCGCAACATCAATTACTGTCGGCCCCAACGCCTCAAAGCACTTCACGGGATTTTACTGTTTTAAAAAAAGGAAAAACGGTGTATCTGTAGGCAAACCAATTATAATAATAATAATAATAATAATCCTTGCATTTGACATAGCGCCTTATCAGGTCTTCGAGGCGTCTCGAACCGCTTTGCGGAATATCCTGCAAAGCGGCGCTGACTCTGCATTTTGTGGGCGGCCGTCAGAACGACTTTACTCTTTGAACGTCGAGGACGGGAATGTGGGAAGAGTTTGTCGAGCGTGACACTGGGCTGCGCTGTGCGAATAATGACTGCGTCTCAGCCCCTTGCTGTGATCCCTCGCAAATCCCGGCAGATACAAGCAGAACAAAAAAAACAAAAACGTGCTAGTCCGAGGCTGATTCATTTTTAATGACCGTTTGTTGGTTTGTTTCGAAAATCACCGCAGTAAACACAACACTCTACTTCGAACAGTAGACAGCTTCAGCAACAGACAGAAGGAGGCTGTTTGGGCCTCGTGTCCTCTCTCTCTCTCTCTCTCTCTCTCTGTCTGCTCAGGTTCCCGTTCGGTTCCTGTTTCTGTTCATTCGGCCTCAATGGCCATTTGTGGAGATGAAATCAGAGCTCCGCTGCCCGGATTCTCATCCGCACTAAACTCCGTCTCCCCCCACCGCCCAACACACCGGTCCTCGCCAGGTTCCACTGGTTCCCAATCACCAAACGGATTGTCTTTGAGCACTCGTTGTCAAACCACTTTGTGCCCTGGCATCTCCCTACCTCTCCGACCTTCTTACCTCTGACCCCCACTCCACCGCTCGCTGTCTCTGCTCGGCTGGCTCCAGCCTCCTGTTTGACCCTCGGCCCCTCCGCTCCACCATCGGTGGCTGTGCCTTCAGCCCACTGGCCCCCGAAACTCTGGAACTCTCGCCCTCAATCCCTCCGGCCCGTCCCCTTCCCTCCCCACCTTCAAATCCTGCCCTGAAGATCTTCCTTTTTTCATTGTGCTTACGTTCACCTCCCCACCCCACCCCCGCCACCCTCCCTCTCCCCTCTGGCTTGGGTCAGACTCCGCCACTGTCAAGCGCTCCGGGACTCTACCCCACGTGAAGGGCGCTGTATAAATGCAAGTTGTTGTTGTTGCAATCTAATACCAAACAGCCACGCTGAGTGAAGAAATTCCTTCTCATACAGAGGGATCTATCACAGGGCCTCTCACTTGCTTGCGAGGTGAGCGCTCTAACCAGTACACCACAGGACTCGTGTGAGACTGCTGAGGAGTGGGTGGTGGGTTGTGGGGTGGGTGTTGTGTGAGCGTGGATGGTGTGTGTGGTTGGGGGGGGTGGGAAGAGAGTGTCCTGGAAGTAACTTAACAACAACAACAACAACAACAACAACAACAAGATTTCATTTATAGAGCGCCTTTCACGTCGGGAGGACGTCCCAAGGCGCAGGGGGATTCGGGAGTTTCAGGAACAGGGTGAGTTGGAGAGCATATGGATGTTTGTGGGTGAAGGCGTGTTTGCGTTTCGGAGGCAGTTGGTGCGGAGACAGTGAGCGATGGGATGGGGGGGAGGCAGGAAAGGCCATAGCTGAAACAAGATTTAACAGAGATAAAAGGAGGAAGAGCTAAAAGGTGTTGGAGCCTGAGTTAGCCAGCGAGCCCGAAGAGGCTGAGAGACTCGAAAAGAACTGATAATTTTATTGTAATGCTGTGTTGTGTTACGGCACTGCAGGTGGGCTCCATGTTAGAGCGCCTGGATGTGGGTAGTGAACAGTCCGGGGCGCACAATTACAGCTCTGACAAGGGTCCTGTGATTTGTGAGAGAAAGAGAGAGAGAGACTGAGAGAGACAGACAGAGAGACTGAGAGAGAGAGAGAGGTTTAGTGATGAACTCTCTTCTCACAGATCCTGCTATTCTTTGTTTGTGTTCCTTCCGACCTCAACGTTATACATTAAATAATAATTCGATCACTCAATCCGATGATTGGTTTCAAGTGGAGTCCTATAGTTCAGTGGTTATGAATCTAATAATATAAACCTGTATCAAATGATACGGCATCGTTTCATGTCTTCGAGACGTCTCAAAGTGCTTCACAGAATATACTGTAAAGGGAATAGACTGTATATTTTGTGGGCGAAATGCGGCAGCCAATTGTGCACAGCAGCGTCCCCACAAACAGTCGTGGATTGAGTGATCAAGTTATTATTTTTTTTCTTGAGGGCTTATTATCAGGCGTGTGGAGTAAGGAAACTTGCCCAAGGTTGTTCCCCGCTGGGAATCGAACCCAGGTCTCTCGCTTGCGAGGCGAGCGGTCTAACTACTGAGCTACAGGACTCCACTCGCCTTGCAAGAGATACCTGGGTTCGATTCCCGGGCAGGGTGATATGTTGGCCAAGTTTCTTTACTCTACACGCCTCTGTTTCCCTAGCAGTAAGTTAGTCGATTGGGGATCGCTTTTCCCGGAGTAATAATGCCTTAACAAAAAAAATAAATTGGTCACTTCAATCCACGGCTGTTTGCGGGGACGCTGCTGTGCGCAATTGGCCACCGCGTTTCGCCCACAAAACATACAGTCAATTCACTTTTCAGCATGGTCTGTGAAACGCTTTGAGACGCCTTGAAGACGTGATAAGACGCTGTATCAAATGCGAGGATTATTATTATTATTATTTGGAGAATCCCGCTCGCCACGATTGTGCGCCACGATTGATAGGGTGGGTTGGAGGCGGTGGGTCAACTGCGGGGAAGGGAAAGTTGTTCACCTTTGATAATTACTTTCCCTCCCCCGCCCGCCCCCACCTCCCTGATGGCACAGTAATGCGGACTGAGGAAATCCTCTCCCCAAAACATTGGTCCTGATGCTGAATAAGCTCTTCGGGACCTATCTCGCAATGAAGGACGCTATATAAATACCACGTTGTCGTTGTCGTTGATGGTCTGTTGCCGCTTCCTGAGCAACGCTCCGAGTCGCTACGCTATGTCGGTGCAAGTTGTCGTCGTTGCTTTGAGTGCCTCCAGAAAGGACGTGTGGTCACACGCGAGTGGAACTCTGTCTGCTTTGGATACTCTTCAGCAGAGTGACGGTCCTCCCCACGTGTCAGACGCCCTGCTTACTTCCAACAAATATATTAAAAAAACCTGCTTGAGAGCGTTCAAACCAAACCAGTGAGAGTTTCTCTGGTCGCGCTTGTCTGTTACACCAGCCCTCGTCAGGCTCCACTGTCTCTCCTTGTGTCTCCTTGTGTTTCACACTTGTGTTCAAATCCCTTCATTCCCTGGCACCCCCTCCACCCACCCACCACCACCACCTCTCCGACCTCCCGACTCCCTAATCCACCTCCGCTCGACTGGCACCAGACTCCGATGGTGGAGCATTCAGCCACTGCACCCCGAAACTCTGGAGGTGCTCACCCTCAATCCTTCCGCCTTGCCCCCCCCCCCCCCCCCCGCCCCACCCCTCGCTCCCTAGTAGGGTTTTTCTTTTTTCGAGGGTTGAGTCGTATTTTGGCAAGAGCCAAGGCTGGGAGGCTCCAAAGTAATTGCTGGTATGTAACAAGCTATAACTGCACAGCTTGCCATTTTGAAGGCTGGCAAGCTTCCCTCTGCTTTGCGTACCTGCTGTTGGGGCTTTGGCTTGCACGATTAAAGCAATCACAACAACAACTGGCGTTTACACATCGCATGGTCGTGTCCCAGAGCGCCTGACAGTGGTGGGGCATCACGGGGGAAGGTGACCGTAGGCACGGTCAAACAGTGATTGGCCTGACCTGAAGATGGGGAAGGAAGGGGCAAGGCCTTGGATGGATAGAGGGAGAGGGAGAGTGTTCCAGAATTTCGGGGCGTAGCGGCTGAAAGCGCGGCTGCTGATGGTGGAACAGGGCGCGCACGAGGCAAGAGCAGGAGCCCGGAGCCGGTCGAGCAGAGGCAGCGGGTCGGGGGTTGGGAGGGGATTAAGCAGGTCGGAGAGGTAGGGAGGTGCCAGGGCGTGAAGGGATTCGAAGCTGAGGGAGAGGATCTTGAGATCGAACGGTTCGGCAACAGGGAGCCAGAGGATCCTGGGCAGAACTGGTGTGATGCGGGTACGGAGTATGGTACGGTTACCGGCAAGCGAGGAGGGGGGGGTAAGAATCCCTGCCCCCTAGAGATGGTATTTGATTCTAAGGACTTGCTAGGAGTTATGGATGCTATCAAATGGGAACTATATTTAGCGGAGCCAAAACCAAAGGATCGGCTCTATGAAAAACAGGTCATTCTGCACTACAACATACGCTGACGTGTAAGAAAGCGTGAGGTGATCTTTGCTTGCAACCTTTGTCAATAAATAAATGATTCTCATCTGCACTTGGATGCTGGAAGGAAACACGTCAAAGGAATTCACTTGCTATAATAATAATAATAATATTCCTTGCGTTTGATACAGCGCCTTATCACGTCTTCGAGACATCTCAAAGCGCTTCACAGCATACTGTAAAGTGAATTGACTATATGTTTTGTGGGCGAAACGCGGCAGCCAATTGCGCACAGCAGCGTCCCCACAAACAGCCGTGCATATAGTGACCAATTTATTATTATTATTCTTTTTAAGGTATTATTACCCCCGGAAAAGCGATCCGCCAATCGACTAACAACCGGGTTCCTACTTACTGCTGGGTAAACAGTGGTGTGTGTGTGTGTGTGTGTGTGTGGAGTAAGGAAACTTGCCCAAAGTTTCGCTCCGGCCAAGAATCGAACCCGGGTCCTCTCGCTTGCGAGACGTGTGCTCTAACCACTGAATTACAGGACTCCATGATACATATAAATATCAACTGCAGCCCACAAAACACTGCATGAATATAAATTGATATATTCAGTGATCATACTCCCAATTTAAGGGACGGTTATAGAGGTTGTTTCTCATCAGTAGTAAATCAGTCGTTTCAACTTTATTGTGCCACTCTTACTCTAAGTTGTGCTCACTGAGCAGACATCTCATGTTCATTCACGATTGCCTGTTCCAGAGCACCACGTGAATCAATCCAATTCATGAGCCGGTGAGCGTAATGGGAGAAGTGGGATGATGGTAGGTGGCGGAGGGGAGGGGGTGAAGTGTGGGGGGGGAGGTGGGCAGAGGTGGATGTGGGGGAGGCGGGGGCTGGGGGTCAGTTCAGGTCTGACTGCTCTTCCCGCGCTGTTCCTCCATTTCAGTGAGTTATGCACTGTTAAGAGCTCATTATGTACAGTCAATGCTCCCCTTCTCTGGTGGCTGAGCATCAGTTGCGGGTGGCTAGGCTTTACATGTGGCTTAGAGGTGGGAGAGGAGCTGGCTTGCCTTGCCTTGCCTTGCTGATGGCATAAAATGCTTGTGTGCGATTGCATGTAAATGTGTGTATATGTGTGTGTACGTGTCTGCCTCTCAGGGTCTCCTTCCCCCCCTCCCGCACCACCCTTTGGAACTCCATCCCTTCGCCTCGCTCCCTCTCTTGCCTCCTTCAAGGCATGATTCAAGACCCTCCTTTTCGACCGTGACTTCAGCCGCCCTCCTACCCCCTCTGCAGTCCCTCATCCCAACCCTGCACCCACCCCCCCCACCCCACTCTCAGGTCCTGAGTCCCGAATGTTCAACGCCTCGGGACATCCTCCCGACGTGAAAGGTCCTTTACAAATGTAATTTTGTTGTTGTTGTTGTATGAATGTGAGTGTGAAGTGATGTAACTGTGCAAATATGTAAGCGCATATAAATGTAAATATGAGAGTGAATAATAATCCTGATATAGGATATTTGATACAGTGCCTTTTCAACTCGTTGAGACGTCCCAAAGCGTTTCAAGCAATATACTGTACAGTGAATTGTGGGTGAAAAGCAGCAGCCAATTTCGCACAGCAGCGTCCCACAAACAGCCGTGATTGAGTGACCAAATTATTACTATTATTTTTTGGAGGGATTATTGTTACCCCCGGAAAAGCGATCCGCCAGTCGACTAACAACTGGGTTACTTACTTACTGTTTGGTAAACAGAGGCGCGCGGAGTAAGGAAACTTGTCTAAGGTTTCACCCTGCCTCGGGAATCGTGCTAACCACTAATGCTACGGGACACGTGAGTGCACGTGAATGTGTGTGTGTTTGCGTATCTGAATGTGAGAGTGAATGTGTGTGAGTGTGTGCTTATGAATGGTGTGTGAGTGAGTGAATGTGAAAGCGCGCGTGTGTGTGCGTGTGTGTGTGTGTATCTCTGTGCATGAGCGTACGTGTGAGAATTTGCGAGTTTTCCTAGGTTTTGCTTCGCAAACCTGTATTCCCATCCCATCCCTTTCCATCTCATCCCACGAATTTGAAGCACGATGGAATAAACCCATGCATGCAAAGCTGTTCCGGGAATGAGGTCGCACGATGTTTCAAAGTTAAGCTGACTTGGAGAGAGCCGAGCGTGGAAAGAGAATTAAATTGTGCAGCAACACGAGTTAGTGAAGTTTCATCAGGGGGACGTGCATCAGTTATTGCGGAGTAGTGTCTGGGACCAGATGTCTCTGTAAGTTATTTTACTGTTGACTTGTTTTACTCTCCCAAGAACATTTTTGGCAAACAATACGATATTAATGTCGTGGTGTTTCACTGCACGTTCCTTGTCTTATTTAACACATTCCTCGCAATCGGCGTAGCCAATTGGCGGATCACTGGCCTAATAATTCCTTTGAAATAAACTAAAACAATTTGGTCACTCAATCCAGGACCGTTTGTGGGTACGCTGCTATACTGCCGCGTTTCGCCCACAAAATACACAGTCAATTCACTTTACAGTATCAAAAACAGAAGCCGCTGGGAACACTCAGCAGGTCAGGGCAGCATCTATGGAGAGAGGAAAGTGAGTCAACGTTTCAGGTCCACGACCCTTCGTCAGAACTGGGGTATGTTGGGAGGGAGAGGCTTTTAAGGACTAACAGAGTAGAGGGGGAGGCAGGGCAAGGAAGACAAAGAAGAAAATGGGGTAGAGGACAAGAGGATGATGGGTTAAAGAGCTGCTAATGGTGCAAAACGAAGGATGCGGTGAAATTGCAACAAAATAGGCAGACCAGAGAGAGACGTGGTGTGTCTGGGACCCAGATGATGTGGTAATGGTCACAGAAGAGGGGGAGAAGGAAGGTGAACTGTTAGGGTCTGAAATTATTGAAATCAATATTGAGGCCAGAGGGCTGTGAGGTCCCCCAGCAGGCAGATGAGGTGCTGCTCCTCGAGCTTGTGGCTCGTGGAATAGCGGAGGAGACCGTGGACGGAGAGGTCAGAGTGCGAGTGGGAGGGAAAGTTGAAGTGGGAAGAAGACGTGAAAAGCGCTATATCAAATGCAAGAATTATTATTATCTGCATCTGGTCTCAACCGATGTAGAGGAAACCACATCGTGAGCAGCGAATGTAGTGAACTATGTTGGTAGGAGTGCACGTAAATCGCTGTCTCACTTGAAGTCTGTGTCTGGGGTCCTGGGCAGTGGTCTGGGAGGAGGTGAAAGGGCAGGTATTGCATCTCCTGCGCTGGCATGGGACGGTGTCAGGGGGAGGAGATCAACTTCTGGTGGTGATGGAAGAATGAACCAAGAAATCACGGAGGGAACGGTCCCTACAGAATGCTGAGAGGAGGCGGGGAGGGAAAGATATGTTTGGTGGTTGGATCACGCAGGAGGTAGCGGAAACGGTGGAGAATTATTTGTTGGATGTTGAGGCTGGTGGGGTGGAAGGTGAGAACTAGGGGGAAGGGTATCGCTGTTCTGGGAAGAGGGGGAAGGGGTGAGGGCAGAGGTGCGGGAAATAAAGGAAGTTGAGGAAGAACGCATCAAAGCCAATTGGTGCAAAGGCTCTGCTTGAACGACTGAGCTATTCGTTTTCAACCTGGTTCACATAGCAATCTGTTTGCGGTGAAGGGGTTGTTTCCATTTGGAAACAATCCCATTGAAAATAACAGGGACAAATTGATGGTAATGAGTGCACTGGAAATAATAAAAGCGGAATCACCAATGGCAGAATGCAGTCTTTGATCAGTTCAGTGATCCTGGGCAAATAGGAATACAATAACGGCTTAATGAAGCACATGCATTAGACTTGATTGATCAGGGCTATAATATTTAATAGTAAGTGCACCAGTAATTATTGAAAACACATAGAAACCAGATTATACCTCTGAGGATAATAATAGTAATCCTTGTATTTGACCCAGCGCCTTATCACGTCTTCGAGACGTCTCAAAGCGCTTCATACTCTAAAGTGAATCGACTGCACGCTTTGGGGGCGAAACGCGGCAGCCAATTGCGCACAGCAGCGTCCCCACAAACAGCCGTGGATTGAAGTGAACAAATTATTATTATTTGTTTTTGAAGGATTATTACCCCCAAACAAGTGATCTGCCAATTGACTAACAGCCAAGTTCTTGCTGGGTAAACAGAGGCGCATTCGTGTGTAGAGTAAGGAGACTTGCCCAATGTTTCACCCTGTCCGGGAATTGAACCCAGGTCCTCTTGCTTTGCGAGGCGAGCGCTCTGACCGCTGAGCTACAGGACTTCACATCAATCCCACTGGAACTCCACTCTCGTGGGATTTACTACCAGAGCAGAATTCCCATTCGACTGCAATTCTGCGTTGGCTGGAAGGACTCATCCATTTTCGGATGTCTTATTGAGGAATCAGGTTAAGAAGTACTGCAAATTGGATCCCAAAGTGTTCAGTTTAGGATACTATTATTAATGAGAACATGGCAGCGGACTTAAAAAAAATTCAGTTTCAAGATCATGTTCCAGATCATTGGTGGACAACAAAGTGAATTTACTTGATTGAATATTTCACAGAATCATAGAATCATACTATATTACAGCACAGAAGGAGGCCATTCGGCCCATTGTTCCTGTGCCGGCTCTTTGGAAAAGCTGCCCAATAAGTCCCACTCTCCCCGCGCTTTCCCACTACCACGTATCAAGAAATATTCTATCAAGAAAAGCCTGGAACTTCCACCAGGGTCTATTTATTTAGCATTATTTGGGCGTCCAGAATTTGGCAGCTTGTTGAATTCTGTCTCAACTTTGAAACTAGTTTGCTTTCATTTCTTAAGAGAAGTTACATTTGACAAATTCACTCACAGCTCGATAAACAGAATCAATCTGGATCCACGTAGGAGTTCCCGGGTGAGTGACCCCGATTTATCTGTTTTTGGTCTGACAAGCGCGGAAACCTATCACCGTTGCTTAAGAGTCTCCAAACCAAGCTGAGAATTCCATGCCATCTCACCGAAACATGGGAATCCCAGAGATGGATCGTTGGAATGAAACACGCACTTTCTCTCTCTCTCTCTCTCTCTCTTTCTCCCCCCCCGGAGGGATGCTTCCTGCTTACTTAATTCTGGAACGTATTAGGCACAGGTTGGCAAGATCCAAGGCTTGGCGGGGGGGGGGGTAACTGTTGGAATCTAACCAGCTAAGACCACATATTGACATATGATCCACTTTGGGCTCCTTCCGTCAGGTGCATGTGTAGGTTTGTGTGGGCGCGTGTGTGTGGTGTGTGCGTTTTTTGCGTGTGGCGTGGGTGTGGCTTTGTGTCATGGTGTGTGTGTGCGCGTGTGCGCGGTGCTGTGTGTGGGTGTGTGTATGTGAGTGTGTGTGTGCTGTGTGTGGGTGTGCGTGTGGTGTGTGTGGGTGTGTGTGGCGTGGTGTGTGTGTGTGCTGTGTGTGTGTGAGTGTGTATGGCGTGGTGAGTGTGCGCAACTGGCTGAAGGTGGTATGAATCCAGAGCTGGGAATGATTGTGAAAGTCCGGTGTGAAAGTTGGTGGGAGGTACTACATATTAATACGAGGCTTGAATAACTGAAATGCCAGATCCCTCACCGCCTCCACTAAATGGGGAAGGCAGAGACCCCGTGGGGTGGTGGTGGTGGTGGTAAGGGGGTGGGGGGGGGCGAGGTGTCTTGACGTGCAGTATAATGTCGTATTTTGGGTACGAAGAGCTTTTACAGGAACTGTGGTTGCAAGGCACTGAGTGAACTTTAATTAGAACCATTTTATGTAGCCAGGCAGTGACCTTTCGGAAATAATCCACGTCGTTAAATGAGGCAGTCTAGACTTCTGCACTTGTCTTTATTAAAGAAAAGACAAACACACACACACACATACGCACGCAGACACAAACACACGCAGATACACACATGCACACACGCACACACACGCAGGTACACACGCACACACACAGACACACATTCACACACATGCAGACACACACACACGCAGACACACACACACGCAGATACACACATAGACGCAGACGCACACACACACACATAGACACACACACACAGACACACACACACACACGCACTCTACGCTATGAGCTGAACGACCTGTTAACCTGGAAAAATTATCGGTCAAGACACTAGGGAGAATCCTGCTAATCTTTTTCCAATAGCTTCACGGGATCTTTAGCATGATCTTTTGACATTGCGGAGTCCTGTAGCTTCGCGGTTAGAGCACTCGCCTCGCAAGAGAGGACCCCTACTTTATTACCCACTTTAATACTAATAAACCTTGCATTTGGATATAACGCCTTATCACGTCTTCGAGACGTCTCAAAGCGCTTCACAGGATACACTGTCAAGTGAATTGACTGTGTATTTTGTGGACAAACAGTCGTGGATTGAGTGACCACATTTTTTTCGAAGGGATTATTATTATCATAATCCCTGTTGGCGGAAACCATCCGCCAACAGACTAAACCGAGGAGTGTGTGGAGCCAGGAAACTTGCCTAAGGTTATGCCCTGCCTGGGAATTGAACCCGGGTCCTCTCGCTTGCGTTTATATGTTTATCTGTATATATATATACAGGAGCTGCAACACAATATAAAATTACATTTGTAAAGTGCTTTGTGCATCTCGAGACGCTGGACAGTCGGGGATTTGGACCTGAGCTGGGGGTGGGGGGAGGGGGAGAGGCGGCGGTGGGTGGGTGGGTGGGTGGGTGTATGGTGGGTGGTGTGTGGTTTGGGATAAGGGTAGGAGAGAGAGTGGCACGGTCGAAGAGGAGGGTCTCAACACGTGCTATGTCAAATGCAGCACTTGTTATTACGACCCATCCAGGCGGCAGCTAAGCAGTTAATGTTTGTGGACGATCGCAGTAAACCATCGATCAACAGCATGTCAGTCACCCGGATGATTGATGTCGCCAATCCAGGGAAGCTTAAGTACTGGATGCAAGGGCTGTTGGACAGATTTACTCCAATGAGTTGAGCACTTTACAAAGCAAAAACCCCGTCAATAAAAATATTGATAGCACAGGGTGAGAGACTGGAAAGGAGCTCAAGATAAATAGTTTGTTTGGAAACAGAGCAGGAGGAGGAATGCAGTGTTTGACACATTTAAACGCCTAAGTAAAACGGGTGCAATTTTCATCTCTTTGCACGCTCCGAGCATCTATCAAACCGAGGAAAAAGTTATGCGCTAACAACAGCAGCAGAGAGGCCCCGAATTTCCAGCTAGTTTTAGCCACGGGCTTCATATTAACCCTTTTATAATACTGAAAAACAAACTGTTCCATGCATCGGGTGACATGATATCATTTAACTTGTCTCTGTACTTTTATTGCTCATATCACTGCTGACCTCCATCAGATATATTATTATTATAGTGTTAATAATAATACTAATCATCATAATCGTCCTTGCATTTCATGTGGCGCCTTATCACGTCGTCGAGACGTCTCAAAGAGCTTCACAGAATATACTGTAGAGTGGTTTGACTGTGTATTTTGCGGGCGAAACGCGGCAGCCAATTGCGCACAGCAGGGTCCCCACAAACAGTCGTGGATTGAGCGACCGCATTTTTTTTTTTGCTGGGGCATTGTTACGGCTGGAAAGCGATCTGCCAATCGACTAACAACTGGGTTTCTACTTGCTGCTGGGTAAATAATAATAGTTATTGCGTGGGATTCAGCGCCTTTCACATCCGGAGCATCGGGTATTGGCAAACGTTTAAAGTAAAGTGCAAAAGAAATCCTGCTTGGATACGTGTGAGGTGTTTGATTATCCGAGAGAATGCAACACTCTCCATGAGATTATTACTCTCCTCCAATGAAATATGCAGTGTGCAGTCGACGGTAGATTAACAAAACGTAACATAAAGACTACCTTTCAGCATTATAGACCCAAATTTCAATTCATCCCTCTTGTAAGTGATCGAAAGACCATTTTTTTTCCAACGCCGCTCAAATCAACTGTGAAATGAGTTCTGCCAAGTTTCTGTAGGTTAAGCAAGTGTTACAAGCCTGCATGTGCAATACATCTCCCTACACAGCCACAGTCCAGCTCAAACTGTTGAGTTTGTGTGCATGAAAGAACCTACTTTTTTACGGCGCCCGATAGCCGCAGCACCTCAACGATAACCAGCCACCAGTAATGTGCTTCGTAGCTAATTGCTGTCAATTACAGCCACTCGATATTTTAAGCAAATAAAATACCAGCCAGACGCGTGTCTGTCGAGTAAGGAAATCTGCCTAAGGTTTCGCCCTGCCCGGCCCAGTCTGGAATTGAACCCAGGTCCTTTGATTTGCGAGGCGAGTGCTCTGTTTTATCTGGAGGATTGTTGGCCAGGACACTGGGAGAACTTGTTCCCCGCTCCTCCACCCCGCCAACCCCACTCCCAGTGTTGTGCTGGAGTGTCAGCCCAAACCTATGGAGTCCTGTAGCTCAGTGGTTAGAGCGCTCGCCTCGCAAGCGAGAGGACCTGGGTTCGATACCCGGGCAGGGCAAAACATTGGGCAAGTTTCCTTACTCCACACGCCTCTGTTTACCTAGCGGTAAGTAGGAACCTGTTGTTAGTCGATTGGAGGATCACTTTTCCGGGGGTGGAAATTCCTTTTTTGAAAAAAAATTGGTCTCTCAATCCACGACTGTTTGAGGGACGCTGCTGTGCACAGTTGGCTCCCGCATTTCGCCCACAAAACATACAGTCAATTCGCTATGCAGTGTATTCTGTGAAGCACTTTGAGATGTCTCGAAGATGTGATCATGCGCTGTATCAAATGCAAGGATTGTTATTAATAAAACATGAGCTCAAAGTGAGGTACCTTCACCTTCACTCAAGAGATGATCGACTGAGCTGGGTTGACAAAAGAGTACGATATCATAAAGGCTTTGAAGTTCATAATTTATCACCGAGATGCAGATGGAAAACTAATCAACTACGCATTGCTTCATCATCACGACTCCAGGATCTGCTGTGCGTCAATACTGAAGTGAAGAAGGGACTGGTTACTCTCTTGATATTTCATTGAATGGACCATTAATCCTTTCCTAATCCCTAAACCGTTGTTACCTGTATTGATCATATGATTTAATAGCATTTTGCATGTTGCTTTACTTTCATTGCTCATGTTACCATAAGATGTAATGGGCCATTCCTGAACTGTGTTCAGTTCAATCAGGATTGAGTCCCTCAGCTATTATCAAAGACAATAATAACAATAAACCTTGCATTTGAAATAGTACCTTATCATGTCTTCTATATGTCTCAAAGCACTTTACAGGATACACAGTAAAGTGAATTGACTATATTTTGTTTGCGAAATGCAGTAGCTAATTGCACCCAGCAGTGTTTTATTCGATTTATTATTATTTTGGGGGGGAATATAATTATAACTGCTGGAAAAGGGGATTATAACTGCTGAAAAAGCAATCCGCCAATCAACTATCAACCGGGTTCCTACTTACTGCTAGGTAAGCAGAGGCTCTTGGAGTAAGGAAACTTGCCCAACATTTCGCCCTGCCCCGGAATCGAACCCGGGTCTCTCGCTTGATGGTGGTGGAGTCTGACCCCAAGCCAGGGGAAGAGGGAGGTGGGAGGTGACCATAAGCACGATCGAAAAGGAAAGTCTTCAGGTGGGATTTGAAAGCGGGGAATGAGGGAGGGGGCGAGGCGGAGGGGTTGAGGGAGAGAGTTCTGGAGTTTCGGGGCTTAATGGCGGAGGCACGGCCACCAATGGTGGAGCGGAGGGGACGAAGGATGGAACAGGAGGCCGGAGCCAGCTGAGCGGAGGTAGTGAGGTGGTGGAGTGGGGGGTAATTAGGTCGGACACTGAGCCACAGGACAATTTGTCAGCGATTGTAATTTTAAAAAGCTTGAGCGTGTAGGAAAATGTTGTCTGTTAAAGTGTTAAATCCTTTAGCCAGGATTTCTCCTGCCTCGGAACTGTAGTTCAGGACATGTGACATTTGATAATGATACCATTTCGATCAAACAGGTAATAATACTGTCCTGCTCCACGTCCCCCGACCCACCCGCCCCACCATTGGCGGGAGAGCCTTCAGCCACTCTGCCCCCAATCTCTGGAATTCCATCCCCCAATCACTCCGCCTCGACCCCTCCTTAGCCTCCTTCACGTTCCGCTTCAAGACCCTCCTCTTCGACCATGTCATCGGCCATCCCCTTCCTCTCCCCTCTCTTCCCCCCCCCCCCCCCACCGACCCCAGCTCGGGTCTGAAATGCTGTACACTGTCCAGCGCCTTAGGACGTCCTCCCGACATGAAAGGCGCTATACAAATATAATCTTATTGTTGTTGTTGTTTATCAAATGCAAGGCTTATTATTGTAACTATTATTATTATATATAGGCCTTATCATGTCTTCCTTGTAAAGCACTTCATGGGAGTTACTGCGGAGTGCAGTGACTGTGTTTTTGCACATGAAGCTGGCAGCCAATATCCAACTGCTCATAGAAAATAAATGGTCACAAAAAAGTGCACAGTGCCGAGTCTTACCTGCTATTGTCCTCTCGTCTGGAAATGATATAAAAGTCAACAGACATTTTGACTGGAAAAATCCATCTTTCTCCTTAACCCTTGAGCAATCTCTGAATTGCTCTCTCATGCTGGAAGCAGTAATTCTGCAAATAATTCATCTGCGCTTTCATAAGCGAGGTTAAAAATAAGTCCTCCCCTCTTTCCGCAAAAAAAATAATAATACTCCTTGCATTTGATATAGCGCCTTTCACGTCGTTGAGAGATGTCTCAAACCGCTTCACAAACCATATTGTGAACTGTAGTGACTGCATGTTTTGTGGGCGAAACGCGGCAGCCAATTGCGCACAGCGGTGTCCTGCAAACAGTCGGGGATGGATTATTACACTCAGAAAACGATCCGTCAATCGACTTAACAACCGGCTTCCTACTTGCTGCTAGGTAAGCAGAGGCATGTGTGTGGAGTCAGGACACCTGCCTAAGGATTCACCCCCTCTAACAACAACAACAACAACATTAGCAAAGGGCTTTCATGTCCCAAGGCGTTGAACAGTCAGGCATCAGGACCCGAGCGTGGGGTGGAGGGAGTGGGGGCCGCGGCAAGGTTGGGATGAGGGAGGGCAGAGGGGGTAGGAGGGCGGCCGAAGGCACAGTCAAAGAGGAGGATCTTGAGTTTTGCCTTGAAGGAGGCAAGAGAGGGAGCGAGGCGAAGAGATTGTGGGATGGAGTTCCAGAGACCGGGGGCAGAGAGGCTGAAAGCCCGACTGCCGATGGTAGGGCGGGTCGGGCGGGAGACTTGGAGCGGAGCGGAGCCTGCTGAGCGGAGGGAGCGGACGGGTTGACGGTGGTGGGGGGTGGGGGGGTGGGGGGCAAGTGTGTAGCCAGGTGACCTTTAAGGAATTGATTATCAGTTTTTTTGTACATCAGGAGGGAGGTTAAAAATAAAGAAAAAAATCAAAAGATTTCCCCCGAACTGGTTTTGTTTTATTTTCCCTAAGGCAGGCTTGGTTGGAAGGGAGCCCGCCTTGGGCATGTCTGGCAGACAGACAACAGACTATTTTTTTGAGTGGGGATGATTTATTCACATTTCAGATTCTGAAAGTTAAATTACGTTAAGGTACCAGAGAATCTAGACCGAGGCACAGATTGCACCTGATAAACGAGCGCAGTTACTTGTTTCCCAAACCATTTGCCTCCGATTCAGGTGGTGGAATAAAGTTATAATCCCTCCCCCCCCCCCCAAAAAAAAATGACAATACTAATAAATTTGGTCACTCAATCCAGGGCTGCTGATGGGACCCTGCTGTGTGCTGCCGTATTTCGCCCACAAAATATACAGTCAATTCACTTTACGATATACTCTGTGAAGCTTTTTAAGACGTCTCAAAGACGTGATAAGGCGCTGTATTCAATGCAAGGATTATTACTATTATTATTATTTTTACTATGTTGCTGTGCATAAGGTGTCTTGCTCCATTTGCCAACGCACTCAACGCAATTGATAGCAGCCCTCGTTGAAGCACTTTCAGACACTTTGATGTTATGACCCCTGTGTGATTTTGCTTGGATTGTTATTATTATATTATTGCAACAGACAGATATTTCTCGAGTGGCGCAGCACAATATAATTCAGAAATACAGGTTCATCAAATATTTATTTGAATTGGACATGATGGAGCCTGGTTGAGCAATTTTACAGGATAAACGACACAGTTAAAGCTGGTGTTTTTCTTTCGTTATCAGAGTTTTGATCCTTGCTTTTTTTTGTTTAAAACTCCCTTGGCAATCACCCACTCACGGCCGAGAAAACCACACATCTGGGTATACAGACATGTCACACTGTTGTCAAAAGGTTTTCTTATTTATATATGTATATATGTATAAGAAGATAAGGAATGCTAGACAGAAAAGAAACAAGGTTCATCTAGTTCGCCTTCCTGGCGGTCGCTTGCACATATGTCCCAACTCCCTATGTGCTATATCCCATAATGTTATTTCCTTAATAGAAAACTATCTAATCTGTGTTTGAAGGAATCAACATTTCTTGCTTCAACCTTTTCCCCAGTGAGACAACTGTTCCACAGGTTCACTATTCGATTCTTCAGGTTTGCCATTTAATATTATATATTATCCATATTAAAACGGACTTTTATTTAAAGTTATGCAAGCAGTGATTGAAATAAAAATGGAATCAGACAGGACTCACTGGGACATTGTCCTACCCCTACCCTCCCTGCCCTCCGCACCTCCTAATCCCAACCCTCAACTCAAGTCCAAATCTCTGACCGTCCAATGTCTTGGGACGTCCTCCCGACGTGAAAGGCGTTATACAAATGTAATCTTGTTTCTGGTGTTGTTGTTGTTTGTGGTGCTGTCCTGCAGTCAGATGTTAAAACCAAGTCCTGTCTGCCTGTTTCGGTGGAGAAGGGAGTTTTTTTTTGTGTGTATTTTCAATAAGTCTGTCTCTCAACTGCCGAGAGACTAAAGGGCCAATATACGGTGGAGAGGAGGACCATTGGGTTTTAGTATCTGAGGACAAACCTGTCTTCAAAGAGCAGTCAATGCAGATTAAAGGACATTTCATCTCATGTGCGCAAGCTGAAGAGACTGCCACAAGATCACAAGAGAGCTTTGGATGAAGAAAAAGGCCCAATTTGATCTGAGAATTCGAGAATACTTTACCCTACCTTCCTCCCATCGTGGCATCAAGCTGTTTCTGAAATGAGTCTCCTCGTCCTGGCCTCAATGACCTTTCCTGGTAACCCCATTCCAGCTGTTACCACCCTCTGTGTAAACGTATGCTTCCCTCTGAGGCCTGAGATTCAATCTCGTCTTGGCCTGACAGACTATCGTGCCTTAAAATGAAAGAATGAGGAGAATTCTGGACGATTCTTCAAATCGATCGTAACGTGGAAGCTATATTTTTCTCTTCAGAACTTCTTCAGTGAAAAAGAGGCAAGTTTCCTTACTCCACACGCACGCCTCCGATTACCTAGTGGTAAGTAGGAACCCGGTTGTTAGTCAATTGGAGGATCTGGGGGCAATGATCCCTTGAATTTTTTTTAAAAAATTGTATTTTGGCGACTCAATCCACAACTGCTTTGTGTGCAATTGGCTGCCGCGTTTCGTCCACAAAGTATACAGTCAATTCACTTCACAGTATATTCTGTGAAGCGCTTTGAGGAGTCTCGAAGATGTGATAAGGCGCTGTATCAAAGGAGGAGGTAACCAAAAAGGAAGGTCTTTAGGCGGGGATTTGAAAGTGGGGAGGGAGGGGACGGTGCAGAGGGATTGAGGGGAGAGAGTGATGAAGTTTTGGGCTACAGGGGCTGACAACACAGCCATTCCTTCCACCTTGCTCTTGTCCTCCTTTCTCCCGTTGTTCAAGACACGTCCTATTTTTTGAAGGGGTTATTACTCCTGGAAGAGCGATCAGCCAATCGACTATCAACCGGGTTCCTACTTACTGCTGGGTAAACAGAGGCGTGTGTTGTGTGTGTGTGTGTGTGTGGAGTAAAGGAACATGCCCAAGGTTTCACCCTACCTGGGAATCGAACCCAGGTCACCTGGTTGCGAGGCGAGCGCTCTAACCACTGAGCTACAGGACTCCACATCAGCTTAAGATAGATTGGCAAAAGAACCAGAGGGGAGATGAGGAGGATTTCTTTTTTACCCGGAGAGTTACAATGTGGAGCCCACGGCCTGAAAGGGCGGTGGAAGCAGATTCAATAACGACTTTCAAAAGGGAATCGGATAGATACTTGAAAAAGAAAAAAAATATTGCAAGGCTATGGGGAAAGAGCGGGAGGAGTGGGATTGATTTGGTAGCTCTTCGAAAGAGCAGATACAGGCACGATGGGCTGAATGGCCTCCCCCTCTGTTCTGTGCCGTAGTATTGAGTGACCAAATTGTTGTTATTATTTTTTGAAGGGATTATTACGGTAGTATTAGGATTGCACGCATTAGCAGCTTGGCATTTTAGCTAATCTTAACCTGTAAGACTGTCTCATGTTCGTACTTCAGATGCTATGCTCGGAAAAGATTGGCAGCCGCGTTTCGGCCACAAAATACACAGTCACTACACTTGGCAGCATATCCTAAAAAGCGCATTGAGACGTCCCGACGACGTGATGAGGCGCTGTATTGAATGCAAGGATTATTATTATTATTTGTATTATTATGATTAATTTGGAAGCTGGAGCTTTTTTTTGAACTGTGGGAAAATCTGCTTCCAAATTCACAACCAATCAACCACCAACCACCACAACATGCGTCTCTGCAAGCGCTCCGGAACTCTCTGGCGTGAAGGGCGCTATATAAATCCAAGTTGTTGTTGTTGTTGTTATTGTTATGCAGCGCCCTTTACGCAGGCTCATGTCTTGGATAGCTGAGACTGAGCCACGGTTAAGACTGGATTGAAGAGCTTTCAACGGCAAACTGGCCTTGGCAGATCAAAACCGGGTGGAACGTCAGATCGCTGGTCGGTAGGTTTACCGAGTTAGAAATCAGAACTCTCAGTTATAATCTTTCCTACCTCTGTGACCTGCTAACCCCACGTCAACCTGTCCGCTTCCTCCGCTCAGCAGGCTCCATCAGCGGTCGGGTCTCCAGCCTCTCTGCCCCCACCCTCTGGAACCCTCTTGCCTCGCACCCACTTACCCCCTTGCCTCCTTCAAAGTACGTCTCCAGACCCTCCTCTTCGACCGCACCTTTGGTCACCCTCCGACCCCTTCCCTACTCCGTCTTCCACCCCTCCTAATCCCAACCTCCAGCTCGGGTCTAAATCCCTGCGACGTGGAAGGTGCTGTTTAAATGTAATCTGTTGTTGTTGTTATATTGGACTGCCAATACGACTTTGCTTTTGGTTGTTCTTATGGAAGTCAATTCATTTTACAATATAGTCTGCGAAGCACTTTGAGACGTCTCAACGACATGATCAGGCACTATATCAAATGCAAAGATTATTATTATTATAAAGTAACATGCTGTGTTTCATCCTCTCTGTATATTTTTATATATAAATCAGCTGATATATAATAAATAGCTTCATCCTGCTTGCTGGTCTCCAGGGAGATGAGATATTTGGCAAAAACAGAGACTGGTTGTTTGATTTACTACTCATTTTATCATGTTGCTGTTTAATCAGCATGAGAAAAAAATTATTAACTGATGCACTTGGAAATCCCGCTGGCTATCACTTAAATATAATTTAGATATTAATTAATGGAGTTTTTAAATTCGTGTCTTCACTGAAAGACTCAGCAAATCGAACGAGATGTTAAACCCAGGTCCTGTGTGGGCCTGTTCAATGCCATGTTAATATTAAAGGGCGTATAGGGCAGGGGGAATGGGGTTAGAGTAGAGAGCTCCAGTGGGGGAGCGAGCGCCAGCACAGACACGATGAGGAGAGAGTACGGAATGGGATTGGTGTAGAGAGCTCCAGCACAAATATGATGAGTTAAAAGGTCTTCTGAATACAGTACTCTGTAAATCTCTGGTTCCATAAATTACCAAACCACGTTGCATAGTGAGAAGTTCTTATCCTTAAACGAACAGGAGTTAAGAGTAAATCCACAGAAAGCTATAAAAATATCTGACTAATGTGCCGTTAATGGGTCTTGAGTGCAGATCTTTATTGACAGACAAGTGACCTCAGTTGTATCTCTTACCTTATTGTGCTCCACTGCTTCTCAAACCATCTTGCTCACTAATGGATCCAGAGTGAAACCACAGAGCTGCGATAGGGATAGATTGTACCGATCCATCCTGGCTGGGAAGCCCTACCTCTGATTCTTGGGTTTGTGTTGCTGTGTTTCACTTTCAGTGCTTAGGGGAGCCATACGCCGTTCTTCCTTTGCGTGAGGAGCCAAACCTAGATCCACATCTGTGCCTGTGTGGTGCTATTCCAAAAGAGAAATGTGGTTGATAGGCTCTGCGATCCTATCACCCCCATCCTGGCCCAACTCAGTCACACAGAGGATACAGTCCTCACCTTCAAAGCCCTCCTCCTCCTCCCCCCTACCTCTGTGAACCTCCTACCAACGTACTGTACTACCAACCTGACCGCTCCCTCCGCTCAGTGGGTTCCGGCCTGCTTCACGTCCCCCACCTTGCCTGTCCCACTATGGCCTTCAGCCTCTCTGCCTCCACCCACTGGAACCCAAACCCACAGTCCCTCCGCCTCACCCCCTCCCTTGCCTCCCTCAAGATCCGGCTCAACACTCCAACAGTGCCTTCGGTCACCCTTCTAGAGATGCATCAACATAGCAGACGCTGGACCAAATACAAGGATTATTATTCATTGTTGTAAACGGGAATAATAAATTTACAGAAGAGACTTGATGGGCTAAATAACCTCCAGTTCTTTCCTATATTTAAAATACAATACAAAATTACATTTGTAAAGCGCCTTTCATATCGGGAAGATGTCCCAAGGCACTAGGAAAGCTAAATTGGCTGAAGGCATATCGAAGGCACATCAAACCCATTTAATAATAATAATCCTTGCATTTGATATAGTGCCTTATCGTGTCTTCTCCACGTCTCAAAGCGCCTCACAGAATATACTGTAAATAAAGTGAATTGACTCCATATTTTGTGGGCCAAACGAGGCAGCCAATTGCGCACAGCAGCGTCCCACAAACAGTCGTGGATCGAGAGACCAAATTATTTTTTTGGGAGGGATTATTACCCCCGAAAAAGCAATCCGCCAATCGACTAACAACTGGGTTCCTACTTCCTGCTGGGTAAATGGGGGAGTGTGGAGTAAGGAAACTTGCATAGCATTTTGCCCTGCCCGGGAATCGAACCCAGGTCTCTCGCTTTCGAGGCGAGTGCACTAACCACTAACTACGACAACAAATTATTTTTAACATAAAAAGAATCTTTCAAATCCGAAGGACATCCCATGGTGCTGAAGAACAACAACAATTTGCCCGGATACAGCAGCGTTCTGTGGTTTACTCAATCCACGACTGTTTGTGGGACATCGATGGGTGCAATTGGCTCCCATATTTTGCCCAAAATATACAGCCCGAAGAGCTTGAGACAGAGCAATCTCCTATAATCAGCATTGCTGCTGTGAGGAGGTGAGGGCAGTGACTCCAGCAGATGGGGGGAGCGAAGCGGTGGGGCGGGTGGGTGTGGGGGTGGGGGTGGAATAAGGCAATATGTTACCCTGTGATTACAATGATTAATCAAATGGTGCAAACTAAACAAAAACTCATTTGAATTTGATTAAAGTCTACTCTGCCTGCGTGAACACACATCCCGTTGCCGTTAGCCAGCTAATTGCCTTGTCTTGCCTTGACGAACGCAGTGCATTTACGCTGACAGGCCCATGATTCATTCTCAGCGTAGATGGCCCAGCTATGCCAGCCTTACGCTCCCCTAGTGGAGTGGTTAGGGTGCTCGGCCCGCAAGCGAGGAGGTTTTCATTCCCGGGCGGGACGAAACCTTACGCAAATTTCCTTACTCCACACACACATTCACACACACGCGCGCACCTCTGTTTACCTAGCAGTAAACTAACAACGACATCGACTAACAACCGGGTTACTACTTACCGAGCAGTAAGTAGGAACCCGGTTGTTAGTCGATTGGAGGATCGCTTTTACAGGGTTAAAATTCCCTCCGGAAAAAAACGTGGATACTCAATCTCTGACACTGCCACGTTTTGCCCACAATAAACAAAGTCAATCCATTTGACAAAATATCCTGTGAAGTGCTTTGTGAGACATCCCAACCACTTGATAGGGCGCTATATTATTATGGGATTATTATTATTGTTATTATTATAATACTATATAAAGCACTGTGTCACAAAGTTTGGTGAATTTGTGCTTAAAGCACAAATAGCCGTAAAGCGAATGACCAATTCTTTCTGGGTGAAGGAGGGGGGACAACAGGAGAAACTCCAGGTTCTTGACAGTGGAGTCCTGTAGTGGTTAGACCGCACGCCTCGCAAGCGAGAGACCTGGGTTCGATTCCCGGGCAGGGAGAAACGTTGGTCAAGTTTCCTTATTCCACACGCGCACCTCTGTTTACCTCGCAGTAAGTAGGAACCCGGTTGTTTTTGGTCACTCAATCCACGACTGTTTGTGGGAACGCTGCTGTGTGCGATTGGCTGCCGTGTTTCCCCCCAAAACATACAGTCAATTCATTTTACAGTACATTCTGTGAAGCGCTTTGAGACGTCTCGAAGACGTGATATGGCGCTATATTAAATTAAATAAAAAATATATTAAATTAAGTATTATTATTATTATTATTATCGTTAATGTCCAACACAAAAAGACAGACTTGGTTTTAAGACTTTGACCGTGCCTTCGATCACCATCCTTCCCCACCTGCCCTCTACCCTCCCCGACCTCGACCCCCAGCTCGGGTCCGAAACTCTGTCGGTCCAGCGCCTTGGGACATTCTCCCGACGTGAAAGGTGCTGCACAAATGTAATTCTGTTGTTGTTGTTGTTGTTCCCATCAAATCTGAAAGGCAGCACCTCTGGCAATGTAGAGCTCCCATCAGCTCCACACTAGCGAGTGAGCTCTGAGTTCCTGACGTGAGACTTGAACCCAGTTTAAGCCTAAATTTGAATCATTTATTTAAAACGCTTTCTATTTTTTTTTGTTGCAAATGACATCCAATGGCCGTTAATTGGCAAAGATGGTGAATTTTTCGAGCATTTCTGTGACAGTATTGTCTGTGATAGGTCTCGGCGTTTATTAGCCAGTCCGTCTCTCCTCTCTCTTTCTGCCGTTTTGAAAGTCTTTCCATTAAGGAGATTTCTGCAGTATTTCAGATCAGAACCGCTCTTCCCCTGGAGCACTGACCTGCTCAAGCCTCGCTTCAGAAACAGCAGCCATTAAAAGGCAACGTGACATTTAAATCTCCCGAAGCGACATACCGAGAAACTGTTTTACTTCAGATCTTTACTGGAATAAGTAGCTTTTCGTACCCCCCACCTCTCCACCACCCGGCTAGATTTGCCTGATTACAACACTCAGATGAATATCAAGATCCCCTGTGTCTTTGAAGCAGAGTCCTGAAGCGTAATGGTTAGATAGAGCGTTCGACTCGCAGGCGAGAGGACCTGGGTTTGATTCCCGGGCGGGTCAGGTCGAAACCTTAGGCGAGTTTCCTTACTCCACGCGCCTTTGTTTACAAAGCAGTGAGTAGGAACCCCGGTTGTGAGTCGATTGGCGGATCCCTTTATCGGGGGTAATAATCGCTTCGAAAAAATAATAATTTGGTCACTCGACCCACGACTGTTTGTGGGACGCTGCTGTGCGCAATTGGCTGCTGCTTTCCGCCCACAAGGATATGCGGTCAATTCGCTTTACAGTCATTTCTCTGACGGGCTTAGAGGCGTTGCAAAGATGTGATAAGGCGCTATATTAAATGCAAGGATTATCATGATTATTAATATTATTATTAAACAAGATTGGAGTCTTTCTCCCAGGTCAAATTATCTTGCCTTATATCATCCCGCTCATTCAAATTTACTCTCCTTCAATTTTCACACAAAGGGTAGTGGAAATCTGGAATTCTCTCCCCCAAACGGCAGTGTGGTGGATGCTGAAGACTGAGGTGGATAGATAATTGTTAGGTCAGGGTATCGAGGGGTAAAGGAGTTGAGGTACAGATCAGCTATGATCTAATAGAATGGCAGAATAGGCTCGAGGGGCTGAATGTCCTCCTCCTGTTCCTACGTGGCCTTGTTCATCTCCCCTTCCAACCACCTGTTGTTTGATATCCAATCCATGACCTTTAATGCCCTCCAAGTCACTACCCCTTTGACATGTGAAGAGTACCCTTGCCCACAAAACATACAGTCCAGTCGATTCACTTTACAGTATATTGCATGAAGCGCTTTGAGATGTTGCAATGACGTCAGAAGGCGCTGTATCAAATGCAAGGATTATTGTTATTATTATTATAATACTTCAGTTTCTCTGCCCCCCCCCCGCCCCACCTCCTATCTCTACCTGCCCTCCTCCTGAATCCCACCAACCCCCAGCTCGGGACCAAATCCCTGACCGTCCAGCGCCTTGGGATGTCGTCCCGACGTGAAAGGCGCTGTACACGTGTAATTTTACATTGTATTGCTACTTAGATGCAAATTGCTGCTGTTGTTGTTGTTGTTGCTGCTGGATATTTAATGACCACCTGAACAAGCGGACAGTTTGACGTCTCATCCACGATGGCAACTGCACGATACAATGCTCTCCCCGCTTTCCTCCAAAGCTATTCGTGGGCAATTGAACGACGACTACAATTTGCACTTTTTTTTAAGAAAAGTGCCTTTCAACGGGGACAGAACACCTCAAAGAGCTTTACAGAATGGGATCTCTGAGACAAAATACAAGTTGTTGTTGTTGTTCCTGTTATCTTCGTTCACTTTCAATTCCAATCAATTTTATGATAATATAAAAAATAATAATCCTTGCATTTGACACGGCGCCTCATCACGCCTGCGAGACGTTTCAAAGCGCTTCACAGGATGTACCGTGAAGCGACTCGACTGTATATTTTGCGGGCGAAGCGCGGCGGCCGATTGCGCACAGCGGCGTCCCCACAAACAATCGTGGATTGAAGTGACTGATTTATTATTAGGCAGTGAAGTGATCTTACAAGCAAAACTCGTGCCTTGGAACAACGTTCACTTTATGACTTTGTGCCCTTGCGCATGCGGGTAGGAGAGATGCATCATTGTGCAATAAAGTCACGTTACGATCAGTGCTGACAGGCATCTAGTGTGATTGCTATTGGTTTCTCAAGTCTCCATCTGCAGATAACAGGCTCCTTGAAACAATGTCAAAGAGAAGAAAAACATGTTCAGCTGCTTAGTTTACTGTTAGCAGCAATGTCTTTCTCACACACCAGGTTTGTCCCTAATAATAATAAGAATAATACTAATCCTTGCATTTGATACAGCGCCTTATCACGTCTTCGAGACGTCTCAAAGCGCTTCACAGAATATGCTGCAAAGTGAATTGACTGCATATTTTGTGAGTGAATTGACTGTGTAGTTCTAAGAATTGACTAAGATGAAAAGAAGGAGGAAGAAAGGAAATAATTTTTNTCTGGTTAAACTCCAGTTGTTACCCTAATGCACACTTTTTGCCTTGGCTTTTCTCAACCAAATGCACACAAACAGTCGTGGATTTATTGATCAATTTTTTTTTCTTTTGGAGGGATTATTACTCTGGCAAGCAAGCCGCCAGTCGACTAACAACCAGGTTCCTACTTACTGCTGGGCAAACAGAGGAATGTGGGGTAAGGAAACGCGCCTAAGGTTTTGCCCTACCTGGGAATCGAAACCTGGTCATCTCACTTGCAAGACGAGTGCTCTAACCACTGAGCGACTATGGGTTCCCGCATGTGTTTAGCACCACGCTGTTCAAAAAAAAGGAAAGGAACGAGGGGAGAAAGAGTAAAGAAAGAGAGAGGAAGAAAAATAATAAACTTGTATTTCATAGTATCTCAAGTCAAACCATGTCAAATTGCTTCACAGGTAATGGCTGTCAAGTACGTGACTATTTTTGTGGATAAATTTACTATAGGAAGATTGTTTGATTCTCAAGATGTGTTATTACCTTTAGGGTATGTTCTTCCCCAACGACAAGTAACTATAATTTCTTTGGCCAAGCAAGCTCCTGTTTCCTGTCTGACTGGCTCACTCCCTCATATCTCGTTTCAAGACCTGTCTCAAGACCTACCCCTTTGACTGCACTTTCCGCCATCTTTTCTCCGCATCCCCTTTCAGTTCCCACCCGGATGCCAAGCCATTATTGCTAAGTGCTTTAAGATGTCCTCCTGACTTGACAGGTAATATCCATGTAAATTTGGATTGTATTGTTTTAAGGGCATCGTGCCAAGGATAGGAAATTTGAGAAAGAGTTGAAATTCTTAACTCATTCCACATGTTAAAATCATCCCACTCAGCTCCTGTTAATCCTGCAAGTCAAAGCCCGAATGGGTAAGGTGGTCCTCGCTGGACAACCAGCAGGAAAGCTTGCCCGACAATGATACCAAGCTATGTGGTTTCAGATGGTTAGACTCCAGCAGTTAACACTCTGGGGTCCCCAAATCTTGGTTCTTGCCAACCTGCGCCTAATACTTTCCGGAATTAGGTAAACAAGATGCTTCCCTCCAGGGAGAGAGAGAGTGCATTCCATTCCAACAATCTATCTCTGGGATTTCCAAGTGTAGGTGGGATACATCGAATTTTCATCTTGGTTTTGAGACTCTTACGCAGGGTGATGGGTTTCCGCACAAGTCAGATATCCGACTGACCAAAAAAAGGAAAATAGCACAAGGGACTGGTTATGAAACATCTGTAAATCTCTTCCCATATTTTAATAAACCTTGCATTTGATCTAGTGCCTTACCACATCTTCGAGACGTCTCAAAGCGCTTCACAGAATATACTGTAAAGTGAATTGACTGAATGTTTTGTGGGCGAAACGCGGCAGCCAATTGCGCACAGCAGCGTCCCCACAAACAGTCGTGGATCGAGAGACCAAATGATTTTTTGTTACCCCTGGAAAAGCGATCTGCCAATTGACTAACAGCTGGGTTCCTAATTATTGCTAGGTATAGAGAGACATGTGGAGTAAGGAAACTTGCCCAACCTTTTTTCCCTGCTTGGGAATCGAAACCAGGTTCCTCTCGCTTGCGAGGCGAGTGATCTAACCACTGAGCTACAGGACTCCAAGGAATTAGTCAAGGAATGGAATGGATTGAAAGAGAGCTTAAATCCTTTAATAACCTGAGGTGTTATTGGTTCTTTGTTGTAATGGATTTAGAAGGCTCGCCTCTGCCATTATTCTATTCTTAGACCCTTTCAACTTAACCAATGTTGGACTCTCATACTGAATACCTTTTCCATATGGCCACTTTCAGCATCAGATAATTCACCCACACAATGGCTCGTGTTAAGGATACTGATATGCCTTGGCAGGGAAGTGCGTTCTTTATTGGTTACATTTCCAATTTTCTCCCCCCTGCACTTATCCAGAAAGCAGACCTTTTAGTAAAATACGGCTGGGTCTCAACAGAAAGATTGCTTGTAAGTAGTGAGCACAAGAAAAGTACTCTCTATTTTGCATTTTTTTTTGTTTGCACGTCACACACGGAGCCTGGTGCGGGAGAGGAACATGAGCTGCAGAGTTCTGGATGATCTATCTGCAGCTTGTGGAGGGAAGAGTTGGCAATGGCTAACAAGCAGAGAATTGGTGTAGTTCGCGCCTAGATGTGACGAATGCGCGGGTGAGGGTTTCGGCGACCTGAGGGGTGAGGCAGTGGTGGAGCCGGGTGACGTTGCGGAGGTGGGGGAAAAGAGAACGGGTCATGGCACGGATGTAGGGGAGAAAGTACAGTTGAGGGTCAAAGGTACCGGACGAGATAGTGAGTTGGAGAGAGACGAGTAAGAGCAAGATTGAAAGAGAGAAAAAGAGCAAGGGCAAGAGAAGATTCCAAAGTAGAAGGCCACAGATTGGGAACTGTGTAAAACATTTAATTAAGAAGGAGCTCAGCTTCCAAAGCCCAGGTCCAAATTGCAGAGTTGACGACCATTTCTGTCTTTTAGAAGCAAATTATCGTTTTCCTTTGACACTCGGTGACGAGACAAGAAGCCTCTATTGTTAAAGGTCTCAAATGGCTCGTAGCGAGAAGCTTAACGCTTTGAAAGCCTGGATGATTTACGACCATCCATCAGCAAAATGTCCTCGCACTTTGCCACGTCTGAGATTCAAAGTACAAAGAGCCTCCTCACTTTAGTTTTGAAGAGAACATGGAGCCTGCGTGCTGCATTGGGAAGAGATCTTAATGTCAGAGGCTCTTGGTTTGCGGCCTTTCGTTTTTAAGTGCTACTGACGCATATGAAATCTAGGACCCCCTAAGGAACGAATCGCTTGGCAACGTTCAGCGAAATGTCACATTTGAAGATTGCTTCGGCTGCCTGTACAAAGTAAGAATCAGCCTCCTCGTCGAGTTGTGTCAAAGAGCTTCACAGGACACACGGTAAAGTGTGTGTCATGCGGAACAAAAGAAAGAGTGTGAGAATGCAAGAGAGGAGAGTGAAAGAGAAAGAAATAATGAGATTGAAAGAGAGAGAGAAAGTGCCAGAGAGGGAGAGATTGAAAGAAAGCACGAGACAACAAGGTGACCGTAAGCACGATCAAAAATGAAGGTCTTTTGGCGGGATTTGCAGGTGGGGAGGGAGGGGGCAAGGCGGAGGGAGGTCCAGAGTTTCGGGGCGGAAGGCACGGCTGCCGATAGTAGAAGGGACAAGGGATAAACAAGAGGCCAAGCCAGCTGAGCAGAGGCAGTGGGTGGTGGAGTTGGGGGGGGGGGGGGGTGGGGCGGTAAGCAGGTCAGAGAGGTAGGGCATGAAGAGATTTGAAAAACGAGTGAGAGGATCTTGAAATCGATCCGTTCAGTAATTGGGAGACGTCTCAAAGCTCCTCTACAGGATTTTTACTGTAAGGCGTAGTGACTGTTGTGTTTTGTAGGTGAACGCAGCAGCCAGTTTGCCCACAGTAATATCCCACAAGCAGGAAAGTGTTTTTTTTTTGGTCTGGAAAAAAACATTTTCTTTTGACTGGTGGGGCCTTGTTGACTCTGTACAATGCACTCTTTTATTATTCATTTGCAGATGCTGCGTCCAATTGTTTCATTGTGTTATTAGATCCCGTCTGCTTTTTAATCAGGGTGACATAAAGGGACCATCAGTATTTGCTGTCACTATTTCAAAGGACCATTGAATCTTCTCATCACAATTTTCACCCCAAATTCAAATGAGTAAACTGACCGTCTCATTTCTAATAATAATAATCCTTGAATTTTATACCAGCGCTTCACAGAATATACTGTAAAGTGAATTGATCATGTATTTTGTGAGCAAAACGCGGCAGCCAATTGCGCACAGCACAGTCCCCCCCAAAAGTCGTGGATTGAGTGACCAATTATTATTATTTGAAGGGATTGTTACACTTGCCCAGGAATCGAACATGGGTCCTCTCGCTTGTGTGGCGAGTGCTCTAACAACTAGGCTGCAGGACTCACTGACTAGGTTAGTTCACGTGACCTCCTCACCCCCCACCAACCTGTCTGTTCCCTCTGCTCGGCGGGCTCCAGCCTGCCTCACGCCTCACGTCCCTCGTCTTGCCCGCCCCATCATTAGCGGGCGGGCCTTCAGCCTCTTTGCCCCCATTCTCTGGAACTCCATCTGACAGACCCTCTGCCTCCCTCGCATCTTTCAAGACCTCCTCTTCGACAATGCCTACGGTCACCCTCCTACCACTACCCACCCCGACCTCCACCCCCTCCCGATCCCACCCACCAGTTCAGGTGCGGATCCCCTGGGATGTCCTTCTGATGTGAAAGGTGTTACACAAATGTAATTTGTTGTTGTTGCCTGGATAACCGCGCTCCCTTTTATCTCCAATCACTTATATCGTGTAAAACGCTTCACGACGTTCATTTCACATGAAAGGGGCTGTACACATATGCAACGTTTGTCTAATATTAGGACACAATCGGCGAGTATTTTATTGCATGAATAATAATCGGAATCATCGTTGCATTTGCTACAGTGCCTTTGATGTCCGATGGAATTTACCAACTCGCTTCACAGGATATGCTTTGTAACATAGTGACTGACTGCATAGTTTGGAGGCAAACTTGGAGGCCAATTTCCGCACAGCAGTGTCCCTACAAACAGCCAGGCTTTGAATGACCAGTTTTATGTGAGGGGTTGTTGGCCATTGTTGGCCTGCCGATGGTGGGGCGGGTAAGGCGGGGGGGACGTGAAGCCATTCCGAAATCATCTTTACTTACCACTGCGTGTTTTGGGTTCAGAGTCCTTGAAATCTTAACTTTAACCCATTCAGTTTTTCTGACCGTCAGTGTGAAGCACTTTGGAAAATGTTGGGCAAGTTTCCTTACTCCGCAAACATGCCTCTATTTACCGAGCAGTAAATAGGAACCCGGTTGTTAGTTGATTGGTGGGATCGCAATTCCAGGGGTAATAATCCCTTCAAAAATTTTTAAAAAATCATTCGGTCACTCCATCCACGACTGTTTGTGGGACGCTGCTGTGCGCAATTGACTGCTGTGTTTTGCCCACAAAAAAGACATTCAATTCACTTGACGGTATATTCTGCGAAGTACTTTATGACGTCTTGAAGACGTGATAAGGCGCTATATCAGTTGCAAGGATTGTTATTATTATTATAATATTTATTATTATCAAACCATTTGCTGCCCGAGTATCTACCCATCTCCCTTTCAAGCATCCCAGTTGTTCTTCCGCTTGGCTGGCCATTTGGGACGATACGTTCACACACATCCTCCCAGCCTGGAATTTGATGAAACTCCCTCCGCTTCCCATGCTTTTGGGCTAATAAGGCCTCTTTGCTGCCTCTTTGCGCCGCTCGCTTGCTTGCTCGCTCGCTCGCGTGAGCGGGTCAATGAGCCCTCTCGAACAAATCCAACTCGCTCTCCCACGAGAGGCGACATTTGTATAATTTTGAATTTAATTTGTTGTGAATTTTTACGATTTGCTCCTTTCCTCTTATGTGAGATGCGATATCAGCTCCACGCACCTACCTCCCCCACACCCTCTCTCACCCCGCCCCCACTCCCACTCTCTCACCCCCGCCCCCACTCCCACTCTCTCACCCCCGCCCAACTCCCACTCTCTGCCCCCACCCTGCCCCCAGCCATTTTATACACAGCGGAGTTTAAAGCTCTAGCAAACATCATGTGAGTTTACCGGTGTGCTGGGGGGTGGGTGGGGCAAGAGATTTGCTGAATATGGAATTGAGGAATATAATAATAATAATACGTGCATTTGATGCAGCACCATGTCACGCCGTCTCAAAGCGCTTCACAGAATATACTGTAAAGTGGAGTGACTGTGCATTTTGTGGGTGAAACGCAGCAGCCAATTGCGCACGGCACTGACCCACAAACGACCGTGTAGACGGGACCTTGGTTTAACCTTTCATCCGAAGGCCATCACCTCTGACAATGCACCCCCCGCCCCCATCACCGCATTGGACCGGCAGTTTAGACGCTGTGAGTCCGCGGTGGGCGAGGCACCGAACAGCTCTTGTTCGGAGCAAACGCTCAAAGTTAAAAGAAAATGTATTCAGAATCGCAGAAAGGTTAGTGAACAAAGCCCAGACTCTCTGCGTCTCAGATTGGTGCACTTATCTGACTTTACACAGAATCCTGTGTCACAAACTTCAAGCGCAGTGCCTCTAAAATGTCATCTGTTTTACAGGACATCCTGTGAAGCACTTTGAGATGTCTGGATGACATGATAAGGTGCTATAACAAAGGCCAGGACTAGTATTATTATTACCTGTTCGATCAAAATGGTATCGTCACCAAATGTCACATGTCCTGTACTAAATCTGTCTAAAGGATTTAACACTTTAACAGATGACATTTTCTTACCCGCTTGAAGCTTTTTAAAATTAAATAGCTGACAAAATGTATAATTCAAGTCTTTGTGTGTTGATCGCGGAGACTGTGTAGTCCTGTAGCTCAGTGGTTGGAGCGCTCGCCTCGCAAGCGAGATGACTGGCTTCGATTCCCGGGCAGGGCAAAATCTTAGGCACGTTTCCTTACTCCACACACACACGCACACACACGCGCGCGTGACTCTGTTTACCTGGCAGTCAGTAGGAACCCAGTTGTTAATCGATTAGCGGATCGCTTTTCTGGGGGGCAATAATCCCTCAAAAAAAATGCAGGTCACTCTGAACCACGACTGCTTGTGGGGACGCTGCTGTGCGCAATCGGCTACCGTGTTTCGTCCACAAAATATACAGTCAATTCTCTTTATAGTATATTCTGTGAAGTGCTTTGAGATGCCTCAACCACGTAATAAGACGCGATATCAAATGCAAGGATTATTATTATTATTACTGTCGAGATGTCATAGAATTGTGAGGACAATTCTCAGAACTGCCTCCGCTCGGCGGGCTCCGGCCTGCGTCAAGTCCCTGATCTCGCCTGCCCTACCATTGGCGGGCGGGCCTTCTGCCACTCTGCCCCCACCCTCTGGAACTCCATCCCCCAGCCACTCCGCCTCGCCCCCTCCCTTGCCTCCTTCAAGACCCGTCTCAAGACCCTCCTCTTTGACCGTGCCTTCGGTCACCCTTCCTCACACCCCCCCCCCGCCCTCCACCCTCACGATTCCCAAACCCCAGCTCGGATCTGAAACACTGATCGTCCAGCGCCTTGCGATGCCTCCAGACGTGAAAGGCGCTGTACAAATTAATCAAAGTGTCTAAGAAGTGGTCTTCATTTAGAGGCCAGATGTCCTGCGATTCGCTTAAAAAGAAAAAAACTGGCTTCAAAATTAAGACTTCAAGATGCAGTCACACTTGTCAATAATTACCGTGAAATACTTTGAGACTTCCAAAGAATTTTAGACAATGCTCTTAAGTACAAGCCTAAATAATCCTCGTGTTTGATATAGTGCCATATTGTGTCATCAAAATGTCTCAAAGTGCTTCACAACATTTTACCGCGGGTTATAGTGAACGCTGCTCATGGGCGAAAGTTACAGCCAATTTGTGTGCAGTCCAGTCCTGTAGCTCAGCGGTTAGAGCGCTCGCCTCGCAAGCGAGAGACCCGGATTCGATTCGCGGGCAGGGCGAAAGGTTGGGCGAGTTTCTTTACTCCACACACCTCTGTTTACCTGACAATAAGTAGGAACCCATCTACTAGTCGATTAGCGGATCGCTTTTCCGGGGGTAATAATTCCTTCAAAAAAAAATTGGTCACTTCAATCCACGACTGTTTGTGGGACACTGTTGTCTGTGATTGGCTTCTGCGTTTCGCCCACAAAATACACAGCCAATCCATTTTACAGTATATCTTATCTCAACGACGAGATAAGGAGCTATCAAAGGCAAGAATTGTTAGCATTTCTCTATCAAAGCTCGAGCTACCTCTTTGTCCAATATATTTGGCTTTGGCTGGGAACCCACTGTTGAAAACTTAATATGTTCTACAGATAGTGGAAATAATGTCAATTTATCTAACCCTCTCAGAGAGCAGAACGATTCACACTGATATGGAAAAGTTGTAACCGCTTTCTACCCTGTTAGTCGATACGCTTTGAATGACAGAGCACAGAGACATCTGTCGAAAGATGAAAACCTGCGTTGGCCTGAAAGCAGACAGGGTTTTCTTGAGCAACTTCAACCGTTGTGGATTGAGCGACCAATTTATTATTTACATGTTTTTAATAAAATAATTATCACCTCCGGAAAAGCGATCCGTCAATCAACTAACAACCGGGTTCCTACTTATTACCAGGTAAACAAGGGTATGTGTGGAGTAAGGAAACTTACCCAACGTTTCGCCCCCCCCGCCCGGGATTCGTACCCAGATCTCTCGATTGCGAGTCGACCGCTCTAACCACTGAGCTTCAGGACTCCACAGTCACTACATTTCACAGTATATTCCGTGAGGCGCTTTGAGGCGTCTCGAAGACGTGATACGGCGCTGTATCAAATGCAAGGATTGTGATTATTGTTTGTGTGCTTCGGGTCATTACTGTTTATGCAACGATGATGAGCCTAGACAATGAGCTCAAAGTGCTGGAGGTCTTGCATCAAACACACAACGGTCTATCCTGGAGGCGAGAGCGTGATCAATTGAGCCCAACCAGCACGTAATAGAGAAATGAGGAATGCTTCGTAGTTGCCAACAGATACAAAGAGAGCTCTTCTGAGACTCCACAGCGCTGTCTTGAGATAATACAGTCTGCTATTGTGGCAGCAAATACACTTGAAATCACCCAAGCTTAACCTCACAGCTGGAAAGCAACCCGATGAAGATGAAGGGTTGGACTTTGCGACTCCACTCACCTCTTTCTACGACCCCCAAAGGGTTTTAAACATGGAACAATACTTTGTCTGGCCCCGGCTAACATTAATTAAAGGCATTCATTTATACGTCGTGTCTGCGCAAATTAAATTTTCATCTCTTCATTCTGTTCTCTCCAAGAAAGTGTCAATTTCGTTTATGTAAATGGCAAATGACTGAAAATATCATTTATAGCCACCTCACTTGGTCATTATTAATATTAATTTACGAGGGTTAGTGGGTCTCGCGTTTTATTTTATTGCAATGTAATTAACGAAAGTGCTTCAATGAGATGAGACATTCATTTGGGCACAAAGTTACTTCTCTTCAATAACATTAGAAAATGTTCAATTGTGGATGAACGAGAGTGTTATATTGGCTTCTAAAATTGCTGCCAACGACTTTACCTATATCCCCAATCCCCACCCAGCTGACCGATGGCACACACGGTCGAAGAGGAGGGTTGTGAAGTAGGCGAGGGAGTGGAACAGGTGGAGGGACTGTGGGATGCAGTTCCAGAGGGTAAAGATCCTGTGGCGTTATCGGAGAGGAGAAGGGAGGGAGTTTCTGCCGATGCCTTGGCACTTTCGACAAGATAGTGAATGCGGCCTCGGTTTGCCAACTTATCTGAAAGATGGCGTTCCTGGCACTGCCGCCTCCATTCCTCCTCTCCCACTTCCGTTGTTGGAGTGCCAACCCGGGCTTTGAGCTCGGAGTCCTAACGTAGAGACTTTAAGCGCTCCGGGACGCTATATAAATGCAAGTTGTTGAAGTTGTTCTTCCCACACCAGGCTCCGCGAACCAATCACCCCGGCTTCACTGGCTCCCCATTCCTCGTTCTCACCTGCAAAGTCCTCCACCGTCTTGCTCCCCCCTTTCCCCCCCCACTACTTTTCAGACCTCCTAACCCCATATCAGCCCGTCCTCTCCCTCCGATCGGCAGACACTGGCCTGCTTCAGGTCCCCCGCATCTTCTGCCCCACCATTGGTGGTCTGGCATTCAGCATCTCTGCCCCCACACTTTGGAACCCTATCCCGCAATCCCTCCACCTCACCCCCTCTCTTGGCTCCTTCAAGTCCCGTCTAAAGACCTTCCTCTTCGGCCGTGCTTTCAGCTACTCTCCCACCCCCAACCACACCCTCTATGCCCTCCACCCCTCCTGACCCCAACTCCCAGCTCGGGTCGCAAGCCACCGGACTGTCCAGCGCCCCTGATGTCTTTCCGACGTGAAGGACTCTACGCAAGCATAATGTGTTGTTGTTGTCGTCGTCGTTGTAGGGGCTTGAACCCATGACTGTCCGCCACACAGGTGAATGTTCCGCCGACCGCATCCAACAAAGAGAGTCCGTCTTTCACCCTCAAAAGTGAAACCCTCTCCCCTCTTTCCCACGCACCCCATTAGCAGTGGGATTAGGTTTCTTATCGCAAAACATCCATCGATTTTAACGAAATACGTTTTCAGTCGCTTTCGCTAATCACTGAACGTAAAGTGTCACTTGCTTGTGAATTTTTTGGCTTGTGAATTTTTTTTCCCCAGTAAGGAAAGCGTCAAGTTGAGTGCCTTGAAATCCCGATGGATTCCGTTCCAACGTCTGGCTGTCAATGTCTGACATTGATTCCCATTGTTTTCCTCTTGAAACAACTGTGGTTTTTAAAGGCAGTTACGGTTAGTTTCGACTCTGTCCTTCCCCAATAGCTGAAGGCTGGACACGTAAGAATCGATGCACAACCCTGAACTACAAGTGTGGGATCGAATTTTTGGGGAATTAATTAACAGTATGTTCTGACAAGCAGCGGGAGATATTCTTCCACCAACTCCCTGGCACAGCGGAGACTTGCCCTCGCAAAACAGCCCAAGGAGTTTAACAAGCGGAGCGACTTCAACAGCAACAACTTGCATTTATACAGCCCCCTTCACGTGGGGTAGTGTCCCGGAGCGCTTCACACTGGTGGAGTCTGACCCTGAGCCAGGGGGAGAGGGAGGGGGGAGTTGACCCTAAGCACGATCAAAAAGTAAGATCTTTAGGTGGGGTTTGAAGATGGGGAGGGAGGGAAGGGGGCGAGGCGGAGGAATCGAGAGAGAGAGAGTTTCAGAGTTTCGGGGCATAAGTGGCTGAAGGAGGAGGGGACGAGGGACGAACAGGTGGCCAGAGCCAGTTGAGCGGAGGCAGTGGATGATGGAGTCGGGGGGTAAGCAGGTCGGAGAGGTAGGGAGGTGGAGGGCATGAAGGGATTTGAAAATGAGTGAAAGGATCTTGAAATTGATCCGTTCGTTAATTGGAAGCCAGTGGAGCCTGGCAAGGACTGGTGTGATGGGGGGAACAGAGTTTTGTGTGGGTGAGTATCCAGTCAGTGGAGTTTTGAACTTATGGAATTAGTTCTGACTTGCCCTCAGCAACAAGCCGTTGATCTATAACAACACCTTTGGATGTTATTTGATTTTGATGCTTTGCATTTGATATGGCCGCATGTAATAATCATAATAATCCTCATCAGGTCGTTGAGGCATTTCAAAGCGCTTCACAGAATATACTGTAAAATGAATTGACTACATTTTGTGGGCAAAACACAGCAGCCAATTGCACACAGCAGCGTCCCACAAACAATCGTGGGTTGAGTGACCAAAATGTTATCATCATTTTTTTTTGAAGGGATTATTACTCCCGGAAAAGCGATCTGCCAATTGATTAACAACCAGGTTCCAACTTACTGTTAGGTAAACAGAGGTTTGTGAAGTAAAGAGACTTGCCCAACATTTCGCCCTGCCAGGGATCGAACCCGGTTCTCACACTTGTGAGGCGAGTGGTCTACCCACTACACGAGAGGAATCCACAAATTGCTCACAAAGTTCAGCGCTGCTTATGGGATCTTGTCGATATTACCCGGGCTATAAATATGTCAATTTCGTAGTGGGGAGGAGTATTGGATAACTTTCTCTCCCAAAAACCGGGGATCGCTGAAGCCAGCTGTAGACGTCCAACTATTCTTATTAATAATAATCCTTGTATGTGATAAAGCGCCCTATCATGTCATTGAGAACTCTCAAAGCACTTCAGAGGATTCAAGTGTAAATTGTACTGACCTGTGTATTTTGTAGGTGAACTTGGTCCGAAGAAAGAAATTACATTTTTATAGTCTTATTGTGCTGAAAAATCCCAAATCAGTCTGGAAGTTATTGCTGTCAAATGTAGTGACTGATTCAGGCAAATGCTGCTGCCAATTTGCGCACAAAAATCTAATTTTATGAGTTTTACATTTTAAAAGTCTCTTTTCCATTAGCACTGTGTAAAATCTTTGACGTCCACCTGAATAGCCACAAATGGGCCATTGATTTTAACATAAGAAAATATAAGAACATAAGAAATGCTAGATGATAAAAAGACCAAGGTCCATCTAGTTCGCCTTCCACCTTCCTGGGGGTCGCATGCACATATGTCCCGAACTCCCTATGTGCTGTATCCCATAATGTTATTTCCTAAAAGAAAGCTATCTAATCTGTGTTTGGAGGAATCAACATTTCCTGCTTCAACCGTCTCCCTAGAGTGCCTGTTCCACAGGTTCACTATTCGCTCACTGAAATAGTGTTTGCGTAGATTCATTCTGAATTTACCCGCCTTTCATAGCAGGCCTTGTTCTCGGATTTTACTCTCCTGGACAAGTTGAAACAGCCCGACATGATCCACATTGTCTTGCCCCTTTAGAATCTTAAAGACAGCAATCATGCCGCTTCTCAATCTTCTCTCAACATCTCAAATAAAGGTTGTCACCTGTCAGCATTGTGTTGGAATTGTCAGCCTAGACTATGAGCTCAAAGACCCCGATGTGGGGCTTGAACCCACCACCTTCTTTGACCCAAGAGCAAGAATGCAACTGACTGAGGCAAGTTGATAGAACAACAACAACAAAATAACATTTATAGAGCGCCTTTCACGTCGGGAGGATGTCCCAAAGCGCTGAACAGTCAGGTGTCGGGGCCCCGAGCATGGGGGAGGGGTGGTGTAGGGGCGAGGGAAGGCAGAGAGGTGGGAGGGAGACCAAAGACACGGTCGAAAAGAAAGGTCTTGAGACCGGCCTTGAAGGAGGCGAGGGAGGAAGCGAGGGGAAGGGACCGTGGTATGGAGTTCCAGAGTGTGGGGGCAGAGAGGCTGAAAGCCCGGCCACCGATGGTAGGGCGGGTCAGGCGGGAGACATGGAGCAGGCTGGAACCTGATGAACGGAGGGAGCGGGCAGGTTGGTAGGGTGTCGGCAGGTCAGAGAGGTAGGAATGACAGGAACAGATTTGGTTCGTTTGCGTGGGGGCAAGGTTTGATTATCGTCAAATGATCAACTCAGTGATCGTTTGATAAGCTTAGGCCTGCGATTGAAGGCAAAGGGGGGGTAAATTCAGAAAAAATCCACGGAAACACTACTTCTGTGACTGCCAGGATGGTGGAAGGCAAACGAGATGGACCTTGGTCTTCTTTCACGGAGCAAATTCTTCTGTTCTTATGTTCTTAGTCATTAACTTCCGGTTGGGGTGGTAGGTAAGTGGGGTGTCCGAGCCGAGTTCCTGAGCCAGGCGGGTCCACAGTATTCCAGGGCGTTGCTGATTACAGCACAGCCCGGCCTGACTCATTCAGCAGGACCTGGAAGGGCCGACCAGTCACCAGGGGCAGGGAATCCACCCACTCAGCTCCTGCTAACCCTGCAAGCCAAAGCTCTAACGGGTAGGGAGGTCCAAGCTGGACAAGCAGTGGAAAAGCTTGCCAGGCAGTACTCTCGACGGCAAGCTGTGCTGCTTTAGCTGGTTAGACTACCCGCCCGGGAATCAAACCCAGGTACTCTTGCTTGCTCCAACCACTAAGCTACAGGACTCCAGTAAGTAGGAGCCCGGTTGTTAGTCGATTGGCGGATTGCTTTCCGGAGTTAATAATCCCTCCAAAAAATCCATGACTCTTTGTGGTACATTGCTGTGCGTAGTTGGCTGCCGCATTTCTCCCACAAAATACACAGTCAATCCACTCTACAGTATATCCTGTGAAGTGCTTTGAGGCATCTCAACGGCATGATAAGGTGCTACATCAAATGCAAGGATCCTTATTATTATTATTTCTTCTTATTATTTTTAAGATCTCTTTAACTGCGCTTTCTGTCATCTTTTCCGTTCCCATCCCGCTCAGCTCCCACCCCCAACCCCCCCCACCACCAGCTCGGCTGTCAAACCAATGGGACGTCCTCCGAACGTGAAAGTCGCGGTGTAAACTTAAACTCACACCTTATTGTATGGTAATCTTTTTGGGGGGGTCGTGATTTCCACAACAAACAGACGGGAACGCGACCGACTGAGCAAGCTAATGAAAGTGACCACGGCAAGGCAATTCGCTCCGAGATATTTTGTCTCTATCTCTAGGATTAGTGTTATTACTTTGAATGAAGGTTTCATGCACGAAAGATAAATGTAGTAGCTTGGGAGTCTTAGCTGTCTGCTAAACATACTGCATTGCAGTACAAAGCTCCCCTGCTTCCACTGTGTGTTTCTCATTGTATCAGAAACAGTGAATAGCAAGCACAAAGCGGTACTGATTGTATGGGTTTGCTCAAAGGATAGAGGGAAAAAACATAGAATAGCTAATTGCAGATTTTTTAAACTCATTTGTGTCAGATGCCAATAGACTGCGCCTTCATATTCCTACTTAGTACATCAGAAGTTTGATTTTCAATTTATTGTGGAGAAGGCATTTTCTCCTGGCGTTCCAGCTGTACTGTCGTGTTTGCCTTCAAAAAGGCACCGTCACTGCATTCTAGTGAAGTCCTGCAGCTCAGTGGTTAGAGCACTTGCCTCGCAAGCGAAAGGACCTGGGTTCGATTCCCGGGCAAGGAGAAACGTTGGGCAAGTTTCCTTACTCCACATACACACACGCCTCTGTTTATCCAGCAGTAAATAGGAACCCGGTTGTTAGTCGATTGGCGGATCGCTTTTACGGGGGTAATAATTCTTTGAAAAATCAATAAAAATAATGTTATCACTCAATCAGCGACTGTTTGCAAGACACTGCTGTGTGGAATTGACTGCGGCGTTTTGCCCACAAAATATACAGTCAATTCACTTCACGGTAGATTCTATGAAGCGCTTTGAGACATCGCAAAGACGTGATAAGGCGCTATATCAAATGCAAGGATTGTTATTCTCATTGATTTATGTCAGAAGGGCCACTTCCGGCCCACGGGCGACAGGATGGCCACAGCTCTGTGTTAAAACCTGACAACAACAACTTGCATTTAAATAGTGCCTTTCATGTAGGACAGCTGGATTTTATGGAGAGTAGAGCCAGTGAGACCTGTGAGGAGCACATTGGAATAGTTGAGGCAGGAGATTACTAAAGCTTGGACGAGGGGGTGAGGTACGGACGGAATTGGGCAATGCGACAGAGGTGGAGGAAAGTACTCTTGGTTGGGGATCAAATGTGGGGAAGGAAGGACAATAATAACTTGTATTTATATAGCGCCCTTCACGAAGGGCATTTGACAGTGGTGGAGTCTGTCCCCGAGCCAGGGGTAGAGGGAGGGGGTAGATGCCCAAAAGCACGATCGGAAGGTCTTTAGGCGGGATTTGAAAGCGGGGAGGGAGGGGGCAAGGCAGAGGGATTGAGGTCGGGAGTGCCAGAGCTTCGGGACATAGTGGCTGAAAGGACAGCTGGGGATTGATCCCGACACCTAGGCTACGCACAGGAAAGTCAAGTCTCAGGGATAGGCCGGGGAAGTTGAGAAGATCAAAGGCGCAGGAAAGAAGATGTCGTCGGAAGCCAAGCCAAGAAGAATGGCTTCCATCTTGTTGACATTCAGCTACAGGACATTTGCACTCACCTCGGGCCCGACGACTGACAAACAAGCTGACAAGTGAGCGAGTGGTAAATTTATAGAACGGGCTCCCTGGGGAGACAGATGGTGGAAGCAGAAAATGTTGTTTGTTTCAAGAACAAATTAGGCAGATTTCTGCTGGAAAATAATATCTGGGGATGCAGTGTATAGTTTGGGAACAGTCACATCAAGTGACTGCCAGGATGACGGAAGGCGAACTAGATGGACCTTGGTCTTCCTTTGCCTTGCAAATTCTTATGTTCTCATGAACATCAGCAGATCTGGAGTAGCAGCTGGAGGAGAAATAGATTTGGGTGTCACACGGGGAAGGCACTCTATCAAATGCAAGGATATAGATGCGACAATAAAGATAAGGCCTCTTCAGAGGGTTAGTTTGAAAGCCCATTCTTATTAATAACTGTGAAAAAACAGCTTCTGTAACAATACCGGAATGAGAGAGTTTTTTTATAATTCTGCACAGTATTAAATCTGAAGTTAAGACAGTCCTACAGGCAAGACATGGTGGAATTTAGATGGAATTTGAGTCCTTTTGTTTGAAGGCAAGGAATATCTCTTGCCGACCTTGCACAATAGGCAAAAGTCCTGCCATGCAGGATTGATTTTATGCTCGAGTGACAAAGAGATGGGGCATAATCCTCCCAGTTTTTCCGTGCAAACAACTCTAAGTGATCAGAAAGAGCAATGAGATTTCAGCCAAATAATAATAATAATACTTGCATTTGATAAAGCACCTTATCACGTCTCAAAGCGCTTCACAGAATATACTGTTAAGTGAATTGACTGCATATTTTGTGGGCGAAACGCAGTAGCCAATTGCGCACAGCAGTGTCCAACAAGCAGTCGTGAATTGAGTGACCAAATTTTTTTTAAAAAAAGATTATTACCTGTAGAAAAGCGATCCGCCAATCGACTAACACCCGGGATCCCACTTACTGCTGGGTAAACAGAGGCGTGCGGAGTAAGAAAACTTGCCCAACATTTCACCCTGCCCAGGAATCAAACCCGGATCCTCTCGTTTGCGAGGCGAGCACTCTAACCACTGAGCTTTAGGACTCCGAGCAAGTCTCACACCCGACACCAGAGGGTTTGTAGCAAAATGGGGCTCAATTCTTGAGATAGGGAGACCAAAAAGATCAAGCCATTTTTTATTAGATGTGGCTTCCCTCTGCGACCTATTACCAGCCTGTCCACTCCCTCAACTCGGCAGGGCACTAGCATGCTCCATGTCCCCCTGCCCTGCCCACCCCGCCCCACAATTGGCAGTCAGGCCTTCAGTTTTCCTCTTCCCACCCTCTGGAACTCCATCCTAGAATCCCTCTACCTCGCCCCCTCCCTCATCTCCATCAAGGCCTGCCTAAGACTGTGACTTTGGCCACTCTCCTACCCCCAGCTTGGTTGCAAACCTTTAACTGTCCAGCGCCTTGGGATGTCCTTCTGACATGAAAGGCACTATATAAATATGTTGTTGTTTTTGTGTCACTCAGCCTCGCTCAGTGGGTAGCCCTCTGACACCTATGAGTCTGGTGTTTGGGTTTAACCCCTTAAGTATTAGGTGCAGCTTGGCAAGAGCCAAGGCTTGGGGCAACAGAGGCTGTGTTGGGGTAACTGCTGGAGTCTAACCAGTTAAAGCACATAGGTCGCCATTGATATCGCTGTCTGGCTAGCTTTCCCGCTGCTTGTCCAGCTGGGACCATCTTACCCGTTCGGGCTTTGGCTTGCAGGGTTAACAGGTGCTGAGAGAGATGACTTACTGCCCCCACTGACTGCCTGTTCAGCTAGATTATTTGAAAAGAGAAGAGATCTCCCGGATAAAATAGTCATTAACTTTATAATAATAATAATAATAATAATAATCCTTGCATTTGATATAGCGCTTTTCACGTCGGGAGGACGTCCCAAAGCGCTTCACAGAACACTGATAAGTGAATTGACTGTATATTTGTGGGCGAACGCGGCAGCCAATTGCGCACAGCAATGTCCCACAGACAGTCGTAGATTGAAAATGACCAATTTATTATTGGTTTTGGTTTTGGAGGGATTATTATTAGGCTCTGTGTGGAGTAAGGAAACTTGCCCAAGGTTTCACCCTGACCTGCCTGGGATTGAACTCAGGTCTCTCACTTGCAAAGCGAGTGCTCTAACCACTGAGCTACAGGACTCCACTTATGGCTATTTGTGGGACATCGCTGGGTGCAAATTAGCTGCCATGTTTGCCTGCAAAACACACAGTCACTACACTTTGAGACATTTGGCTGACGTGATATAGCGCTCCATCAAATACAAGGACTATTATCATTATTACTCTTATTATCAGAAACCATTTTTTCACACGGTGGGTGGTGAAAATGCAGAAAACTTGGCTGCAAAAGGCCGCGGAGGGAAAATCAATTGGGATATTAAATGTAGATGAGATAATTACGTGGGAATTAAAAGGTAATAATAATCATCTTAATTATATTCGTCTGCCTGTTCAGGTGAACATTAAAGATCCCGTGGCATGGTTCGAAAAGAGAAGAGAGTTTCTCTCTCCCGGTATCCTGGCCAACAATCACCCACCTGAATAAAAAATTGGTCACTTGCTCCATGCACGTTTGTGGGACGCTGCTGTGCGCAAACTGGTTGCTGCACAGGCTGCAGATAATCCAGATCTCTGCAGCCCGCGTCCTCTCCCGCACCAAACTCCGTGACTCCATCTCCCCCATTCTCGCCCAACTCCATTGGCTCCCTATTCTTCAGAGGATCCAGTTCAAGATCCTGGTCCTCACCTACAAAGCCCTCCACGGCCTCGCCCCACCCTACCTCTGTGACCTCCTAACCCCCTATCAACCCGTCCGTTCCCTCCGCTCAGCCGGCTCTGGCCTGCTCCACGTCCCCCGTCCCACCCACCATTGGCGGGAAAGCCTTCAGCCACTCTGCCCCCAACCTCTGGAATTCCATCCCCCAATCACTCCGCCTCGCCCCCTCCTTCAAGTCCCGCCTCAAATCCCTCCTCTTGGACCACGCCATCAGTCACCCCCCCCTTCCTTCTCCCCCCACCCTCCCGACCCCAGCTCGGGTCTGAAATGCTGTACACTGTCCAGCACCTTGGGACATCCTCCCAACGTGAAAGGCGCTATACAAATGTAATCTTGCTGTTGTTGTTGCATTTCCCCCCAAACACAGACAGTCAATTCACTTTGTATTCTGTGAAGCACTTTCAGATGTCTCGAAGACGTGATAAGGCTCTATCTCAACTGCAAGCATTATTATCATTAACTTGTGAGACACCTTAGGATGCCCTCCTGACTCGAAATGCCAAACGTAAGGGACTGTATTATTATAAAAAATATTGCAAAGCGGGAATGGCTTTTAATAAAACAAAGCAAAAGACCTCTCAAAAAACGCACAGAAGCAATTAAGTTCTGTCGAAGAGTGAGATCTGCACGCAATATCAATTAGTTTCATCAAAGAATGTGATACGCCTGTGATTAGTTATTAAATCCACCGCTATTTAATAACAAGACTCAGCAAATAAATCAAGTGAGAGTTTAGAGGGAGAAGTCTTGACACGAGAAGTGAGTGAAGGTGTTTCGGAATAAATCCAAGTCTGGGATCTGATGTTTTCGGTTATTGACCGGGCACTTGTAGACAATCAATCAACGACTCAGGTGAACGCAAAACCCAGAGGAAGGCAGGGGCGTGGAAGAATATTCTACGAGCAGTCAATTAAGAGATAGATGCCCAGAGATAAATTGCTGGGATGGGATAGAATGGGCACTCTCTCTCTCTCCCTCCCTCCCTGGATGGATGCATGCTGCTTACCTCACTGCTTACCTGTCCCCCGGGTCACTAAACCCACGTGAGGGGCGCTGTATAAATGGAACTCTCTCCCCCAAAAATGCAAGGATTATTATTACTATTATTATTGCTGCTTAAAACGGGAGCAGAAAAATCCCAGAGCGAGAGGGTGGAAATATACAGCATATTTACAGTCATGTTTGTGCTGTTATTTTGTTTGGTGTCGTTATAAATTCAGATAACAAGATCAGTGGGCAACGCAATACAGCAATGTTATAAAGGTCCTCTTTGCAGTCTTCATATACTGTGTCTCATCCTGCCCAACAATATTACCTTAATACCAGGAGAGACAAAAAAAAGGGTAAACTCACTTATTCCCTTCCTTTTATTGGAAAGAAACCACACTGAAAGGAAGTGAACACACATTAATAAAAATAATAACCTTTACATTTGATACAGGACCTTTAATGACTCAAGGAGGATCTCAAAGAACTTTCACAGGTTTTACCGTGAAGTGCAGGCAAATGCAGCAGCCGATTTGCACACAGCAATGTCCCACAAACAGCCATAATAATAATAATAATCCACGCATTTGATGTAATGCCTTATGTCAAAATCCTTGACTGTCCAGCGCTTTGGTTCGTCCTCCCGGTCTGAAAAGCGCTGCAAAACTGTAATTTATTATTATCGAGATATTTCAAACCATCTCAACCACAACAAATTATCTCTCCCGGTGTCCTGGCCAGCAATTCCCCCCCCCCCCCCCCGCCCAATTAAAATTGGTCACTCACTCCATTGCTGTTCACAAAATACACAGTCAATTGCACTAACAGTGTATATATTGGCGCGATACCAAATGCAAGAATTATTATTATTAATATTAATTTAGTGCAGCTAAACATTGTGCGGTATTCAAATGCATTTCCAGGCTGCGGTCCTGTTTTTACAGCATACGTTAGCATATTTAAGTAGTCTTACCTTACGGCACTGGAGATTGCCCTCGTTGGATCATGTTTGCTTGTTAATGCACTCACTGTGTAGAGTACTGCTTAACATCGGAGCACAATTGCTACACACATGTTTCTATAGTAACTGGTCACAGTTCGTGATGGTCGGAGCCCATCTCTCTCTCTTTTTTTTTAAATTTCCTCCCCTCTTCCGAATTTTCCTCTCCTCAAGTCCGAAATTCCACCCTGTTGTACCTGGCGAGGTTATTTTTTTCTTTTAATAACAAAGAAAAAGATTTAAATATGCGGCGAGACTACAGAAGCTGCGAGTGCTCTCCTTGGAGCAGAGAAGGTTAAGGGGAAATTTAAGAGATTTGTTCAAAATTTGGAGGGTTTTAATAGAGCAGAGAGGCAGAAAATGTCTCCACTGGGGAACAGGTTGGTAACCAGGGGATATAGATTTAAGATAATTGGCAAAAGAACCAGAGGTGAGATAAGATGAGATTTTTTTCTTAAAAAACATAGAGAGTTTTCACGGTCTGGAATGCACTGGCTGAAACTGTGGTGAAAACAGATTCGGTAACAACTTTCAAAAGGGAATTGGATGGATACTTGGATAGGTACAGATCCTATCTCTCACACTGGCGCCACTTTGTCTCCACAAATGGCTTCTCCTCCAGCCCCCGCACCGTCTTGTGGGTGTTCAACAACAACAACAAGATTCCATTTATAAAGCGCCTTTCACGTCAGGAGGACGTCCCAAGGCGCTGCACAGTTGGGTCATGACCCGAGCAGGGGGGAAATGGTCAGGGTGAGGGGAGGGGAGGGAGGGAGAGAGGAGGGGGGAAATGGTCAGGGTGAGGGGAGGGATGGGAGGGAGCGAGAAGGGGGAAGAGAGTCGAGAGGGGAGCTGAAGGCTCGGTCAAAGAGAAAGGTTCCTCAGGGCTCTGTCCTCGGTCCCCTCCTCTTCAGCCTGTACATGCTCCCCCTTGGTGACATCATCCGCGGACATGGGGTCAGCTTCCACATGTATGCGGATGACACCCAACTCTAGCTCTCTGCCTCCACCCTCGACTCCAGGACCACTGCTGTCCTGATAGACTGCCTGTTAGACATCAAGTCCTGGATGAGACCCAATTTTCTGCAGTTGCATGAACCCACAAACTTGGAGTCCTGTAGCTCAGTGGTTAGAGCACTCGCCTTGCAAGTGAGACATCTGGGTTCAATTCCAGGCAGGGCGAAACCTTGGGCAAGTTTCCTTACTCTACCCACACGCCTAATAATAATCCCTCCAAAACAAAACAATAATACATTGGTCATTTTCAATCAACGACTGTTTGTGGGGAAGCTGCTGTGTGCAATTGGCTGCCGCGTTTCGCCCACAAATATACAGTCAATTCACTTTACAGCATATTCTGAGAAACGCTTTCAGACCTCTAGAAGACGTGCAAAGCTTTATATCAAATACAAGGATTATTATTATTATTTATATAACTTCTGACCCAGAGAAAAGAGCCTCTGTGTTGAGACAGAGTGACATCCCGTCGCTCGTTGGTTAGCGCGCTCGCCTCGCAAGCGATTCCCGGGCAGGGCGGAACCTTAGGCAAGTTTCCTTACCCCGCACACATGCCTCTGTCTACCAGTTGTGTTCCACAAACAGTCGTGGATTGAGTGTCCAATTTATTATTTTTTTTGAAGGAATTATTACCACCAGAAAAGCGATCCAACATAATCCTTCCCTATCTTCAGGTAGCGCCTGAAGACCTTCCTCTTTGACCGTTCTTATGATGAATTGTTCCCCCGCGCCCCCTCACCCTGGCTCGGAGTCACGTTCCGCTACTATCAAGCGCTCTAGGACGCTACAGCGCCTTGGGACGTCCTCCTGACGTGAAAGGCGCTTTATAAATGGAATCTTGTTGTTGTTGTTGTTGAGGGCTGCTGTGTAAATGCAAGTTGTTGTTGTTGTAAGGAGTGTTGCTTTGTGTGTGGCCTTCAATAAATAACGCGACCTTGGTGGTGGCGATGTGCAAAGTATAAATATTAGTTCCCCCAGCGCTGACATCCATCCATCATCACAACGATGAGCTCCAAAAAAAAAAGCCACAAAATAAGAAGAATCCTTGAGTGAGATTGCTCATCAATCTAACATTCAATGACCTTCTATTCCCCCTCCGCCCACTTGTCCCCCTACACTCGTTTCGATCCTTCCTGGTGCTAAGAGTAAATAGATAAATAGTAAAACTAGATAAAATCAAATGCTCAAAACTGACCAACCTCAGGAAAGGTACCCGGGGCAGAGTGTTACAATCGGCTTCTTGTGGACCAATTAATTGTAGGTGAATGCAGAAAATTATAACAACGGGTCCCAATAATCTTGCATTTGATATAGCGTCAAAATAATAATAATAATCCTTGCATTTGATATAGTGCCTTATCATGTCTTCCGGACGTCTCAAAGCGCTTCACAGGATATGCTGTAAAGTGAATTAACTGTATATCTTGTGCAAAACGCGACAGCCAACTGCGCACAGCAGCGTCCCCACAAACAGTCATTGATTGAGTGACCAAATTATTATTTATATTTAATTATTTACTTTGAAGGGATTATTTTGCCCCAATAAAGTGATCCAGCAGTTGACAAACAGCCGGGCTCCTACTTACTGCTCGGTAAACAGAGGCGTGTGGAGTAAGGAAACTTGCCCAACATTTCGCCCTACCGAGAATCGAACCCAGGTCCTCTTGCTTACGATACCAATACGATAGCAGGATATATTATCATACATATTAATATAATCAAACATCTCAAAATGTTTTCTAATGGGATGCTCTGTTAAGTGTGGCCACTGCGTATTTTTGTGGGCAAACACAGCAGCCAATTTTCACCCAACAATGTCTCACAAACAGCTATGGAGTGAATGACCAAGGCACAAGAAACCCCCTTTGCTGCAGGAGCTTTGACATCCACCTGAATGGTGTTTTATACCTCACCCAAAGGCCGGCAACCTCGACAATGCAGTGCTCCACCAGTCCCCCAGCAGCGCACTGGAATGTCAGCCTGGACCTCGAGCTAAACAACAACAACAACAACACGATTCCATTTATAGAGCGCCTTTCACGTCGGGAGGACGTCCCAAGGCACTGGACAGTTGGGTCAGGACCCGAGCATTGGGGGGGAAATGGTCAGGGTGAGGGGAGGGAAGGGAGGGAGCGAGGAGGGGGTAGAGAGTCGAGAGAGGAGCTGAAGGCACGGTCAGAGAGAAAGGTCTTGAGACCGGCCTTGAAGGAGGAAAGGGAGGAGGCGAAGGCGAAGGCACTGGGGGATGGAGTTCCAGAGCCTCGGGGCTGAGAGGCTGAAGGCCCGGCCACCGATGGTAGGGCGGTTGGGGTGGGGGATGTGGAGGAGACCGGAGCCAGAGGAACGGAGGGTACGGGCAGGTAAGTAGGAGGATAGTAGGTCGGAGAGGTAGGAGGGAGCGAGGCCGTGAATGGCCGTGTAGGTGAGGATGAGGATCTTGAATTCAACCCTCTGCGGGATGGGAAGCCAGTGGAGGCGAGCGAGGGTGGGAGTGATGTGGACCCAAAGATCTTCAGGTGGGATTTGAAAACGGGGAGGAAGGGAAGGGGGGGGTGGGGCAAGGCAGAGGGATTGAGGGAGAGAGTCACAGAGCTTCGGGGAGTAATGACTGAAGTCACGGCCACCGATGATGAAGCGGAGGGAATAAGGGACAAACAGGAGGCCGGAGCCAGCCGAGCGGAGGCAGTGGGTGGTGGAGTGGGGGAGGGAGGGGGGGGGTAGGGTATGCAAATCGGATAGGTAGGGAGGTGCGAGGGCATGAAAGGATTTAAAAACAAGTGTCCTAAACTCGGTGCTGGTGATCTTTTAGGATTGCCACAGAAACAGGTCTGTAATAATTGGCTTGGAACTGAACCCACACCCTCACCACGCAGCTCCTCTGTTTTGCTGAGTAAGAGCATAACGTAAAGAATGTACTCGGTGAAAGAAGACCAAGCGGGTTCCCTACTTACTGCTGGGTAAACAGAGGCGCGTGCGTGCGTGCGTGGAAGTAAGGCAACTTGCCCAACGTTTCGCCCTGCCCCGGGAATCGAACCCGCTTGCGAGGCGAGTGCTCTAACACACTGAGCCGCAGGACTCCACTGAGCTTCTAATGATTACCTAGAAATATATGTGTAATTAATATTTGTCAGTGTAAATTGAACCTCTGATATATTGCTTGACGTTGGTCAGCCAATGACTTTCTAAATTGCATATTAAATATCAGTCAATTTGCAATCCACCCTCGGCCTCTACTCGAAATTGTTTTTGTATCAGCCCGACCCCTCTGATAGATGAGATGTAATGAAAAGCACGGCACAGGGTGCTAACTGGGTGGAGTATAACCAAAGGGGTTTGGAAATAACAGCCACGACGTGTGTGGATGTGCCTGTCTGTGTCTCCCCCCCACCCCACCTCTGTGTGGGTGGATGTGTATGTGTTTCTCCCCTACCCCTCTATGTATGTTTGCGTGTGTGTGTGTGTGTTTGTGTGTGTGTATATGTGGCACTCTCTTGTCCCTCGCACTCTCCGCTTGTCCCTCGCGCTCTCCACCATCGCAGGTCGCACAGACAAACCACTCCACCCCGAAACTCTGGAACACTCTCCCTCGATCCCTCGGCCTTATCCTCCCCCATCTCTCCCCTTTTTCAAGTCCCGCCTGTAAACAATTCTTTTCGACTGTGCTTACGGCCACTCCCCCCCTCCCCCCCACCAACTCGGAATTAAGCTTCGCCATTGTTAAGCGCTCTGAGACGCTACGCTGCATGAGGGCACTATATAAATACAAGTTGTTATGTGTATATCTCTTTTGCTCTCTCTTTATGCGCCTCTTTATGTGAATGTCTCTCTCCCCCCGTTCTGGTTGGGGGTGGGGGTGGGATGGTGTGGTGTGTGGATGTGTACATGTGTATTCCCTGTATACGTGTCCCTCTCCCTTGCCCATGTCTCTCCCTCCCTCGCTCTGCGTCCCTCCATCGCCTCCTCCCTCCTGCCATGATGTCCCTCATCTCTCCCTCTCCTACCCTCGCTCTCTCTATCTGTGTGTGTCTGTGTATGTGTCCTCCCTGACTCTGTGCGTGTCTCCCTCACTGTGTCTCTCTCTCCCCCCTTCTCTCGCGGCCATCATTTGGAACATCACTTGGAGTCCTGTAGCTCGGTGGTTAGATCACTCACCTCGCAAGCGAGAGGACCTGGGTTCGATTCCGGGGCAGGGCGAAACATTGGTCAAATTTCCTTACTCCACACGAGTCTGTTCCCGATTTAGTTAGTCGATTGGCAGATCGTTTTTCTAGGGGTAATAATCCCATCCCAAAAAATAAATAATAATTATTTGGTCACTCAATCCACGCCTGTTTGCGGGACAGCAGTCTGTGCACAATTGGCTGCCGTGTTTCCCCCGCAGAAATATATGGTCAACTCACTCGATAGTGTATTCTGTGAAGCGCTTTGAGACGTCTCGAAGACGTGATAGGCGCCGTATCAAATGCGAGGATTATTATTATCATGATGATACGGTAGAGATGACCGGAAGCACCCATGGCGGAGGACAGTAAAAGACAAAGCTTGAAACAAAAAACATTTAATACCCTCGGCAGGAATGGCTAACTGAGTCCAATTGCCCCAAGGTGTGAAGAATATTGAAGCATTCGTCACAGCGCTGTGTGCGAATAGCCTCTGCAATGAATTCCTTGGTGGTAGCACAGACAATCGGATGCCGGGGAATTTGCTTACAGTACTCCTAGACTGAATCTGCTCGGAAAACAAATTAATGGATGTCAATCCGCAAAGCTGCATCCGTTATGTACCATCAAAAGTCACAAGGTAGAGATTCGATTTCATCTCGACTGTGGAACCACCCAAATCATTGCCTCTGTACTCGACAGTTATGTACCAGCAATTATCAGCCGATCATTGACCCCCCCCACACAGGCCATCTCCTGCCTCTGCCAAGTATCTAGTTCAGCCTAATTCGATTACGCGGCTTTCAATAGAAAATAACGCTCTCAGAGCGATTTATACAATCTGCTTCTGTGGTAGGACCTTGGTAAGAGGATCTCAACAACAACCAGCCAATGACGACAACAATTTGCACCCACCCCCCACTCACCCACACACTCACCTACACTCATCCACACTCCCCCCACACACCCACCCACGCACCCCACCCACCCACACACACCCTCCACCCAGCCCCCCCCCCAGCACCCATCTCCAAACCCCCACCCAAAATTTCGCCCACAACATATACAGTCCACTCATTTTACAGTATATTCTGTGACGCGCTTTGAGACGTCTCAAAGAAGTGATAAGGGGCGATATCAAATGCAAGAATTATTAACATTATTATATCCACTCAATAATGCAACGAGTATTCAATGGGCAGTGAGGGCGAGTACCAATCCACAGGAGATTGATAGCAGTCAAATACAGCCGAGGCTAATTAAATAAATGGGTTAAGAAACAGCAGATGCGATTTAATGTGGAAAAATGCACATGAGCTTAAAGTACAAATTGGCCGTAATTTGGCACTAATTGGAGCGATCGACCCTGACTGTCAATCCTGCCGTGAGATCCGGAATGGGGCCTGATTTCTTCGCCAGCATCTTCTTGTTACTGTCAGAGTCTTAGAGCTGAATGCATTATGTATCCCAGGGGAACCTTTCAGCCCCAGTACAACTGGAACGCGCTGCTAACCAACACTCACTGAAGCAAAAAATAATAACCGAAGTCGCTGGGACCGCTCAGCAGGTCAGGCAGCATCTTTGGAGAGAAGAAAGTGAGTTAACTCATTTTCCTCTCTCCATAGATAATAATAATAATAATCCTTGCATTTGATATAGCGCTTTTCAAGTCTTCTCGACGTCTCAAAGCGCTTCACAGGATAGACTGTAAAGTGAATTGACTGTATATTTGTGGGCGAAACGCGGCAGCCAATTGCACACAGCAGTGTCCCACAAACAGTCGTGGATTGAAAATGACCAATGTATTATTGTTTTGTTTTTTGGAGGGATTATTATTAGGTGTGTGGGTGGAGTGAGGAAACTTGCCCAAGGTTTGGCCCTGCCTGGAATTGAACCCAGGATTGCAAGGCGAGTGCTCTAACCACTGAGCTACAAGACTCCACAAATGCTGCCTGACCTGCTGAGTGGTCCCTGCTTCAGGTCCCCCGCACTTCCCACCCCCACCAGTGGCTTTCAGCATCTCTGCCCCCACACTCTGGAACTCTATTCCGCAATCCCTCCGCCTCACCCCCTCTATTGCCTCCTTCAAGTCCTGGCTACAGACCTTCCTCTTTGACCGTGTCTTCGGACACACTCCCACCCCCCTTGCTCTCCACCCCTGACTTTCCAGCAGCCCCCACGTCTTTCTAATGTGAAGTAATTGGCTGCCACGTTTCGCCCACAAAATATACAGTCAATTCACTTGACAGTGTATTCCGTGAAGCGCTTTGAGACGTCTCAAAGACGTGATAAGGTGCTTGTATCAAACGAAGGGATTATTATTATTAATCTTATTATTATTAAATGGGCCAAAGGGCCTTCGTCAACTGACCCTCTCTCCTGTGATCATGTGAAGTGCAGCACACTTACCTGGGCACTTTCTGAAGCGAGAAGCAGAGAGGAGGAAGGCCGTTGATAGCACTGCCCTTTTCTCCAAACAAAGTGAAGTGGAGGAACAGTGAAGCTGGCGGTGTGGTCGGGGGGGCAGAGGTTGAACTCAAATCAGTTGCTGGAAGGTTTCTGTGGAGCATCTCTGGTTTATTAACTTGTAACAACAGAAGCTCGGAATTTCGCCTGCACGAACAGAATCGGGAGACGTATTGATTGGCCTTCAGAGGACAGAGCGAGGCCACATTGCGACACCTGATCCAGAAGCACTCAAGTGCTTACTGATTGCAAGACGGTACAGGGAGCGACTTCATTTACCGTGGAGCCCTGTTGTCAGTCAAGCGCTTTGAGACATCTCAAAGACGCGATAAGGGTTAGACACGTGGATTACTGCAGCTCAGTGGTTAGAGCACTCGCTTTGCAAGTGAGAGACCTGGGTTCAATTCCCGGCGGGGCGAAACCCTGGGCAAGTTTCCTTACTCCACATACCTGATGATAATCCCTCAAGAAAAAACAATAATAAATTGGTTACTTCAATCCACGGCTGTCTGTGGGACGCTGCTGTGCAAAATTGGCTGCCGGACTTTGCCCACAAATATACAGTCAATTCACTTCACAGTCTATTTTGTGAAGCGCTTTGAGACGTCGAGAAGACGTGAAAAGCGCTATTTCAAATGCAAGGATTATTATAAGGCATTAAATCAAATGCAAGGATCATTGTTGTTACGTAAATGTAAATTGTATTATTGTTATTATTATACTCCCCCACTTTTGCATCAGTGGGTAAAGACGTGATAAGGCGCTATATCAAATGCAAGGATCATTATTATTATTTCCCGGCACTAACATCATGGCACAGGAATAGGCAGGGGAGGAGGGGTGGTGAGGGGTGATGGTGTGGTGAGAGGAAAGTGTCTGAAACCTACAACCTACGAACGAGCCCAGAGGCGAGTGTGCTACCAACACACTTTTTTGGTTAACACTCAGAGTACTTTAAAATCCTTTCATCCAATAAAAAAATAACATTTGTTTAGCGCCTTTCACGTTGAGAGGATGTCCCAAGGTGCTGGACAGTGAGGGATTTGGACCCGAGTTTTGTGTCAGGATCGGGGAGGGCATGGAGGGTAAGGTTAGGACAGTGATCGAAAGCACGGTCGAAGAGGAGGGTCTTGAGATGGGTCTTGAACGAGGCAAGGGAGGGGGTGATGTGGAGGGACTGTGGGATGGAGTTCCAGAGGGTGGGGGCAGAGTGGCTCAAGGCCTGCCCGCCCGTCAATGGTGGGTTGGGCCATGCGGGGGGCATGAAGCAGGCCGGAGCCCGCTGAGCGGAGGGAGTGGACAGTTTGGTAGGGGGGTTAGTAGGTCACGGAGGTAGGGAAGGGGGAAGCCTAGGAGGGCTCATGCATAAACGCTTTGTACCTATTGAAATCCTACTTTTCTTATTCACCCAGTGATTTGAAATATTCCCAGCACGCGCTGAAAATTTCTCACCGCAATCTCAGGTTGAAAAATAGTTTGCCGATGACAGTTTGGCTGAACTCTCTTCAGTTCAAAGCTTTGAACGTCGCACTGCCACAGAGCGGAAGAAGAATGAATGCAGAGGAGGACGAAAATACTTACTAAAATAGGACAAAATATACTTTATTCCTCTATTAGAAAGCCGAGGAAAGGTTTTTTTTCTTTCAGGTTATTCCCCCAGAGCTCTTATAATTCTCTCGGATCAACGTCTGAGCAAACCCCTTCCTACGCGAGTTATTTTGATCAATTCCTTTTCATTTCACACCCCCTACCCTCTTCCCCTCAAACCAGGTTATTTATGGCTACCAGGTTGATGTGATGACACACAATAAGCATTGCTTTCCACCCCATTAAGCTCAACAATGTGGACTTCATAAAGGCATTCCATTCCTGAACTATTCGTCATGGATAATCAAAGGGAGGGGGGGGGGGGGTGAGGTGGAGGGAGACTGTGGAATGGAGTTCCAGAGGATGGGGGCAGAGTGGCTCAAGGCCCGAGACGTTAGTGCTGGGAAATAATAACAATAACCCTTGCATTTGATATAGCGCCTTATCACGTCTTTAACCGACTGGAAACTGTTGTCAGCACCACCTCCCTGACCTCACACTCAGACCTCCCATAATTGGGCCTCAAAAAATGTTTTGCAAGAAAAAACTTATTTTTTTAAATAAAAGGTTTCGATTTCGACAGAAAGGCTTTGATTTCAAGATCCTCTCACTGCTCGCCTTCAAATCCCTTCCCACCCTGGCACCTCCCTACCTCTCCAACCTGTTTACTCCCCAACCCACTACCTGCTGCCTCCGCTCAACTGGCTCCAGCCTCCTGCTTGTCCCTGAATGAACCTCTGTTCCACCATCGGTGGCCGCAATTTCAGCCACTACACCCCGAAACTCTGCAACACTCTCCTTCAATCCTTCCGCCTTGCCCCATCCTGCCCCATGTTCAGGTCGCTGCTGAAGACCTTCCTGGTTGACCGTGCCTATGGTCACCTCTCCCTCGCCATAGCTCGGCACTGTCAAGTGCTCTGGGATGTTACCCTGGGTGAGGGGCGCTGTATAAATGCAAATTGTTGTTGTTATTAATAATCCTTGCATTTGATATAGGGCCTTATCAAGTGTTTGAGACACCTCAAAGCACTTCACAGAATATACTGTAAAGTGAATTGACTTTTTGCGGGTGAAACGCGGCAGCAAATTGCACACAGCAGCGTCCCACAAGCAGTTGTGGATTAAAGAGACCAATTTTTTTATTTTTTAAAGGAATTATTACCACTGGAGAAGCGATCTGCCAACCGATTAACAACCGGGTTCCTACTTACCGCTCAACAAACAATGCCGTGTAAGGAAACGTGGCCAACGTTTTGCTCTGCCTGGGAATCGAACCCAGGTCTCTCGCTTGCGAGGCAAGTGCTCTAACCACAAAGCTACAGGATTCCACGAATCACAGAATAACACAGCACAGAATGTGGCCATTCGGCCCATTATGCCTGTGCCTGCTCTTTGGAAGAGCTGCCCAATGAGTCCCACTCCCTCCCATGCTCCTTACCCATATCCTTGCAAGTTTTTCCTCTTCAAGTACCTATCCAATTCCCTTTTCGTAAGTTGTTGAATCCGTTTCCACCATCCCTTTCACCTAACATATTCAGGCAGATGTTGAAGGTCCCATGATATGGATTCTGAAAGAGAAAGAAGTTTTTCTCTTTGAGATGTCCTCCTGACTTGAAAGGTACGATTTCAAATGCGACAACAACAACAGCGTCCCTCACGCTGTATAAACGCAAGAGCACTTGGATTATTACAGTAAAACTCGCACAAGTCTCATTTTATATAAATCGTACAATAAATCGTACTGTCATTACACTCACCCAGAGTCCCATTCAACAACAACGACAACAAAATGACATTTATAGAGCGCCTTTCATGTCGGGAGGACGTCCCAAAGCGCTGAACAGTCAGGTGGCGGGGCCCAAGCATGGCGGAGGAGTGGTGTAGGTGAGGGAAGGCAGAGAGGTGAGAGGGAGACCAATAAGGGTCGAAGACAAGGGTCTTAAGACCGGCCTTGAAGGATGCGAGGGAGGAAGCGAGGCGAAGTTCAGTTTCCTATTAAAAAAAGACTTTTTTTGCACTGCTTGTATTAATCACCTTCTAATTCATAAGACCGCTGCCCCCAGCCTCAATGACGTCCTGATCCATCGATGTTTGCGCAGAAGAACTTCACTTCCCGCGATTCCAACGCTGACCGGTAAGTATGCACATGGGAACCGGTCAGGAAGAACTGGATCGCGGGAAACATAGACTTGACCCTTCAAGGCCCTCCACGCCCTTGCTCTGTGACCTGCTAACCCCTGACCAACCTGAACCCTCCTGCTCCACGTCCGGTCTGCCCCACCATCGGCAGTGGGGCCTTCAGCCTCTCTGACCCGATTCCATCCCACATTCTGCTGCCTTTTGCCCACAAAATATACATTCATTATACTTTGCAGTATATTCTATGAAGCTCTTTGAGACATCCTGAAAACGTGATAAAGTGCTGTATCGAATGCAAAGATTATTATTATTATTCTAAGACTGTGTCATAACTCACATAACATTGGCCCGAGAAATGCCAATTGGAACAAACCCCACACACAACAGGGACCCGACATGTATCTTGTGAATATTTTATTTGCGTGCCATTCTCAGCTCCAAAAGTTTGTAGTACACACTGTAGCGGCTGTGTGCCATCTTGGCTTAGATAGTGTAGATACAATACAAATTAAAACAACAAATTATAATTACACAGTGCCTTTCACATCAGGAGGATGTTCCAAGGTGCTGGACAGTCAGGGATTTGGACCCGAGCTGGGGATCGGGGAGGGTGGAGGGCAGGGATGGTTGGAGGGTGGCCGAAGGCTCAATTGAAGAGGAGGGTTTTGAGACGTGCCTTGAAGGAGACAAAGGAGGGAGCGAGGCAAAGGGAATGCGGGATGTATTCAAGAGGAAGCTAAACCTTCACATAAGGAATAATAATATTAGGAATAATCCTTGCATTTGACCTTGCATTTGTGGAGTCCTGTAGCTCAGTGGTTAGAGCACTCACTTTGCAAGCGAGAGACCCGAGTTCAATTCCAGGCAGAGGGCGAAACCTTGGGCAAGTTTCCATACTCCACACAGAGCCTAATAATAATCACACGAAAACCAAACACAATAATAAATTGGTCATTTTCAATCTACGACTGTTTGTGGGACATTGCTGTGCGCAATTGGCTGCCGCGTTCGCCCACAAATTCACTTTACAGTGTGCTCTGTGAAGCGCTTTGGGACATCCTCCAGACGTGAAAAGCGCCATATCAAATGCAAGTATTATTATTATTATAGCACCTTATCATTTCGTTGAGATGTCTCAAAGCGCTTCACAGGATGTACTGTTCAAGTGGAACAAGTGGTACTGTCCAATTGCACATAGCAGCGGCCCACAAACAATCGGGGATTGAGCGACAAAATTATTATTATTATTTTGAAGGCATTATTAACGTCTTATTCGAAGGAAGGCATCACCGACAACGCAGCTCTTCTCCGCCCCTAACAATATCCTTTCCTCACTCAACAATGCATCGGTGGGTCAGCCGAGAAAGAGATGGGGTGAGGGAAGGCAGAGAGGTGGGAGGGCGACTGAAGGCACGATTGAAGAGGAGGGTCTTTAGACCGGCCCTGAAGGAGGCAAGGGAGGAAACTCTGGAGTTCCAGAGTGTGGGGGCAGAGAGGCTGAAAGCCCGGCCACCGATGGTAGGGCGGGTCGGGCAGGAGACATGGAGCAGACCGGAGCCCGCTGAATAGAGCGAGCAGGCAGGTTGGTAGGGAGTCAGCAGGTCAGAGAGGTAGGAGGGGGCAAGGCCATGGATAGCCTTGAAAGTGAGGACGAGGATCTTGAACTCGATCCTCTGGGGGATGGGGAGCCAGTGGAGTCGGGCAAGGGTGGGAGTGATGGGGTCACTGAGCCTGGGGCGTGAGAGTACACGAGCTGCAGAGTTTTGGATGATCTTCAGCTTGTGAAAGGAAGGGTTGGGAAGGCCGACGAGGAAGGAGTTCCCGTAATCGAGCTTTGAGGTGACGAATGCATGGGTGAGGGTCTCGGCAGCCTGAGGGGTGAGGCAGTGGCGGAGTCTGGCAATGTTGCGGAGGTGGTGGTAGGCAGTGCCGGTCATGGCGCGGATGTGGGAGAGGAAGGACAGTTCAGGGTCAAACAAGATACCCAGGTTCCTGACTGGCTCAGTGAGGTTGAGAGTGCAGCCACTGAAGCTGATGTTGCCAGCGCCCATTTGCGGAGGCGCTGACGCGAGTCAATCAGGAGGGCCTCGGTCTTGCTGACATTCAGTTGGAGAAAGTCATCCCTCGTCCAGGACGTGATGTCGGACAGGCAGTCGGTCAGGACGTCAGTAGTCCTGGAGTTGAGGGTGGAGGCAGAGAGATAGAGTCGGGTGTCATCCGCACACATGTGGAAATTTACCCCATGTCCGTGGATGACATCACCAAGGGGGAATTAAATACAGGGAATGGAAAGAGCAAGGGCACTAGAACATAACATCAATCGGGAGGTCAATGCTAATCAAGTGTTGATGATGACTTAATCTCGCTAATATCAAAGCATTTCAAACCATGACATTTTTTTTTTGATTTTAAACGAGAGTACATTAACTAAACGGTGGAAAACACAGCCTCTTTTCTTTTCCACCCGGCTCCAAGACTCATGAATATGTATTGGCGAGTGTGGGAACATTGCTAAGGACTAATTAATATAGGTATATTTTATTCAAAGCTACAAGGAGAGGTTAAAGAGTAATGAAGTGCAGAGGTTTGTAGGAGGATTAACATTCGAGCCTGCACCAGGCAACTGACACCCATAAATCCTGCCGGAGTCCTGTAACGGATTAGTTAGAGCACTCGCCTCGCAAGCGAGAGGACGCGGGTAATAATCTCTTCAAAAAAAGTTTTCAAAATAATAAGAATATAATAATAATCCTCAATATTTGTAATTAGTATTCGGTCAGTTCACGACTGTTTGCGGGACACTACTGTGCGCCATTGGCTGCCGCGTTTCGCCCACAAAAATATGCGGTCAGTTCACTTGCCGGTGCATCCTGTGAAGCGCTTTGAGACGTCTCGAAGACGTGATGAGGCACTGTATCAAATGCGACGATTGTTTGAAAAGATCCTCAAAATGAAGGAGGAGGGTCCTGAATCTCAGCCCGATCCCAGTCATTCCCGCGAGGACGCAATCTGCGCTCGGAAACGAATAAAACTTCAGCGTGCAAAGTGGAGGGCAACCTGAAGAAAATTCAAGGCACGTATTGGATCCCATGGAAATTAATTCGATCCCACACAACTGCACGCACACAGGCACACACACACGCACACAATTTCCAGTTATTCTGGAGCTAATGCAGGCAAAATGCCCTGCAATGAACCTTTAATGTCCTCATCTCTAAACACTGGCAATAAATTTCGTTGAGGAATCTCTCTAAATATCTGAAATCGAATTTTAAAATGGAAACAGGAACAATGTGTTCGAAACGCTGTGAATCATTTCCCTGGTGGGGGCGGTTTGGGGATGGGGTTGCTGTTGGTGCTTATGAAATGTTTGACCTTTGCTAAGGTCTATTCTGCTGTCGGAGGCATTTAATAGAATTAGTCTATTGATTCGCAACGATCAATCTGTATTTTCTATTATCCGGCAGCCACATTATGATAGTCCGATCAGGGAAGCTATGCATGTATTTGGAATGCCACGAGAGAAGAGAATTCAGGGGGAAAGAGGACATTCAACAACAAATGACGACAACTTGCATTTATACATCTGCAGCTCGTATCCTCTCCCGGACTAGGAATCCACAAAGCGATGACCCCCATCCTCGCCCGGCTCCACTGGCTCTTCATCCCCCAGAGGATCTTCGTACGGTCTTGCCCCTGCCTAGTTCTGCAACCCACTAAAATGACCAACCTGTCTGCCCCTTCTGCTCAACAGGCTCCGGCCTGCTTCACACCCCCCCACCTTGCCTGCCCCACCTTTGGAAGGGGCAGACCTTCAGCCTCTCTGCCCCCACCTTCTGGAAATGCATCCCAGAGACCCTCTGCCTCACCACCTCCCGTGCCTTCTTCAATGCTCATCTCAAGATCTTCCTCTTTAACTATGCCTGTGGTCATCTTTCTACCTCCGCTCCCCTTGACTCTGACCCGTAGCTCGGGTGGAAACCCTTTTCACACCTCAAGGTACATCGTTTGACCCTCAACTATCCTTTCTACCCGACATCAGCGCCATGAACCAATCTGCCTTCCCCCACCTCCGCAACATCACCCGGCTCCGCCACCGTCTCACACGGCAGGCCACCGAAACCCTCATACATGCATTCATTACATCAAGGCTTGGCTATGAAAATTCAATGCTTGACGGCCTCCCCAACTCCTCCCTCCATAGGTGGCAGATCATCCAGGACTCTGCACCCCGTGACCTCTCCCATATCAGGCTCCATGACCATATCACACCAATCCTCGCCTTACTCCACTGGCTTCCCATCACCCAGAGGATACAGTTCAAGATCCTGGCCCTCACCTTCAAAGCCCTCCATGGTCTTGCTCCCCCCTACCTCTGCAACCCTCGACCATCCCGTCCGATCCCCCCGCTCAGCGGCCTGCTTCACGTCCCCCTCCTCGCTTGCTCCACTATTGGCGGGTGGTCCTTCTGTCACTCTGCCACCACTTTCTGGAACTCCATCGCGCAGTCCCTCCACCTCGCCCCCTCCCTCGCCTCCTTCAAGACCCATCTCAAGACCCTCCTCTTCGACCGTGCTTTCGATCTCTCTGCTCTGCCCTCCACCCTCCACAATACCGACCCGCAGCTCGGGTCCGAAACTCTGTCTGTCCAGCGCCTTGATACGCCCTCACGACATGAAAGGTGCTATACAAATGTAATTTTGTTGCATCAGTAACAGCTTGCCTATAAAATACACAGTCACTACACTTCACAGTAAAATTCTGGTGATACTCTTTCAGTCGACTCGATAACAACAACTTGTTTATAGCAGTCCTATAGCTCAGTGGTAGCTCGCCCACAAAATATACAGTCAATTCACTTTACAGTATATCCTATGAAGCGCTTTGAGACATCGCGAAGATGTGATAAGGCGCTGTATCAAATGTCACAGCACCTGCCCTTCAAATGAGACATTAAGCTCATCTGCCTGTTCACATTAAAACTCCTGCCACGCTACACGAAAGAGAGAGGAGTTTCCCCCGGTGTGGCACAGACAACAATCCTCCAAACAAATTGGTCATTCACCTCATGACTGTTTACTGGAGCTTGCTGCTTGCAAATTGACTGCCGTGTTTGCCTACAAAGGAAAGCAATTCCCCAGACAGAGTTGCCGGCACAATATCAAATGCGAGGATTATTAATGACCGATTGATGTTCTCTAGGTGAATTTGGATGAGGAATAATTAAGTGGCCTGGACACCAGGAGAAAGAAACTTTGTTCTTCTTTTGTTAGAGAAATGTAGACAACCACACAATCAAGCGGGCAGGATATTGCTCTCTATTTCTCACTTGAAAGATGCTACTTCAATAATACATGACTCCGGCTATTCAAAAAACATTTGGACGAAGGTGGGGTGGGGGGGGGGGGGGGAACGGGACGGGGGGGAGGTGGTGGGGGGGGGGGGGGTGGGGGTGAAATCAGCCGTCTGAATGTCTGACACATTCAGAAACCTGTGCTTAAGAGTATCCAAACCAAATTGAGATTGCCATGCATCGCACCTACACGTGGTAACCCATGTGTAGATTGTTGGAAAGAAATACGCTCTCTCTCTCTCTCTCTCTCTGGAGGGAAGCATCCTGTTTACCTAATTCCGGAAAGTATTATGCACAGGTTGGCAAGAGCCAAGGCTTGAGGGGAGCCCAGAGGGGGGAGCATTGCGGTAACTGCTGGACTCTAACCAGCTAAAACTGCATAGCTTGCCATTGAGAGCACCATCTGGCAAGCTTTCCCGCTGCGTGTCCAGCTAGGACCACCCTACCCATTAGGGCTTGGGCTTGCAGGGTTAACAGGAGCTGAGTGGGTGGATTCCCTGCTCCCCAGTGACTGGTCGGCCCTTCCAGGTCCTGCCGATGTGCCAGGCCGGGCTGTGCTGTCATCAGCAGTGAGTGTCCTGGAATACTACGGACCCAACTGGCTCAGGTACTGGACTAGAGACCGTCACAGAGGGCTGGCCCCATTCCCATATTCCATTTCCAGGCATGTCACCTTGGAGCAAGTTCAGCTCCAAGGAGACCTCCCAGCCACCCCCCTCCCCCATTAGTCATTAGTTGGTTGTTTGATATCCGAAGACATCTTGGTAGTTGGTTGGAGAGGCAACCCTCCAGTTAACCAGTGACCAAATCAAAGCGTTAAATACCATCAGATCCCAAAAACTGACCATCAGAACCGTAGTCAGTTGCCAGCAGGTCCCAGTCAAGCAATACTTTGTCCCCTTGGACAGAAAATTAATAAAATAATTCTTGCATTTGATATAGCGCCTTATCACGTCTTTGAGATGTCTCAAAGAGCTTCACAGAATATGTTGTAAAGTGAATTGACTGGATATTTTTTGGGCGAAATGTGACATCCAGTTGTGCACAGCAGCGTCCCACAAACAGTCGTGGATTGAAATAACCAATTTTTTTTTAAGGCATTATTATTCCTGGAAAAGTGATCGATTAACATCCGGTTTGCTAGGTAAACAGAGGTGTGTGGTGTAAATAAACTTGCCAACAGTTTGCCCTGCCCGGGAAACCCAGGTCTCTCGCTTGCGAGGCGAGCGCTCTAACCACTGAGCCACAGGATTCCACAAAGCCCATCACATTTTAGGAAAAGGGAAATGAATCTCTCCTTCTGTCATAGCCGACAATCCTCCAGATAAATAAACCTCGACTGTTTACGGAATGTCATAATAATAATAATAATAATCCTTGCATTTGATATAGCGCTTTTCACGTCGGGAGGACGTCCCAAAGCGCTTCACAGAACACACTGTAAAATGAATTGACTGTATATTTGTGGGCGAACGCGGCAGCCAATTGCGCACAGCAATGTCCCACAAACAGTCGTAGATTGAAAATGACCAATTTATTATTGTTTTTGGTTTTGGAGGGATTATTATTAGGCTCTGTGTGGAGTAAGGAAACTTGCCCAAGGTTTCGCCCTCTGCCTGGAATTGGACTCAGGTCTCTCACTTGCAAAGCGAGTGCTCTAACCACTGAGCTACAGGACTCCACGACTGTTTTCATACAGCAAGGTATGCAACGTATACCTTCCTTGCTACTGCGTTTGTCTACAAATAAGTATAGTCAATGCGCTTGTCAACATTTTCCAGCGATTCTTTGTAAACAAGGATTATTTTTAATTCACGAATATGTCTCAATTAACATATTGCAACTAAGGAGTAGACAAGCAAAAGCTCTTCTGTCTTGAAAAGAGACGTCTCAAAGAGGACTTTGGAGAGGTGCACGAGGTTACAGAACGCAACTGAGAGATGAAACTCAGAACAATACTTTCGGATGCACCCAAAGAGAGGAACAAGAGGACATTGGGTGAGAGTTGCAGAATAGTTTTTAAGGCCAGACACCAGAAAGTGTTTCTTTACCAGAGGAAAATTAACAACTGTACCAGGTTACCAGGAAGGGTAGTTGAGGCCAGGTCACTGGACTCATTCAAATGACAGCTTGATGCTCTAAGGAATCCTGTAGCTCAGTGGTGGTTAGAGCACTCGCCTCGCAACCGAGAGACCTGAGTTCGATTCCCAGGCAAGGCAAAATGTTGGACAAGTTTCCTTACTCCACACACACCTCTGTTTACCTAGCAGTAAATAGGAATCCAATCGATTGGAGGGTAGATCACTTTTCCGGGGGTAATAATTCCTTCAAAAATAAATCAATAAATAAATTGGTCACTCAATTCACGACCATTTGTGGGACGCTGCTGTGCGCAATTGGCTGCAATGTTTCGCCCACAAAATATACAGTCAATTCACTTCACAGAATATTACAGTACATACTGTGAAGCGCTTTGAGACATCTCAAAATGTGATGAGGCGCTACATCAAATGCAAGGATTATTAGTTTTATAGTTATTTTGGGTGGGTCATCTGGAAAGATGAGATCAGATGGGCCAAAGACCCTTCTTCATCCAAGCCTCTCTTGTAATCTTGTTTGCTGCTGCTCTGATAGCTGTGTTGGGAGTCAGGTGTATGACTATTCAGCCCATCATTTCCCATGCATTGATTGGCTTGAAGTCATTGATCAGTCTGAGATTGGACTTGGACCAGAATTCATTGAAGGGGCAAAATTATCACAAGATGCTCCTCAAATTTCATGTAAAGCATGTCTCACCTTCAGTGCTAAATCCACTGTATTGATTGTAGAAGAGAGAATGCTCTGGATAATGCCTCGACTCCAAACCACCTCATTTCCAATGTCTCCGCAGAACTCTGCAGCCCGTGTCCTCTTCCGCATTAAACTCTACGACCCCATCACCCCGATCCTTGCCCGGCTCCACTGGCTTTCCATCACTCAGAGGATGCAGTTCAATATCCTGGTCCTCACCTTCAAAGCCCTTCATGGCCTTGCTCACCCCTACCTCTGCGACATCTTAACCCCCTACCGACTTGGTCACTCCCTCTGCTTAGCAGGCTCCGGCGTGCATCACGTCACCCGCCTTGCCTTAAGCCTCCCTGCCCCCACCTTCTGGAACTCCATTACACAGTCCCTCTGCCTCGCCCCCTCTCTTGCCTTCAAGACCTGTCTCAAAACCCACCTCTTCAACCGTGCCTTCAGTCACCTCCTACCCCCCCCTCCCCGCCCTCCAGCCCCCCCCCCCCGATCCCAACCACCAGCTTGGATACGGATCACTGTGTGTCCAGCACCTCAGGACGTCCTCCTGACGTGAAAGGCACTGTGTAAATGTAATTTGTTGTTTGTCATTGGCACTGGCAACAGACACAATGGGCCGAATGGCTTCCTTCTGCGCTGTATAATTCTATGATTCTTCCAATTGGTTCGGAAAAGAGCGATAGCAGAACAAGTGAACTGGAGGTTACCTCTTCATCTGACTTTAACCATGAACACTATCGCCGCTTCAGAGATTCAAGATCATGTCTGCTTTCTGAACTATGAGCCGAGAAAGCTAGTGATTAGTGATTAACCCTTCTGAAGGTCGATGGATATCCAACAGTCCTTTCAGCTGATGAATTGCTATAATCAGTCATTAAAATAAATGGTTGACAATAACCTCTTCAACTGAGGACGTGATCAGCATAAGTTCAAGAAATCCTACTAGCCCTTTCCACGCAAACCCAGTGTTGTCTTCTGAAGTAGGGCAACCGTGTGAAGCGAAGCTGTACAAATGCTAATTAAGGGCCACTGTTCGGAGGGTGACTGTGCCCAGCAGGTCCTTTCCCAAAACGGTTACAGAAAAAGAGCAGGGAATTGGGAGAATGAACCGCTTCCTATTTAATAATCATAATAATACGTGCATTTGATATAGCATCTCATCGTGTCTTCGAGAGGTCTCAAAGCTCTTCACGGAATATACCGTAAAGTGAATTGTCTGTATATTTTCGGGGCAAAATGCGACAGCCAATTACGCACAGCAGCGTCCCACAAACAGTCGTGGTTGAGCGACCAAATTATTATGATTTTTTTTAAGAAATTCTCTTTGAAGAAGCCTGTACTGAAGCCTGTACTCAATTCAATGGGTCAAACGGTCTCTTGCTGTACCATAGATTCCAGACACAAGGATCTTCCCATGTGAACGTGTGGAATTCTCGGTCTGGTTTGGATACACTTAAGCATGGCGATGGGTTTCCACATTTGTCAATGACCAGATGTCAAGATGCCCATCCACGCCATTGCCCACCCTCGCGGTTGCCCGATTTTATATAAAAACACATAATTCTTCTTTTCCAAACAGTTTCTCCTATCGAGTCACTCTCACAAGCTTTCATGTGAATTCTTTATTTCTGGCGCTCAGCAAAAAAATAAAATGGCATTTGATCCCAAACCCTCAAGAGGAAGGCAATGTTAATACAAACAAAATGATAATTCCTACCTTTGATCTTTTCAACAAAAAAAAGGGATCGACAGGGACAGCGAGAGTTGTAACCTGTCAGAGAGCTGACGAGACTATGATCCTCAGGATCAGAGATGGTGCGATGAAACCATCTTTAAGTTGATGCGATTTATTTCCAGTTCTTCACTAAAGTACCTGGCCCCCAGGCAAGTTGTAATTCTCTGTCGACCGAATCAAGGCTGGTCTTCAATCACTCTTTACCATTTACCAAAAGCTGGCTTTAGACCCAGCAGGATTCACAAGGCCACATGATCCTCGAAAACAAGGCAACCATCATCGCAGAATAGTGCACTAGCCAGCCTACAGGGGATAAACCCAATCAGGTGCACACTGGTTAATCAGAAGTGAAGCCAGGTCAAGCGGTCACTAGTTAATCAGAAGTGAAGCAAAGAAACATAGCAATAGGAATAGACCATTCAGCCCCTCGAGCCTGTTCCGCCATTCTATAAGATCATAGCTGATCTGTACCTCAACTCCATTGCCCCTGATACCCTGACCTAACAAATATCTATCCACCTCAAGCCTTGAAAATGTGAATGGGTCCAGCCATAATCCACAGACGTTTTGGGGGAGAGGTAGAGTTGTAGATTTCCACTGCCTTTTGGAAAAACTGCCTCCTGATTTCACTCCTAAATGGCCCAGCTCTAATTTTTAAATGATGCCCACCTTGTTATGGATTCTACCTCCCAGAGGAAATAGTTTCTCTGCAGCTACCCTATCAAATCCCTTTATTATTTTAAAAACCTCAATTAGATCACCCCACAACCTTCCAAACTCCGAGGAACAGAGACCAAGTTTATGCACCCCTGTCCTCGTAATCTAACTTTTTAAACCCTGGTATCATTCTGGTGAAGCCAGGTCAGATGTCACCAGTTAATCAGGAGTGAAGCGAATTCAGGGTGGTCACTAGTTAATCAGAAGCGAAGCCGGATCAGGTGCTCACTGGTTAATCCTCCCTGTTTTTGAGCAGCGCCACTGGATCTTAAACATCCATCTGAACAGGCACAGGTGGGAACTCGATTTAATGTCTCATCTGAAGGGTGGCACCTCTGACAATGCATCTAGCCCCCCCAGCACTGTGCTGAAGCATCAGCTTAGCCAGTGCGATTTAAAATCACTAACGTGGGGCTTAATCCCACAGCCTTCTGACTCAGAGGTGAGAGTGCTTAGCGCTCTGAGACTTAACCTGTCATGAATGGTGCTACATCCACGCAAGTTGTTGTTACCTACCCTTTGTGAGTCGAAAGCAGAGTTGTTGGGGATGAAGGCGTTTTCTATTGAAGGGAGAATGGATTCCACCTGCCATAATCTTTAAGAACTGACAGCTAATTCTACATAACTATTACTGTCAGTGTACAAAATAACTAAAGTACACTTTATATTTTCCAAACCATTTGTCCTGGCAGAAAGTACAAAGGAATTTATGCAGCGATGATTTGCCAGTAATAGCTGTCACTGTTTGAGTCTAAATAAGGACGGAGCACCTTTTATTAATCAATCGGTCTCTGTACCACCAACATTGTGTTGACTCGGAATTGTCACCTTTCACTTTTGAGAGATGGGACACTCATCGGTTCGTTGCGTTAATACCAGTAGACTTTCACGCCCAACCGAACAGGTTGATTTCGAGATCCTCACGCTCGTTTTCAAATCCCTTCATGCCCTGGCATCTCCCTACCTTTCCGGCCTGCTTACCCCCGAGCCACCACCCGCTGCCTCCGCTCGACTGGCTCCGGCCTCCTGCATGTCCCTCGCGCCCTCCGTTCCACCATTGGTGACCGTGTTTTCAGCCGCTGTGCCCGGAGGCTCTGGAACTCTCTTCCTCTATCCCTCCGCCTTCCTTCCCCCAATCTTCAGGTGGCCCCTGAAGACCTTCCTCTTCGACCGTGCCTACGGTCATCTCCCCTTCCCCCCCGGCTAGTTGTCGTACTCCGCCACTGTCAAGCGCTCTGGGATGCTATACTGCGTGCTGTACAAATTCAAGTTGTGGTTTATAACACGGACACCAGCTCGGCTCAGTTGGCAGCTCTTGCCTTTGGGTCAGATAACAACAGCAACCACAATCTGCATTTATATAGCCCTCTTCACGCCGGACAGCGTTGTTAGAAAATAAAATCAGCCATAATCCATTTGCAACCAGATATCAGACTGTTTAATTATTATTCGTTCGTTATTCCCCAATATCCCGATGGGTCAGACCAAAGGCCGGTACAATCAACAGATCTTATAATAGAATAATACCACCGTAGATATCTCGAGTTCAACACTGTGTCTTTACAGCACACAGCTTGATTCTTCATGCTTTCAGTCTTCTTGCTGACAGCTTTCAATCTTCCATCTGATATACTCAGACTTAGTGTTTCCAGCTCTCAGTCTTCCATCTCCCATACCCTTGTCTCCGCGACCCAGGATGTCCCCATCTCTCTGCTTGTCTCTGCGACCCGGGATGGCCCCATCTCCTCTCCGCTTGTCTCTGCGACCCGGGACAACCCCATCTCCTGTATCCTTGTCTCTGCGACCCGGGATGGCCCCATTCACAAAGTTATCCGAACTCTTATACCGATGTTCGTCCAATCATGGTGTGGACATTAGATCACCTGGATGAAATCATGCTGGGTTGACCTGAACACCTCATGGGGTGTACGTACCTCACACACATACACATTGTCCTTAATTGTCTAAGATAGAGGATTGATCAGTTTAGGGCTGTATCTGGTGCTCATTATTTTGTGGTGTGGGATCATTATTACATTCCTTTTAAGTGACTGGTTATTTCTTATCAGTATCCCGGGATGGTACCAAGGTCTTCTAGTTTAAGCAACTTGCTCAAAAGTTAACCCATTCACAACATCTATTATGATTTTAGCAGTATATAAAAAGTGTATATTTTAACAGCGTCCTGGAGCGCTTAGGCAGTTGCCCAGTTCAAGCGGCGAAGGGCAGAACCCAAACTCACGGTGAGAATAATCCTGGCTTTTGATTTCACATCAGGAGGCTTCATCTCAAAGTTTATTTCTTTGCAGTTTTGAAGGCCAAAATAACAACAGTGATAACAATCAAATACAATCCAACGCAAAAATTACATTTGTACAGCGCCCTTCACTTTGGGAGGAATTCCCATGGCGCTGAACAGTCAGAGATTTGGATGCGAGCTGAGGGTTGGAGTCAGGGGGGAGCTGGAGGGTAGGAGGGTGGTTGAAGGCACGGTCGAAGAGGAAGGTCTTGAGACATGCCTTGAGGAGGCAAGGGAGGGAGCGAGGCAAAGGGACTGTGGGACGGATTTCCAAACTGGGGGGTGGGGTGGGGTGGTTGGCAGAGAGGCTGAAGGCCCGACCGCCGATGGTGGAGCTGCCTGGGGCATATGGAGTAGACCAGAGCCTGCTGTGCGGAGAGGGAGTGCACAGGTTGATAAGGGGTTAGCAGGAAGCCCAGACTTCTCTAGTGACCGATCATGATGGGGCGCAACCGAAGAGACCAATCACGATGGGTCTCAACGGAAGTGACCCATCTCAGTTGGGCGCAACTGAAGTGACCAATTAGTGCTTAGGTCGGGTGATCGGTTGTCCACTCACTCACTGTGAGGTCTCTCTCGCTCTCTCACTCATTCACTCTCCCTCTCATAACTGCATCTTCCAGGGGCTCCAGGGGATTAGACGAAATGAGAGCAAACGCCAGAGCAGATAATAACCTAGAAATTGCTACTAAAATTAGACGCCTCAGAAATGGGAAAAAAAAGATCAAAGTTGGTTATTTTGGTTGGCGGAGCAAAAGAAAAAGTCGCAGAGAATTGGTTTCTCTCTCTCTCTCTCTCTTAGTGCATGTTGGATTCGGATCGTGCTCATTAACTCCAAAGTCAGGGGCCAACGGAGCAGAGGTTGGACAATACTGTGCACGTTTAATAGTCAGAGGAACCACCGAAGGATGACTTAATGGGAGAGGCAATTAAAAGTGAAGGGTCTTAATGACTGTCAGAGCCAATGCAGATTGGGGGAGAGGTGTGACCACCTTCTGCTCTGCACTCCATCTTCTGTCTAATGGCTCAGGAAAGACAACCGGGTATTAGACCTGTGTGCGCGGTTTGGACAAGTTGCAGTCATTTTTTTTTTACCCGAAGCCAATTAGCCCAATGTGGTCTGTGAATTTGAGATAGGGGAGGTTACAGGAGCAGAGAGACCGAGGAGTTCACGTACACAGGGATGTCGTCAAAGGTGTCAGGAAAGGTTGATGGAGCTGCAATAAATAAAGGCATAGAGTACGAAAGCAAGGAATTTCTGCTAAACTTCCTGCGGAGCCCTGTAGCGCAGTGGTTCGAGCACTCGCCTTGGAAGCGAGAGACCTGGATTCGATTTCCGGGCAGGGCGAAGAGTTGGGCAAGTTTCCTTCTTCCACACACACACACACACACACACACATACGCGCGCGCACACACACGCCTCTGTTTACCTAGCAGTAAGTAGAAACCCGCTTGTTAGTTGATTGCCGGATCACTTTTCCGGGTTAATAATCCCTTCAAAAAAAATAAAGAATAATAATAATTTTAGTCACTCAATCCACGACTGCCTGTGGGACACTGCTGTGCACAATTGGCTGCCGCGTTTCGCCCGCAAAATATACAAGTCAAATTCACTTTTCAGTCTATTCGGTGAAGGCCTTTGAGACGTCTCAAAGGCAAGGTGAGGCAATAGGATTACACAAGGATTATGATTATTAATATTATTGTAACGAATGGCGCACGTGAAAGACACCTTGTCGAAGATTGAGTGCCTGAAAGAACCACAAGGACCGTCTTATCTTTCTCCCTGTTCCACCTGCTTCAGGGCACAGACGGAAGGGATGTTTGTGTTACCAGACTCGGTGAGATTGTGAGGCTCAGCAACAAGTAAATTGCTTTCCATTAACACAAGATGTTAAAGTAGGTGAAACAGGAACCTCTATTAGATCTAAATTGGCTAAGCTGTACTCAGAGTGGAACCCACTGAAGCTGCTGTAATTACACATGTTGGCTTTGATTCCAGTGTGGCATGCTCTGAGTTCATTGCCAACCTCTTCTCCCTGACTCAGACAAGTGTATTTGGCCTGTCTTGCCTGCTTTTATTATGTGCGCTGTCTTCTTTTAGGGTTGGCGGGGGGCGGGAGGGTGGAGGAGGGAGAGAAAAGAGGGGGGAGATAGGGGAGGTGGGGAGAGATAGGGGACCGGGGAGAGAGAGGAGGAGGGGAGAGATAGGGGAGGGGGGAAAGATAGGGGAGGGGGGAGAGAGAGGAGGGGAGAGAGGTGAAGGATAGAGGGGATGGAGTGGGGTGAGAGGAAAGTGAGAGGGGCGGAAAGAGAGGTGGGGGAGAGAGGGAGGGAGAGAGAGAGGGAGGGAGGGGGAGAGAGGGATGGGGAGAGAGAGGGAGGGCTGTGGGGAGGAGAGGGCTGTGGGGGGGAGAAGGGGCAGAGAGGGATGGGGAGAGGGGGCAGAGAGGGGATGGGGGAGAGGGGGCAGAGGGAGAGGGCATAGGGCAGAGAGGGGATGGGGGAGAGGGGGTAGAGGGGGGATGGGGTAGAGGGGGGATGGGGGAGAGAGGGGACAGAAGGGGGATGGGGGAGAGAGTGGGCAGAGGGGGGATGGGGGAGAGAGTGGGCAGAGGGGGGATGGGGGAGAGAAGGGATGGAGGAGAGGGGGGATGGGGGTGGGAGAGAGGGAGGTGGGAGAGAAGTTGGGGGGAGAAAGGGGGTTGGGAGAGAAGCATAGGGGTGGGAGAGCTCTAGCAGTAAGTAGGAACCCGGTTGTTAATTCGATCGGCGGATCTCTTTTCTGGGGGTAATAATAAAAGATAATCCTTGCATTTGATATAGCGCTTTTCACGTCAGGAGGACGTCCCAAAGCGCTTCACAGAACACACTGTAAGGTGAATTGACTGTATATTTGTGGGCGAACGCGGCAGCCAATTGCGCAGAGCAATGTCCCACAAACAGTCGTAGATTGAAAATGACCAATTTTATTTTTTTTTTTTTTTTTTTTTTGGAGGATTATTATTAGGCGTGTGGAGTAAGGAAACTTGCCCAAGGTTTCGCCCTCTGCCTGGAATTGAACTCAGGTCTCTCACTTGCAAAGCGAGTGCTCTAACCACTGAGCTACAGGACTCCACGGGAAGGGATTATTACAAGGGTAATAATCCCTTCAAAAAAAAATTATAAATATGCTCACTCAATCCACAACTGGTTTGTGGGGACGCTGTTGATTTCAATCGGCTGCCGTGTTTCGCCCAGAAAATGTACAGTCAATTCACTTTACAGTGTATCCTGTGAAGCGCTTTGAGACGTCTCGCAGAGGTGGTGAGGCGCTGTATCAAATGCAAGGATTATTATTATATTATATATTATGAAAGAAAGCAACAATAAAATTGGTCATTTTCAATCCACGACTGTCTGTGGGACGCTGCTGTGCGCAATATATATATATAAAAACATTCGCAATGTCTACAAGCCTCACACCCCACCCCCCAACCCACTTGCTCCCTGAGCAAAACAAGCTCTGCCAAGTTCATTTGTCAGGAGGATGGTGGCCTTTGTAAAAGCTGTGCTCGGTAGTTTGTAGCCATGGATTTCTGGCAGCACTCGCTGGAGATAGGGCTGCACATCAAGGGAATAACCTACTTTCCATCTGGTTAAATAAACTTCAGTCTGCTGGTGCGGAGACCTGCTCTGATCGGCCTGAGTCTTTCATAATATATAATAATAATAATAATAAACCTTGCAATTGATACAGCACCTTGTCACGTCTTTGAGACGTCTCAAAGCGCTTCACGGGACACACTGTGAAGTCAATTGACTTGTATATATTGTGGGCGAAAGGCGGCAGCCAATTGCGCACAGCAGCGTCCCCACAAACGGTCGTGGATTGAGGCGACCGATTTATTATTTTTTTTTGGAGGAATTACCACCAGAGAAGCGATCCGCCAATCGACAAACAACCGGGTTCCTACTTACTGCTGGGTAAACAGAGGCGTGCGTGTGGAGTAAGGAAACTTGCCCAACGTTTCGCCCCCTGCCCCGGGTAACTAACCCGGTCTCTCGTTTGCGAGGCGAGTGCTCTAACCGCTGAGCTACAGGACTCCACGCGAATGGTCCTTTTGCCCCTTTCCTTCCCCATCTTCAGGTCCTCTTCGACCGTGCTTATTGTCACCTCCGTCGTGCTGCCAATCGCGCTGCCAATCTCGCTGTTTCGAACTAACTGCATCTTTTTCCGGTGTCCTCGTGAAAAGATGCATTTCCTTGTGTGGTCGTGCAGAGCGAAACACGTTCGCTGGTTCTCTTTGGCAACTGTAACGCAAAGATGTTAAAGCTCGAGGAATATTAACACTGGTTTGGCAAGTCTTTCAACCCCCTGCCCCCACCACTCCCCCATTCCCCACTCACCCATTCATTGAGACTCCTGCTCAGCCAGACTCTTATCGCTCTTCTCTAACTGATGCCAAATTCCTGATCTCTGAGCAAAACACGCTGGCAATGACACTTTGTAATCAGAGAAGTATATAATATTCATCAGGTCGTTTTCATATCCAGCGGTCCTACGGGCAATTATAATAATAATAATCCCTGCATTCGATAAGGCTCCTTCTCACGTCTTCGAGGCCGTCTCGAAGCGCTTCACGGAATATGCTGTAAAGTGAGTTGGCTGTATGTTTGGTGGGCGAAACACGGTAGCCAATGGCGCACACAAGCGTCCCACAAACAGTATCGGCCAATCGACTAACAACCGGGTTCCTACTGACTCCTCGGTAAATAGAGTCACATGAAGTAAGGAAACTTGCTCAACATTTCACGCTACATTTTGCGAGGCGAGTGCCCTCATTTGCGCACTCATAATTGTGAGTCGATTGCAGGTGAGACAGGAAATGCCAACTTGAAACAGGACTTCACACTTTTAACCAAGTTCCCATCTGCCTGTTCGGGTGGGCGTGAAAGATCCCGTGCCCTATCAGAAAAGAGTCTCTCTCTCCTGGTGTCCCTGACCAACAATCCCCCCAAATAAAATCATTCACTTCACGCCTGTTTGTGGGATGTCGCTGTGCGCAAACTGGCTGCTGCATTCACATACAAAACACACAGTCACAACACTTGACAGCGATTCCCTGTGAAAACGCTTCGAGGCGTCCTCTTGACGGGCAAAGGTGCCAGTTCAAGTGTAACAGTGATTATTATGAAATCCTGTAGCTCAGTGGTTAGAGGACCTGGGTTCGATTCCTGGCCAGGGAGAAATGTTAGCCAAGATTCCTTACTCCACGCACACGCCTCTGTTAACCCGGACTGTATATCGCCCACAAGATATACAGTCAATACACTTTACGGTATATTCCGTGAAGCGCTTTGAGACGTCTCGAAGATGTGATAGGGCAGTGTATCAAATGCGAGGATTATTATTGTTGTTGTTGGCATTATTATTACATAAATCAAGTGAAACAGGAACTGGAGTGGTAACCTGAGCATTGCTACCATCAAGATTCTCACGGGCAATCGAAGCAGTAAAAACTCCGAGCTAGAGTTAGCATCTCCTGAGCACCGCTGTTGACTGGGGCTGAACAACTTGAGCCGCCTTGAAGGTTGCTGAATTTTAATTGATGCCGTAATAACGCAGCCCATTCGCTTCCACAGGCCGATCCATTTGATTCGCTTCACGTTCGAGAGGAACGGCGGAGATTTCTGTGTGCTGGGCGGTAAGCCAGGGATCTGGAAGACACGTTCGGGCTTCTATCTTCGTATAACGTGCCTCAGCTGGATAAGTTGATAGCAGTCTTTGCCTCGGAGTCAAAATGTTGTGGATTGAAGCACCCAATCAAATCCGAAACGCTCTCCCCCTGTCCCTTCCTTCCCCACCTTCAGGTCGCGCCTGAAGACCTTCCTGGGACGCTACCCTACGTGAGGGAGGGGCGCTGTGTAGTCGCAAGTCGTCGTCGTTGTTGTTGTTCTCAAGACTTTGAAGTCGTATAACCTCGGCTTGAGACTCCAATGCAGCACCACCACAGCCCAGGGGTTCCATTGTCAGATGTGCCGTCCTTCCTTTTAGTCAGGTGTTCAGCTGAGGTCTCGTCTGCCTGTTCAGGTGGATGTTAAAAGATCCCGTGGCGCTATTGGAAAAGGGAGTTTCTTTGCTCCTGATCACTCACTCCATGGCTGTTCGTGGGACATCGCTGTGTGCCACATGGTTAGAGCACTCGCCTCGCAAGCAAGAGGACCCGGGTTCGATTCCCAGGCAGGGCGAACTGTTGGGCAACTTTCCTTACTCCACACACACGCCTCTGTTTACCCGGTTGCTAGTCGATTGGCGGATAGCTTTCCGGGGCTATTAATCACTTCTAGAAAATAATAATAATACCTTGGTCGCTCAATCCACGACTGTTTGTGGGGACGCTGCTGTGCACAATTGGCTGCCGCGTTTCGCCCACAAAGTATACTGTCAATTCAATTCACAGTATATTCTGTGAAGCGCTTTGAGACGTCTCAACAACGTTATCAGGCGTTATATCAAATGCAAGGATTATTATTATTATCATTATTACACAGTAACTGCACTTTATAGTAAAATCTGGCAAAGTGTTTTGGGACATCCTTCTGACGTGAAAGGTAGTGTGTTTTCGAACGCGAGGATTAGCATAATTGGTGAGAGAAGTAATAATAATAGTAATCCTTGCATTTGATACAGCGCCTCATCGCGTCTTCGAGACATCTCAAAGCTCTTCGCAGGATACATTGTAAAGCGAATTGACTGTATATTTTGCGGGCGAAACGCGGCAGCCAATCGCGCACAGCAGCGTCCCCACAAACCAGTCGTGGATTGAACGACCAATTCATTATTTATTTATTTTTTGGAACGACTTAAGGAATGGAAGGAACTCCTGGTCGTAAACTGCAAGCAAGCGGAGGATCAAATCACTTTGAATATGATTTTGTCCTTGAACCCTCTGGCCGCCTGACATTGATTTTTATCGTTGTTGTTTCACAAACATACATTCTCTCCCTAACAATGAGAGTTATATTCCTTGCTCAGTGAACTGGGTTTGAAACCCAGCGATCTATCACTCGCGCGGGAGCTAAGCATTCCCGAGATTGGAGAGAGAGAGAGAGAGAGAGAGAAACTGGAGCCACGTGATGCAGGCAGGTCAAGACTGAGATCACTTACTCATATCCATCTGAGCTGCTCCAATATATGAGACCGACATTACGCACACTTTGCTGATGTTGTCAGAGCCAAGTTATTAATGTTATTTGGATATGTTTGACAGCCGCAATATAAAACACTCTACAGTGAAAACAGAAATCATCTCAAACCGTCAGCGGGGAGACGCACTGATGAAAATGCCTGTAGCCCACAATTACTCATTGGCACGGTGGAGGGTCAGTCGGGGCGAGGGTGGGGTGGGTGGGTGGGAGGGTGGGGTGTTAGGGACGTGGTTAAGTTGGCCGGGGGGGGTGGGGTGGGGGCGCGGGGGTTAGTGATTGGGGTTAATAGTAAAAAAATGCTATTAAAGCGGCAGCCATTGGACACAGTAGCGTCCCACAAACAGTCGTAGAGTGGGTGACCAATTTTATTTTGGGGGGATTGTTGACCAGGACACTGGGAGAGAGAGAGAGAGAGAGAGAGAGAAACTCCCTTTTCTTTTTGAATAGAGCCACTCGACCTTCAACATTCACCTAAACAGGCAGACGGGACCTCGGTTTAACGTCTCATCAGAAAGACGGCACCTGCGCCAACGCAACAAAACCTCCCGCCAGCGCTGGATTGGAGCGTCAGCTTAGACCGGGTGATTCCAGGTACTGACGTGGGGGCTTGAACCCACAACCTTCTGACTCGGAGGCGAGAGCGCACGCTACCACTGAGCCAGGCCGACACAAACGGAAGTGGGTGAGGAGGGGAATGGTAGGATTCGATCTCGCAATCTACGCTGAGTCTCCAATGCAACACCAGAGTAGGGTGTTGCGCTGTTCTGTTGGAAGTACAGACCTTCGGATGAGACGTTAAACTTGAGGTCCTGCGTGCACCTGTTCAGGTAGGTGTCAAAGATCCCGTAGCGCTATTGGAAAAAGAGAAGACAGTTTCTCTCTCCCGGTGTCCTGGCCAACAATCCCCCCAAACAAATCACTCGTTTCGCGGCTGTTTGTGGGACACTGCTGGGTGCAAATTAGCTGCTGCGTCCACTCGCAAAATACGCAGTCACTACACTTAAAATAATAACAGTAATCCAGCGCCTTACCGCGTCTTTGAGACGTCTCAAAGCGCTTCACGGGCTACACTGTAAGGTGAACTGACTGTATATTCTGTGGACAAAATGCGGCAGCCGAATGCGTTCAGTGGAGTCCCCACACACAGCCGTGGACTGAAGTGACCAATTTATTATTGTTATTTATTTTTTGGGAAGGAATTGCTTCACAGCAAAAGCGCCTTGAGACGTCCTCCCAAAGTGAACGGCGCTGCATGAAATGTGAGGACTGTTATTACTTTTACAGCGGGCCTCACGCGCCCTCACCCACCCAGCCTGGCCGAGACAGCGAGCCGCGCACTTAATCTTTTAATCTGTTCTGGGATTAAAGTCCTGCCCCATTCTTGGGAGCCTTTCGAGGCAGTAATATTTTTGGAGCTATCGAAATCCCAAATCGGATTGCGTCTGGCTCGGGGAACGCTGTGGGGGAGGCAAAGGCAGACGGAGCCGAGGTAAAAAGAAACCTAATTTATTCAGCACGTCCCCTTGTTCTTACAAACCTTGTTACGCTTTCTGACCACCCGCAGAGATTAACTGAAGCCCCCTCCTGCACACTATCCTTGCAAGGATTGGAGGCTTGAAACTCCGCCCGGTCTTACTTCGCCTGCAAGACTGCTCTGCGTCCATTTTCAACGAGACACGGTTGAGAATGATATTGCAGCAGAGGCAGTATTCTCCATTACCTTTTCTTCTTGATTTGTATGGCCGGAAGCGAGTGTTAGAAGCAACTTTAATAATAAAAGTTGAATTATTTTTGTTTCAGCTGCGAAAGACATGAGTTTTTTTTTTGGTCTCGCCTGGTGTCTGACACATGCCTATCACCATGCTAAACCCTATCCAAACTGTATAATATATATAAATATTTAAATATCAAAATACATAAATATATATTGTGTTTCACAGAACGTACTCTAAAATAATTGCCTGCGTATTTTGTGGGTGAAACGTGGCAGGCAATTGCTCACAGCACTGTCCCACAAACAGTCGTGGATTGAGTAAACAATTTTTTTTAAAGGCATTATTAACTCCAGAAAAGCGATCCGCCAGTCGACTGCCAACCAGGTTCCTGTTTACTGCTCGGTGAACAGAAGTGCGTGGAGTAAGAAAACTTGCCCAATGTTTCGCCCTGCCTGGGAATCGAACTGGGATCCTCTTGCTTGCGAGGTGAGTGCTCTAAACACTGAGCTACAGGACTCCATTGGAGCGGAATGCGCACTCTCTCCCTGGAGGGACACATCCTGTTTACATAATAATAATAATAATCCTTGCATTTGATATAGCGCTTTTCACGTCGGGAGGACGTCCCAAAACGCTTCACAGAACACACTGTAAAGTGAATTGACTGTATATTTGTGGGCGAACGCGGCAGCCAATTGCGCACAGCAATGTCCCACAAACAGTCGTGGATTGAAAATGACCAATTTATTATTGTTTTTGGTTTTTTGGAGGGATTATTATTAGGCTCTGTGTGGAGTAAGGAAACTTGCCCGAGGTTTCGCCCTCTGCCTGGAATTGAACTCAGGTCTCTCACTTGCAAAGCGAGTGCTCTAACCACTGAGCTACAGGACTCCACATAACTCCGGGGACGATTTCGACGAGAGTTGGCAAGAACCAAGGCTTGCGGGAACCTCAGATTGTGCATTGGGGTAACTGCTAAAGTCTAACCAGTTAAAACAAGAGAGATTCCCATTCAGAGCGCTGTTCGGAAAGCTTTTCTGCGGCTTATCCAGCTCGGGCTAGCCGCTAGGGCGTTGGTTTCTAGGGTTAATAGGAGCTGAGTGGGAAGAATCAGCAAAAATCTTTGGATATAACAATAACAACAATAATAAAAACAATAATAAATAATCCTTGCAGTTGATGTCGCGCCTCACCACGTCACCAAGATGTCTCAAAGCGCTTCACAGCATGTACTGTGAAGTGGAAGTGAATGTGTGTTTTGTAGGCGATCACGGCAGCCTATTTGGAAAGGGAAGAAATTTGCATGAAATCCTGTGATGTCTCTGCCTAAAAGATTCAGCCAAAACACAGCAGAGCTGATGTGAATCCATGAATTCCTTCACTTTCCTGTCACTATAATATTTATACACACAGAGCGTCCAGACAAGACACACTCACATTATTCCTTTAGTGAAACGGCATAAATATTGCAACGCGTGGATGATTTTTGGGATCGCAGTTTGAATTTTCGCCTTCACTCACTCACTCACTCACTCACTCACTCACTCACTCACTCACTCACTCACTCACTCACTCACTCACTCACTCACGCACAAAATATACAGTCAATTCACTTTACAGTATGTTCTGTGATGCGCTTAGAGACATCTCGAAGATGTGATAAGGCGCTGTATCAAATGCATACATAAAGATTATTGTAACTAGCAACATGGTGAGCATTGAGTGTCCGTCAGCAGGTCATTTGACATTGTAGAGGGTGTCACAGCCGAGCCTGACCTTCCCGCCCTCTACCGGTTGACACACACAATCAGTAGAGGGACAGAGAGATCAGTAAACCCGGCTGACTTTTACCTTCCTCACCCTCGGAAGACCAGGGCCAATTCAGCTTCCCCCTACCGCACCCGCACCCCCACCGCAACCAGCAAACTCAGCACAACAACAACAACATCGTTAACAAATTACATTTACACAGCCCCATTTCACATCAGGAGGACTTCCCAAGGCGTTGGACAGTCAGGGGTTTGGACCTGAACTAGGGGAGGGTGGGGTTGGGATCAGGAGGGGTGGAGGGCAGGGAGGTTTAGTGGTAGGGAGGATGGCCGAAGGCTTGGTCGAAGAGGAGGGTCTTGAGACGTGCCTTGAAGGAGGCAAGGGAGGGAGTGAGGCAAAGGGACTGTGGGACGGAGTTCCAGAGGGTGGGGATCGAAAGCCTGAAGGTCCGACTGCCGATGACGGGGCAGGACAGGCGGGGGAACAGGCCAGAATCTGCTGAGCGGAGGATTCAAACCACTGGCTGCAAGCTCCAGCTCTATCCACTACACCATCGGGGCTGTCAAATCCTTTTGAATCTTATTGCCTCCGATGATAGATTTTTGTGGATTGTGCCCACTCAGCCGCAGAGTGCTAATGAGATCATTAGGGGTTGTAGAGTCGGAGTAACTGAGGCCGAAGGAGTGAAGGCAAAGTGAATTGAGGTCAGCAACACACTGGGGTCTAATTTGCGGTCTTGTTCAGCGCGATTTTTTCCAAGGCGGATCCCAGTCCGAATTCCCACCGCCCAGCAGAGGAGTCTGATCCGGATATCAGCAAGACAATAAAAAGAGCTTGCATTCTTACTGTGCTTTATCACATGGAAACATCATCGTGTTCATCGCCGCAATTATAACAATAGCAATCCTTATGTTCATCTGAGATAGGCCGATCGTGGCAAGAAGACGCCTCAGCAACAACAGCAACAACTTGCGTTTATATAGCGCCCTTCACGTCTCGGAACGCTTAAAGTTGGCGGAGCACGAGGCTGAGCCACTGGGGAGGACGCAGGTGACCATAGGCACGTTCGAAGAGAAAGGTCTTCAAATGCGACCTGAAAATGGGGAGAGCGGGGGCGAGTGGGGCGAAGGGATTGAGGGAGAGTGTTCCACAGCTTCAGGGCGTAGTGGCTGAAAGCACGGCCGCCGTTGGTGGGGCGGAGGGTCCGGGGGATAAGGTGGAGGCCGGAGCGAGTCGAGCGGAGGCAACGGATGGTGGTGCAGGGAGAGAGCAGGTTGGAGAGTTAGTGGGGTGAAGGGATTTAAATACGAGAGTGAGGATCATGAACTGGATCCGCTCTGTCTGAAAGCGCTTCACAGGATTTAGTGTAAAGTGCAGGTGACTGAGTAGAATTTGTAGCTGTCTGTGTGGGTGACACGAGGCAAGAGAAACTCCTTTCCGTTTTTGTAACTGTATCACGGGAATATATTAAAGAATATGCTGTTAAATGGAGGAGTGTGGAAGTTACTGCCAGAAACTGTGGTCGAAGCAAAAAGCATCAATATATTTAAGAGGAAACTGGATACGCACAGGTGAGGGGGGCATAAGAGTTGTAAGAAGCGGCAAATAGGAGATGTGGAGGCCTGTGTGGAGTATACACACAGTAAGACAAGTTGGGTCCGATAGCCTGAATCCTTAAAACAATAATAATCCTTGCATTTGATGTAGCGCCTTATCACGTCGTTGAACTGTCTCAATGAGTTTCACAGAATGTACTGCAAGGAGGATTGACTGTATATTTTGTGGGCGAAACGCGGGAGCCAGTTGCGCACAGGAGCGTCCCACAAACAGCCGCGGCTTGAGCGACCAAATGATTTCTGTTTCGTGGAGTGATTATTACCCCCGGAAAAGCGATCCATCAATCGACTAACAGCCGGGTTCCTACTCACTTGCTCGGTAAACACAGGCGTGCGTGTGGAGTAAGGAAACTTGCCTAAGGTTTCGCCCCTGCCCGGGAATCAAACCCAGGTCCTCTCGCTTGGGAGGCGAGTGGCCTCGCCACTGAGCTACAGGACTCCACAGTACATACTGTGCAACTCTATATAGTTTTCATCCAATCCACCCCCATCCCCACGCTCCCACCCTTATGTTGTTACCAGATCACCAGCTCGGTTAATTAGTTGTTTGTTATGACTTAAACGCGCGTAATTATTGTGGTCAATGGAGACATAACCCAATTGGGTTAGATGGTTTTTTTTCCTGCGTTGCTGTTTAATATTGTGTCTCTGTTGAGTTTTTCTTCCTGCTTTGCAGCTGCAAGCCGTCTCTCGGGCATTCAGCTTTAACACGAGGAGAAAACAAGAAAGATAATTATCTCTTATCCCCCCCCCCACTTCTGTGTTATTTTATTCTGCATAGAAATGTACAGACAACGGCACTAAATCTCAACAGGTTTCTATTGACCGCAATTATCCTGATTTGATATAGTGCCTTTCAAGTCCCTCCTCTTCGATCTCCCCGCTTCCCCTCCTGCCCTCCACCCTCCCCCACCCCGACCCTCAGCTCGGGTCCGTAACTCTGTCTGTCCAGCGCTTTGGGACTTCCTCCCGATGTGAAGGGCTCTGTATAAATGTTGTTGTTGTTGTTTCGCGTTGGGAGGATGTCTCAAAGTGGTTCAACAACAACAACAACTTGTGTTTACATAGCGCCCTTCACGTAGGGTGGTCTCCTGGAGCGCTTGACAGTGGCGGAGTCTGAGAACGAGCCAGGGGGAGAGGGAGTTCACGGGATGCAAATGTAAAGCGTAGTGACTGTGTATTTTGGTAGGTGAACACATCAGCACTCTTTGCACACAAAAAAAGTCTCACAAACAAACAGGACAATGGGAGAGGGAAACTCTCTTCTTTTTTCGACTAGTGCCATGGGATCGTTAACATCCATCCAAAGGACTATACCTCGAGAGGGAGAGAGGAGAGGAAGGCAGAAAGGTGGGAGGAAGCGAGGGAGGGAAAGATGTGGAGTATGAGGTCGGGAGAGAGGGAGGTAAATATGTAGAGTAGGAGGGAGGGATGTGAGATGCCATTGAACTTGCTTGGCTCCACAATCAGCCAATTGGGAGACCATTGGCTGCACTAGGGTGCATGAGGTAGAGTGGGGCAGTGGCAGATGACAGATGGCCTCCCTAGTTCAGCTCAAACCCATGCAGTTATAACCCACAGCTCTGGGGAAGGACTTGGAATGGCTCCTGGAAATGACCTCTGTGGTGCGCCATCTGTTGTCAGAGCAATTGGTCGTGAGAAGAAGATATGTTTCCCGAGTCTGGCGCTGAACGTGTAGCCTCCCAGGACATTTCCTGTGGGCTGAGCTCCTTTCTTCTCTCTCGCTGAATAATAATCCTTGCATCTTGATACAGCGCCTTATCACGCCTTCGAGACGTCTCAAAGCGTTTCACAGAATGCACTGCAAAGTGAATTGACTGCATATTTTGCAATAGATATGCTGCAATATGCTGCAAAGTGAATCGTGGGTGAAACGTGGCAGCCAATTGAGCACGGCATTGCCCCAAGAGCAGTCATGCGTTGTGTGACGGTCTCCATATGTAGTCCGGTTCATGAAACAGCCGCGTCAACAGTATTCCAGGGCACTCACTGCTGATGACAGCACAGCCCGGCCTGGCTCATCGACCGGACCTGGAAGGGCAGACCAGTCACTGGGGAGCAGGGAATCCACCCACTCAGCTCCTATTAACGCTGCAAGCCAAAGCCCTAATGGGTAGGGTGGTCCTAGCTGGACAAGCAGCGGGAAAGCTTGGCCAGACAGCGCTCGCAATGGCAAGCTACGTGGATTTAGTTAGTTAGACTCCAGCAGTTACTCAGCTTTTTTGGAAATCTCAGCTTGGTTTGGATAATTTTAAGCACGGTGATGGGTTTCCGCATGTGGCAGACATGTGGCAGACATCCAGCTGACCCTCAAAAAAATCATGCTTTAGGTGCCTCAATTTTTTATGAGGGATTATTACCCCTGGTTAGTTCTATGCCAATCGACTAATAGTGGGGTTCCTACTTACTGCTAGGTAAACAGAAGTGGAGTCCTGTAGCTCAGTGGTTAGAGCACTCGCTTTGCAAGTGAGAGACCTGAGTTCAATTCCAGGCAGAGGGTGAAACCTTGGGCAAGTTTCCTTACTCCATACAGAGCCTAATAATAATCCCTCCAAAAAACCCAAAACAATAATAAAATTGGTCATTTTCAATCTACGACTGTTTGTGGGACATTGCTGTGCGCAATTGGCTGCCGCGTTCGCCCACAAATTTACAGTCAATTCACTTTACAGTGTGTTCTGTGAAGCGCTTTGCGACGTCCTCCCGACGTGAAAAGCGCTATATCAAATGCAAGGATAATTATTATTATTATAAGTGTGCGGAGAAGGAAACTTGCCCAAGTTTTTGCTCTGCCCGGGAATCACCCAGGTCCTCTTGTTTATAAGGCGAGTGCTCTAACCAATACACTACAGGACTAAGTTACAGAAACAAAATTGGTGTGCAAAACGTACTTGTACTTGTCTGCATCATCTAGATGTCACACTCATGTATATATAGACAGGCAATATCACATTCATGTACACTCACACACACACACACCCACCCACACAGAAGATAACACACCTGCGTATACATAGTGTCTCTCGTGCCCTCCATTCCACCACCGGTGGCCGTGCCTTCAGCCACTATGCCCCGAAACTCTGGAACGCTCGCCCTCAATCCCTCCGCCTCACCCCCTCCAACGTTAGAGTTTTCACGGCACAGAAGGAGGCCATTCGGCCCACCTTTGAAGGAGCTTTGCAGTCAATCTCACTCCCCTTCCTCGTTGCTGCGTAAAGGTCTTTTAGATATTTCTCTTTGGAATATTTGTCCAATTCCCCACAGAGAATTTGCTAAAGCAACGTTTTTGTTCGAGCATTGGATGTGCTAAATAACATTGTCGAAGAAAGATTCTGCTAACCTCTCTCCTACTGCCTCTTTTTGGTGCCCATCTTCAACTGATGCTCATAAATTACCGTGATCTTGTGATAACCCTCAAACCCTTCACTCTACACAAGCACATCTAATTGTCCCTTCAACCTACATATCCTGGCCTATTTGTTGGAAGTCTATTTAATAAGTCTCTTAATAATCCTTGCATTTGATATAGCGCCTCATCATGTCATTAAGACGTCTCAAAGGGCTTCACAGAATACACTGTAAAGTGAATTGACCGTATATTTTGCGGGCCAAATCAAGTTGCACATCGGGACATTGTAGAGTGTGGAGTCCTGTGGTGAATTGGTTGGAGCACTCGCCTGCGCAAGCGAGAAGACACGGGTTCGCTTCCCGGGCAGATCGAAACGGTGGGCAAGTTTCCTTACACCACACACACGCCTCTGTTTGCCCAGCAGTAAGCAGGAACCCGGTTGGCAGTCGATTGGTGGATCGCTTTTCTGGGGGTAATTCCTTCCAAATAAATAAAAAATACTAATAAATTGGTCACTCAGTCCACAACTGTTTGTGGGAACACTGCTGTGCTCAATTGGGCCACCATGTTTCACCCATAATAATATATTATTATTATTATTGAACTCACACAGTGTAGACTGACAACACCAGTGCGGAGTTTGGGGAGCACTGTATTATCAAAGGTGGCATCCTGCTGATGAATTGGATGTTCAGACCGAGGTCCCGTCTGCCTGTTAAAGCGGACGTTAAAGATCCCGCGGCGCTATTCGAAAAGAGAAGGGAGTTTCTCCTGATATTGTGGTCCATCAGTCTACTCAGATAAAATTGAACATTTACTTCAAGACTGCCCATGGAACGTTGCTGTGCGCAAATTAGTTTGCTGCCTCATTCGCCTGCAAAAAAACACAGCCACTACAATTAACAGTCAAGTCCTGTGAAGATTATGAGACATCTCAACGACAATCTCAGGTCAGTTTCCTTACTCCACACGTCTCTGTTTACCTAGCAGTGAGTAGAAAGCGGGTTGTTAGTCAATTGACAGATCGCTTTCCGGGGGCAATAATCCCTTCAAAACAAAATAATAATAAGTGGATCCATGACTGATTGTGGGACACTGCTATGTGCAATTGGCTGCCATGTTTTGCCCACAAAATATACAGTCAATTCAACAATAACTTGCATTTACACAGTGGTGGGTGGTGGTGGGAGGTGACCGAAGGCACGGTCAAATAGGAAGGACTTCAGGCGTGACCTGAAGATTGAGAAAGTAGAGGCAAGATGGAGGGATTCGGGGAGAGTTTTCCAGAGTTTCGGGGTGTAGTGACTGAAAGCTCGACCTCCGATGGTGGGGCGGAGGGTGCGAGGGGCGATCAGGAGACCGGTGCCGGGCGAGCGGAGGCAGTTGTGGGGTTCACATTACAGTGCATCCTGTGAAGCGCTCCGAGACGTCTCGATGACGTGATAAGGCGCCATATCAAATGCGAGGATTATTAATGTTTAGGCCGCCTGGGAACCAAGCTTGCAAGTCTGAGAAGCTGCATGATTTCCTGTTGCTGCCGATGCTGGGGCTGGGTTTGGGATTCACACAAAGCTTGAAAGACACTATGACAATGCAAGATGATTTTCTTCTCTCATTAATTTCCCAGTGTTACTCCGCTCCCGTCAGTTTACGTGAGACCTCAATTTGTGAACCGGAGTCTCAATCGGCAGAATAATTCAGCGGTAAAGCGAGTCACAATTGAGCAGGGGGAGCATTGAATTTCCATCAACGGAAGGTGAAGAGGGAGGGAGGGAGGCAGACAGACAAGGGCAAGCCAAAGCGAAGCGAAACCAATGTAAAATATTTCTCCCCCACAGTGATGCTCGAAACTGAATAACAGATGTGATTTTTAAAGCCGAACATTGCCTTCTAAATTTTACAGGGACCCAGAGAGATGCAACGGTTCATTTGCATTTGCAAATGCGAGCAGATGGCATTATGTATAATAATAATAATAACAATAATAATAATAATCCTTGCATTTGTTATAGCACCTCACCACGTCTTCGAGACATCTCAAAGCGCTTCACAGGATCTACTGTAAAGTGGATTGACTGTGTATTTTCGTGGGCGAAACACGGCAGCCAACTGCGTACAGCAGTGTCCATAGCCATCGATTGAACGACCAATTTTATTTGGGGGATTGTCGGGCAGAACACCAAGAGAGAGAAACTCCCTTCTATTTTTGAATGGTGCTGTGAACTTTTTTTCCCACAGATTATACACTTTACAGGATATCTTGTAAAACTCTTGTGAAGACGATGTGAAATGCTAAGATTATTATTGTACACAAAGGTTCCCTCTGAGACTCACCTTCCAAGACCTCAATGTGTTTCTCACCTATGGAGTCCAGTAGCTCAGTGGTTAGAGCGCTCGCCTCGCAAGCGAGAGACCTGGGTTCGATTCCCGGGCAGGGCAAAACTTTGGGCAAGTTTCCTTACACCACACAACTCTGTTTACCTAGCGGTAAGGAGGGACCCACTTGTTCGTCGAGTGGCGGATTGCTTTTCTGGGAGTAAAAAACCCTTCCAAAAAAATAAATTATTTGGTCACTCAATGTACGACTGTTTATGGGACACTGCTGTACCTAATTGGCTGCAGCGTTTTGCCCACAGAATATACAGTCAATTTGCTTTACAATATAATATATACCGTGAAGTGCTTTGAGACGTCTCAAAGACATGATCAGGCGCGATATCAAATACAAGGATTATTATTATTTTCTGAGACCTTGCTTACCAGGTTCGTATCAGAAGCCTGCCAGGAAAAATCTTGTTCCTCTTAATTTAGGGTTGCGTTATTCTTGTAACAAATCGATTCCCTGAGTGGTGTGAGAATTGGGAGGCGGGGTGGAGGAGAGGGGCGGGGAGGGGAAAATCACTTGTGGATTATTTTATCGAGCCCCTGAGTTGGCTTTGGAGATAAGGAGTGAAACGTGTTTGCTTTGCCAAGTGTGTTATCCACAGAATAAGTATTAAGAGAAAAAGAAACACAGCTCAATTAAATTAAGATTGCCTTTGTGCAATCATTCTTCTGCACTGCCAACCTTTGGCTCAATCAATGCGTGGACATCCGTGAATTACATTGCTTTGTGAATCCGTAATTTCCTCAGCTCCAAGAAGTCTGGGGAGAAAATATATTATTTGCATAATTAAATTAGGAGGTCTGTTTTTTCAAAAGAAAAGAAAAAAATATCTGGGCCTTCCATAAACTCAGGATTAAATTTCCCGCCGAGAACGTCGCTAATTGTTTTGTTTGTCGAAAGGGCGGCTCCAATCACACCAGAACAACCACCACAACAACAACAACAAATGACACTTACGCAGCCCCTTTCACGTCAGGAGGACGTCCCAAAGTGTTGGACAGTCAGGGAAATCTATTGAGAATAAAATTGGTCACTTCAACCCACGACTGTTTGTGGGACGCTGCTGTGCGCAGTTTCGCCCGCAAAAAATATACAGTCAATTGACTTTACAGTATATTCTGTGAAGCTCTTTGAGACGTCTCAATAAAATAAGCCGCTGCATCAAACGCAAGGATTATTATAATTATTGACTTCCCGGTTCTATTGAAGGATGAAGGATACTTTGCGCAAATGGCCACTCACACAAAAACACAGTCGCTGCACTTAACAAGATATCACATGAAGCGCTTTGAGATGTCCTCCTGAACATGAAAGAGGCCCTATGTAAAATGTAAGGGTCATTATTATTTGTTATTGAAGCCCGATTCCTCTCTGTACCCAGACTGTGTTATACCACCCACCGCTAGCTTCCGGAGGTTTAGAGATCATTCATTAGTTACAGTGAGGAGCTCCACTACAAAGAAAAGCATTCTCGTTTGATTTAAGCAGCTGTACTCTCAGCAATTTCAGAATTTTCAGCATTTCATATGCCACAACGGTTCTGTTCACCTCGGACCTCCTTTATTGCAAAACATAAACACACTGATCAGACACTATTCTTGTCAAGTTCGGGTTGAAATTCAGCAACAACGCAGCCTGTTATTTTTCATCACTGAGTGGCTGAGCAAGACACTTATTCCATTGTGAGATTGAACAGAGCTTGGAGTGGAGATACAATAATGATAATAATCCTTGCATTTGATATAGCGCTTTTCACGTCGGGAGGACGTCCCAAAGCGCTTCACAGAACACACTGTAAAGTGAATTGACTGTATATTTGTGGGCGAACGCGGCAGCCAATTGCGCACAACATTGTCCCACAAACTGTGGTAGATTGAAAATGACCAATTTATTATTGTTTTTGGTTTTGGAGGGATTATTATTAGGCTCTGTGTGGAGTAAGGAAACTTGCCCAAGGTTTCGCCCTCTGCCTGGAATTGAACTCAGGTCTCTCACTTGCAAAGCGAGTGCTCTAACCACTGAGCTACAGGACTCCACAATGGGGACAGTAATACTACTACTAATCCTTGCATTTGATGTAGCCCCTCATCACGTCTTCGAGACGTCTCAAAGCGCTTCACAGAATATACTGCAAAGCGAATTGCCTGTATATCTTGTGGGTGAAACGCAGCAGCCAAATTGCGCACAGCAGCGTCCCCACAAACAGTGATGGATTGAGCGATCAAATTATTACCTTTTTTTTAAGGAATTATTTCTCCCAGAAAAGCGACCTGTCAGTCGACTAACAACCAGGTTCCTATTTACTGCTGAGGCGTGTGGAGTCTGGAAACCAGCCCAAGGTTTCGCCCTGTCATGGGAATTGAACCCAGGTCTTCTCGCTTGCGAGGCGAGCACTCTAACCACCGAACTACAGGACTCGACAGTGGGTTATGCAGTGGGTTAGCATGCTGACCTTTAACTTGTGGGTTTCAAGGGGAAACATTCAGCTACAGGCTAGACGCTGCATAAAAAAACAGGTTTGATTTTAATCTGACAAAACTCCTCGCGTTTGATATAGCGCTATTCACATCAGGAGGACGTCTACAAAACACTTCATAGGAGTTTACAGTCGGTAGCCCTCAGGCATCTGAGTCTGAAGGTTGTGGGTGCAAGCCCCACATCGGGACTTGGAACCTATATGGTCTCGGCTGACACTCTTAAGTTTTTTTTCCATTCGGGGGAGAATTATTGGCCATGACGCAGGGGAGAAATTTTTCTTTTAACATGGGTTTCACTGCAGCACCTCTTCAAATCGTGGAGTCCTGTAGCTCAGCGGTTAGAACACGCGCCTCGCAAGCGTGAGACCTGGGTTGGATTCCCGGCCCGGGAGAAACGATACCTAGCAGTAAGTAGGAACCCGGTTGTTAGTCGATTGTTGGATCGTTTTTGACCGGAGGTAATAATTCCCCCCCAAAAAATAATAATGAACTGGTGCACTTCGATCCACGACTGTTTGTGGGAATCTTCTGTGCGCAATTGGCTGCCGCGTTTCGCCCATAAAATTTACAGTCAATTCACTCTGCAGTATGTTGGCGCAAAGGATTTCACAGATATCGTGTGTCGTGTGTAGTGACTATTCTCGCCTGACTTCATGATCACGTTTCTAGAAGAATGGAGGAAAAAGGAGGGATTGACTGGCAAAGCACTCCAGTCTACTGGGGTTGGAGGGGGGGTGGGGGGTAAAAGAAAAACTTAATTAATCAAGGTTTCACTAAAGCCTAAAACAATACCGCAGGTGATGAGTAACTGACTGCCGGGAATTGTTTTGTTTCGATTCTTAAAATAATTGAATGTTTAATTCATTGTAATTATACGGAGGCTATCAATTGAGCTGGCAACACTCCAGCCTCTTGCACAACACGAGGTGACGCGAGTCTCCCGACACAGAGCTCAACAACACCGACACCACAACAACTTGCATTTACACAGCGCCCTTCACGCTCGCTAGAATCCCGGAGCGCTTGACAGTGGCGGAGTCTGATCCCGAGCCGTGGGGTGAGACAGGGGGAAGAGGTGAGCACGATCAAAAAGGAAGGTCTTTAGGCGGGATTTGAAAGTGGGGAGGGAGGGTGGGGGGTGGGTGAGGCGGAGGGATCGAGGGAGAGTATTCCAGAGGTTCGGGGCGTAGTGGCTGAATGCGCGATCTCCAAAGTCGGAGTGGTGGGTGGGGGGGGTGGGAGGGCGGGCACGAGGGAGGCCGGTGTCAGTCGAGCGGAGGCGCTGACTGGGTGGTGGAATGGGGAGCGAGCAGGTCAGAGAGGGGGTGAGGAGGTGCCAGAGAGTGCAGGGAAAACGAGTGAAGGGATTTGAAAACAAATTATAACTAAAGACTCCTAGATGCTACCTGCGTGAAAGGCGCTATAGAAATGTAAATTGCTGTTGCTTTTCTTGTTATAAACCCTGCAAAGCACTTTTTTGACATCCTCCTGATAATAATGCATAATAATTATAGTAATACTTGCGTTTGTTAAAGTGCCTTATAATGTCATTGAGACGTCTCACGGATTGTATTGTAAAGTGGATTGACTGTTTATTTTGTGCGGAAAACAGCACTATGTGATGTGAAAGGCACTATATCAAATGATAATAATCCTTACATTTGTCATAGAGTGCTTTGCACGGCTTGGTAGAGTCCTGTAGTTTAGTGGTTAGAGCGCTCGCCACGCAAGCGAGAGGACCTGGATCCAAGGGAAGGTCTGCTTGCCCTCCACGCCTCTGCTTACCTAGCAGTAAGCAAGAAGCAAAGTGTTCCATGGCTCAGTCGGGGCCTCGGGTCAGTCTGGTCGAGTTTACTAACACAACAAGCATCGCCTCAGTACTGAGCTCAACGTGTTGAAATTTGCTCGGTTGGTGACGTCTGGTTACATCCCTCTGGAGACAATGTACTTCCTTCCAGCTGCGTCTCTTACCCAACCTGTAATGTACTGTTCCGGCTTCAAGATTGCTAGCCTGTCAAGGACTCATTAATATGAAACACCAAGCTGTATCTCCCCCACTCCCCCCACTCCTCTCTCTCTCTCTCTCTCTCTCTCGCTGTTCCTTACTTTTCCCTTCTGTGCCTGTGAACGAATGCCATTTTCCTGTTGTCACGCAAACAGTTCTTCCCAAACATTTTTCCTCCTTCCCTCAGGGCGACTTCCATTCCGAGAACCGCTGACCAACCACCAGCCAAGCGATACGAGACGCTGCAATCAGAATGGATAGTCCTCGCCTTTGTGCGATCAAGCCTTCGAGCCGTCCTCCCGACGTGAAAGGCGCTCTATAAATGGAATCTTGTTGTTGTTGTTGTTGTTGTTGTTGTTGTCTCCAAGCGCTTCACAGAATGTATTGTAAAGTGGATTGACGGTGCATTTTCTGGGCGAAACGCGGCAGCCAATCGCGCACAGCAGCGTCCCCACAAACAGTCGTGGATTGACTGGAGTTTTTTTTAGGGGATTATCACCCCAGGAAACGCGTCAGGTTCAGAAACATTTGTGAATGTTAGCCGCACGTCCGCCTGTAAGTAGGAACTATGCATGTGTGGAGCAAGAAAATTTTGCCCAACGTTTCGCCCTGCCCGGGAATCGAACCCAGGTCTCTCTCGCTTGCGAGGTGAGTGCTCCAACCGCTGAGCTACAGGACTCAGATAAATGGTAACCATAGATACGTTGAGCTCTCAGTGGTTTTGCTTTCGATCCTCTTGACCGTGACTAGGAGCTTTTGTGTTGTCAGACGTGTGGCTGACTAAAAACAATGCTGCTTGTTGCTAATTAATTCAGCTGTCATCCCGATTCACTTGTTAGCATTAGAAGCAGAAGTCGCTGGGAACGCTCAGCAGATCAGGCAGCGTCTATGGAGAGCGGAAAACGAGTTAACGTTCTCGGTCGGTGACCCTTCGTCGGAAAACCTGGAACGTTAAGTCATTTTCCTCTCTCCGCGGATGCTGTTTGACCTCCTGCGTGTTCCCAGCGACTTCGGTTTTTGTCTCGTATTTCCAGCATCTGCAGCGTTTTGCCACTTGTCTGCTGGTGGTGTGCTTTGCTTCTGAATCCGAGACAACAATAATAATCCTTCCATTTGATACAGCGTCTTATCACGTCTTCGAGACGTCTCAAAGCGCTTCACAGAACATACTGACTTTGGAACCCGTATCGTCTAACGACAAAAAACAGAGCGAGCTGAGAAAACGCAGCTTTGAGACGTCTCAAAGCGCTTCACGAAATATACTGTAAAGTGTAATGACGGTACATTCTGTGGGAGAAAAGTGGCAGCCAATTGGCACAGCAGGGTCCCACAAACACTTGTGGATTGAGTGACCAAATTCTTATTACTATTTTTATTACTTTTTCTTTTTGAAGGGATTATTACCCCGCCACCCCCCCACTCCCCGGAAACATAATCCGCCAATCGAGTAACAAGTGGGTTCCTACGTACTGTTAGGTAACCGGAGGCGCGCGTGTGTGCGTGTGTGTGTGTGTGGAGTAAGGAAACTTGTCCAACTTTTCACACCGCCTGTGAATCGAACCCGGGGTCCTCTCGCTTGCGAGGCGAGCGCTCTAACCACTGAGATACAGGACTCCATTTTATGATGATTATCACCAGCAAACACCACAGGGCTGAGGATCAAACACAACTAACTGGAGCCACAGAAAGTGCCGGATGAAGTCGCTTCGCGAAACTAAGAATCTGTCCATCGATTTTTATTCTTAAATTGCGGTGCATAAGCCAGAAAGCCACTTTGCTTGTCTGTCGCTGAACAGCAGCGAATAAGTGAAACGGAATAAAAAAAAAGTTATTTTTGTTGAGAAAGATCTACTGCAGCCTATAATTCTCAAGTAGCTCAGTTGCCTGGGACTGAGCGGAGACAATAATTGGCTTTCAGTTACAGCTGCAGTGGGCATTTTGCCTCATTCTCGCTCTCGCTGCTCGTTCCATCAGCTCGACTGCTCAAATTGAATCTCTATCCTGTGTTTGAGAAAAGGGAGAGAGGGATGAAGGGAGAGATGGAGGAAAAAAAGTAGAGAGAGAGAGAGAGAGAGAGAGGAAGAAGAACAACAACTTGCATTTATATTGCGCCCTTCACGAGGGGTAGAGTGCTGGAGCGCAGGAATTGAAAGACAGGAGGGAGGAAGAGTGGGATGAAGGAAGAAATGAAAGATAGGAGAGAGGGGAACAAATATTTATGTAGCAACTTATCAGGTTGAAACCACTCAAAGCGCATCATAGTGGAGTCCTGTAGCTCAGTGGTTAGAGCGTTCGCCTCACAAACGAGAGCCTTGGGTTCGATTCTCGGGCAGGGCGAAACGTTGGGTAAGTTTCGTTACTCCACACATGCGCCTCTGCTTTCTTAGCAGTCAGTAGCAATAGTTGCTAGTCGATCGGCGGATTGCTTTGCGGGGGAAATAATCCCTTCAAAACAAAAATTGATAATAATAATAATTTGGTCACTCAATCCACAACTGTTTGTGGGACGCTGCTGTGCGTCAGGTTCAAACCTAAGAATCAGGTTCGACCCCCAATTATCCTTCCTCCCCCACATCCGGTCCTTCACCAGCACCGCTTTCTTCCACCTCCGACGCATCGCCAGTCTCCACCAATACCTCTCTCTGAAAGCCGCTGAAACCCTGGTCCACGCCTTTGTCACCTCTCGGCTGGACTACTCTAACGCCCTCCTCGCCGGTCTCCCCTCCACTACCATCCATAAAATCCAGATCATTCAAAACTCTGCCGCCCACATTCTCACCCGCATCAAACTCCGTTCCCGATCACCCCAGTCCTCGCCAGACTGCACTGACTGCCTATCCCAGAGAGGATCGACTTCAAGATCCTCACCCTTGTTTTCAAGTCCCTGCACTCCTCTACACCCCCCGACCTCTCTGACCTCCTCTCTCCTCAAAACAGTACCCGTTGCCTTCATTCATTGGGTCTGGCCTCCTCCTCGTCCCCCGAGTCCTCCGCTCCACCCTCGGTGGCCGTGCCTTCAGCCACTACGCCCCGAAGCTCTGGAACTCCCTTCCTCACTCCTTTCACCTCACTCCCTCTCTTCCTATTTTCAGGTCTCTGCTGAAGACCTTTCTTTCGACCGCGCCTTTGGTGACCTTCCCTCCCCCTCCCCCCGGCTCGGCCTCGGGATCCGTTACTGTGAAGCGCTCTGAGACGCCGTCCGGCGTGGAGGGCGCTATATAAATCCAAGTTGTTGTTGCTGTTATGCCCAATTGACTGCTGCGTTTCATGCTCCATTCACTTTACAGTATGTTCTGTGAAGTGCTTTGAGACGTCTTGAAGACTTGTTAAGGCGCTATATCAAATGCATGGATTATTATTATAGTAATTACTGCCAAATGTGGTGACTAAATGTTTAGGCAAACAGTGCTCAGCAAAGCCCCATAAACAGCCTTGAAGGGAATAATTTAATTATCTGGAGGATCTTTGGCCATTATTCCAAACCCATTCAAACAAGAGCAAAAAAAATCACAATTTGAGTAAAATTTCAATAATATCAATATAATAATAATCCTTGCATTTGATATAGAGCCTTATCACATCTTTGAGACATCTCAAAGCGCTTCACAGAATATACTGTTAAGTGTAATGACCCTATATTTTGTGGGCAAAATTATTCTGGCACTTGCTGTGTCAACCTCTGTACGTTCAAAATATCCAGTCACATCACTTTACTGCATATTCTTTGAGACGTCTCGAAGACGTGGTAAGGCGCTGTATCAAATGCAAGGATTATTAGTATTATTATTCTCGGAGGAGTCATGCTTTGAACGAGTCGTTAAACTGAGGTCCCGTCTGTCTGACCGGGAGGACATTAAATGGCACTCTTCAAAATGAGAAGGAAGTTTCTGCTAAAATAAAAACAGAAGTCGCTGGGAACACTCAGCAGTGAGGGCAACGTCTATCGAGAGAGGGAAATGAGTCAGTGTTTCAGGTTGACGACCCTTCATCAGAACTGAGGGACGGTGGAAGGAAACTGTTTATCAAGACAAATAGAGAAGAGGGCGGGGAAAGAAAGACAAAGGAAGAAATGAGGTGGAGGACGAGGAGATGATGAGATCAGAGTTGTTGATGTTGCAAGACAAAACTTAGTGGGAGATTATGGAAAAAAAAAGCTCTGCCTGAGACCCAGAGGATGTGTGAATGGTTATAGAACACAAGGCCGAGAGAAGATGGGAAGCTGCGGTTAAGATCTGCAGTGGTTGAAATCAATATTGAGGCCAGAGGGCTGTAACTAGGAGATGGGGGAAAAAAATAATAATGCATTGGTCACTTCAATCCACGACTGTTTGTGGGACACTGCTGCGCGCAATTGGTTGCTGCCTTTTGCCCACAAAACATACAGTCACTACGCTTTACAGCGTATTCTGCGAAGCGCTTTGAGACATCTCGAAGGCGTGATAAGACGCTATTTCAAATGCAAGGATTATTATTATTTGGATGTTTCACCGTGTGTCCTGGCCAACAAGCCCCCACCCCCCCCCCACCCTACCCACCACACCTACCCACCCAAAAAAAGAAATGGTCTTTCATAGCTGTTTGCGGGACATTGCTGTGCGCAAAATTGGCTGCTGCATTCACGCACAGAAATATACAGCCACCACTCTCTTACAGTAATATCTTGCTTTGAGACAATCCTCCTGACCGGAAAGGCACTGTACCAAATGTACGGGATCATTGTTTTCTATGCAGGAAACTCTGCCGCTTTTCTTCTTCCTTCTTCAAGCCGCCCATGTCCATCCGTTTGCTCACAAAGGGCAGTGACTGCGCTGATGATACCAATTGCTCGGGAGAGATTTGAGATATTTCAAAAATATGAGTTCCTATAAAATTGCAATTTTCTTTTCTTGAATGGCCAAGGCGAGATTCCTCTAGGGGGCAGTAGTGAGCAACAAAAGCCTACAGTGATTTGGGGAAAGCCTATCTGATGAACAGCAAACTATTTCGCTCTTGTCTGGTGACAGATTAATCCCCCCGGAAAAGCGATCTGCCAATCGTCTAATAACATACTTGCTGCTAGATAATAATAATAATAATCCTTGCATTTGATATAGCGCTTTTCACGTCGGGAGGACGTCCCAAAGCGCTTTACAGAACACACTGTAAAGTGAATTGACTATATTTGTGGGCGAACGCGGCAGCCAATTGCGCACAGCGATGTCCCACAAACAGTCGTAGATTGAAAATGACCAATTTATTATTGTTTTTTTGGTTTTGGAGGGATTATTATTAGGTGTGTGGAGTAAGGAAACTTGCCCAGGGTTTCGCCCTGACCTGCCTGGGATTGAACTCAGGTCTCTCGCTTGCAAAGCGAGTGCTCTAACCACTGAGCTACAGGACTCCACAAAGAGAGGTGTGTGTGGAGTAAGGAAATTTGCCCAATGTTTCGCCCTGACCTGCCCAGGAATCGAACCAGGTTCTCTCGCTTGTGAGGCATGCGCTCTAACCACTGGGCTACAGGACTCCACCGCCACAACATGCGTGACTCCAACTCACGTGTCGGCTCAGACAATGAGCTGGGCGAGGATCGGTAGAACGGATGCATCGGTACGGACAGTGTGTAGATAGCAAGGAGCTCGGTGCGAGATACACCAAACACTGTGGAGTCCTGTCGCTCAGTAGTTAGAGCACTCGCCTCGCAAGCGAGAGGACCTGGGTTTGGTTCCCTGGCGGGGTGAAATGTTGGGCAAGTTTCCTTATTCCACACGCTTCTGTTTACCCAGCAGTAAGTAGGAACTTGGTTGTTAGTTGAATGGTGGATCACTTTCCGGTTGTAGTAATCCCTTCAAAAAATATATATATAATTAGTAACATTAATAATAATTCGATCTATCAATCCATGACTGTTTGTGGGGCGCTGTCTGCCGCGTTTCGCCCACAAAATAGTCAGTCAGTTCACTCGACAGTATATTCTGTGAAGCGCTTTGAGACGTCCCAACAAGGTGATAAGGCGCTGTAACAAATGCAAGGATTATATTTATTATTGTTATTAATCAACAGTCCCAAGGATCTGTGAACTGTCTCCCATTTGAAGGTTTCCCATTCACTTTCAAACAGACCTCAATACACCGGCTTCCCCTTTGTTTGAAGTGTAAGGTTCAGGAAGGGAAAAGAAAATCACACTAAAGGAGCGTATCTCGGTGCAGTTTCTATGGCAAAGCGATTCTTCCACAATATAAAAGGTGCAGTTACTGTTCTGTTTGCTTTCAAAATATCAAACTGCGTGTTCGGGCTTCAATAAAAATTTATATTGATTCGGTTATTTTTCATCTCAGCGAGAATCATACCTCCTTTCCTCTCTTTGATCATCTTCTTTGAATTGTGGAACTGTATCTAACCAAAAGTCAATGATTTATGTTGGTTGCTCGATACACACACACCAGTCATTCACTCCGGTTTGTGTGTGTCTCAGTGTCTGCTCCTGTTTCTACAGTACGCGCTCAGGTATCAATGGCGAACTATGTGGTTTTATCCGGTTAGACTCCAACAGTTACCCCCAACATACACTCTGAGCCCGCTGAACGGATGGAAAGGACAGGTTTATAAGGGATCAACTGGTCGGCGAGGTAGGAGGAGCACAAGGCCATGGAGGGCCTTGGAGGTGAGGACGAGGATTTTGAACTCGATCCTCTGAGGGATGGGGAGCCAGGGGAGTGGGGCGAGGGTGGGGGTGATGGTTTCAAGGAGCCTGGTGCAGGAGCCTGTTCGCATAAAAAGCTTCAGATGAAGAAATGGGTAGACAAATACTTCCTAGTGTCCGTCTGTCCTTCCGTCCTGAAATTGCCCTTTGCAACCCTACTCCTGTGATTTGTTCTGCTTTGCCTCGGTGCATCCGAAAGTATTGTTCCGTGCCTCCTTTCTCAATCCCATTGAAAATGTTAGTCATCTCTATAAAAATCTATATTTTATGTTCCCCCTCCGAGACCTTTCCTTTCAAGTCTGAGCAGCCGTAGCTTGTCTAATCACATCTCCTCGCTGATTCCTCGTAACACTGGGATCAGACTTGTTGCTCTGTATCAGTTCAAGGGCTAGGGCAGGGTATGCAGTACTCAAGAAACATAGGAACAGGATGAGGCCATTCAGCCCCCCGAACTGTTCCGCCATTCTGTTAGATCATGGCACCTCACGTCCAATTACCCGTATCCCTTGATGCCCTGACCTAAGAAATATCTATCCACCTCAGTCTTGAAGATGTGAATGGAGCCAGCCATAATCCACAGCCTTTTGGGAGAGGGAGAGAGTTCCAGACTTGCACTGCCCTTTGGGTGAAAAAACTGCCTCCTGATTTCGCTCCTAAATGAAATGGCCAGGCTCGAATTTTGAGATGATGTCCGCACTTGTTCTGGATTCCCACCCCCCCACGCCACCCACCAGAGGAAATCGTTTCTCTGTTACTATCCTATTGAATCCCTTTATTGTTTAAAAAAAAACCTCAATCAGATCGCCCCCTCAACCTTTTAAACACGAGGGAATAGAGACCAAGTCTATGCGACCTGAGTATGAAGTCTGGGGATTCGAACTCAACCGATATGCCAATAGAGCGGCATCAGGTCTAGACTGTGAGCCCAAATGTCCTGACTTGGAGGCTCGCACCCGCCACAACAACTTACATTTCAGATTACTTTATTATTGTGTGCTGTTATTTTGCGGAGTCCAGCAGCTCAGTAGTTAGAGCACTCACTCCGCACGCCAGAGGACCTGGGTTCGATTCCTGGGTAGGGCGAAATGCTGGGCAAGTTTCCTTACACCACACCACACACACACACACACACACCTCTATTTACCTAGCGGTAAGTGGGAATCCGCTTGTCAGTCGATTGGCGGGTTACTTTTCCGGGGCTAATAATCTCTTCAGCTTTTTTTATAGATAAATAATTTAGTCACTCAATGCCCGACTGTTTGTGGGACGCTGCTGTCCGCGATTGGCTGCTGCATTTCGCTCGCCCAGAAAATACGCAGTCGATAAGCTTTGCAGTATATTCTGTGAAGCGCTTTGAGACGTCTCGAAGACGTGGTAAGGCGCTGTGTCAAGTCTATAGGGAGTGGTAAGGAGTCCTGTAGCTCAGTGGTTAGCAAATACATGGATTATTATTGTTATTATTATTTGTATTATTATTATAATAATAGTAAGAGCACCCTGCAATGCTTGACTCAAAGGCTAGGCTAGATTGAGCGTTGCTGTCTGAGCCAGGTTCACGCCAGCCAGTTGCTGATGATTTTATAGTTTTCTAAGTGTTTCACAGGGAAACTTGGTGTATTAACCAATTAAGATTGTGCGGTTTGGTGGCGTAATTGATAGAGCCTATTATGTATTAATTATTGTATGTACTTCCAGTTACGCAGAGAATGAGCAGAATAATTACAGTTTCGTGTCTGAATGTCCCGTCGATACTACTGCAGCGAATCTTAAATATAATTATGCAGTTATAGAGAGCGAGAGCTGAATTAAGTATTAACGGACTGAACCATTTGCTCCTAATTTTGCTTCTATTAGAGCCATTAGCATCTAATTGGAAATGTCAGAGCTATTTGGAAATTTTATGACATGTTCCTCAGGCTGCTGGATAGAAGGGAAACACAATAGAAAGGAAGGCAAACTGCAACTGGCCTGCAAAGCTGGTGCTCGGCTACGGGCAGGGCAATGGGAGGGCAGGACAGTCTATAGGGAGGGGCAAGGAGTCCTGTAGCTCAGTGGTTAGCCCACCGGCCTCGCAAGCGAGAGACATGGGTTCGATTCCCGGCAGGGCGAAACCTTGGGCAAGTTTCCTTACTCCACACGCCTCTGTTTACTTGCAGTGAGTAGGAACCCGGATGTTAGTCGATCGTTAACCGGGGGTACTAATCCCTCCCCCAAGAATTTGGTGACTCAATCCACGACTGTTTGTGGGACGCTGCTGTGCGCAATTGGCGGCTGAGTTTAGCCCACAAAATACACAGTCAATTCGCTTTACCGTATATATCCCTGCGAAGCGCTTGAGATGTCTTGACAACGTGATAAGGCGCTGTATCAAATTCAAGGATTATTATTATTAATAATAACCGGAGCGTTGGAAAGGGAGGTGGGGTGGGGGAAGGGAGCACTGGAATGATTACAGGAAGGTGACTGGGTTTGTCTGACGGCTTATTTTGGGAGAAAAAGCAATCTAAAAAAAATTCCCACAAGACGTTTTTGATAATAAGCTGCTTCGGGGAATGTTTGGAAGAAATGTAGGCGGAAGTTCTTAAAGATACCACGCATCAATGGTTATTTTATGTATAGAACCGTGTATCTCTGGGAGCGAGTTACAGCTCTGAGTTTAATTATTAAGAGCATTAAGGAGTATGGGGAAGAGGGGATTAAGGGATCGGCAATGATCTAAAGAATCTGGCTACCTGGGCTCCTACTGTTCCTAATCGAAGGTTTATTATTTAGACCATCGGGTTCCTGAGAGACAGTGAATGAGAAAGTCCCTTTGTTTTTCATTCAAAGCCTCGCGGATCAGTTAAAGCTTAGCTGTGTGTCAGGCTGGCTCAGTTGGAAGCGTTCTCACCTCTGTGTCGGACGTTTGTGGGTTCAAGCCCCTACCTCAAGACGATGAGCACACGCAGCCAAGCCTGAAGCTCCATTGCAGTGTTATGGGGAAGTGGTAGATTGTCAGAGATGCCATCTTTCAGAGGCACTGTTCAGGCTAAAATCCCTGTGGCAGAGAGGGAGATAAGAGGGGAGGGGTTTCTCTCTCGACAACAACAACAACTTGCATTTCCATAGCGCCCTTCACGAGGGGTAGCGTCCCGGAGCGCTTCACAGTGATGGAGTCCGACGCCGAGACGAGGGGAGAGGGAGTGGGACAGGGACCGTAAACGCGATCAATAAGGAAGGTGGGAGGGAAGGGGGCGAGGCAAAAGGATTGAGGGAGAGAGTTCCAGAGTCTCGGGGCGTAGTGGACTTGAAGGCCCGGCCACCGATGGTGGAGCGGAGGGCACAAGGGACAAATAGGAGGCTGGAGAGAGCCGAGCGGAGGCAGCGGATGGTAGAGTGGGGGGGGATTTCAGCCAATGACCTGACCGACAATTCCCTAAATAGAATTGGTCACTGTGCATAAACACAGTCACTGCGCTTTGCAATTTATCCCGTTTTGAGGTAACGTGAAAAGTGAGTTGCGGCCATCAAATAATTCTTATTCTGTACTGAATGTTTAAATCTGGGGCTTTCCGTCCATTTCGACACCCCACCTCCCCCCCACCCTCCGCCTCGACCGCCCACCCGGGACAACAACAAGATTTCATTTATAGAGCGCCTTTCACGGCGGGAGGATGTCCCAAGGCGCTGGACAGTTGGGTCAGGACCCGAGCAGGGGGGAAATGGTCAGGGTGAGGTGAGGGGAGGGAACGGAGGGAGCGAGGAGGGGGGAAATGGTCAGGGTGAGGGGAGGGATGGGAGGGAGCAAGGAGGGGGTAGAGAGTCGAGAGGAGCTGAAGGCACGGTCAAAGAGAAAGAGGAACATTGAGGGATCGAACCCATGCTTGTCAGATATTGAACAACCAACTAGTGTCTATCCTCCTTGGGGGAGAGGTAATCGGGTCTCCTTGGATCTGAACTGGTGAAATATTTGGCAATGGAATGTCGGAATGGAGCCCTCTGTGGCGGTCTCTGTAATAATAATAGTAATCCTTGCATTTGATATAGCGCCTTATCACGTCTTCGAGACGTCTCAAAGCGCTTCACAGAATACACTGCAAAGTGAATTGACTGTGCGTTTTGTGGGCAAAACGCGGCAGCCAATTGCGCACAGCAGCGTCCCCACTAACAGTGGTGGAGTGAAGTGACCAAATTATTATTTATTTATTTTATTGAAGGGATTATTACCCCCGGAAAAGCGATCCACCAATCGACTAACAATTACTTACTGCTGGATAAACAGAGACATGTGGAAAAAGGAAACTTGCCTAAGGTTTTGCCTTGCCCGGAAATCGAACCCAAGTCCTCTCGCTGGCGAGGCGAGTTCGCTAACCGCAAAGCTACAGGTGGTCGGGTTCCTGAGCCAAGCCGGTCAGACCCCGAGCTTACCAAAAATCAAATGGAGGCACACAGACACCCAGAACAAAGCGCCGTGGTCTGGAAAGAGTGAAGCCAGCAGAAAGGAGATTTGTGCAACGGAAGCCCCTTTCCACGGAAACGTCAGCAAAGCAATTAGTTTTCTTTCAGAACGGATCGATATCACACCCAACACTTCTCTGAAAGACTATTAGAGCAAAATAAGATTTTAAATGAAGTTCTGCAGAAAAAGGTATTCCCCTAAGGCACCGGTCGACCCCATGTAAGATGATCCTGCTGACAAGTGAAAAGCCCGGGATTGAGCACTGGCAGAGGGAGAGAGAGAGAGAGAGAGAGAGAGGGAGAGGAGTTGAATTGGGAAAAACACATTTGGTAGTTTACAAAGTGTAAACTTAGTCACGAGGGCAGAGTGAAGCTACAATCTCATGAACTGGCACTGTAAAGCTCCCTCCACGCTGTGCGTCCACACTCCCAGGTCAGGGTTGGAGTCACAGTAAAGCTCCCTCCACTGTCCGTCCACACGCCCAGGTCAGATGCAACACAGAGGACACAGAGCAACGCCCCTTGGGTTGGAGAGCGAGATTTCAGACCGTGTTTGTGCTGTAAAACCCCTGCCTAACAAGGGATTACATTGAGCGAGGCCACTGTGAATGTAATTAGTACTAGCCAGCCCCTCGCTGTGAGTAGACTCAGGAAACATCCTGTATAAATGGACTCCTGTAGCTCAGTGGTTAGAGCACTCGCCTCGCAAGCAAGAGCACCGAGTTTGATTCCCTGCTGGGCGAAACGTTGGGCAAGTTTCCTTACTCCACACACATACGCCTCTGTTTACCCAGCAGTAAGTAGGAACCCGGTTGTTAGTCGATTGACGGATCGCTTTTCCGGGGATAATAATTCCTTAAAAAAAAATTGGCCGTTTCAATCCATGGCTGTTTGTGGGGACGCTGCTGTGCGCAATTGGCTGCCTGGTTTCACCCACAGAAACATTCAGTCAATCCACTTCACAGTTATATTCTGTGAAGGCGCTTTGAGACGTCTCGAAGACGCGATAAGGCGCTGTGTCAAATGCAAGGATTATTATTGTTCAATGGAGACACCTTTGAGATCTCCGCACTGCAGGAGAACGCTGACTTCACTTCCAGAGAGCCAAAAAAACGCTAACGCTCGCCTTTAATTTATTTAAATGGGAAATCTCAATTTATGCATGCTGTCTGTGTGCAAATGACATTAGTATATCAGTGAATGGCTTATTCTCCGATAGGACTTGTCAAAAGGTTAAATCAAAATCTAATTTCGGAGGGAATAAAAGTGAAAATAAAAGCGCATTTTGTAATTTATAGACTTTTGTGATATGTGGCATTATTAGGCATAATAGATAAAGCAAATTCAAGGAGAAGTCATTAAACGTCAATAGCTTCAAGAGAAAGGAATGCCTGGATATGACAGGACCGGTATCTTCTCACGCTGTCTCACAATGTGACTGGATTTCATTTTCGCTTTCAGAAACCCGTCACTCTCCGGCACCTCCCGACCTCCTCTCCGACCTCCTCACTCCCCGATCCACCACCCGGAGCCTCCGCTCGACTGGCACCAGCCTCCTCTCGCCCCCACCCCACGCACACTCTCTCCTCTTTTTCAAGTCCCGCCTGAAAACCTTCCTTTTTTGACTGTATTTACGGTCACCTCTCCCACCCTGCGGCTGGGAGTCAGGCTGAGATGCTACCCTGCGTGGGGGGGCGCTACATAAGTGCAAGTTGTTGTTGCTGTGGTGGATGCTGCTGTAAGAACCCATTGCCTTGCTCCTCAGCTGGTAGCACTCTCGTCTGCGAGTTATGGATTTGTGGGTTCAAGCCCCCCTCTCCCCACGTCGAGACTTTGAGCTGGTTGAGTCTTTGCTGACTCTCCAATTGCAGTGCTTAGGGGTGGGAAGCACTGCTCTGTCAAAGACATGGCCTCCTTTTGGATACGATGTTAAGCTTGAGGTCCTATCTCTGCTTTTCCTGTCCAGCGGCTTGGGACGTGCTCCCGACGTGAAAGGCGTTATACACGTGCAATTTTGTTGTTGCTGTTGTTTCTGCCTGAATGATGGCCTTATTCAGCCTTTTCATTTTGTCAGAATGATTCTTTTAGCACCGTGGGGAATTTGTTCCTAAACACAAGGAATCAAGGATTCCCTGGGCCCAATTTCAATAGAGAAGGGAGCTTCTCTGTATCCTAACAATGGTAATGATAATAATCCTTGCATCTGATACGGCGCCTTATCACGTCTTTGACAGACGTTTCAAAGCGCTTCACAGAACATACTGTAAAGTGAATTGATTGTATATTCTGTGGGCGAAACACAGCAACCAATCGCGCACAGCAGCGTCCCCACAAACAGTCGCGGATTGAAGTGGCCAATTTATTATTATTAATTTCTTTCAAGGGATTATTACTCCCGGAAAAGCGATCCGCCGATCGACTAACAACCGTGTTCCTACTTACTGCTGGGGAAACGGGGGCGTGAGTGTAGAGTAAGGAAACTTGCCCAACGTTTCACTCGCCTGGGATCGAACCCAGGTCCTCTTGCTTGCGAGGCGAGGACTCCATCAGGGATGTACGGACGGCCACCCTAATTATACAACCACAGTCAACCGGTCTTCAAGCGTAGGTTCGATAATAGCTTTCAAAGCGAATCGGCTAAGTACTTAAAAAGGAAAAGTGTGCAGGGCTATGGCACTAAAGAAAGATTGATGGGAGTTTTTGGCGTCTGTCCCAACGAGAAAAGAGTACGAGTGGATGGGTGGGATGAGGTGCTCTCCGCGTGTTGCACTCTCTGAATGATGGCCTTGTTCAGCCTTTTCATTTTGTCAGAATGATTCTTTTAGCACCGTGGGGAATTTGTTCCTAAACACAAGTCCCCTGTGGATCCTCAGAGCCAGAACGAGAGAGAGAGAGAGAGAGACAGCGAGAGAGAGAAAACAATCTAGCAGGCGTAACCTGATGTATTGCCGACAGAACGAGGCGTGGAGCACCTTAGCGCCCGGTGAAATAAGCTTAAGTGAAAGGCACAGAAATGGAACTGGCGCGACTGTTTAATGGAATAACATTGCTATCAACATTCTGGAAGATTGGTTTCACGTTGACACCAACATAGTTCCTCTAAACCCCCTTACATATCAGCAATTGAATGCAAACCATTTTCCAGTGGCCCTGGGGTTTGCAATAATTTTCTCGGCTTCCATTCCTTGTTTTCCAAAGTGGTGTCTGAACTCTGACTCTTGCGGCTCTGTTAGAACAAAGACTCTGCATCCGAACGCTGGCTCATACATGGCTGGAAATGACTGCTGTTCCCATCGATGCCTCCACAGAACCGATACCAATTGTGGAGTCCTGTAGTGCAGTTAGTTAGAGCCCTCGCCTCGCAAGCGAGAGGACCTGGGTTCGATTCCCGGGCAGAACGAATCCTCGGGCAAGTTTCCTTACTCCACACACACGCCTCTGTTTACCCAGCAGTAAGTAGGAACCCGGTCGTTAGTGGATTGGCGGATCGCTTTTACGGGGTGGGGTGGGGGTAACAATTCATTCAAAAAAAAAAAATAACAATAATAAATTGGTCACTTCAATCCACGGCTCTCTGGAGGACGCTGCTGTGCGCAATCGGCTATCGCGATTCACCCGCAAAACATACAGTCAATTCAGCTTTACAGCGTATTCTGTGAAACGCTTTGAGATGTCTTGAAGCTTTGCTAAGGCGCTGTATCAAATCCAACAACAACAACAAGATTGCATTTATAGAGCGCCTTTCACGTCGGGAGGACGTCCCAAGGCGCTGGACAGTTGGGTCAGGACCCGAGCAGTGGGGGGAAATGGTCAGGGAGAGGGGAGGGAAGGGAGGGAGCGAGGAGGGGGAAGAGAGTCGAGAGGGGAGCTGAAGGCACGGTCGAGGAGAAAGGTCTTGAGACCGGCCTTGAACGAGGAAAGGGAGGAAGCGGCGAAGGCACTGGGGGATGGAGTTCATGGATTATTCTTATCATTAATATGCTATCAAGTGCTGTGAAATGTGCGTGTATTTCGTGGATGAACGCGCAGCTAATTTGCACACAGCAATGGCCCACAAACGGCTGACCGATTTTATCTGGGTGGATTGCTGCCCAGCACACCGGGAGAAAGAGAGCGAGAGAGACAAACCCCTTGCTCTTTTCGAACAACCCCGCGGGATCTTTAACCTCCGCCTGATTAGGCGAAGATGGGACCTCGGTCTAACGTCTCACCCAAAGGATGGCGCCTCCGACAATGCAACATCCCCCCCAGTGGGGGTTTGAACCCACAACCTTCTGACTCAGACGTGAGAGTGAGCGCTACCAACTGAGCCAGGCTGACACATGCACACGCACACGCGCACACACACACACGTACACGTACACACACACGTACACACACGCACTAGCTCTTAAACAGCGAATTAATTTATTATTAAAGTGCTTTGGCTGTGTAACATAAATCAACAGAGGCTCTGTACGGTGTATTGTCGTATATCGAAGAGTTACTTCACTAATTGGATTATATTAATTCCCCTTCTGAATTTGAGCGCTCGCGTTTGCCATTGAGTGGGAAGCATTAGACAAGCCAGAAGGATATTCACACATCCCCAGTGTGATCTGCGTCTCTCCTCCTGCTGGAGAATCTGCTCACGCACACACACACACACAAACAGTCTCTTGGCTTACATCATTCCAACCACCTCCCCCCACCACCACTCCCTGACTGTCTGTTACCACAAAATCACAGCCAGGGAGCCAATGGCAGGTTAAATAATAATAATAATGGAATCTGTGGTTTTCTGCGGAGAATGGGATGAGTCTAGATGTCACACTCATCCCCACTGCGCCAGTACACACCCACATATTCACACATCCACGTGCTCAGGCGCACACACGCCAATATCAACAATGTGATAAGGCGCTTTATAAAAGAGATTTAATAGACGTGTTCAACATAATGAGGGGTTTGGATAGCATAGACAGGAATAAACTGTTTCCTCTGGCGGGCAGGCGGGTGGGGTGGTAACCAGAGGACATAGATCTACGATAATTGACAAAAGAACCAGAGGGGAAAATGAGACGAGGATAAAAAAAAAAATTTGCGAGGGTTGTTCTGGTCCAGAACTCACTGCCTGAAAGGCCGGAGGAAACAGATTCGATAACAACTTTCAAAAGGGAATCGGAGAGGGACTTGAAAAGGAAAATTTCGCGGGGTTATCGGGAAAGAGAGGGGGAATAGGGATTGATCGGTACAGTCACGATGGGACGAATGGCCTCCTTCTGTGCTGTAATATTCTATTCTATGATTCTGTATCAAATGCTATTAACGCACACCCACAGATTCGTACACACACACACGAACAAATATGCATAGATAAGCATACAAACACAAGCAGTTACGCGCACGTATGTGCACACACACCACACACACACACACAACTAAACAGGTTCTTTATCCACTGAACCCGAGGAAAATTGTTCACCATAGGGAGCTTAGCTTCAAACATGATCAAATCCTGTGATTCAGACGTCTCTGAAAATTGCCTCTATCCTGACTCACCGAACAAATATATTCCCTTCTCTGACACCAGTGTGGACAAGTGAGTTAAAAAAGATTCTTATTCTCAATTACACACACACACACAGACAAAAGGTAAGGCGCGAGAGAGAAAGAGAGAAAGCGAGAGAGTGAGAGAGAGAGATTGAGAGCAAACAACTACAGACGGCAGAGATTCTAATGCTGAGTCCTGGCTTCTCACCTAATAAAGAACCACATCACAATGAAATAAAGCTGTCTCTTGTGAATTGAAATTGTCGATGTTTTTTTTTTCGGCAAGGCCTTGGCACAAGTTAGACAACATATTGTTGGATTGGGAGAATCATAATGATAATCCTATAATAAACCTTGCATTTGATACAGTGCCTAATCACGTATTTGAGATGAATCAAAGTGCTTCACAGAATACGCAGTCAAGTGAATTGACTGTATATTTTGTGGGCAAAGTATTAATATTGTAATATAACTGATTGAAACCTTTTTTGTACATCTCCTAACCCCCCACCAATCATTGCTTCTCTGAACAACTCTCCCTCTCAGTAGCCATCTCTCATTTCTCTTTCTCAGCAGCTTACTTTGTGTCTCTCTTTTTCTCTCAGTCTCTCTATCTGTCTGTCTATTTGTCTCTCCATCGCAGCAGGAACTACTTCACACAGAGGGTAGCGAGACTGTAGAACTCGCTGCCTGAAGTGGTGATTGAATCATACAGATTAGATAATAACAATCCTTGCATTTGATATAGCGCCTTATCACGTCTTCGAGTCATTCAACAGGAAGCTAGACCTTCATGAAAGGGAAGAGGGGAATAGAAGGGTGTGGGAGGGAGTAAGAAATCAATATTAATAATAATAATTCTTGCATTTGATACAGCGCCTTATCACGTCATTGAGACGTCTCAAAGGGCTTCACAGAATATCCTGTAAAGTGTAGCGACTGTGTGTTTTGTAGGCGAAACGTTGGGTATAAACACCGATACGGACTGGTTGTATATTCTTGGTAATCTTTGTAAGCAGCTCTCTCTGTCTGTCACCCTCTCCCAGCATATCTCTCTCTCTCGCTTAGCAGCTTTTCTTTCTTCCTAGCGCTCTTTCTCTCTCTCTCTCTCTCAGCAGCCTTTCTCTCTATCTCCCTCTCTCTCTTGGTCTCTCAACAGCTCTCTATCTGTCTGTCTCCCTCCCTCCCTCCCTCTCTCTGCCTCTGGCACGCGCTCTCAGGAGCCTTGCTGACTTGACACAGTGTGATGATGTGTGAGCACACAGCCTCCAGGTTCACAGACGAGCCTTTCCGTTACAGGTCTGACTCTGAGGCCAGAGAAGGTCTGGCAACGTGAAATTTCCTTGCTCGAAGAATATATGTGGAGTCCTGTAGCTCAGTGGTTAAAGTACTTGCCTCACAAGCGAGAGGACCTGGGCTCGATTCCCGGACAGGGCGAAATGTTAGGAAGTTTCCTTAATCCACGCACACACCACTGCTTACTCAGCAGTAAATAGGAACCCGGTTGTTAGTCGATTGGCGGATCGCTTTTCGGAGGGTAATAATTCCTTCAAAAAAAAATCATTCACTTCAATCCACGACCGTTTGTGGGGCACTGCTGTGTGCAATTGGCTGCCGGGTTTCACCCACAAAATGTATAGCCAATTCACTTCACGGCATATTCTGCGATGCTTTTTGGGGAATCTCGAAGACGTGATCAGGGGCTAAATCAAATGCAAGGATTATTATAAACAGTGCAAACTATTGCCCTTCAGGAACTCACATGAACAAGATTTACAACCGCAAAAGGCCGGAAAAAATAACTTTTCTTTCTTTTCAAAAAAATGGGTTTTATCCGGGTTCATTTATTAACTTCTCTTCAGTCTGGCAAACACCGCTCTGCTCCCTGACTGATCTCCTCTCACTGGGGTGCTGGTTGATCCTGGGGTAAGACCCCCCACCCCCCTCCCAAGTGAACACTGTTAACGTGTTCAGCTTTGACCCTGGGGGCAGGGAATCCTCCCACTCAGATCCTGTTAGCCCTGCAAGCCAAAGCCCTAACGATACTAATGATAATAATAACCCTCGCATTTGATACAGCGCCTTATCACGTCTTCGAGACGTCCCAAAGCGCTTCACGCGATGCACTGCAAAGTGAATTGACTGCGTATTGTGTGGGCAACAAGGTACAAGCCAGACCAAATGCAAAAATGACTATTATTATTGTTATTATTATTATAACTTTGCTCAGAAGTCTGACCTGGATTTACATGCACCTTCTCACTTGCCACAGCCTGATCTCTGGCTTCTCGGGCTTGAGCTAACGCTGGTTTCCTCGCGCTGAGCTAATTAAACGTGGAAACAACCGAGCAAAAGTGGTACTCTTGAAATGTGATTTGCTATTGTGAAGCGTAAATTGACAATTAAAGCTGCTTGCGTGCTTGTAACACACTGGGCTCAGAACTCCATCTCCGTGGGTAACCCGCAGAATTTACTTTCAATTCAAGCAAAAATCGTTTCATTTCTACAGAGGATTAACCCTGCACGTCCCAGAGAAATAGCAGTCTCCCTGGGCTGTCTTGATGTTTCTTCAAAATGTTGCCCCCCCCCCCCCACTCCGCCGCCCCCACCAGTACCAGCACCAAAGGGTATTATTTGCGAATATTACCAAAATTACACGATTGCATGTACACAGCACCTTTCACGGCAGGTGGACTGCGCGAGGCGAAGGGGCTGTGGGATGGAGTTCCAAAGGGTGGGGGGGTGGGCGGGCGGCGGGAGGGGGGGGTCGGGGGGCAGAAAGGCTGAAGGCCCTACCCCCGACAGGTCCCTATGGGGTTAGCAGGTCACAGAGGTAGGCCTTGGAGGACCTTGGAGACGAGCAGGATACAGAGCAGTCACTAATATTGCTCCCTCCTCCCCCTTTACCCCGCTCCGTTCCCTCTACCCTCCCTCTTGCCCTCCCCCCACCTTTCTCCTCAACATCACTAACTCCTATCGGAAAAGAGAAGGGAGTTTTTCGATCCCGGCGTCCCGGCCAACAATCCCCCCAAATAGAATTGGTTCGTGGCTGTTTGTGGGACGTTGCTGTGCGCAATTGCACTGCCGAGTTTTTGCCTACAAACGCACGGACACTCCATGTCGCAGTAATTCCTGTGAATCGCTTTGCGAAATCGTTCTGACATGATAAGGCGCTACATCACACACAAGCGTTATTTCTTATTAAGGAAGGATTGGGGGAGAGTGGGTGGGGGGGGGGGGGGGGGGCGTGGTCCGAGGTGGTGTGGGCTAATGGATATCAGCTGAAAAGCTGTGTCTTCTGAAGACTGGGTTTGAAACACACAAGCAGGAACGATGAAACGATATACACCTTTAGAGGCATTTTTTTTCTCTCTCTGCAAGAAGTCTTTGCAGCTCCGGGGGGGAACTTCCAGATTGAGGAACGCGTTACACCTTTCCGAAAACAACCTAAACAACCTTTTACTCGTTAGAAATTTCTCTGACCTTTAATCCGATAGAAACTGGTCCAATTTCCTATCGTGTTGGTAACCTCAGTGCCTTGGAATGAAGGGGACCTAATGGATTGTCGGTATGTGCTGACTTGCCTCCTGGCTTAATGGCTCCTGATTAACCTGGTGAGGTAAAACTTTCGCTGGGTAGGTTTCTTTCCAGGACAGTACGCGGTGATGGAGGAAATAAATAAAGAACTTCGACAATCATAGCTTGAGGAGGGAGGGAAGGGAGGGACCTGAATTCTGCAGCAAACTCGAAAAAGGGAGAGAAAGTATAATGCACCTACGTGGTCTTAAAATGTAACCCGGGGACAGAAATGTGGAGGAATTTTTAAAATCCAGTCGTAATGCGGAAGACGGGACTCTTTCGGAGAACTGCAGGGGGAAAAAAAAACTTTAGTTAAACACTAAAACTGTTTTATTGAGAAATTTTCACGAATCTATAATATTAATAATAATCCTCGCATCTGATACAGCGCCTTATCACATCTTCGAGGCGTCTCAAAGCCCTTCACAGGATATACTGTCAAATGAATTGACTGTATATTTTGTGGGCGAAATGCAGCAACCAATTGCGCACAGCGGTGTCTGCATTTGAATCGCTTTGAGACGTCTCGATGACATGACAAGCCGCTGTATCATACGCAATGATTTGTTTTATTATTATTCGTTGCCAACTGAGCCAGGCTGACATGTTGAAGCTGATCCGGTCTTGAAGAAGCATTTACAAAGTTTGTAGAGCCTTTACCTTTCAGCAGAGAAAATTCCATGTGTGAGTGGCGTACAGATGTGGGGCCTCTCTGGCTTTGATTCTCTTCAGGACAGTGATGAGTGATGACCGAAACAAAAATTAGACTAGAAGGAAAATGAGTCAAAAGACCACAAGGAAGATGTGGTTGAGGAAAGCCAGTAGCTTGTCTGACCGTTGTGCCTAAATAATTTTATTTAAAAAAAATCATTTGGTCACTCAATCCACGTCTGTTTTTGGGGACGCTGCTGTGCCCAATTGGCTGCCGGGTTTCACCCACAAAATATACAGTCAATTCACTTTACAGTGTATCCTGCGAAGCGCTTTGAGACGTCTCGAAGACGTGATAAGCCGCGATATCAGATGCAAGGATTATTATTATTATTATTTTTTTTGCGGGTGGTTTGCAGCAGGCAATTTGCCCACAGCCCCGCAAACAGCCATGAAGTGAACGACGGATTTTATCTCGGAGATTGTTGGCCAGGACACTGGGAGAGAGAGAGAGAGAGAGAGAGAGAGAGAGAGCGGGAGGGAGAGAGAGAAACTCGTCTTTACTTTCCAAATAGCGCTGCGGGATCTTTACTATCCACTTCAACAGTTACAGGTCGGAACTCAGTTTAAGATCTCATCTGAAGGACGGCACCTCTGCAAATACAACAACAACAACAAAATTACATTCGCCTTTCACGTCGGGAGGACGTCCCAAGACGCTGGACTGAGCTGGGGTCGGGGGGAGGGGGGGGGGAGGGGAGAGGAAGGGGGGTGGCCGATGGCATGGTCGAAGAGGAGGGTCTTGAGGCGGGACTTGAAGGAGACTAAAGAGGCGGAGTGATTGGGGAATGGAATTCCAGAGGTTGGGGGCAGAGTGGCTGAAGGATCTCCTGCCAATGGTGGGGCGGGTGGGTCAGGAGACGTGGAGCAGGGCAGAGCAGGACAGAGCTGGTTGAGCGGAGGGAACGGACGGGTTGGTAGGGGGTTAGGAGGTCCCAGAGGTAGGGTGGGGTGAGGCCATGGCGGGCTTTGTAGGTGAGGACCAGGATCTTGAACTGGATCCTCTGAAGGATAGGGAGTCAATGGAGTCGGGCGAGAATGGGGGAGATGGGGTCACAGAGTTTGGTGCTGGAGAGGACACGGGCTGCAGAGTTCTGGATTATCTGCAGCCTGTGGAGGGAGGAGTTGGGAAGGCCGACACGCAGGGCATTTGCATAGTCAAGCCTGGAGGTGATGAAGGCATGAACAAGAGTTTCAGCGCCTGAGGGGTGAGGTAGTGGCGGAGTCGGGCGATGTTACAGAGGTGAGGGAAGGCAGAGCGGGTCATGGCTTGAATGTGGGGGAGAAAAGACAGTTGAGGGTCGAACAAGACACCGAGGTCCCTGACTGACTTGGTGAGTTGTAGTGTGCAACCATGGAGGTTGATGCTGCCAGAGCCTGAGATGCTGAGGCGCTGGCGCGAGACAAAGGAGGGCCTCAGTCTTGTTCACATTCAACTGAAGGAAATTTGCCCTCATCCAGGACTTGATGTCCGACAGGCAGTCTGTCAGGACAGCAGTGGTCCTGGAGTTGAGGGTGGAGGCAGAAAGATAGAGATGGGTGTCATCCACATATATGTGTAAGTTGACCCCATGTCTGCGGATGATGTCACCAAGAGCGAGCATATAGATATTAAAGAGGAGAGGGCCAAGGACAGAGCCCTGGGGGACACCAGACATGACAGTGTGGGGGCTGGAGGAGAAACCGTTAGAGGCAACAAAGTGGAGATGGTGAGAGAGATAGGAATCGAACCAGACAAGGGCAGGTCCATGAAGATTGAGTAAGGCGGAGAGGCGGTGTATGTGGAGTGGTCGACAGTGTCGAAGGCGGCAGAGAGGTCGAGGAGGACAAGGAGGCAGAGGGAGCCCTGATCACCGATGTTCAGAATGTCATTAGTGACTTTGACCACTGCTGTTTCCGTGCTGCGGGCAGCGCGCAAGCCGGATTGGAGGGGTTCAAAGATGGAATGGCGAGAGAGAAAGGAGCGGAGCTGGGACGCAACGACTCGTTCCAGGACCTTGGAGAGGAATGGGAGGTTAGAGGTGGGGCGGTAGCTGGAGAGAAGGGATGGATCCAGAGAAGGTTTTTTCAGGATGGGGTGACGACCGCTGTTTTTGGGGAGGTGGGAACTGAACCGGTGGACAAGGAGAGGTTGATGACATCGGACAGGAAAGGGGCCAGAAGATGGAGCTGCAATACATTCCCAGCGCTGCATTGGAGCGTCAGTCAAGAGTATGTGAGCTCAAAGTCCCAATTGGGAGTGGTGGGTGACCCCACAACCTTCTGACTAAGAGGTGAGAATATTACTGATTGAGCCAGACTGACATTTTAAGGTTGACGTGGCATTTAAGAAGCATTTATGAAGGATGAAAAGCCCGAGCCATGGGTGGCTAACAGCCTTCAACACTCTCACTGTAGATCCTTTGACAGAAGGTTGAGTTTAGGCACAAGCTCTGCTGTTTGTCAAAGCAGAATGAACCAGCTTTCACTTACGGACTATCGCGTGCAATTTATTCCCATTTACTGACCATTCTCCAATTGCGCACCTTAGGAAATAAAGAATTGCTCAGACGGATCAATAGCCAGTGACCAACAGCTTGGCTTAAAGAGTAAAGCATAATTCCCCAGCCATTATTCTGCCTTGTTCCAATTTTAATTTGTGTCTGAAGAAGTTAACGGCAATTTCTGGGGGAGAACAAATAAAAGGTTTCCCCCCCAACACCCATCCACCACGTCATATAAATATATCTATTTTTTAACAGGTTAAAATCTGTTCATACATTATATAATAATAATAATCCTTGCATTTGATGTAGCGCCCTATCATGTCTTCTAGACGTTTCAAAGCGTTTCACTGAATATATTGTAGTAATAATAATAATAACCCTTGCTTTTGATATAGCGCCTTTCACGTCTTCTCGACGTCTCAAAGCGCTTCACAGAATAGACTGCGAAGTGAATTGACTCTATACTTTGTAGGCGAAACGCGGCAGCCAATTGCGCACAGCAGCGTCCCGCAAACGGTCGTGGAATTAAGTGATCAATTTTTTTTTGAAGGAATTATAACAGTCGAGGTCAAGTGGCTTAAGTCACTGAACTCTCACTCCAACCATTTGGGTCCGAACACCAGAAAGACCAATTCTGGCTAAACAAAGTACAGCCAGGCTCTGCCTCTTTTTATCATTTTTTAACACCAAGATGAATGGTCTGTGCGAATCTGCACGTTCCTCAGAAGTCCTCACACAGCTGAAACAGTAGTTGTTTAACCCGCAAATAACTGTGCCTCAATCCCTCCACCTCACCCCCTCTCTTGCCTCCTTCAAGTCCCATCTAAAGACCTTCCTCTTCGACCGGATCTCCTGACCCTAACTCGGGTTCAAAACCCCTGATGGTCCAGCGCCCTGGGACGTGTTTCTGACGTGAAGGGCGCTATACAAGTGTAATTTGTCGTTGTCGCTTGCTGGCTGGTTTAAGCAAGTTAATTTTATTAAAACAACTCAATGCCGTTACATCAGCAACTAACGAGAGAGTTGACACTGTCAATGAACACACTTGTTTACCTCTGAACCAATTTAACTCTTCAAGGCACAACACGCTGTCATTTTCCCACAACTATTTATCTAAAGTCACACCAACTCCTCCATAACATACGTCAGGCTCAGGCAGACTCTACAGTTTAGATGCTTTGGATTCAGTTTTTAATCTCAAAAATTCAGCAAATTATCTCAATCTGAACAGGCATCTTATAAACACAGTTCACCTGATCCAACAACCAATTTAATATCACGATTGGTATTTCACAGGTTAGCGAAGAAACATGAGTTCTCGAATTCAAGATCCTCATCCTCACCCACAAGGCCATTCGCGGCCTCGCTCCCTCCTACCTCTCCGACCTACTATCCCCCTACCTACCTGCCCGTACCCTCCGTTCCTCTGGCTCTGGTCTGCTCCACATCCCCCGTCCCAACCGCCCTAACATCGGTGGCCGGGCCTTCAGCCTCTCAGCACCGAGGCTCTGGAACTCCATCCCCCAGTGCCTTCGCCTTCGCCTCCTCCCTTTCCTCCTTCAAGGCCGGTCTCAAGACCTTTCTCTTTAACCGTGCCTTCGGCTCCCCTCTCGACTCTCTACCCCCTCCTCGCTCCCTCCCTTCCCTCCCCTCACCCTGACCATTTCCCCCCAATGCTCGGGGTCCTGACCCAACTGACCAGAACCTTGGGACGTCCTCCCGACGTGAAAGGCGCTCTTTGAATGGAATCTTGTTGTTGTTGTTGAGTATTTGTAGATAAACCCCCAAAAAATGGGCAATAGCATATTTCTGATTTCAACATTCCCGCTCTTGAATTCGGGAATCTTATTAACATTTGCAGATTCACACACACACACACATTTTATTGCTGATTTATTTACGCTGTTTGATAGCGACGGTCTGTCTGGCATCGGGTTAAAGACACAAAACTGTCTGACTCTGACAAACAGCAGCCGATTCCGAGCAGCAGTCACAGTCATGGATTGAGTGACCAAATTATTATTATTATTTTTTTGAAGGGTTATTACCCTTCAAAAAGTACTACATATATAAATAAGTAAGCACTGTGCTCAGAAACAATCCATCGCTCAGTCTCATCTCCTGCAAAGGGGATGGGTGGTTCCTATACAAACACACACAAGCATACACAAACACATACATACACCCCACTACACACACACACACACACACATACATAAACACATTCCACTCCACACCCATAACATCCCACTACACACACACACACATACATAAACACACTCCACTCCACACGCACATACCCCACTCAACACACTCGCACCCACCCCATTGCACACACACAATACACGCACCCAACTCCACACACCATACACACACCCAAAAAAACACAGACACAGCACTCCACATACACACACCGATACACGCACACCTCACTCCCCATGCACGCACATACACACACACATCCAACTCCACACCCAAGCCCCACATACATCCACACCCCCCACAAACACACATCCCACTCCACACACCCCCATGCATACACACATCCCACTCCACAATCGCTCCCATGCATACACACCCCACTCCACACCCCCCCATACATACACACACCCCTCTCTACACAACCCATACACACACCCCACTCCACACCCCCCCATACATACACACCCCATACCACACACACCCCAATGCATACGCAAATCCCACTCCATACACCCATACACACTCCCATAAATACTGAGGGATTCAACTACATCACTTTCTAACGTAATGTTAAATTCCATCGTGTTATGTTCACTCTGCCCGAGAGGAGCCTTAGCGTACAGATTGCCGATTAGCCCTACGTGGAGTCCTGTAGCTCAGTGGTTAGAGCACTCGCTTTGCAAGTGAGAGACCTGAGTTCAATTCCAGGCAGAGGGCGAAACCTTGGGCAAGTTTCCTTACTCCACCCACACGGAGCCTAATAATAATCCTCCAAAACCAAAAACAATAATAAATTGGTCATTTTCAATCTACGACTGTTTGTGGGACATTGCTGTGCGCAATTGGCTGCCGCGTTCGCCCACAAATATACAGTCCATTCACTTTACAGTGTGTTCTGCGAAGCGCTTTGGGACGTCCTCCCGACGTGAAAAGCGCTATATCAAATGCAAGGATTATTATTATTATTATTACTTCATTACACAAAACAAGATCTGGGTTAGCCTGTTCCCTGGTTGGTTCCTCGGCGTATTGTTCTCGAAAACTATCTCTAATGTATTCTGTAAACTCGTCCTCTAATTTTGCTTGTGACAATTTGGTTTTCCCAGTCTATATGATGATTGAAATCACCCACTATTAGTGTATTCCCCTCGCTACCCGCGTCCCTAATTTCCTGATTAATACCCTGCCCCGATACCGTGACTGCCGTTTGGGGGGTCGATAAACCACTCCCGCTCGTGCTTTCTGCCCCTTCGTTGTTTCTTACCTCCGCCCCACGCAAACCCCCACACGTACACACAAACACCACTCTGCACACCCCTCCAAACATGTGCAGGCTCCACCCCATAGACAAACGCCGCTCTGTGCACACCCCCTTACACAGACATAACCCACTTCACGCAGACCCCCATTCATGCGCACAGCCCACTTCAGACACCCCAATGCATACACACTCCACACACACTCTCAAACGTACAAACACCTACTCCACGCACATCCCCATACATACATACACACACCCCACTTCACACACACCCCACTCCAAGCACAGCCACATACATACACGCGCCCCACTCCACACACAACCCATACATGCACACACTCCACTCCACAAACAGCCTCATACATACACACAACCAACTCCGCACAAACCTCCATACATACACATCCCATAAACACATCCCACTCCGCAAACATCCCATATATACACATAACCCATTCCACATAGAACCCCATACACACACATACCCCACTCCGCACAAACCTCCATACATACACACACCCCACTCCACACGCACCCCACTCCACACACAAACACACACCCCAAGCCACACAAACATACTCACATCTGCATACACAAACACACCTCACTCCACACACCCCACTTCATACGCATATACACATCCCACTCTACACACATATACACACACCCCACTCCATACAAACATACACAAACCCCAAACTAAACACACATACACACACCCCGCGCCACACACGTACACATACACCATGCCACACACATACACAAACCCACGCCACACACACTTACACACACCCAATGCCACACAAACACATATCCCATGAAACACACATACACACACAATACCCTATACACACAAACCCCACTCCACACACAACCCCATACACATACCCCACTTTACACACAAACATCCATAAAAACACACATCCCACTCCACACACATACCACACCACGCACACCCACAACACAAACACAGCATTCATACATACACACATTCCACTCCCCACACACACCCATTCCATAAACACACACCTCACTCCACATGCGCACACACCCACCACCCACTCCACGCACAGACACAACTATCCACCAGCCCCCACAAAATGCGCGCAAACCACCACCCCCATTCCATGCGCGCCCAACCACACCCCCACTCCAAGCACGCACACACACCGCTACAACATGCAAACACCGCCACGCCCCACTCATTGCACGCACAGATCCACTCACCACTCCATGCACGTACACCCCCACCCCCACACATCCACATACCCAGCACCCACTTCACACATGCACACACTCATCCCCATAACAAGCACGAACCTCACTAAGTCCCATTGCATGCACGCACACCCACCCCCCCCATACCACGGGCACACTCCCAGCCCCCAGTCCACGTGCCCATAACACCACTTCCCACTCCCACTCCCCACACTTCACGCACGCACAACCCCAAACCCCACGCCACGTGGGCACACCCACCCCCACAACATGTGCATATACCCCTAGCCCCCACTCCACACACGCACACACCCAAACCCAACACTCCACACGCGCACACACCCAAACTCCACAAAAAGCGCACATACCACCAAGCCCCACTACACGTGCACACATACGCCCACCACTCCATGAACGTACACACGCATCCCCTACTCTACGCACGCACACCCACAACCCCCACTCCACGCGTGTTCACACCCAACCCACACTTCACATGCGCCACACACCACCCACTCCACGGGCGCACAACAATCCCCCACTCCACGGGTACACAAAGCCCCCAGTCCGTACGCGCACACCCTCAGCCTATGGTCCATGTGCCCACAACCCCACCTCCCACTACACCCTCACACACGCCCATCCCCACACTCCGCGTGCGCATAAACCCCAAGCCCCACTCTATGTGCGCATACACACACACACACCCATACACCCACTCCACACTCGCACACCCCCAGCCCATACTCCACATGCACACACACTCACCACCCACTCTACAGGGGCACAACAATCCCCCACTCCACAGGCATACACATGCACGCACACCCACACCCACCACTCCACATGCGCACATACCTACCCACCACAACATGTGCGCACATTGCCAAGCTCCACTCTACGCACACACATCCATCTACCACTCCACGGGTGCTCACCCACCACCACGCCACGGCGAATACCCCCAACCTTCATTCCATTCATCCACACCCATAGCCCCCACTCTACGCACGCACACACTCACTGCCCACTTCACGCGTGCGCACACCCAGCCCCTCACTTCATGCATGCTCCCCCCCCTAAACCACATGCGCACACCCGCAATCCCACTCCACACACGCACACCCAACTCCCACTCCACGCAGAGACATAACCAGCCCTTATTCCACGCGAACAGATCCAGCCCTCACTCTGCGTGCGCATACCCAGCCCTCACACCACAAGCGCACAACCAGCCCACACTCCATTTGCGCACACCCAGCCCCCAGTCCATGCACGCATACCCACCCTCCTACTCCATGTGCTCGCACAACCACCTGCCACTCTACGCGCACACACCTACAACCCCCATTCCACGGGGGCACACATCCACCCCCCAATCCACACGCACAAACATTCACCACCCACTCCACGCCCGCACACGCCCAGCCCCGACTTCGCGCGCGCATTCCCCCATTCCATTCATGCGCACACCCACCACCCATTCCAAATGCATACACACCGAGCCCCAATAAAACTTGCGCACTACCCCAAACCCTATTCCACTCATTGCGCACACCCACCCCCCACTCCACGAAGTTGCACACCTATCACCCACTGCATGCGGGCGCACATACACCCCACACTCCATGCACATACACCCACATCCAACTTCACGCGGACCCAGACCCACCCATCACTTTGAGACGCCTAGAAGACTTGAAAAGTACTATATCAAATGCAAGGATTATTATTATTATTATATCATTCAATGCACGCACACCCACCCCAAACTCCATGCGGGCACACACCCACACCCCATTCAACGCACGCACCAACCCCATGCTCCGCACACGCACACACCCCCACACCAAACACGCACTCAAACCCACTCCACACAGCCACCCCCTACTCCTTCTGAAGTCCTGTAATATACGTAAAATGTTCGACCGCCCAGCACGTAGCCAATAGATGTCGTTCGCAGGGTTCATATTTTTGTTCGACCCCGGTTAGGATCCGAGATGCATAGGCAATTGGCGGGTATTTTCCCCCTCTAAGTTGGGTTAACACTGCCCCTAAGGCATCAACTGTGGCAGCAACTTTTTAAGTGGAAGGGTTGTCCCCCGTCTGGATGAATCAGTGCGGCAGCTTGCATCACTGCCTGTCTTAGCTGAGTCACAGCAATAGTATGAGTATCTTCCCATCTGTCCTCAAATGGATCATCACCAGTTCCTTTCAACACTTCGTACAAGGGCTTAGCACATTCAGCGAACTGTGGCAGGAATCGTCTCCGATAGCCGTTTTGGTTTGGGGCCACGGAAGACATCGGATAATATCAACCTTGTGCTGGTTGGTTGGGCGTCAAACCGGAGGAACTCAAAACAATGCCGAGGAAAGGCACGGACGGCTGTAGCAGTTGGACCTTTTGGGGGTTAATTTTCAACCCAGCCTGCTCGAATCTCGTAAGCACCTCGGTAAGCAGCTGCTCACGTTCCTGCTCAGTGGTGGTAGCTATCAAAGCATCATCCACATATTGCAACACTGCGCCCCCTGGACCGGTTTCACAACCTCTCAACACATCCATCATTCGTTTACGAAATATGGTGGGAGAACTGTGGAACCCCCTGTGGTAAACAGGTCCATGTTTACTGTTGGCCATCAAACGTAAAAGCAAATTTGTGTTGGTCTCCCTCCAAAATCCGTTGGAGATATCGAGGGTGGAAAAGAATTTGGCTCCCTCGGGAACTTCAGCCAATAGAGTGGCCATCTTGCTTCCAACCGGAGCGCACGCTGGAGTTACGGAGTTTAGTTTCCTATAATCGATGGTGAGGTGCCAGCTCCCATCCGGTTTCTTCACTGGCCAAATCGGGGAATTGGTGGTGAAGGTTCCCTTCCTGATCACCCCTTGTTTTTCTAAAGATTCAACAGTAGCCTTCACATGGCTTTCAACGGGGTATTGCTTGACTGGAGGGAGAGTTGGGCCATTAATACCTTCTGATTCTTGTAATTTACCGCAGTCACGCTTATGAACAGCGAAAGCATTTGGGTGCGCGGAGATCAAAATTCCTGCAACCACTGAACCGGGGAGGTCAACGCCTGGGTTTCTTAATCGCGTGCACCGTGAAAACAACAACAAGATTCCATTTATTGAGCGCCTTTCACGTCGGGAGGATGTTCCAAGGCGCTGGACAGTTGGGTCAGGAACCGAGCAGGGGGGGAATGGTCAGTGAGAGGGAAGGGAGGGAGCGAGGAGGGGGTAGAGAGTCGAGAGGGGAGCTGAAGGCACGGTCAAAGAGAAAGGTCTTGAGACCGGCCTTGAAGGAGGAAAGGGAGGAGGCAAGGCGAAGGCACTGGGGGATAGAGTTCCAGAGCCTCAGGGCTAAGAGGCTGAAGGCCCGACCACCGATGGTAGGGCGGTTGGGGCGGGGGATGTGGAGCAGACTGGAGCCAGAGGAACGGAGGGTACGGGCAGGTAGGTAGGGGGATAGTAGGTCGGAGAGGTAGGAGGGAGCGAGGCCGTGAATGGCCTTGTAGGTGAGGATGAGGATCTTGAATTCGAGCCGGTGTTGTCCAATTTTTGAGTAACATCAGTCCCACATATATTACTGTCCACCAATGGTTGGGGTCCCAGAGGTTTCACACATGGAATGCAAATTTTTGAATTGTCTTTTGATCGTAACGTCTGTGGGACCGTACACCGTCATGCAGAATTGGGCAATCGCCCCTCGACTTGAGCGACTTGGCGTGTGCCCTGAGGCGGGGCCGAAGGAGGAGGGTTCTGTGGACCCAGCTGCATATGCTTCTGTAAGTTAACCAAGAGAATTTTGAAGGTATTGTCCCCCAACGGGGTAGGAACGCGGTTAGGACCTGCATTAGGACTCTGTCTCGGAGAGGTGGTCCCTCTCTATCCCGATACTGCTTATGAGGGCATTGAGGCGACCAGTGGCCCTCTTGTCCGCACATAAAGCCATTCCCCGGTGCGTCCCCAGTTAGCAGGGCTCCCTTTTCCTCGGTATCCATATGACCTGAGTTCTGCCATGGCCTCCACCTTGTTCTCTCCATGGTCGTTCTCCTTCGACCGCGTATACTTCTCTAGGTTCTTCTTTCATTTCGTTTTTGACCCGTTCTGCCTTAAGAACGGCCCCAAAACACCTTCCAGCCCCACCGATAATATCCTCCCAGTTGCCGGCTAGGTCAGTGCCCAGCCCCATCGCCTGACTAGTGCTCTTATTCAATTTCCCCAGAAAACATTTTTTTAATATAAGCGAGGGATCTTTCACCGAGATGGCCCGGTCAATATTGCCCTCCTGTGCGGCATCGTAAGCCTCCCATCGTAAGCCTCCTCCCTATCATGGAAGGCGAGAGGCGACTTCCCGGGTGACTGTTTACGCGCAGCTAATTCGGAGTGAGGATCATGATCGCGACCCAAGACTCCTAAAACTTTGGTTTCCAGGTCCCCCCCAGTTGTGTTTTGTCATCTCGCTCGGGGCGGTGTGTGAACACATCCGGATCCATTAGCAGTCGCACGTCCGGTCCAATGTTATTTCTCAAAACTTTCATGAGATCATTGTCAGTTAGGTCCCCGTGGTCTGGTCTGAACCTTCGCCAAGCATTTTGCCATTTGTTTCCCCCCACATTGGGCTTAATGTGTACCCCTAATTCCTGAACCAGATTTTTGACTTCGAGAATACTGAGAAGTGACACCTGGGTACGTTGGCGAGTGATCGCACCCGGAGTGATCGGCATCCTCTGGGGGCCCCCTTTTCGGTCGTTACTGTTACCGGACAGACCTGCCTAACCACTTGGAGCGGGCCATACCCTTCGTCACGTTTGTAATCATCACTCAACTCACGCCAATCAACAGCTTCCTCGTTCATCCGTCTCCGAACGGACCCCGTTCAACCTACACTCCGCCCGCTACCGGTCTCGGTCTGTCGCCGCTGTTTGCCTTCCTGCTTTCTCCCTTTGCTGTCTCTTCCATTCCTCATTTCCCCCTTTCTCGGCTTCGCAGTTACATTCCGTGCGCAGAGCCCCTTTTGGATCACAGTTCTCCTGCTCTCTAATGGCCGCGTTTCCTTCCTTAAGGTTTTTTTTTTTTACTTCTTGGTCTGAACTCCTCCATATCGCCTGCCTTTAGCTGCGGAAAGATTCACGATTCCCATCTGGCTATCAAACCGAGTTTGCGGGGTGGACAGTCGGCATTTCGGTTGCCGCCTGCCTCTCATTTCTCCCATTCAGACGCTTTTCTATCCCATTCAGACGCTTTCCACGCATGACTCGTGGAGTCCTGTAGCTCAGTGGTTAGAGCACTCGCTTTGCAAGTGAGAGACCTGAGTTCAATTCCAGGCAGAGGGCGAAACCTTGGGCAAGTTTCCTTACTCCACAAACCCCTCCAAAACCAAAAACAATAATAAATTGGTCATTTTCAATCTACGACTGTTTGTGGGACATCGCTGTGCGCAATTGGCTGCCGCGTTCGCCCACAAATGTACAGTCAATTCACTTTACAGTGTGTTCTGTGAAGCGCTTTGGGACGTCCTCCCGACGTGAAAAGCGCTATATCAAATGCAAGGATTATTATTATTATTATTATGAGCTTCCCTTTCAGCGTACGACCCCCCACTTTCCTGTCTGCTGGTTCTTTTTCTTTCTCCTCATATTTTTCCTGACTTCTTCTTTTGTCTACCTGTCTGTCTCTCTCTCTCTCTCTCTCTCTCTGCTCCATGGCCTCACTCTCGTACCACAGCAGATATTTTAACAGGGATTGCTTATCTTTAGGTTTGAACCGCTCTTTTGCCCCAGGTCCGCAATATGGGGCTCACCCCCCCCCCACTACATGCGTGCACACCCAGCCCCCACACCACACACGCACCAGCCCACATTCCAAACACGAACCAACCCCCCCACTCCCCACACGCACCCACTGCCGCTCCACGTGTAGACCCCACCACACGTGAGCACACACCAACCTCCCACTCCAGGCAAAGAGACCCACCCCAAACTCCACGCGCGCACACCCACCACCCACTCCGTGCTTGAACAACCACCCTCCATTCTATGCGTGCACACCTACCCCCCACTCCATGGGTGCACACCCATTCCACACATGCAGATTCACCCTACTCCATGCGAACACGCACCCAGCCCCCACTCCACACGAAGAAATCCACATCAAACTCCATGCGTGCACACCCACCCCCCACTCCACGAGCGCTCACCCACTCCCCCACTCCACGCACGCACATCCGAATACCACTCAATGCTTGCACAGACACACACCCTCCCCCCACTCCACACATAAAATGACCCATCCCCCACCACACCCACACCCACCCAGCCCCCACTCCATGCGTACACACCAACACCCCACTCCACAGGTGCACACCCAGCCTCCACTCCACGCGCGCACACCGAGCCCCCACTCCACACACATACCCACATCCCCACTCCACACAACACGCACGCACACCACAACACCCCGATCCACGCACCCAGACCCTCACCGAACTCCACGCGAGCACGCACCCACCCCCATTCCACATAAACAGACCCAGCCCCCACTCTATGCGCGTACACCCAGCCCCCACTCCAAGCGCGTACACCTAGCCCCCACTCCAAGCGCGTACACCCAGCCCCCACTCCAAGCGCGTACACCCAGCCCCCACTCCAAGCACGTACACTTAGCCCCCACTCCATGCACACACACCCAGCCCCCACTCCAAACGCATACACCCACCCCCACTCCACGCGCAAACACCCGCCTCCCATTCCACGCGCACACCCAGCCCCCCTCTCCACGCACGCACTCCCACCCCCCACTCCACACTCGCACCTCCACCCCACACTCGCACCCACACTTCACTCCCCACCCCCACTACACAAACGCACCCAACCCCCACAACACGTGCACACACAACCCCCCATTCCACGAGTGCACACACCCAGCCCCCACGCCACGCGTGCAGTCCCATTTCCCATTCCACGCGAGCACACGCCCAGCCCCATTCCACGTGAACAGACCAACTCCAAACTCCACACCCGCACACCCGGTCTGCACTTCATGTGTGCGTACCCACACCGCATTCCACACGTGCCACTCCGCCCCCACTCCACGCGCGTACACCCACACGCTTCCCCTCCACGCATACACAACCAACCCACACTCTACGCGCGCCCACACCACCCACACACACACCCCCCCCAATCCACCCATGCTCACACCACCCCCCACTCCACTCACACACAGCCACGCACCCACAACTCTACACACACACACCCATCCACTGATCCCCCCATTCCACACACACCCATCCAGCCCCCACTCCACACACACACACCTCCCACTCCACACACACACCTCCCACTCCACATACACACACCTCACTCCACACAACCCACTCCACACACCCCACTCCACATACACACACTCACTCCACACACACCCTACTCCACACCCCCCACTCCACACACCCACTCCACACACGGCTCACTCCACACACACACAGCAAACTCCACACACACAGCCCACTCCACACACACACAGCAAACTCCACACACACACACACAGCCCACTCCACACACACAGCCCACTCCACACACACACACACACACACAGCCCACTCCACACACACACAGCAAACTCCACACACACACACACAGCCCACTCCACACACACACACACACACAGCCCACTCCACACACACACACACACACACACAGCCCACTCCACACACACACAGCAAACTCCACACACACAGCCCACTCCACACACACACAGCCCACTCCACACACACCCCACACACACACACACACACACACAAACCCCACATATTTTATTGCGGATTTGTTTTTGCTGTCTTGCATATGGTTAAAGGCACAAAACTCTCTGACCTTGAGCTTCGTTAAGATAATAAAAAAAAGCCCGGCATTTGATGCAGTGGCTTATCCCATCTTCAAGACATCTCAAAGCACTTCACAGAAAAAACTGCAAGTGCCGTGACTCTGTATTTTGTGCGTGAAACGCGGCAGCCAATTGAGCACAGCAGTGTGTCCCACAAACAGCCGTGGATTGAAGTGACCAATTCATGTAAATAAATGAATTGTGGAGTGGAGTCCTGTAGCTCAGTGGTTAGAGCACTCGCTTTGCAAGTGAGAGACCTGAGTTCAATTCCAGGCAGAGGGCGAAACCTTGGGCAAGTTTCCTTACTCCACACAGAGCCTAATAATAATCCCTCCAAAACAAAAACAATAATAAATTGGTCATTTTCAATCTACGACTGTTTGTGGGACATTGCTGTGCGCAATTGGCTGCCGCGTTCGCCCACAAATATACAGTCAATTCACTTTACAGTCTATTCTGTGAAGCGCTTTGGGACGTCCTCCCGACGTGAAAAGCGCTATATCAAATGCAAGGATTATTATTATTATTATTATTATTATAAAGAGATCCGCTACGCTAGATATATGAACTGAACAGTAAACCATATCAAAGCTACTTAGCAATTGTCATGACAACCCGACTGCCTTTACCCACTGACAACCACGATGGTCTGTGAGGCGAGACCAAGGTCCATCTAATTCGCTCTCCACCTTCCTGCCGGTCGCAGGTACATACGTCCCGAATCCCTATATCCCATAATGTTATTTCCTAAAAAAAAACTATCTAATCTGCGTTTGAAGGAATCGACATTTCCTGCTTGAACCGTCTCCCCCGGGAGCCTGTTCCACAGGTTCACTGTTCGCTCGCTGAAATGGTGTTGCGTAGATTGGCTCTGAATTTACCCGCCTTCCATCGCAGGCCATGTCCTCCGGTTTTACTCTCCTGGACGAGTTGAAACGGCCCGACGTGATCTATATTGTCTTGCCCCTTAAGAATCTTAAAGACAGTGGTTGAAAACTGTGGAGTTTCAGGAAACAGCCTCAAATACATTCTTAGCTTGGAAACAGGACCAGAAAATTAATCAGCCTGGACTCCAAAATAAGGTGGCGTTTAGGACTGCAGAATAAAATTCTGCAACGTACTAAGTTTTAAGACAGTGGCTTTAAGTGTAGGAACATGAAGAATTTCAGGCACCTTCTCTCTCCTTTATAACAATCCTTACATTCCATACCTTTTGCCCACAAATTACAGTCAATTCACTTTACAGTATATTCTGTGAAGCGCTTTGAGACATCTCAAAGATGTGATCAGGTGTTATATCAAATGTCAAGATCATTATTATTATTATTATATAAAGCCATTCACATCGGCAGGACGTCTCAAACCACTTCTGTAAAACGGAGCGAGCGTGTGTTTTGCGAGTGAACCCAGCCGCTGATTTGTGCACAACAATAATATTAATAATAATCCTTGCATTCGAGGTAGCGCCTTATCTCTCCTGCGAGACGTCTCAAAACGCCTCACAGAACATAACTGTGAAGTGAATCGACCGTATCTGCTTTTGTTTGGGAAACGCGGCGGCCGATTGGGCACAGCGAGGTCCCGCGAACGCTCGTGGATTGAGGTGACCGATTTTGTTAATACAATAAAAAGGAATTATAAAAATGTCCCACGAACAGCCGTGTGAACTGAATGACCGACTTTCATTTGGAGGGATTTTTGAACTCCAACTCCCACCTCTTTTTAACAATAATAATTTCTCCTCATCTCCCCTCTGGTATTTTAATAGCGCCATGAGAACTTGAACAGCCGATCCGAAGGCACGGGACCTCCGACCGTGGAGAGCTCCCCTGAGCATTGCGTGGCTGCATGAGTTCAAAGTTCTGAGTGTGGGGGGGGGGGTCTTGAACCCACAATCTTCTGACTCGGAGGAGATCTACCAAACTGAGCCAGGCTGAAATCCTGAGCGCTACTCAGCGCATACGAGCAATTAAGTAATCCTGCGGCCACATTCATTTAATAAGAGCAATCTTTGTAAGTTAAATCAGTTCAGGATAGATTCCCACGCGACAATGAATTAGACAGAAGATCATTACAGAATTGGTATTGCCGAGAATTACTTGCGGGAAGTAAAAGCTTATTGATAATCTCCTGTGTGCGAGTTTCTCTGCCGTTCTCCTGATTGCTTCGGTTTGGCTCTCACTGGTAACTCAGCAATCATTTTCCAACTGTGCGGAAGTCGGGTGTCAGCCTAGCTCAGTCAATGGCGTGCTTGCCTGTGAGTCAGTAGGTTGTGGGTTCAAGCCCCTTGAGTCCTGCAGCTCAGTGGTTCGAGCGCTCGCCTCGCAGGGTTTGATTCCCGGGCAGGGGGTGAAACGTTGGGCAAGTCCCCTTACTCCACACACACGCCTCCGTTTACCGAGCAGTAAGCAGGAACCCGGTTGTTTGTCAATTGACGGGTGGCTTTTCCAGGGGTAATAATTCCTTCAAAGATATAATAATAAATTCGTCACTTCAATCAACGACCCGTTTGTGGGGACGCTGCTGCGCGCAATTGGCTGCTGCGTTTCGCCCACAAAATGTACAGTCAGTTCACTTTACAATATGTTCCGTGAAGCATTTTGAGACGTCTCGAAGATGTGATAAGTCGCTATATCAAATGCAAGGATTATTATTATTGCTTTAAGGATATTGTTTGCCACATTTGCCTATAAAATACGCAGTCTAGTCGTAAAAGCATAGAATTATACAGCACAGAAGGAGGCCATTCGGCCTAACGTGTCCGAAAGAGCTGCCAAATGAATCCCACTCGCCCGCTCTCTCCCCATAGCCCTGCAGATTTGACCTCCCCAAACATCGATCTACTTTTCTCTTGAAAGTTGTTACCGAATCGGCTTCCACCAGCCTTTCAGGCAATACATTCCAGATCTGAACAACTCGCTGTGTGAAAAAATTTCTCCTCATCTCCCCTCTGGTACTTTTGACAACTATCTTGAACCTATGTCCTCTGGTTACCAGGCCACCTGCCAGTGGAAACAGTTTCTCCCTAATCACTCTATCGAATCCCCTCATAATCTTGAACACCTCTATCCAATCTCCCCTTAATCTTCGCTGCTCTGAGGAGAACAATCCTGGCTTTCTCTGGTCTCTCCACATAACTCAAGTCCCTCATTCCCGGTAACATTCTGCAAACTCTCAGTCACTGCGTCTTACATTCATGTAAGTGACAGAAGTTAGTAACGCAAAGTCCTAATTTACAGATGACAACAATAACAAATACATCGATTTCTTTTTAAATACCTGATGGTGTTGATCGACCTCCCGACTAATAAATTGAAGCGAACTCCATTGCAGAATTTAAAAGTTAATGAGATTAACCTGTACTTGTGTTAAACTAATGTCAAGTGGCCCAGGGAGGAGGAAAGAACAGGTGAAACGGGATTAGGAACAGGATGGTCCAAATGCTTTCACTTTGTTTCATAAACCTTCTGTGGCTTCTGCGTTAATTTATCTCAGGTGATCCTGGCAGAGGTCATTACAGCTGATGGCAGTGTGTCAATAGAAGGATTGATTTCTTACTTGAGTCCCAGAGGTGTGGGTTTGTGGAAGGATATTGGAGAGGGAAAGTGAGTGCAAACAAATAAACAAACAAATAAGAGATTGAACTGAAATCCGAAACACTGTGTGGATAATAATAATGATAATAATAATAATAATCCTTGCATTTGATATAGCGCTTTATCATGTCTTCGAGACGTCTCAAAGCGCTTCACAGAATACACTGTAAAGTGAATCGACAGTACATTTTGTGGGCAAAACCCAGCAGCCAATTTCGCACGGCAGCGTCCCCACAAACAGTCGTGGATTGAGTGACCCAAACTATTATTATTATTTTTGTTTTTTGAAGGGATTATTATCCCCGGAAAAGCCATCTATCAATCGACTAACAACCGGGTTTCTACTTACTGTCAGGTAAACAGAGACGTTAGTGTGGAGTGAGGAAACCTGCCCAGTGTTTCACCCTGCCGGGAATCGAACTCAGGTCTTCTCGCTTGTGAGGCGAGTGCTCTAACGGCTGAGCTACAGGACTCCAAAAATGCCTCTTGCTCTCACATTCACTTTTCAGTTCTAATCGACTGAACGTAGCAAACATCCACTTGAACCTACGCTTGTCTTTCCAGCATTGCCCTTCAATTCCATTTGCAAAGGAAAAGAAATTCCTTCTGTGGTAGTTAACAAGTCAAACCAATCATTGACCTGGAATCCTGCCGAGTCTTAGCACGTAGGACTACTTTGCCTTAAAGTGCAAATAATGATAAAGAATTGTGGAATATTATAAAGTGGTGTCTTCGTCAGAGTTCCCCCACCCTCACCACACACACACACACATTTCTTACAAAGAAATTCGTCTTCCAAACTCAGACCCATTTTAAGACTTTGCCACAATTCTGCATGAAGTTCAATTTAAAGGTTTAAGGAAAAAGAATAATCTCACCAGCTCAGTCAAGGAGGAATTTTAAATAATAAATGATAATGATTCTTGCCTTGTCACGTCACTGGGACATTTCCAACTCCTGTACGGGACTGAACGTGAAGTGTAGTGACTGCGTATTCTGTATTACCCGGTAGATACTTTGAACGCAATAATGCCCTCACAGACAGCCACGGAGTCAATGATCAATTATATCTGGGGCATTGTTGGTCAGAAACTCCCTTTTCTTTTCAAATAATGACACGGGTTCTTTAACATCCACCTGAACAGACAGATGGGACCTCAGTTTAATGTCTCATCCGAAGGGGATGGCACCTCGAACAACCCAGTGCTCCCCACCGAGACTATATTGGAACGCCAGCCTGGACTGAGCACGGTTTCAAGTTCTTATTTCCTTCGAAATGTGCCGGGGGGGTTAAATCCGCGGCCTTACATCATCGATTTAATGCGATGCTTATGTAAACTCACCTTTTAATTCCAGTCATGAATCAACGAAAAAATAAAGAATTCTCAGATACAAGAAGTTACCATCTGTTGTCAAATGGTGTTGCACATTTAAAACCTCAGCGGAAATAGTTTACCCATCCCATACTGCATCTACTCTCACCATCTCCCTCTCCGACCCCCAAAAGAGATGATAGTCTTGTATATCATAGGATCATAGAATTATTACTTTAGAAGTATAAACCAGACAGTGATATCAATGCCAAGCTGTGTGGTTTTAGCTGCTTAGACATCCAGCAGTTACCCCAGTGCACACTCTGGGGTCGCCCCCCNAAACCTTGGCTCTTGCCAACCCGCACCTAATACTCTCCGGAAATAGGTAAACAGGAATGCAACAGCCTATCTCTGGGATTTCCATGTGTTGGTGGGATGGCATGGAATTCTCAGCTTGGTTTGGAGACTCTTAAGCAACGGCGATGGGTTTCGTGTGTGTCAGACCCCCGGCTGGGCAAACACAAGTGTAAACACACCAGAATCTATGACTCAGCTTGTGACAGCCTCAGCTTTTCTCCTCATTCCTCACAGCGCAGAACCTCGAACACTGAGGATCATCCTCGCTGCTCTGCTCCGCCTCTAGTACCTGGGAGCGAGGCCATGGTGTCACGGTGACCAGAACTGTACAGGGTGCAGCCTGACCAGAGCCCTGCAAAGCCCTGACCCCACCGACTGTGTAATCTTTATGTGCTGCGCAAACCTTATAAGATATCTTAAAAAACAACGCACAACGCCTATTCGCACTGGAATCATAGAACTATACAGCGCAGAAGGAGGCTGTTCGGTCCATCGTGCCCGTGCCGGCTCTTTGATAGAGCTGTCCAAATTAATCCCACTCCCTCACTCTCCCCCTGTTGCCCTGCAAATTTGTCCTCCCCAAATATCTATCCACTTCTCTCTTGAAAAGTTGTTATCGAATCGGCTTCCGCCACTCTTTCAGGCACAGCTTTCCAGATCCGAACAACTCGCTGTGTGAAAAAATGTCTCCTCCCCTCTGGTTCATTTATTTTAAATCGGTATCCTCAGGTTACCGACCCACCCGCCAGTAGAAACAATTTCCCCCTATTCATCCTATCGAATCCTGTCACGATTTTGAACACCTCTGTTAAATCTCCCCTTAACCTTCTCTATCTCTGCTCCAAGGAGAATAATCCTCGCTTGTCTAGCCTCTCCTCTAAATATGTTTTTTTTTTGAAAGGAAAGATGAATGAAGAGCCTGATATTTCCCAGGTTTGTCAGAGATAGGCTTATGAATGATCTTGAGCACGAGATCTTGACAGAAGAATGGTGTAATGATCCATCCTGAGAGAGAAGAACTGAAAGCAGATCTAGGAAGCCAGTCAGAAACGCGATCACACCCTGTCAGTTCTACAAGCGAAGTGGACCAGAAGAACAGTCAGATATGCGAATGATCCTGATATCTAAATATCTTTAATCGCTCACAGATTTGTAGCAAGATGGAGCAGTACTTCCAGCCTTATTAAAGCTCTGATGTTTACAACTCTGCTTTTTACTCCGGCTCATAAGAGATCACAAACGTTCAGAGCGGTACAAAAGAGCCTCCTAATATAATCCTAACTCACCTGTTGGCTCTCTCGCTTGCTCGTTCACCTGTTTGCCTCCCCCACCGCTCCCCCGCAGACTCACACACACACAATGTTTAATATTATAGCTCTTCAAGCATCGAGAAACCTGGGTTTGATTCCCGGGCAGGGCGAAATGTTGGGCCAATCCACATGACCCTGTATACCTAGTAGTAAGTAGGAATCTGGTCGTTAGTCGATTGGTGGATCGCTTTTCCGGGGGTAAGAATTCCTTGAAAAAAAAACCCAATAATTTGGTCACTCAATCCACGACTGTTTGTGGGACACTTCGAGACATCTCAAAGAGCTTCACAGAATGCACTGTAAAGTGAATTAACTGCATATTTTGTGGACAAGAAAAGCGGCAGCCGATTGTGCACCGCAGTGTTCCAGTCGTGGATTGAGTCAATTTATTACAATTATATTTTTTGAAGGAATTATTACCCCCGGAAAAGTGATTCGACAATCAACTAACAACCGAGTTCCTACTGACTGCTCGGTAAACAGAGGTGTGTGGAGTAAGGAAACCTGCCCAACGTTTCGCCCCGTCCGGGAATCGAACCTAGGTCTCTTGCTTGCGAGGCGTGCGCTCTAACCACTGAGCTACAGGACTCCCTTAGGAGGCTTTAAGACAGCCTCTTAATAGGAACCATTCCACACCAAACGCAAAGGATTAATATCATTGCCTCTTAACAGAACTCATGGACTCTACTTTAATCGTGCTTTGTGGCAGACAATACCACAGTCTCGCGACCCTCTGTGCAAAAAATATTTCAAACCTTTCCTTTTGTTCCTTTTTGTGATTATCTCAAATCTGGGCGCTTTTCGTTCCTGATGCATTGAACTGTGGAGATAATTTACTACTATTTACCCCCACTGTAACTCTTTGAAATCTTGAAGAAGTCTTATCAGGTTACCCTTTAACCTTCATCGGTCTTGATGTCCTGTCAGGCCCCAGCGTAGCTTATTGCTACAACGTTTAGTAAGCTCTTCATGTTCGGAGCTTCTGATCTGATCTAATCTCGATCGCTGTGCATTGAATTGAATCTCATCCAGGTCAAGAGCAGACCAAAAAAAAACTATCTTACCCTAGATTTTGAAGACTTCATAAATGGGGGCATATATATTCTGTCCACTTCGATTTGATCGTAGATTCATAGATAAATATTAACATAGGAGAAGGCTATTTGTCTCAATGTGTCTGTGCCGGGGCTCGTCCACCACTGGAGCTCTCTACTCTAACCCCATTCCCTGCTCTCTCGCTCTCCTCATCGTGTCTGTGCTGGTGCTCGCTCCCCCACTGGAGCTCTCTACTCTAACCCCATTCCCTGCTCTCTCTCTCTCTCTCTCTCTCTCTCTCTCTCTCTCTCCCCATCGTGTCTGTGCTGGGGCTCGCTCCCCACTGGAGCTCTCTACTCTAACCCCATTCCCTGCTCTCTCTCTCTCTCTCTCTCTCCCCATCGTGTCTGTGCTGGGGCTCGCTACCCCACTGGAGCTCTCTACTCTAATCTCAGTTCTATTCACCTCATACCCTTTTATAGTAATGACATTCTTCCAATGCGGTGACACATTTTCACGTACACTAAATTAATTCAGTATAAATATGGAATACATTCTGTACCTGCTAACCCCCCATTGATCATCTTCTGTTCTGCAACATGTTTCATATAAAAAAAGGAATAACACCTTGTCATGCTGAAACATCTCAAAGCAAATAATTACTGTCAAGGGCAGCACTTGTTCTTATAGGCAAAGCACAGCTCATGAACAGCCATGAAGTAAATGACCAATTAATCTGAACATGTGTTTGCAAGCGCAATGGGGAAACTTCCTTTCCCCCCCCCCAATAGTGCTCAGAGGGTCTTTGACATCCGAGACAGAATGTCGCTTTGACATCTCATCCGAAAGGCAACACCTCCCAACATTGCAGCAAACTTTCCCCATCCCTCTGGAACTCCAACCCAGGACTGCGCCCCCCACCCCCCACCTCCTCGCCCCCCTCCCTTGCCTCCTTCAAGACTTTTGTTTTCCACCGCGCCTTCAGGCATCCTTCAGTGGAGTCCTGTATCTCAGTGGTCAGAGCGCTCGCCTCGCAAGCGAGAGGACCTGGGTTCGATTCCCGGGCAGGACTAAACTTTGGGTAGGTTTCCTTGCTCCACAACACGCCTCTGTTTACCCAGCAGTAAGTAGGAACCTGGTTGTTCGTCGATTGGCAAATCGCTGTTCCGGGTTAATAAAATAAAATAATATATTTTAATATATTCAAAATAAACAATAATAATTTGGTCACTCAACCCACGGCTGTTTGTGGGAACGCTGCCGTGCGCAATTGGCTGCCGCGTTTCCCCCACAAGAATAGACAGTCAATTCGCTTTACAGTATATTCTGTGAAGCGCTTTGAGACGTCTCGAAGTTGTGATGAGGCGCTGCATCAAATACAAAGATTATTATTATTATATAAATGCAATTTGTTGTTGTTGTTGTTGTTGTGCTTCGTCCTGCATTGAGAGCATCAGCCGGGACTGTGAGCTCAAACCCCTGATGTGGGACTTGAATCTACAAACTACAGAGCCACAGCCAAAGTAACTCTAATAATTCTACCCGTCAAGGAGCATGACGGAATGTGCCACAAAGTTTAATACTTGATTATTAACAAAGTGTTTGCTCATACCCGTTGCTTGAATCCTATATAAAAAAAGAGTCACTCATTCTGGTAGGAGGGGTTCGTAGCAAGAACAATTCATCTTTGCATTTAATATAGCACCTTATCACATCATTGAGACATCTCAAAGCGCTTCACAGGATATGCTGTAAAGTGGAGTGACTGTGTAGCTTGTGGGCGAAACCTAATGTAAAGGTTAATGTTTGAGAAGCTGATTTTTTTTGGTTTAGCCCAAAACAGCCTTAAAATTCACCAGTCTGTGTAGGATTTGTCTTCTCTCCTACTCCCATCCTCCCCCTCCTCCAGCTGAAAAAAAAATCAGAGAGACAACCGGTGATTTGGCAACCTTGATGAAGAAGGTTCGTGCTCCTTTAATGCAAAGCAAAGTAAGAAATGTATATTGTTGTGTTGTACTGGTCCTTTAAGTTCCTGGCTGGCACAGAAACAGGCTCCACATTGTATTCAACCTGCACTGATACCACCGATAATCCTTGCATTTGACATATCGAGATGTCTCAAAGCGCTTCACGGAACACACTGCAAAGTGGAGGACTGTATAATTTGTGGGCAAAACACGGCAGCCGATTGCGAGCAGCAGTGTCCCACAGACGGTCACGGTCATGGATTGAGTGACCAAATTATTATTATTTTTTTTTGAAGGGTTCGTTACCATTCAAAAAATACTACACATATATATATAAAGTAAGTAAGCACTGTACTCAGAAACAAGCCATCGCTCAGTCTCACCTCCTGCAAAGGGGATGTGTGTGTCACCCACCTGCTGGATTGCTGTGCCTTTAATCTTTAGTGGATTACATGTGTGTGTGTATGTATGCACGTGTATACACAAATGCATACACACACATCCCACTCCACACACACACACACATACAACCCACTTCACACATGTACACACACATATATACAAACACCCCACTTCACACACATACATCCCTCTCCACAGACACACATACATACACCCCACTTCACACACACACATACATGCACACTCCACACATACACATTACATACATCCCACTCCACACACACATACATCCCACTCCACACACACATATATTCACCCCACTTCACACACACGCACATACAACCCACTCCACACACACACATACAACCCACTCCACACATGTACACGCACACATATATACAAACACCCCACTTCACACACATACATCCCTCTCCATGGACACACATACATACACCCCACTTCACACACACACATACATGCACACTCCACATATACACATTACATACATCCCACTCCACACACACACATACATCCCACTCCACACACACACACACACACACATACATAAACATAACACTTGACACAAACATAACACATACATACACCCTTCTCCACATACACAGACACACATACATATACACCCCACTTGACACACGCAGCACACACACCCCATTCCACAGACGCGCACAAAGCAACTGATCATTTTTTTAAACTCTTATTTGCAACTGCAAAGAGTTCAGTGATTGATCAAACGACACACATCAGTGCTTGTAACTGAAAGGCAAAGCAGCTCTGGACAAACACAGCTATCTCCACCCTTACGTGATGTGCAAGCAAAGAGTTCTCGATTTCATCTTAACAACTACGAACACAGCATCCATCCAGTCTTTCTCTCACTCTTTATATATATATATATTTTTTTGCAGGTCTTGCATCCCATCAGTTTGCCAGGTCACATTTCTCAGTGTTAAATTGACTGTGAACACTTGGCCAAATAGGAATTGAGATGATGGGGTGTGTGTGTGTGTGGGATTGAAGGAGAAGAGGAGAGGAGGGTAATAAAGGTGTATGTGTGTGTGTGTGGGGGGGGGGGGGAAGGAGAATAACAGTAAGTGCAAATCAAACATGCCTTTATTTACACCTTCTGCTTTGGTAGTGAATGCCAGAGAAAACCAGTGACAGATCGATTTGAGAGAGAGAGAGAGAGAGAGAGAGACATAGAGAGGGGGGACACTGGATTGCAATGCGTTTTATTTGAGAACAAGTACTTGCCATCACAATCTCTGTGTGTGTGTGTCTCTCTCTCTACACATCACACACACACACACACACAGATGCAGTCACAGTGAATAACATGCATGCATTAGATTGAGTGTGTGTGTGAGAGAGAGAGAGGGAGAGAGAGGGAGAGAGAGCTATTGGGTGGGTGTATGGGTGAGGGTTGTGGTTTGCACAGTCCATGTGTACCGCCTCTGATGCGGAGGAATATTTTGGCAGAGGTTGGCATTGAGATCTAGTTCAGTGTGTGGCAGTGTTTGGAGAGAGAGACAGAGAAGGAGAGAGAGAGAGAGAGAGAGAGAGTCTATCTGATGCTAACGTTATCCTCTGCAACTAACCAACCAACCAACCAACCAACCCAGTGCAAAACAACACAGAGCCCAGACCACATCCCAAACCCTCCTGAAAATGATTGTCGCTTCATTCTGCTTCGTCGGATTGCTCCTGTGCACTGGAGAAGGTAGGATTGACACACACACACACACACACACACACCTCTACAGATGTGCATATATATATATATATATATTATGTATTTTTTATACGTGTGATAAGATGCACTGGAATCAGCCTTTGGCTGCAATGCAGTCGACTGAGGCTTCAAGACCGACAGTGGGGGGAAAGGCAAAAAAAAATAATAATGCAAAGTGTATTGTTAGACTCACAGTTGTTAGTCGCAATCATTTGTGCAATTCCAAGGGGTTTCTCTTTATTTTTCCAGACCTTATCACAAGCATTCACACACACACACACACACACACCACATTTAAAGAGGTGGTGGTGGGGGGGTGGGGGGGGGAGGAGGTGAGTTTTTGCAAATGTTTCTGTAGCTGCTTTGGAAAATCACTGGTAGTTCACAAAACACACACACACACACACACACACACACAAGAGAGATTAAATGCTGTGTTTGTGTGTATTATTTGGGGGTAAAGGGGGAGAGTAGGGAGGGAGGGGGGTGGTGGTGGGGGGGGGGAATGCAATATTTGTTTCTGTTGGGTTCCTATCTGAATGTGCTTTCAAGTTTACTAACTGTGGGGTTTTTTTTTTGCTCTGTGCTGTGTGTCTGTTTCTCTTTCTTTCTCTCTCTCTCTCTCTCTCTCTGTCTGTCTGTCGCCTTGAATCGATTCAAATAGTTTGTTGACTGGAAGATTGGCACATTATGAATTCGAGAAGGAAAAGAGAGAGAGAGAGAGAGGGAAAGAGAGAGAGGGATGGGGTGGTTGGTTGTTTGGAAGGTTGGTTGGTTGTTCCACAAAATACTTACTCAATGATGTGAATTTCAACCTGGTCCCTGTGTTGCTGAGTGGAACTGTACAAGGTCACACTGGGTGTATCTTGTGTGTGTTGTTTCTGAAATGTATTCTGTTTGTGTTAAAGAATGCATAAAATACTTCTTTTGTGGGGGGGGGGGGGGTAGGGTTGGAGGGAAGGGGAAAGGGTTGAGGGGTTGGGGGAAAAGTGGGAGGGTTGGGGGTAGGGGTGAAGGGTTGAGGAGTGGGTGTGGGGGGTGGGGTTGGTTTGCTTTCTCGATGAGCCGCTTCGGGTATGGATGCTGAGCGCTCCGAGACCCTGCCCTGCGTGAAGGGGCCGCTGTGTAAATGCAGAGCCGTTGTGGCCGTTATCTGGCGAGCCATTCGATCAAGTTCGAACCGGCGGCTGAGCTAAGTTGCGTTGTAACGAGGTACGTGCCGGGGGTCCTGTATTTGCACGTTTGTGACCCGAACCAATGTCGACGACCAAATTGTTAGGATTCTTGTATGTGTTTCGCTGCGTGTGGTATTTTTTTCAGAGAGAGAGAGAGAGGCGGAAGGAAGAAAACCCAGAGAGAGAGAGAGAGAGAGAGAGATTGTTTGCACTTGTTTGCATTCGAAACTTCAATTACGAGCTTCAAAGACACCGGGTTTAACCGATAAATAGAAACTTTCAATTGTGTGCTGCGTTGTGAAACATTTTTCACCATCAAAACGCTTCTCTCTCTCTCTCTCTCTCTTGGTCTCTCTCTCTGCGTGACATTGAGTATTGAGAGATGTTGAGGTATACCATCTTCGTACAGCAGGGGATGCTCGTGGTATAAGTTTTGGCTGCAACTCATCTAGAGTTTAGTACAGTGACACGAACTGTACAAGCAAAGGCAGACTTCAATTCAATTCCACTACTCTGAATCAGAGTCCTTCAGCGCGTCGGTTAGAGCGCTCGCCTCGCAAGCGAGAGGACCCCGGGTTCGATTCCCAGCCGGCCAGGGCGACACCTTAGGCAAGTTTCCTTCCTCCACCACACACGCCCCTCTTTTGCTGAGCGGTAAGCGGGAACCCGGTTGTTAGTCGAGTGGCAGATCGCTTTTCCAGGGGTAATAATCCCTCCAGAAAAAATAAAATACGGAATCCCCCACTCAATCCACGACTGTTCGTGGGACATTTCTGTGCGCAATCGGCTGCCGTGTTTCACCCATAAAATATACAGTCAATACACGTTACAGTATATTCTGTGAAGTGCTTTGAGATGTTTCAACGACGTGATAAGGTGGTGTATCACATGCAAATGTAAGGATTATTATTTGCTATTATTAATCCCTCTCTCCTCCTCTCCCCTCAAATATCCTCTTACCCCCTCCCCCCTTTAGTTTTCTTTCTGCTCTAATGCATGGCGAGCATATCTCTTTGAAAATAAAGCTGGTACCCAGTACAGCGTTGTAAGCCAAGCCCCTGATTTCCATCTGCATCGTGCCGTAAACACCATCCCAACCCATTTCATTAAGCTTCCAAGATGCTTGGCCAGTTTTTCCCTCCTTCTCCCCATCATCTCAATCTTTTTCTTTTAATTGTGCAATCCTCATTGCATCTGTCCTTTTTTTTTTACGTAATCAATTCGTTTCATTAAGCTTCCACGCTCCCAACCCGCCCCCACCCAAAAAAAACATGCACAAGAAGCTTGCATTTGGAAAGATTTTTTTAATAATAATAATCATCCTTGCATTTGATTTAGCGTCTTTCACGTCGTTGACATGTCCTCAAAGCACTTTGCAGGATATATTGTAAAGTAGTTCGACTGTGCATTTTGTGGGCGAAACGCGGCAGCCAATTGCGCACAGCAGCGTCCCCACAAACAGTCGTGGATTGAGTGGTCATGTTTTTTTTGTTGCTTGGAATTGGAAATAGCAGGTTGGGAGAATTTTGTGAAGCAGATGGGAGATCAGACAATAATGGAACAGTTACAGTCACAGCAGTATTCCAGTACTCCAGGTCACTGCCGATGACAGCACAGCCCGGCCTGGCTCATCGGCAGGACCTGGAAGGCAAACCAGTCACTGGAGACAGGGAATCCTCCCACTCAGCTCCTGTTAACCCTACAAGCCAAAGCCCTAACGGGTAGGGTAGTCCTTGCTGGACAAGCAGCGGGAAAGCTTGGCCAGACAGCAGCATCAATGGTAAGCTACGTGGTTTTAGCTGGTTAGACTTCAGCAGTTACCCTCAACGCACACTCTGGGGTCCCCCCCAAGCCTTGGCTCTTGCCAACCTGCGCCTGATACTTTCCAGAATTAGGTAAGGAGGATGCGTCCCTCCAGGGAGAGAGAGAGAGAGAGAGAGCGCATTCCATTCCAACAATCTTATCTCTGGGATTCCCATGTATAGATGGGATGCGTATAATTCTCAACTTGGTTTGGAGACTCTTAAGGCTGGTGGTGGGTTTCCGCACGTGTCAGACACCCGGCTGACCAGTCACAGCACCACAGGGTTACAGCAACAGGGTGAGCACTGGATTTGGGAGGAATGATGTTCATTTCACACTTTGATGCATTGAAACTATCATAATAATAATAATAATAACCTTGCATTTGATATAGCGCTTTTCACGTCGGGAGGACATCCCAAAGCGCTTCACAGAACACACTGTAAAGTGAATTGACTGTAAATTTGTGGGTGAAACGCGGCAGCCAATTGCGCACAGCAATGTCCCACAAACAGTCGTAGATTGAAAATGACCAATTTACTATCTTTTTTTTGGTCACTAATGAGTGAGAGAGAGAGAGGAGGTGGTGGGAAGACTGTAAATCATGGAGGACATTTAGCAAACTATAGGTCTTAACCAGTTTTTGGGGTGGGGGTGGGGGGGGGGGGGCGGTGGGAGAGAGCTAAGGGTGGAGGTGTGATGGGGGGGAGGGGGGGCATTGCATGCAGGAATGAGCTCATGATCGTCAAATGCTTAGATTGAAGTATTGTCAATTAGGGTGTGTCCCCGCTAGAGCCAATCTGGCAGAAACCCCCCTCCCACAACACCCCCTGTTGAAAACACATCCCACCCTTGACTGAAATATGGCCCACCCTTTACGGGAAATGTGTCACCCCTTGACAGGAACACTACCCTCTCCACATGCCCACTCCGCACTGCCGTTTACCCCCCCACACAAGCCTCTGGTTACCCAGCAATAAGTAGGAACCCAGTTGTTAGTCGATTGGCAGATCACTTTGCCGGGGGCAATAATCCCCTTAACAAAAAAATAATAATAATAAATTGGTCACTTCAATCCACGACTGTTTATGGGACGCTGCTGTGGGCAATTGGCTGTCGTGTTTCGCCCACAAAATATGCAGTCACTCCACTTTACAGTATATTCTGCAAAGCACTTTGTGACGTCTTGAAGACATGATAAGGCGCTATATCGAATGCAAGGATTATTATTATTTTTAAATGAAAAACACTACACAAATGCAAGTTGTTTTGAATGTATGCGTCAAATAGACAGTATTACAGGATAAATCCTCGATATATATGTATATTGTGTTGTGGTCTAATTTGGGTATATCTTAATAAAAAATTGTGTTCCCATCAAATTCGAATTTCCAAAACATTGAATGTGCTGAAGAATGCATTATTGTATCTTTGAAGGCATTTGCTCAGCCCCCTTTTGTTTCAGGAATTCAATAATGTACACATATATATTCTTTCTAACTTTGTTAAGCATCACAAATTCTACCTCTGTTAGCTCAATAAAATGTAAATGTTAGCAAAACCTAAACCTCTTCGTATCCGACGAATTCTGGCTCGGTTGTAAAGTCGTAAGACACTGAAAAAAATATGTGGAAGTATTTTGTCCACAAAATATACAGTCAATTCACTTTAGGGTATATCCTGTGAATATCCTTTGAATAAGACGTGATAAGGCGCTATATCAAAGCAAGGATTATTATTATTATTATTACTATTATTAGATTGTATTTGGCACCATGGGAATCATTGATGTTGCATTCAGTAATTAAGTTGCTTAGGCAGGCTGTCAACTACAACAACCTCCACTTATATAGTGCCCTTCACATAGGTAGCGTCCCAGAGCGCTTCACAGTGGCGGAGTCTGACCCCGAGCCAGGGGGAGAGGGGGGGGGGGGGGGGGGGGGGGGGGAGAGGTGACCATAAGCACGATCAAACAAGGAAGGTATTTAGGCAGGATTGGAAAGTGGGGAGGAAGGGGGCGAGGCGAAGGGATTGAGGGAGAGTGTTCCAGAGTTTCGGGGCGTAGTGGCTGAAGGCACGGCCACCGATGGTGGAGTAGAGGAGGGGGCGAGGGATGAACAGGAGGCCAGAGGCAGCGGGTGGGGGAGTGAGCGGGAGTGGGGGGTAAGCAGGTCGGAGATCTAGGGAGATGTGAGGGCATGAAATGTGAGGGCATGAAAGCGAGTGAGAGGATCTTGAAATCGATCCATTCGGTGATTGGGAGCCAGTGGAGCCTGGCGAGGAGGACTGGTGTGATGGGGACAGTCGATGAAATATGCTCCATAGTTCTGAGGGCAGTAGCTTCTATTACACAGAATGATTTTCTTTATTGCTTGTCATATTTGCGATGAGTCCTTTGCATATTAATGGCAAGACGCAGTATCTTCTCTCAATATTTTGCCGACTGGTTGTAGTAAACTTTCTTCATCGTTGTCAGATATTAGGGAGAGGTGCGGAGGTGTGGTGGAGGGGGTCTTGAGACCAGGGTGGCGGTGGGATGGGGGGGAGGAAATATTCTCATGGGGGTGAAGGCATGCAGCAGACAGGATTTCAATGGAATTTATGGAAGGAATTTTGAGCGACAATAGAATTGGTTGATTGGGTCTGTCTGAAGGTTAGCGCTGATGGATGGACTTGAGATCGGAATGACAATATAATAACACAATCCTTGCATTTGATCCAGTGAAATCTGCCTGAACAGCCATGTCCAACAGCTCATCTGAAGGACGTCACTTCCTTAATATTGTGCTGGACTGTTAGCCAAGCCTGGAGTCTAGTAGCTCATTGTTTAGAGCACTCGCCTCGCAAGCGAGAGACCTGCGTTTGATTCCCGGTCAGGGGGCGAAACGTTGGGCAAGTTTCCTTACTTCCACACACAAGCCTCTGTTTACCCAGCAGTAAGTAGGAACTCGGTTGTTAGTCAATTGGTGGATCGCTTTTCCACGGGTAATAATTCCTTGCAAAATAATAATAATGAATTGATCACTCAATCCATGACTATTTGTGGGACACTGCTGTGCGCAATTGGCTGCCGTGTTTCGCCCACAAAATATACAGTCGATTTACTTAATTATTCTAAGTTTGAACCTTCAGAAGCAGATGCAGGGTGAAACTAATTGAGCCAAGTTGATGCCTTGGCTAAGCTAGTAGTATCTATAGATGTTATTAGAGGTATTGAAAGTTGGGTGTGAATTGGACGTGGAGATAGAAAGTACACTTGGGAGTGGCATCTTGGGAAAGAAGTCCCGATTGTGATTGGATTTCATGGAAGGAATATGAATTTTTAGAGCGCAGTAGTACTTAGGAATGGGAATGGGTGACGAGCATTAATTATCGGAGTGGAAAGGGGTTGAGATTGTGGCCCGAACAGAAAGACCTAGAATTGAGTTGGGAGCAGATGTAAGAGTCGGTGCCTCAACCCTTTATTTTGGGTCAACGGAGATGCCAAGGGAGAGAGTTGGGTTGGGGGAATTGGGTTGCATACTGTGGAATGGAGTGAACAACAACAACTTGCATATATATAGCGCCCTTCACAACGGCGGAGTCTGACCCCAAGCCAGGGGGAGAGAGAGTGGGGAAGGTGACCGTAAGCACGATCAAAAAGGAAGATCTTCAGGCAGGATTTGAAGGTGTGGAGGGGAGAGGGTGGGGCAAGGCGGAGGGATTGAAGGAGGGAGCTCCAGAGCTTCAAGGCGTACTGGCTGAAGGCACGGCCGCCGATGGTGGAGCAGGGTGGGTGAGGGATGAACAGGAGGCTAGAACCAGCTGAGCGGAGGCAGCGGATGGTGGAGTAGAGGGGGAATAAGCAGATTGAGTAGGAAGGGAGGTACGAGGGCACGAAAGGATTTGAAAACTAGCGAGAAGATCTTGAAATCGATCCGGATTGGGAACGTGGATTGGGATCGGGTAAAAAAACTGGTGGAGTTTAGGGTGAATTGGAGATTGGTTTCAGAGAAAGAGAGAGAGAGAAAGAGAGGAAGAGAGAGAGAGAAAGAGAGAGAGAGAAGGTGGCAGGTTGTCTAAGTCTGTTGTGTTACCCTGAGGCACATGCTGGCTCAGGGGACTTTGGGAGTTGTTTCACAAGCTCCCTGGCTGAGCTCGCAGACAGTGTAAGAGAGAGAGAGAGAGGGAACTTGATTGCCATGTTTCCATTCAAATAGCGTTCCCTCTGTGCCTCGAATATCTAATTCAGAACGGGTATGTTTCCATTAACGGGGCAGGTCGGAGAATACAATTTTCAATTTCCCCGTAGACAATGGGGATGTAAAACAGGGCATTTCAGAGGTGACCCGGCATTGTTGTCGAGATAAATTGGCACAGGCGCGAGATTCTTTGTCCCTTCCTGCGATGAAGGCAACAGATTTATGGACAGGTTTGCTCTCCGAAACAACATCTCTGCTTGGTGAGACTATCCAAAGTCTTTCATGTTTGGTCTCTGCTTCTCACTGTCATTCCCGGGCGGTGGTGGGGGGGGGCGGCGAAGCGTTGGGCAAGTTTCCGTACTCCACACACACGCGCCTCTGTTTACCCAGCAGTAAGTAGGAACCGGTCGTTAGTCGATTGGCGTATCGCTTTTCCGGGGGGTAATAATTCCTTCAACGAAATAATAATAATAATAATTTGGCCACTGACTGTTTGTGGGGACGCTGCTGTGCGCAATTGGCTGCCGCGTTTCACCCCCAAAATATACAGCCACTTCACTTTACAGTATATTCTGTGAAGCACTTCGAGACGTCTTGAAGACGTGTGTATCAAATGCAAGGATTATTATTACGGCACTGAACAAAAGCCCATCATGTCCGTGCTAACTCTTTGAAAGTGCAATCCATTCAGTCTCATTTGCTTATCTTTTCCCCCAGACTCATGCAAATTACTCCCATTTTTAGAAATCTACCTAATTCCCTCTTGAAAGCTCATCTGAATCTTGCTTCAGCCACTGCCCCCAGTAGGATTCCACATCCGAACAACTCTCTGTGTAAAACAAAATCATTCTGATCACTCCATATCCCTTGGCACACTTGTTAATAATCTTAAATTGATGTCTCTCCCTCTTGTACTGATTGACCAACCAGTAGAAATAATTTCTCCTTATCGATTCGACCTGATGGCCTCAATTTCAAGTCCGCGATGATTATTATAATAATAATCCTCGCATTTGATACAGCGCCTTATCACGTCTTTGAGACGTCTCAAAGCGCTTCGCGGGATGTACTGTGAAGTGAACTGACTGTATATTTTGTGGGCGAAACGTGGCAGCCAATCGCGCACAGCAAACAGTCGTGGATTGAGTGATCGAATTATGATTATTATTTATTTATTTTTGCATGTTCCTTTCAAGGGTTTATTACCACCGGAAAAGCGATCCGTTAAGCGACTAACAACCAGGTTCCTTCTCACTGCTAGGTAAACAACAACAACATCTAGCGTTTATATAGCACCCCTTCATGCTGGGTAGCGTCCTGGAGCGCTTTAAACAGAGGTGAGTGTGGAGTAAGGAAACTTGCCCAACATTTCATGCTGCCTCGAGATCGAACCCAGGTCCTTTCGCTTGCGAGGCGAGTGCTCTAACCACCGAGCTACAGGACTCCACCCAAATCTGCATTAACGCCGAGGATTTTGGACGCAGAATGTTTTCCAGGAGTCACTGGTTCATGAAGGGAAATTGAGAGTTAGGATCGCATTGCAAAACAATAACCTACACACAGTGCCGTGAACTGTGAAACGCGAGTTTTCAATTATTCTGTTTTCGAGCTTGATCCGCGTTAGATTAAATGGCGTTCAGAATTCAAGAGGATTTTTCGTGAGCTGAATAGGCAGAATGTATTCCGGGAATCTTTCACCATTCCCTTTAATGTCTCCGCTCTCTCCAAGTCTTGCTCAGCAGTAAGTAGGAACCCGGTTGTCAGTCGATTGGCGGATCGCTTATCCGGGAATAATAATCCCTGCAAATAAATAAAAATAAATAATAATTTGGTCACTCGATCCACTGCTGTTTGTGGGAAAATGCCGGGCTCAATTGGCTGCCGCGTTTCGCCCACAAAATATGCAGTCAATTCACTTTACAGTATATCCCGTGAAGCGCTTTGAGACGTCTCGAAGACGTGATGAGGCGCTGTACCAAATGCAAGGATTATTATTATTATTCCTATTGATTCTGACTCTACAGCTTTCTGGGGCCGAACCTTCCACATCTGCACAAGTCTCTGTGTGAAGGAATGCCTCCAGAGCTCAGTCCGAATCATCTTGTTTCTGATTTTTAAGGCCGTACCCTTCAGCGCATCTGGAGCTTTCATCGATAGCGAGTTACACTATCTCTATGAGAAGTCCTTCACTGTAGAATCTTCCCTCCCAATGGAACGACCTCTTCTCCTGGAGCTATTGACTCATACCTCCACCCTGGAGAGCATTCAAGTGGCCGTTCTGAATGTGGAAGTGTCTGATGGATGTAGGCAAGTATTTCAAACTGCTGAGAGGATTGGGAGGGTTGGGATTTCAGGACCAGTAACAGCGATGGTACACAGCGCCTTTTATGTCAGGAGGACCTCCCAAAGCACTGGACAGTCAGGGATCTGTACCTGAGCTGGTGATTGGGATCAGGAGGGTTGGAGGGCGGGGGGGATTTGGGGTAGGAGGGTAACCGAAGGTACGGTCGAAGAGGAGGCTCTTGAGATGGGTCTTGAAGGAGGCAAGGGAGGGGGCGAGGCGGAGGGATTGTGGGATGGACTTCAAGAGGGTAGGGGCAGAGAGGTTGATGGCCTGCCTGCCAATTGTGGGGAGGGCAAGGCGGGTGACCTGAAGCAGTCAATAGCTCGCTGAGCGGAGGGAACTGAAAAGATGGTAGAGGGATAGGAGGAAACAGAGGTAGGGAGGAGCAAGGTCATGGAGGGCTTGGAAGGTGAGGACCAGAATCTTGAACTGTATCCTCTGAGCGATGAGGACAAACACCTGGAAGTCTTCACAAAATGTAACTGACAACCCGCAACCCGCTCCCCTCGACTGGCTCCGGCCTCCTGCAGGTCCATAGTGCCCTCGTTCCACCATCGGCGGCCGCGCTTTCAGCCACCACGCCCCGAAATTCTGGAACACTCTCCCTCTATCCCTCCACCTTGACCCCCTCCTTCCCCATTTTCAGGTCGCTCCTGAAGACCTTCCTAGTCGACCGTGCCTGCGGTTACCTCCCCATCTCCCCCCCACCCCGCCCCCTCCACCCCCACCCCCAGCTCGGTGCCATGCTCCACCACTGTCGAGCGCTCTGGGACACTACCCTGAGCGAATGAGGGGGCGCTGTGTAAATACAAGTTGTTGTTGTTGACTAGAAATCAAAGTGAACGGTGACATTTAGGCAAATCTCACGGGCAGGATTTTCGAAAGGGATGTACAGTTGAAAAGAAAAATAATTGCAAGGCTACGGGGAAAGAGCGAGCAAGGGAGTGAGACTGATTGGGTAGCTCTTTTAAAGAGCTGGCACAGGCACGATGGGTCGAATGGCCTCCTGTGCTCTAGATTCTATGTTCCTATGAGTCTCGGTCAAGGAGAGAGGCAAATCTGGCTTCCAAATTAAGAGGGGATCCTTGAACCATTTTCCAAAATGCTTGCCCGATCTCCATCTTGCCATCTTACCATTTTAAGATGGTGGATTTATTTGTAGGCTTTATTTCCTTTCGTCGTCATCATAATCTCTCCAAAAAATGTAATGTCAATTTTTAATATCCGCGACTCGATTCCCGACTGTTTGCGGGACACTGGTGTGTGCAATCGGCCGCCACGGTTCATCCACAAAAAAAACAGTGTCGATTCACTTTACAGTGGTCTATCCCGCGAAGCGCTTTGAGACGGCTCGAAGATGTGATGAGACGCTGTATCAAATGCAAGGATTATTATAATTATTATATTAATATCAAGAACCAGACCATCAAGCTTTGCGAGCCCTTTTCTGGTCAATGACCACTTAACGTGGAGAGTATAATATTTACAGACTTGAAGCTCAGATTGTGCGCGGGAAGGAGACCTGAGGCCTCGAGAAGTGGCAAAGCGGCTGCTTTTCTCACACGAGGAGCGAGACGTGGAAGATCAGCCGCATTGCTGACATTGGCCACTCTGTGAAGTGATTTTTCCAGGACTTTACGTTTCCGTAGCCAAGAGGCACTGAAGCCATTTGCAACGTACCAGCTGAGCCAACGCTAAGCAGACCAGCAGTCAAACACCCCACCTTCTGGCCCTATGTGGCTGAGTGCCTCAGGCATCCCGTGTACCAAGCATTCATTGCACAGAGATGCCGACAGCCAACGCGACATGTTGGTTTTTTTTTCGCCCACGTATGCTTGAGCTCAGTAACACCTTGGGATTACTCACACCAAGTGTCTGATTCCTTGGTGCCAGTTCTTTTGTGTCCCTCGTGTGTTGAGTCAACCCTCTCTGTGACTGTGACGTTCTCAGTAGTCCTGTACAGAGTCCTGTAGCCCAGTAGTTAGAGCACTCGGCTAGCAAGTGAGAGGATCTGGGTTCGATTCCCGGGCAGGGTGAAACTTTAGGCAAGATTCCTTACTCCACACACACACGCTTCTGTTTTCCCGGCAGCAAGTAGGAACCTGGTTGTTGGTCAATTGGCGGATCGCTTTTCCGGGGATAATAATTCCTCAAAAACAAATGGGTCACTCAATCCACGACTGTTTGTGGGACACTGTTGCGTGCAATTGGCTGTTTCCACCACCTAGACCTGTTTTTTCTGGGGGATTTTTGGCCCGGACACAGGGCCGAAACTCCCTTCTCTGGTTCAATGGGATCGGTCATTAAAGATTCCATAGCACTATTCAAGATGTAAAAGAAGTTTCTTTCTCCGGGTGTCCTGTCCAACGATCCCCCCCCCCCCACCAGCGAAATAAAATTGTTCGCTCACTCCAAGGCGTTTTGTGGGGCGTTATTGTGCGAAAAACTGGCAGCTGTGTTTCATTCACAAAACACACAGTCAAAAAGCACTTTACTACAGTTCTGTAGCTCAGCGGTTAGAGCACTCGCCTCACAAGCGAGAGGACCTGGGTTCGATTCCCGGGCAGGGGGCGAAACGTTGGGCAAGTTTCCTTACTCCACACATACACACACACACGCCTCTGTTTACCCAGCAGGAACCCGGTTGTTAGTCGATTGGCGGATCGCTTTTCCGGGGATATTAATCCCTTCAAAACTTTTTTTTAAGAAAAATTGGTCACTCAATCCACGGCTGTTTGTGGGGACGCTGCTGTGCGCAATTGGCCGCCGCCTTTCGCCCACAAAATATGCGGTCGATTCACTTTACAGTGTATGCTGTGAAGCGCTTTGAGACGTCTCGAAGATCCGATGAGGCGCTGTATCGAATGCGAGGATTATTATTATTTTATTGTCACGAACCGCGCTTGTTTGCCTGACGACATGCACTCTGACAGCACTGGCGAAAAGCACTGCCCCTCCCGCGGGCGAGGGCGATTTCTCTAACCGCTGAGCTGCAGGGCTCCGCGGCCTCGCTGCGACTAGCCCGCGATTCCGTCAGAATCCTGGAAATAATAATAATAATAATAATCCTTGCCTTTGATATAGCGCTTTTCACGTCGGGAGGACGTCCCAAAGCGCTTCACAGAACACACTGTAAAGTGAATTGACTATATATTTGTGGGCAAACGCGGCAGCCAATTGCGCACAATTCACAGGAAAGATGATATCCGCTTCTCCCTAACGAACGGCCGCAGCCGATAACATTGCCTCAGTGCCCGGCTGGTATCCGCAACCCACTTAAAAGGAATACAGATGGGGGGGGGGTGGCGTCAGGGTGTTTAATGTGCTTCCCGACTCCGCCATCGAATGATCTACTGCGGCACCTGGATGTTCTGTGCCTGCAACCCCGTTTTAATTTGCCTGCTGTTCTTACTGGAATGCGGCTGATTCCTAACGGCTGCCGCCTTTGCCCACGCAATCTCCTTTACCCACATACCAACCCTTTCGCTTGGCTGACGCTGGCCCACTCCACATCCCCCGCTCCATCTGCCGTGCCATCAGGGGGCTAGCCTTCAGCCTCTCGAAGTCTGTTCCGTGGTAGCCATTCCAAGGCACCTGGTCTCCCTCTCTCAGCTCCCTCCACCCCTCCCCACTCTCCCTCCCTCTTTGACTGCTCTTTCGATCACCTTTCCCGCCCCCTCCCCCCACCCCCCCCACCCCCACCCCCAACCCGCCACAGCGCCCACTCTCTGGTACCCTCTCGGAATTACCAAGCGTTTTGAGACATCTTCCCGAAATCCTCGTCCACGCCTTCGTCCCTTCCAGGCCGGACTATTCCCATACCCTCCTCGCTGGTCTCCCCGGCTCCACCAGACACAAAATTCAACTCATTTCGTAACTCCGCCGCCCGGATTCTCACCCGCACGATACTCCGATCCCCCGTCACAACAATCCTCGTCAGGTTCCACTGGCTCCCCATCACCGAACGGATCGACTTCGAGATCCTCACGCTCGTGATCAAATCCCTTCACTCTCTGGCACCTCCCGACCTCCTCTCCGACCTTCTCACTCCCCAATCCACCTCCCGGCGCCTCCGCTCGACCGGCACCGGCCTCCTGCTCTTCCCTCGCACCCTCCGCCCCACCATCGGAGGTCGCCCTTTCAGCCGCTACGCCCCGAAAACTCTGGAACGCTCTCCCTCAATCCCTCCGCCTTGTCCCCTCTCTCCCCTCTGTCAAAGTCCTCTTTGCCAGTGTTTACGGCCACTACACCCCACCTCCTTCCCCCAACCCCCATCCCCCCCACTCCCTCCTCCCCCACCCCGGCTCGCAGTCAGGTTCCGTCGCTACACTTGTTATATAAGGGTAAGTTGTTGCTGTCGTTGCAAGAGCTTGGCCCTGACTTTAACGCTGACACAGGATCCCAGAGGTAGTTAAGTCTTCAATTCGTATCGTTCATCTTGATGTATTTCCCCACCACCCCCCATCCCCCGCGCACGAGCACCCACCCACCCGCCCCGCCCGCGCGCAAAAGGAAATTGACAGAACAAAGCGCAGATTTTAAATGGAAAGTCACCAGCCGCAGAATAAAGCTTGCGTATGTCTCAATTAACTACTTGACTCCAGTCGGAGGGAAAATCTAATTTGTCGACTTTTTTTTTTTTTGCAAACAGCGAGCGCAATATATGATTGATGAGCAAAGGCTCCTCCGAACGCAGACGCACACAATTCCACTCTCTCTTCCGACACGTGGAAAAAGCCTCAAATGGTTATCAACAGGAGGCCCTACTCCTGGGTGGTGGGGGGGACGGGGGCTGTGGGTGGGTGGGTGGGTGGGAATGGGTGATTAAGCCTGTAATGGAGCCAAGAGACTCTTTGCTTCCTACGAAACACCACAGCTGAGTCCCATGGAAATACTGGGCAGCAGAGAGCAATTGCAGTAATAATAATAATAATCCTTGCATTTGATATAGCGCCTTATCACCTCAGAATATACTGTAAAGTGAATTGTTTTGTGGGCCAAACGGGCGATTGTTCCAGGCCACAGGTTGTGGGCCTGAGTGTCTGGTCTGGTGCTGGTTGTCTATCGGTCTGGGGGTATCTGCCGGGCTGAGCATCTGTCTGGGCTTAGACGTCTGGCTGGGCTGGGCATCCGGCGTGGCTTGTCGAGCTCTCCGGGTCGCTACCCTAGGTGAAGGGCGCTATATAAATGCAAGTTGTTGTCTGTCTGTCTGTCTGTCTGTCTGTCTGTCTGTCTGTCTGTCTGTCTGTCTGTCTGTCTGTCTGTCTGTCTGTCTGTCTGTCTGTCTGTCTGCTGTCTGGGCTGGGAGCTGTACCTGCTATCTGAATTAGACAGTTCAAGCACATCTGTCCTACATCTCCTCTCCGGCACTCACTGAAACGCACTCTTTGAAATTCTGACAGACAGTGTGAACTCCTTATTTACAATCACAAGCCGAGCTGTGAATCGCTGGTGTTTGATTCGGCCTGTCTGGGGAATGTGCAGCTTGCAAGCCCTGTGTGTGTGTACGTCGGTGTGCGTGTAGGCCTGTGTGTGTGTGTGTGCGTGTGTACGACGTGTATGTGTATACGTCGGTGTGCGTGTACGCTTGTGTGCGCGCGGCTGTGTGTGTGTGCGTGTGTACGGCGTGTATGTGTATACGGCGGTGTGCATGCGCCTGTGTGTGTGTGTGCGCGTGTGTACGACGTGTATGTGTATACGTCGGTGTGCGTGTACGTCTGTGCGCGCGCGCCTGTGTGTGTGTGCGTGTGTACGACGTGTATGTGTATATGTCGGTGTGCGTGTACGCCTGTGTGCGCGCGCCTGTGTGAGTGTGTGTGTATATGTCGGTGTGTGTGTGTGTACGCCTGTGTACGTGTGCGCATAAGTCTGTGTGTATATGTACACCTGTGTGTGTGTGTGTACATCGGTGTGTTTCAGCAAGATGCAGTCCGGCATGAATGGCGCTATATATAAATGCAAGTTGTTCTTGTTCTTGTGTGGGGAGGAGGGTTGGGGGGCGATTATTTAATGATCTTAAACACTCACTGCCAAGCACAGTCAGTTCAATAATGATTATTTTTGCATTTGATGCAGTCTCTAATTATAATAATAATAACAATAATAATAATAATCCTTGCATTTGACATAGCGCCTTATCGCGTCTTCGAGACGTCTCACGGCGCTCCGCAGGATACGCTGTGACGTGTGGTGACTGTCTAAGGTTGCGTGTGTGTGTGTGTGTGTGGCCCAGAGAGTGTGTGTGTGTGTGGCCCAGAGAGTGTGTGCGTGTGTGGCCCAGAGAGTGTGTGTGCGTGTGTGGCCCAGAGAGTGTGTGTGCGTGTGTGGCTCAGAGAGTGTGTGTGTGTGGCCCAGAGAGTGTGTGTGTGTGTGTGTGGCCCAGAAAGTGTGTGTGTGTGTGTGGCCCAGAGTGTGTGTGTGTGTGTGGCAGAGAGTGTGTGTGTGTGCGTGGCAGAGAGTGCGTGTGTGTGTGTGGCTCAGAGAGTGTGTGTGTGTGTGTGTGTGGCTCAGAGAGTGTGTGTGTGTGTGGCCGAGAGTGCGTGTGCGTGTGTGGCCCAGAGAGTGTGTGTGTGTGTGGCCCAGAGAGTGTGTGTGTGTGTGGCCCAGAGAGTGTGTGTGCGTGTGTGGCCCAGAGAGTGTGTGTGTGTGTGTGGCCCAGAGAGTGTGTGTGTGTGTGTGGCCCAGAGAGTGTGTGTGCGTGTGTGGCCCAGAGAGTGTGTGTGTGTGTGGCCCAGAGAGTGTGTGTGTCCCAGAGAGTGTGTGTGTGTGTGTGGCCCAGAGAGTGTGTGTGTGTGTGTGGCCCAGAGAGTGTGTGTGTGTGTGTGTGGCCCAGAGAGTGTGTGTACCAGAGAGTGTGTGTGCGTGTGTGGCCCGGAGAGTGTGTTCTTGCGTGGCAGAGAGTGTGCACGCGCGTGACGGAGAGTGCGCGTGTGGCAGAGAGTGTGTGTGTGGCCGAGAGTGTGTGTGTATGGCCGAGAGTGTGTGTGTGTGTGGCCAAGAGTGTGTGTGTGGCCGAGAGTGTGTGTGGCCGAGAGTGTGTGTGTGTGGCCGAGAGTGTGTGTGGCCGAGAGTGTGTGTGTGTGTGTGTGGCCGAGAGTGTGTTCTTGCGTGGCAGAGAGTGTGCACGCGCGTGACGGAGAGTGCGCGTGTGGCAGAGAGTGTGTGTGTGGCCGAGAGTGGTGTGTCGCTGAGAGTGTGTGTGTGTGTGGCCGAGAGTGTGTGTGTGTGGCCGAGAGTGGGTGTGTGTGGCCGAGAGTGCGTGTGTGTGTGTGGCCGAGAGTGTGTGTGTGTGTGTGGCCGAGAGTGTGTGTGTGTGTGGCCGAGTGTGTGTGTGCGGCCGAGAGTGTGTGTGCGTGGCCGAGAGTGTGTGTGTGCGTGTGTGGCCGAGAGTGTGTGTGTGTGTGGCCGAGAGTGTGTGTGTGTGTGGCCGAGGGTGTGTGTGTGTGTGGCCGAGAGTGTGTGTGTGTGTGTGGCCGAGAGTGTGTGTGTGTGTGGCCGAGAGTGTGTGTGTGTGTGTGGCCGAGAGTGCATGTGTGTGTGTGGCCGAGAGTTTGTGTGTGTGTGGCCGAGAGTGTGTGTGTGTGTGTGTGGCCGAGAGTGTGTGTGTGTGTGGCCGAGAGTGTGTGTGTGTGTGTGGCCGAGAGTGTGTGTGTGTGTGTGGCCGAGAGTGTGTGTGTGTGTGTGGCCGAGAGTGCGTGTGTGTGTGTGGCCGAGAGTGTGTGTGTGTGTGGCCGAGAGTGTGTGTGTGTGGCCGAGTGTGTGTGTGCGGCCGAGAGTGTGTGTGTGTGGCCGAGAGTGCGTGTGCGTGGCCGAGAGTATGTGTGCGTGGCCGAGAGTGCGCCTGTGCGTGTGTGGCCGAGAGTGTGCGCGCGCGTGTGTGTGTGTCACTTGTTGATATGTGGTGAAGTCTGTGTTGTGTGTGTGTGTGTACGTGGACATGATATGCCGGGGGGGGGGGGGGGGGGGGGGAGAGACGTGGAGGGGAGAGGGAGAGAGAGAGAGTGAGAAGGACGCCCTCTCGTTTGTCTCGGCCTCCGTCAAATCATAGGTGAAAAGAATTCAATTTATTTCTCCCAAGTACACTGCAGCTTGTTAGTCGGGCAATTAACCTTAAAACTGACTCCATTTTAATTTCAAATTCAGAATTAATCTAAATGGGGCAGTACAGTGATTCGTTTCTGGTGATGAGGATTGTGTCAGTCACCTCGCTCTTCCCCACGTAAACGGGTGCAGCCGCGCGTGGGAAGCCTCCGAGGACGATCCTCCGAGTATCTAGTACAACAATAAAAAAAAAGGCTCGACGTGTCATTTTTTATTCCCTTCCCCCCCCTCCTCCCCAACGCCCCCCCACCCCCACCCCTTTTTTGCGCGTGTGTGTGTGTGACAACGTGAGATCTTTATTCACTGGGAGGTAAATTAATCGTCGGGAGGTGCTATTAGGCTTCACGTTTGATTTCTCGGGAGAAGAAAAATATATACGCGTGCGCGTGTGGAGCAAGGAAACCCGCTAAGGTTTCGCCCCCCACACCCACCCACCCCCGCCCCCCCTCCCTAGGTAAATTCTGCAGCTAATTTAGCCACAGCGGGTTCCCGCAAACACACAAGGCGTGGAGCCCTGTAGCTCAGGAGTTAGAGCGCTCGCCTGGCGAGCGAGAGGACTCGGGCTCGATTCCCCGGGCGGGCGGGCGGGCGGGCGGGCGGGGGTGGGTGGGTGGGGGGCAAAACCTTAGCGTGTTTCCTTGCTCCACACGCACACACACACACACACACACGCCTCTGCTGACCTGGCAGTAAGCAGGAACCCGGTTGTTGGTTGATTGGCGGATCGCTTTTCCCGGGAATAATAATAATAATAATAATAATAATCGCTTCAAAAAAAATACCGATAATAAATCGGTTACCACAATCCACGGCTGTTTGCGGGGACGCTGCTGTGCGCGATTGGCTGCCGAGTTTCGGCCGCAAAACACACAGTCAAGTCACTTCACTTGGCAGTATATCCAGCGAAGCGCCTTGAAACACCTCGAGGCTTGACTTTGACCCATTTGGTGCCGACTGCCAAGTGAGTTTGTATGACACTGTGCGGGAGGTGGTGGGGTGGGTGGGTGGGTGGGTGGGGGGAGGTGACCGTAAGCGCGGTCAAAAAGGAAGGTCTTTAGGTGGGATTTGAAGGTGTGGAGGCGCGAGGAGGAGGGATTGAGGGAGAGAGTTCCAGGGTTTCGGGGCGTAGTGGCAGAGGGCGCGAAGGACAAACTGAGCGGAGGCAGCGGGTGGCGGAGTGGTAAAGCAGGGCGGAGAGGTAGGGAGGTGGCGAGGGCGTGAAGGGATTTGAAAAACTTGCTAAACCGAGGTGGTCCCGTCTGCCTGTTCGGGTGGATGTTAAAGACGGCGGTGGTGCTGCGCGAAAAGGGGAGGGAGTTTTTCCTGGTGTCGTGCCCGACCGACAATCTTAGAATATATAAAATCGTAGATTGTCGCAGGGCAGAAGGAGACCATTCGGCCCATCGTGCCTGTGCCGGCTCTTTGGAAGAGCTGCCCGGTCAGTCCCCACACTCCCTCCCGCGCTCTTTTCCCCCACGTCCTTGCCAGTTTTTCCTCCTCGAGTACCTGTCCGATTCCCTTTTGAAAGCTCTTATCGAATCTGTTTCCACCACCAGTTTCAGGCAGTGCTTTCCAGACCGTAACAGCTCTCCGACAATATATAAATCCCCCAAATAAAATGTGCCCTTCGCTTCACGGCTGCTTGTGGGGACATTGCTGCGCCCGAATCGTCTGCTGCGTTTTCTTTCGCCTGCAAAATAAATGGACTTCGCAGCAAATCCTGCGAAGGGCTGCGGTGAGACATTTCGGCGTGTAAGGCTGTATGAAATGCAAAGATCATTAATTAGGAGAAAGAGAACTTTGGAAAAATGTTTAATTAATGAATCCTTTAATTTAAATGCTGTCTTTCGGTTGTGCTCGGAACCACCGAGGGAGTGAAGCTCCCAAATTAATGATACCACAATATCAGTAATTATCCTTGCATTTGATATAACGCCTTTCACTTTGGGAGGACATCTCAAAGTGCTTCACAGAATCTACTGAAACGTGTAATGACTATGCATTTTGCCCTCCCGATGTGAAAGATGCTATATAAATGTAAATTTGTGCCATGCCACAATTTTGTAGGCCAAACTCCGCAGCTAATTTGTGCACAGCAATGTGGGAGAAGACAACGGTCTCCAGGCTGAGGCGAGGAGAACTTCTGGGGCAAGGATATTTGTTCGCTATCTCATTCTGTAACAGAAGCTGCTGCGTTTTTTTTCTGATTGTTTTTAGTGCAATTTGTTTCGGAGATTCCCACCATTGCCGCACAACAAAATAAATATTAATGCAATCGTTGGAATAGTTTTGACATGTTTAGTGTGCTAATAATTGGACCAGCTATTAATAGCCATGGGGAGAGAAAAGGATAAACATTTAGTCATTTAAAATCCAAAATTTCTATCCTTTAATCATTGAATCGAGTTAATGGTTTTCAACACATATTTTTCCCCAAATGATGAGTTGCTTATGAATATTTATTCATTGAATGTGTTTGCCATTTTGCGTTCAACAGAGCTCAAATCCCCGTGCAAACAACACAAACAAATTCGCTCCTTTTATCACAAGCCTCGCAGCTCATACCTGGCTTTCTTTTGTCGACAAAACGTCCTAAAGCGCTTCACAGGATTCACTATAAAGTGTAGTGACTGTGTATATTATAGGTGGACGCAGCTGCCAGTTTGCGTACCGCAATAATAAAAATAATAATAATAATAATAATTTTTGATTTAGGGCCTTATTAAGTTGTGGAGACATCCCAAAGCACTTCACAGAATATCCTGTTAAGTGTAGTGACTGTGAATTTTGTGGGCGGCGACAACAACAACAACAAAATTACATTTATCGAGCGCCTTTCACGTCGGGAGGATGTCCCAAGGCGCTGGAAAGCAAATAACCAATTTTATCTGTGGTGGGGGGGAACTGTTGGCCAGACAATGAGAGAGAGAAGGAGAGAGACTCTTGTCCTTGTCTCTTGCAAAAAGCTTCCGAGGAATGGTCTTAAAACTTCTGCCTGGACAGGCAGTCGGTATCTCAGTTTAACATCTCATCCGAAGGATGGCTTCTCCCATCAACGCAGTGTTCCAAACCCACGGTCGAAAAGAAGGGTCTTGAAGGAGGCAAGGGAGGGGCGAGGCGGAGGGACAGTGGGATGGCGTTCCAGAGGTTGGGGGCAGAGAGCTTGAAGGCTCGCCCGCCAATGGTGGGGTGGGCAAGGCGGGGGGATGTGAAGCTGGCCGGAGCCCACTGAGCGGAGGGAGCGGACAGTTTGGCAGGGGGTTAGGAGGTTGCAGAGGTAGGGAGGGGTTAAGGCAGTGGAGGACCAGGATCTTGAACTGTATCCTCTGAGGGATGGGTAGCCAGTGGAGTCGGGTGAGGATGGGAGTGATAGGGTCACGGAGCCCGGTGCGGGAGAGGACACGGGCTGCAGAGTTCTGGATGATCCTCAGCCTGTGGAGGGAGAAGTTGGGGAGGCCGACAAGCAGGGGGTTTGCGTATTTGAGAGGCTGCAGCCTCCAAACGCTGCCACCCTTTATGTAACGTTGCCATTATTGGAAAGAATGAGTGCGTGCGAGTAAGGGGGAGAGCGAGGGAGAGGGAGGGAGGGAGGGAGCGTTCAAGGCTACGTGAGCCAAGTCCAAATCAGGAATGAATGAGTCTTTGTTGGGCGAGGAGGAGAGAATCGGCAGGTGGCTCCTCCTAAACTGAGCTGATTTAGTCTCTGACTCTGTCTCTGGGACAGACGTCTGTGCGAGCGCCTGTCCCTGTGCGAGTGCGCCTGTCCCTGTGCGCGAGCGCCTGTCCCTGCGGGCGCGCGCGCGCCTGTCTCCGTGCGTGTGTGTCCGTGTCATCAGTCACTGGGGAGCAGGGAATCCTCTCACTCAGCTCCTGTTAACCCCGCAAGCCAAAGCCCTAACGGGGAAGGGTGGTCCTACCTGGACAAGCAGCGGGAAAGCTTGGCCAGACAGCGACATCAATGGCAAAAGCTACGTAGTTTTAGCCGGTCAGACTCCAGCAGTTACCCCCAACGCACACTCTGAGCTCCCCCACCAAGCCTTGGATCTTGCCAAGAATCAGATCAACAGGATGCATCCCTCCTGAGAGAGAGAGAGAGAGAGAGAGAGCGCGTTCCATTCCAATCTATCTCTGGGATTTCCACGTGTAGGTGGGAGGCACGGAATTGGTTTGGAAACTCTTCAGCAACGCTGATGGGTTTCCGTGTGTGTATCAGACACCGGCTGATTCCCCCTCCATCTCTCTCCTCCCCACCCCCCCCCCACTCAAAAAAAAACCTTACAAGAGGTTGTTTTTCGATTGTAAGAGTCAGTCGCGGGTTTCCTGTTGCGTGATCAACGCCTGTAGCTTTGTGTCATGAACCAATTTAACTGCGTCGACACGTCTTGGGAAAACAAAACAAAGCAAAACAGATGATTCCCAGGCAGACGACAAGCTATGGGGGGTGGGGGGGGGGGGGTGGGGTAATGGTGCGTCTGAAATAAATCAGATTGGCTCTCAGAAAAGTTCACTTCTGCCATCTCCTTTCAGCTGTTGAAACATTTTATTATTTTCCTATTTAATTAATCTGCCTTTGATCGCCACCGTGAAGGCAGACAGCCGACGCACTCAGCTGGTTGTTTGCGCAAGAAACAAAAACTCCTCTCGATTATTGTTAAAAGACTTTCTTTTTCTCTCTCTCTCTCTCTCTCTCTCTCTCTCTCTTCCTCTCTGTGTCTGTGCGTCTCTGACTCTCTCACTCTGGCTCTCACAGTCGGTTTGTCTCCGTGTTTCTCGCCCTCTGCGTCTCTTCCTTATCCTGTCTCTCTTTCACTCTCTTCATTGCTCTCTCTCTCTTCCTCTCTCTTTCTCTCTCTCTCTCTCTCGCTCACTCTCTCCCTCTCTCTTCCTTTCTCTCTCAATCACACTCTCTCCCGTCTTCTCTCTCCTTGTCTTCCTTCCTCTCGTTCTCTCTCTCCCTCCCTTCCTCTCTCCTTTTCTTCCTTCCTGTCGTTTTCTCTCCCTCTCCCTTCCTCTCTCCTTGTCTTCCTTCCTCTCGTTCTCTCTCCCTTCCTCTCTCCTTGTCTTCCTTCCTCTCATTTTCTCTCTCTCTCCCTTCCTCTCTCCTTGTCTTCCTTCCTCTCATTTTCTCTCTCTCCCTTCCTCTCTCCTTGTCTTTCTTCCTCTCGTTTTCTCTCTCTCTCTCCTTTCCTCTCTCTCCTTTCCTCTCTCTCCTTTCCTCTCTCTCCCTTCCTTCCTTCCTTCCTTCCTTCTTTCCTTCCTTCCTTCCTTCCTTCCTCTCTTCCTTCCTTCCTTCCTCCCTCCCTCCCTTCCTCTTGTCTCTCTCTCTCTCTCTCTCTCTCTCATCCATCCTTCCTCTTCCTCTCTCCCTCCCTCTCTCTCTGTACGCTCTCTCCGCACGCAGACAGAGGCTGTAAGGGAAGAGCACAGTGAGCCATGTATGGTAACTCGTTAGCTAATTCATTATCTAATTCGTCTTTTAATGGGTCGTATAAAAAGGATGGATTATGAGGCCTGGTGGGAGGTGATTGATGCCGTGTTCCTGAACTATTAGGGTCAGCTGAGGGACGGCACATCAATCCTGTGCCAAACCTGTTAATATATTCATCATGTTTTATACAGAAGGCCTAATAGACTCTATTTGAATGGCCAGAGGGGAGCCATGAGTCTCCACCACTTGTGAACCATCTATGTCTCTTTAACATCAAATATGTGTCTGCCGCTTGCCATCATTTTACCCATTTTTTATTAAAAATAAACCTTATTAGCTGTCATTTTGCGTCAGTCGCTCGCACGTGGGCGCTCTCTCTCTTTCCCCCCCACACCATACCCCCCCCGCCATTCCCCCCACCCCCCTGCCCATTCCCCCCACCCCCACCCACCCCCTCAACCGGAGTCGGTCAACAGTTTGACCTCACAGTCCAGGCTGACGCTAAAACAACAACAACAGCGCCCTTCAGGCGGGGTAGAGTCCCGGAGTGCTTGACCGTGGTGGAGTCTGACCCCCTAGCCGGGGTGAGGGGGGAGAGGGAATGGGGGGGTGGAGGTGACCTTGATCACGATCAAAAAAGGAAGGTCTGTTATAGGGGAAGTGGATTTGGGGGGTTGCGGAGGGCGGGAAAGAGAAAGAGCGAGAGAGAGAGAGAGAGAGAGAGAGAGTGGGGGGGGTGGAGAAGAGGGAGAGAGGGATTAGGGGGGAGAGAAAGAGAGAGAAGGGTGGGGAGGGAGAGACACAGAGAGAGAGGTTGGGGAAGAGAGAGCGAGCGTGGAGTATGGAGAGAGGGAGAGTGGGTGGAAGTGGAGAAGGAGAGAGAGAGAGAGAGAATGGGTGGGATGAGAGAGAGAGAGAGAGTATGGGTGGAAGGAGAGTGTTTGGGTTAGGGGGTGAAAGAAAAAAGGCGAGAGTGGGTGGGATGTGGAGAGAGAGAAAGAGAGAGTGCGTGTGGGGGTGAGAGAGAAAGAGAGAGTGGGTGGGAGTGGAAGGAGAGAAGGGAGAGGGTGGGAGGTGGGGATAGAGGGAGGAGGTTGGGTGTTCTGTCGGATGGGATGTTAACGCCAAGGAAGAGGTCAAGTTTGCCTCATTCAGGCACACATCCGAGGCTGAAACGCTATGGCAAAGGAGCAGGAAGTTCTCCCCACCCCCCCCCCTCCACCGCCCCCCCACTCCCCAACACCGAAATGGGGGCTTGAACCCACAACCTTCCGGCTCAGAGGCCAGAGCGAGAGCTAGCGCTGCGCCAGACTGGCACAGAGGAACGATCGGTCGTGGTTTAATCAGGACAAATAGAGGAGATTTACTGATCTGCCCGACGTGAAAGGCTCTATATAGAAATGTCATGTTGTTGTTGTTGTTGCTTTGGCCTGCGAGCAGAGATTAGAGGGACTGGGGTTGAGGGGTTCACCTGATGGTGGAGGTGGCTTGAAGATGACCAAGGGGTTTTGGTAAGAGGTCGGTGAGGGAGACCTTATTTCCGCCGGTCGATGGAGTGGCTTCTTTACACGGCATCGATTTGAGATCGTCAGTGAAGCGAGCAAATCGGGAGGCGTAGGAGAATGTTTTTTTTACCCACCACAGGGCCGTGAGGATTCGGAACGTCCTGCCGGGAGCAGTGTTCGAGGCAGAGTAATAATAATAATAATAATAATAATAATAATCCTTGCATTTGATGTAGCGCTTTTCACGTCTTCTCGACGTCTCATAGCGCTTCACAGAATATGCTCTAAGGTGAATTGACCGTATATTTGTGGGCGAACCACGACAATAATGATAACAACAACAACAACAAAATGACATTTATAGAGCGCCTTTCACGTCGGGAGGACGTCCCAAAGCGCTGAACAGTCAGGTGTCGGGGCCCCGAGCATTGGGGGGAGGGGTGGGGTAGGGGCGAGGGAAGGCAGAGAGGTGGGAGGGAGACCAAAGACACGGTCGAAGAGAAGGATCTTGAGACCGGCCTTGAAGGATGCGAGGGAGGAAGCGAGGGGAAGGGACCGTGGGATGGAGTTCCAGAGTGTGGGGGCAGAGAGGCTGAAAGCCCGACCACCGATGGTAGGGCAGGTCGGGCGGGAGACATGGAGAGGGCCGGAGCCCCGCTGAACGGAGGGAGCGGGCAGGTTGGTAGCAACACTCCTCGCGTTCGACACAGCGCCTTATCGTGTCTTCGAGACGCCTCAAAGCTCTTCACGGGCCACACGTTCAAGCGAAACGACTCGTGTGGGCCAAACTCCGGGCGGCAGCGTCCCAGCAAACGCTCGTGGGTTGAGTGACCGAATGATTACTTTTCTTTTTCGAGGGGTTATTCCTTTGCCTACTTATCCGCTAAGCAGTGGGACTAATCCAACATACCTCTTCGCCGTCCGCAGCGCGCGATTCCGCTCTCTGCCTCTTCTAATAATAATAATTAATAATAATGAATCGTAATGAATCATAATAATAACAACAACAACAATAATAATAATTTTATTTCGTGAACTGATGTCCCCATGGGGGGGGGGGGACGGTCTCCCAGGGAAACTTTTGTTTACTCGCGAGTTTATTGATAATTCCCATCGTGGAAAATAAATGTGCTAATCTGTCGGACAAGCCATCCTTTCACTTACTCTCGTCTTCCCGGCGCACGTTCTAATGATCTATTGTTGCTGCAGTCTGGAGTGACAGTGAGTAATTACTCCAGCTGCACATTTATTTATAGAATAAAGCTCACGCTCTTTCTCTCTCTCTCTCTCTCTCTCTCTCTCTCTCTCTCTCTCTCACACTCTTCCCCCCGTCTCCCCGTTTCATTTTCTAGTGGTTTTTTTTCTCTTTCTCCGGCGCTCAGTCTCTCTCTCTCTCTCTTGCTCGCTCTCAGGCTCTTTCTCTCCCTCCATCTCGCTTTCTCTGGCATTCTCTCCATCTGTTTCATGCACTCCCTCCCTCTTGCTCTTTTTTTCTCATACTCCGTCCCCCTCTCTCTCTCTCATTCGCGTTCTCTTCCTTTCACGCTGTCTTTCCTTTGTGCTCTCTGTCTCTCCCCTTCGCTCTCTCCTTCGTACTCTTTCTGTCTCCATTGGTCTCTCTCTCTCTCTCTCTCTACTTCAGACACTCACTCCCTTCTTTGCTCTCTCTCCTTCATGCTCTACTTTCTTCTTACTTCTACACGCCCTTTCTCCTTCACTCTTGTTTGCTCGCTCCCTCTTGAGAACTCCCTCTCTTTCTCTCTCTCTTTTGTACTGGTGGAGTCCTGTAGCTCAGTGGTTGGAGCACTCGCCTCGCAAGCGAGAGGACCCGGGTTCGATTCCCGGGCGGGCAGGGGGCAAAACCTTAGGCAAGTTTCCTTACTCCACACACTCGCCCCTGTTGACCCAGCAGTAAGTAGAAACCCGGTTGTTAGTCGATTGGTGGTTCGCTTTTCCGGGGGGTAATAATTCCTTCAAAAATGTTTTCAAAAAATTAATCCCTGGCTGTATGTGGGACTCCACTGTGGGCAATCGGCTGTTGCATTTCACCCACAGAATACGCAGTCGATTCACTTTACAGCACATCCTGTGAAGCGCTTTGAGACGCCTCGAAGACTTGATAAGGCGCTGTATCAAATGCCAGGATTATTATTATTATTATTATTATTATTATTATTACTCTTTTGTGCTCTCACTCTCGCATTCTCTCACGTTCTCCTTGTGATCTCTTTTCCTCGTAATCTCTCGCTCGCTCCCTCTTGTGCTCTACCGTTCTTCTATCTCTCCCTTTCCTGTTCTCTCTCTCTCTCTCTCTCTCTCTCTCTCTCTCTATCTCTCTAATAAATGCTCCCCAGATGCGAGTTAAGTGCCAGCTTCTTTATTAAATGTTATTTCTCTGTGTTCTGCTCTATTTAATGGGTACCTCAAGACCCACGCCAGTCAGCTGGTCACCAGAAACCAGATGCGGGTATCAATAATAGCAGTAATCCTTGCATTTGGTAAAGCATCTTATCACATCGGAAGGACGTCTCGAAGCTCTTCCCAGGATTTGCTGTGAAATAGAATAATAACAATAACCTTAATAATCCTTGCATTTGATTCAGGGCCTTACCACGTCTTTGAGACGTCTCAAAGCGCTTCACGGGATACGCTGGAAAGCGAGCTGACTGTGTTCAAAGGCAAAGGCAGCAGCCAATTGCGCACAGCGGTGTCCCACAAACAGTCGTGGAGCGAGCGGGTGACCAATTTTATTTTGGGGTAATTGTTGGCTGGGACACCCAGGGAGAGAGAGAGAAAAACTCCCTTCTCTTTCACTGACTGTCCAGCGCATTGGGACGTCCTCCTGACCTGAAAGGCACGATGCAAATGTAATTTGTTGTTGTTGTTCTTGCCTCATCCGAAGGAAGGTACCTCCGACATTGCAACATCAACCCCCACCCCCCCCCAGAACTGCGTCGGAGTGTCAGCTTAGACAACGTACTGAAGTAGGGCCTTGAACAAGCAACCTTCTGACTCGGAGCCAAGCCCGACGCATAAATATTACCGTATCCGTGTGGAGTAAGGAAACTTGCCCAACGTCTCTCCCTGCCCCGGGAATAGAAACCAGGTCCTCTCGCTTGTGAGGCGAGCGCTCTAACGGTTGGCTTTCTCATCCCGGGAGACGTTAAATCTAAACGAATTTCCTTGCAGACAATCGGAGGTCGCATCATCCCCTTGTGAGTTTTCCCTGCGCAGCGCTCGTTTGCATAATTTCTAAAGTGGTGTCGGACAATTAATACAAATGTTTGCAGATGTAAATTAGAGAGAACCATTAAGCTCCACGTCAGAAACTAATTGGGAATGATGCGCTCGTTTGTTTGCCCTCGGACAGGCCTGAAATTTCTCCTGTGCGTCGGCGAGGGTCCCTTGTCCCTTGATACAGCGCTTGATCGCGTCTTCGGGACGTCTCAAAGCGCTTCGCGGAGCATACTGTAAAGCCAATTGGCTGTACGTTTTGCGGCCGAAACGCGGCAGCCGATTTACGCGCAGCAGCGTCCCCACGAACAGACGTGGATTGAAGTGACCAAATTATTATTATTTTTCTTTCGAAGGAATTATTACCCCTTCGGAAAAGAGATCCGCCAATCGACTAACAACCAGCTTCCGACTTACTGCTGGGTAAACAGAAACGCGTGGAGTAAGGAAACCTGCCCAACGTTTCGCCCCCCCGCCCGGGAATCGAACCCAGGTCCTCTCGCTTGCGAGGCGTCTGCTCTAACCGCTGAGCTACAGGACTACACATTCCTGCGGTTGGCGATGGAACTTCATCAGGGCGGAGGGTGAGGGTAGGGCAGGGGGCGATGTCGACGGGGGTGATGGGTGAGCTGGGGCAATGCGGGCAGAGGCAAGGGGTGAAATGTTGGGCGAGTTTCCTTACTCCACACGCCTCAGTTTGCCCAGCAGTAAGCTGAAACCCGTTTGTTAGTCAATTGGCGGATCGCTTTCCGAGGTTAATAATCCCTTCAATCAAATCAAAATAAGAATAAGAATTTGGTCGCTCAATCATTGACTATTGTGGGAGATCTACAGCACACATACAATACACATATACCCACACACAATACGCATACGCACACGGCACACATAAGCACATACAGCAAGCACACACACACACATACAACACACGCACGCGCGCTCACACATACACACACACACAAATACGGTAAAATGCTACCATTCACAAGCATGTTGAATAGGATGCCAGGGCCGTGAAAGAGTTATTATGAAGCAGGAGAATGAATCATTTGTGGTCTGACCAGAGATCAGCTTGTTCAGAGACGTAGGTCAGGCACGGCAGAGATCTGGAGTTTACTGTTCCCATGGAATTTTGTTCCCATCTGTTGGGATGTGACGGGTGTGGTGCAGGAGGTCAACACACAGGGGTTAAGGCTCCCAGATTGCGAGTGTGTGTCTGACCGACCTGCCGATCCCCTTGTGTGTAGGGAACAAGGGAAATGTTTACTGAACGCCGATTTTCCCCATGAAGACGACCTCCCTTTGAAAAAAAATACACCTACACCTCGCACCTCTCTCTCCCGCTCTCTTTCATCCTCTCCTCCCCCCCCCACCCCCTCTCTCTCTCGCTCTCTGCTTCTCTCGCTCTATCCCTGCTTTCGAAACTCTCCGAAAAGCCTGCAGCTCTCTCTCTCGCAAGCCCCTTTATCTTTCGGCCGCAAAGATATACGGTCGATTCACTTTGCAGTGTATTCTGTGAAGCACTTTGAGAGTCTCAAAGACGTGTTGAGGCGCTGTATCGAATGCAAGAATTATTATTATTATTTCTCATTGCCAGAATGCGCTCTCCTCTCTCTCTCTCTCTCTCTAACTCTCTCTCTCTTTCTCTTCTCATTTTCTCTCCCTCTCTTTTTCTCCTCTCTTTCCGATCTGTTTCTCCTCTCTCATTTCATAACTCGCTCATGCTCTCTGCTTGTCTCTCTCTCTTTCTCTTTCTCTGCTTGAGGAACACTGCAGTGGGAATTTCACACGGAGAGAGAGAGAGAGAGAAAGAGTGACTCTTTCGAGACAAAGCAACATAGATAACCCAGCTGGTTAAAAGTCTCTGACGTAAATGAGAAGGTAAAGTGGCGGATTGCTGTTTGGGTTTCGACTTCAAGATCCTCACACTCGTGTTCGATTCTCTGGCATCTCCCGACCTCCTCTCCGACCTCCTCGCTCCCCGATCCACCACCTGACACCTCCGCTCGACCGGCACCGGGCTCCTGCTCGTCCCTCGCACCCTCCGCCCCGCCATCGGAGGTCGCGCTTTCAGCCGCTACGCCCCGAAACTCTGGAACGCTCTCCCCCAACCCCTCCGCCTTGCCCCACCCCCTCTATCCCCTCTTTAAAATCCCGCCTGAAAACCTTCCTCTTCGACCGGGCTCACAGTCACCTCCCCTCCCCCTTCTCAGCCCGGCTCGGAGTCAGACTCCGCCACCTTTTAAGCGCTCTGAGACGCTACTCTGCGTGGAGGGCGCTGTGTAAGTGCAAGTTGTTGTAATTGTCGGAACAGGTCCATGTCCGATGACAACAGCCTGCACTGTGGGCAACAGTGCTTTAACATCTCCTGTTTGCAAGGCGAAAGGAGACCGAGAACCATCTGGTTTGCCTTCCACCATCCTGGCAGTCACTTGACAATAATATCCCCAGATATTATTTTCAAGCAGAAATCTATTTAATTTGCTCTTGAAACAACTGACATTTTCAGTTTCCACCGCCTGTCTCTCTCGGGAGCCTGTTCCACGAGTTTACCGCTCGCTCATTGAATTAGTGCATCCGCAGATTTGCTCTGAATTTATCCCCCCCCCCCTTTCAATCGTGTCTCCTTTCAAAGTGTGACCTCTCTGTTCTTCGTGGCAGTCAAACCACGACAGTATATCCTGTGAAGCACTTCAAGACGTGATAAGACGCTATATGGATTGCAAGGATTATTATTGCCAACCCCCACATCAATGCTTATGTGCGGGAGGTCGCTCTGTGCAAATTGGCTGTCTCGTTCGCCTGTAAAGTACGCAGTCACTACACTTTGCAGTGAATAGTAACAATGCATTATAATTCCTGTAGCTCGGCGGTTAGAGCGCTCGCCTCACAAGCGAGAGGACCCGGGTTCGATTTCCAGACGAGGGCAAAACGTTAGGCGAATTTTCTTCCTCCACACACACACACACACACACACACACAGCAGTAGGTAGGAACCCGGTTGTTAGTCGATCGGCGGATGGCTTTTTTGGGGGTAATAATCCCTTCAAAAAAAATAACTCGGTCACTTCAATCCACGACTGGTTTGTGGGGACGCTGCTGTGCGCAATTGGCTGCCGCGTTCCGCCCGCAAATTACATAGTCAGTTCACTTCACAGTGTATCCCGTGAAGCGCTTCGAGATGTCTCGAAGACGTGATAAGGCGCTGTATCAAATGCAAGGATTATTATTATTATCATTATTATTATTATTATCATTATTATCATTATTATCATTATCATTATCATTATCATTATCATTATTATTATTATTATTATTATATAATAACCGATCTGCAATAAGAGGTTTACTTGCTTTGCTCACCTCTCACACTGCCACCTGGATGGCTAACTCTCAGGCTGTCTATTCACCTCTCGTTGCTTCCACCTCTCGTGCTTCCGAGACGTCTATTTATTTCGCGTGAAAGCCGCGAGGCCCTGCCTGGTTGAGCTATTTACTCTTGCCGCCGTGCAAAGTGACGGAAACATTCCTTGTGATTTTTGTTTGTGACTTAAAAGACGCGGATTAAAGATAATTTGTTATACGAATCCGCTCGGTTTGATTACTTGAGTCGAGCCTTAAAGTCTGTGAACCTGTTCCATCCTTCCTCATTAACGGCCCAACAATCGCCGAGGACCCAGTGCTTGACGTTCATTTGGCATTTATCCCAGTTGTGAAAGAGAGAGAGAGAGAGTGAGTGAGAGAGAGAGAGCGAGAGTGAGCGAGAGAGAGCGCGCGAGAGAGAGAGAGAGAGAAGCAAAGTACTTGATATTCCAAGCATTCAGCAGTGTTCAACAACAGAACTGTTGCTGTAATGTTTTTGACGCACAAGCTACTGGGATGCGTGCGTAAATGTGACAGCGAGATTAATTTACAACTCCGAACACAACCTTTAAACTGAAGAGCTCCAGCCCGACTGCTCCCCACAGCGAGTTATTCTGCTGACGGGTTGAACGAGCCGTTCTGTTCCGCGTTTGGCCACCTACCGTGTTGTCGGCCTGGCTCTTATCGTTGGCGATCTCGTCTCCGAGTTTGAAGGCCGAGGGTTCAAGCCCCCCCGCCCCCCCCCCCCCGCAACGTCAGCACTTTGAATTAATTTAGTCTCGGCTGACACTTCGATCGAGGGGTGGGATTGGGGGGGGTGGGGAGAGGGGAGTTGCGTTGTCAGAGATGCCGTCCTATCATTATAATAATCCTTGCATTTGACATAGCGCTTTTCACGTCTTCGAGACGACTCAAAGCGCTTCACAGGATACCCCGTAAGGAGAATTGAGCGTATATTCGTGGGCGAAGCTCGGCAGCCGATTGCGCACAGCGTCCCACAAACAGTCGTGGATTGAAGTGACCGATTTTATTATTGTTTTTTTTTCTTGAGGGATTATTATCAGGTGCGTGGAGTAAGGCTTCGCTCTGCCGGGAATCGAACCCGGGTCTCTTGCTTGCGAGGCGAGTGTTCTAACCGCTGAGCTTTCCACCTGTTAAAAATTAAAATTAATAATAATAATATGTGCATTTGGTATAGCCCCTTACCAAGTCGTCAGGACGCCTGAAAGCGCTTCGCAGGATATACCCAACAACAACTTGCACTTTATAAAGTGCCCTCCGCGCACGGTAGCATCTCAGAGCGCTTCAATATACCGTAACTGTCAAGAGTAGTGACTGTGCATTTTGTGGCCAAAAAACGCAGCAGTCCATGCGCGCACAGCAGCGTCCCACAGCAGTCGGGAATGGAACTGGCAAAAATTATTATTATTACTTTTGGAAGGGATTATTACCCCCAATCCGCCAATCGACTACCAACCGGGTTCCTACTTACTACTGGGTAAACAGAGGCGTGTGTGTGGAGTAAGGAAACGTGCCCAAGGTTTCGCCCAGCCCCAGGTCCTCTCGCTTGCGAGGCGAGTGCTCTAACCACTGAGCTACAGGACTTCACAGTCTTGGGGGAAAAGAGTTTTGTCGGGGTGGGGGGGGGGTGGGAAACGATGGAAACTCTTTTCCACCCTGACACCCTCCCCGGCACCCCTCACCCCACCCACGACAGTGTTTCAGAGAGCCGAGCAACCAGCCTGAGCCCAGGTCAATGTTTCTTCCAGAGAATGAATCCGTAATGGGGCTGTTTTGCCACCTTGTTAATTGAGTCCCATTAAAAGACTAAAACCAGTTGCTCCCTTCATCTTCCTGTCATTTGATGTCGTTTCAAGCTGCAGTGTTTTTATGAGATAAGGGAGCCAGCGGGCCTATGCATTTTGTTAGCATCTCTTGTCCTATTATTAATAATCCGTGAATTTGATATAATAATAAGAATAAGAATAAGAATAAGAATAATTCTTGCATTTGATACAGCGCCTCATCACGGCTTCGAGATGTCTCAAAGCCCTTAATAATAATAATCCTTGCATTTGATATAGCGCTTTTCACGTCTTCTGGACGTCCCAAAGCGCTTCACAGAATATTCTGTAAAGTGAATTGACTCTATATTTTGTGGGCGAAACGCGGCAACCAATCGCGCACAGCAGCGTCCCCACAAACAGCCGTGGAATGAAGTGACCAATTTATTATTTTTTTGTAGGAATCAGTACCCACGGAAAAGCGATCCGCTAATCGACTGACAACCGGGTTCCCACATGCTACTAGGTAAACAGAAGCGTGTGTGTGGGGTAAGGAATCTTGCTCAAGGTTTCGCCCCCTGCCCGGGAATCGAACCCAGGTCCTCTCGCTTGCGAGGCGAACGCTCTAACCACTGAGCTGCAGGACTCCACATCGTCATCGAGGCCTGCTGAAAATCCGGCTGCACCTTGTTAAAAAGCGCTGAATCTTAAGTGGGAACAGTTGTCACTTTTCTCTCATAGTATCATAGAATATTACTGCGCAGAAGGAGGCCATTCGGCCCGTCGTGCCTGTGTTGGCTCTTTGGAAGAGCTGCCCAATCAGTCTCACCACCGCCCCCCCCCCCATACCCCGTTTTTTTCCCCATATCCTAGCAGTTTTTTCTCCCTTATCGTGGAATCTCCAAGGATTATTCGTTCAGTCGATTGGCGGATCACTTTTCCGGAGGTAATACATCAAGAAGACATCTCGAAGACATCACTGTGAAATCGGAGTGGAATATATACCTATTCGTAGGTATATCCGTTGCACAAATGGCTGTGAAACGGATGACCCATATTAATAGGGGGGGGGATTTGTCGGCCAGGACACAGGGAGAGAGAGAGGAGGAGAGACAAACTCAATTCTCGTTTCGAATCGCGCCGCAGGATCTTTTAACGTCCACCTGAACAGATATAGACGTCTCGAGCTATCTAATCATTTAAAAATAATTTGGGGGGAGTTTGTCTTTTTTTTTAATTCACTTGTGTGGTTATTTTTTTGGCGTGCGTAGTGGGGTGGGGGGGTGGGGGGGAGGCGTTTAGATTCCACCGATGTGGCGTTGTTTGCGAAGTGCGGGGGGTGGGGGGGGGTGGGGTTCAAACGGTACGAAACCTCTCTGAACAAAAACGTCCTTCATCATTGTCTAATCCGGTGAATCTCACGCTCTTACATGGCGGTTCTTAGCTGCGCTTAATTTATAGCTTAAGGCCGAAGATTTAGTGCTGTTCGACAAGGAGCAGGCAGGTACGGAGTATAGCATCGGGGCACATTGTAGGAGAAGGCAGATAATAGCAACCCTTGGGGTTTGATGAAGTGCCTCACCGCGTCGTCGAGATGTCTCAGGGTACTTCACGGGATTTTACAACAAAGTGCGGTGGCGTTATGTTTTGTAGGCGAGCCCGGCAGTCAAATTTTTTGCACCCGGCAACCAGTCCTCGCAAACAAACAGCCTCGAATTGAATTATCCGGGGAGATTGTTGGCCAGGAGAACCGGTCGGGGACAGAGAGAGAGAAACTCCCCTCCATCCCCCCCCACCCACCCGTTCTCTTTTGAATTGAAGCCATGGGATCTTTAACGTTGTACCACAATAGTAATAATCTTTGGCCTTATAGGTGAGGATGAGCATCTTGAAATCAATCCTCTGGGGGATGGGGAGCCAGTGGAGGCGAGCGAGGGTGGGTGTGATGTGGTCCCGAAGCCTGGTGCGGGACAGTACACGAGCTGCAGAGTTCTGAATGACCTGCAGCTTGTGGTGAGGGGTGAGGTAATGCCATAGTCTGGCGATGTTCCGGAGGTGATGGAAGGCGGTGCCAGTTGTGGTGCGGATGTGAGGGAGAAAGGACAGCTCAGGGTCGAACAAAACGCCGAGGTTCCTGACTGGCTTTGAGAGGTGGAGAGTGCAGCCTTGGATGCTGATGGTGTCAGCGCCTGAGGTGCGGAGGCGCTGACGTGAGCCAATCAGGAGGGCCTCGGTTTTTCGCACGTTGAGCTGAAGAAAGTTGTCTCTCGTCCAGGACTCGATGTCGGACAGGCAGGCTGTCAGGACATCGGTGGTCGTGGAGTTGAGAGTAGAGGAGGAAAGGTAGAGTTGGGTGTCATCCGCATACATGTGGAAGTTAACCCATGTCTGCGGATGATGTCACCAAGGGGGAGCATATAGAGGGTGAAGAGGAGGGGACCGAGGACAGAGCCCTGAGGGACACCACATGAGACAGTGGGGGGTGGAGGAGAAGCCATTCGTGAGACAAAGTGAAGACGGTGAGAAAGGTACGACCTAAACCACTCAAGGACAGTGCCTTGAAGGTTGAGGTGGGAGGACAAGCGGTGGAGTAGGATAGCGTGGTCGACCGTATCGAATGCTGCCGATAGGTCGAGGAGGACGAGGAGGCAGAGGGAGCCCTGGTCACAGATGGTCAGGATATCATTGGTGACCTTGACCAGGGCAGTTTCTGTGCTATGGGCAGCACGGAAACCTGACTGAAGGGGTTCGAAGAGTGAATGGGTGGAAAGGAAAGAGCGCAGTTGGGAGGCGACAACTCTTTCCAGGACCTTGGAGAGAAAGGGGAGGTTGGAGATGGGCCGGTAGCTTGATAGCTGCGACGCATCAAGGGAGGGTTTTTTCAGGGTGGGCGTGATGATGGCAGTTTTTAAGGGAATGGGGACAGAGCCAGAGGAGAGGGACAGGTTGATGATGTCGGTGATATGTGGGGCAAGAAAGTGGAGCTGGGAGATAAGGAGTGGAGTGGGGATGGGGTCAAGGGAGCAGGTGGTTGGTTTTAGGGATAGGATGAGTTTGGTGACAGAGGGTGGGGAAACGGGTACAAAAGTGAGTAGGGGAGGATGGGTAGGAGTCGGAGTGTGGGAGGGAGGGGTTGGGGTGGTGGATGTTGGAGGGGAAGTGACCGCGGAGCGAATTCCCTTGATCTTGGATTCAAGGAAATCCAGCATCTCCTCGCAGTGAAGGTTGGAGGAGATGACCTGCGCGGGGTGGCGGGGGGGACGGAGGAGTCGGGTTGTGGTGGAAAACAGTAGCCTGGGGTTGTTCTTCGCCTCCAGGATTATCCTGGAGTAGAAGGACGACTTGGCCGAGGCTAGAGTGGAGCGGTAAATTTTGAGGAGGTCCAGCCAGATTTGTCGGTGGACCGTTAGGCCAGATTTGACACAGGTGCGTTCAGCAGCCCGCACCTGGCTTTTCAGTGAGCGGAGGTGGATGGTGTACCAGGGGGAGGAGTGCGGGTAGGAGACAGTGCGGGAAGTGATGGGGGCAAGAGTATCGAGTGTGGAGGAGAGGGTATTGTGGAGGAGGGAGAGAGGAGAAGAGGGGTCGGTGAGGGTTGAAGGCCAGAGGGAGAGGAGTTCAGAGGACTCCAAGGCATCGGTTAGGGATTGTGGGGGTAACTTCTTCCAAGGGCGGTAGAAGATGGTGGTGGGTCTGGTGGAGGTGGGGAGGGGGGTGGAGGTGGAGGTGGTGAAGGAGATGAAGTGGTGGTCGGAGACGGTAATAGTGACATCCGAGACACTGAGGCCCCGGGTGATCACCAAATCGAGTGGGTGGCCGTGACTGTGAGTGGGGGAGTTTATGTGTAAGGAGAGGTTGAGTGAGGAGAGCAGGGAAGAGAAGTCTGTGGAGATGGAGCAGGAGGGGGTGAAGTGTAGGTTAAAGTCGCCCAGGATGATGAGGCGATCGGAGCAGAGGCAAAGAGATGTGAGGAGTGTTGAAATGTCAGAGATGAAGGTGGGAGAGGTTTTAGGGGGCCGGTAGAGGAGGAGGATTTTAAGGGAGAGGAATGAGGGGTGGGAGAGGGTGAGGTGCTCAAAGGAGGGGAAAGAGCCAGTGGAGTAGGGGATAGGGCAAGTGGTGTCCTTGAGATAAGGGCAACACCACCGCCACGGCGGTTGGGGCGGGGGATGTGGTGGGAGGTGTAGCCGGGTGGTGTGGCCTCCGTGAGGGGGAAGGTGTCGCCTGGGGTGAGCCAGGTTTCTGTTAAGGCCATGATATCAACGTTCTCATCAAGGATGAGATCGTTGATGACCAGGGCCTTGTTGCAGAGGGAGCGGACGTTTTGCAGTCCGATGTGGAGGGAGCGGTTGGCTCCCCGGGTCTGTGTCCGGGATGGCTGGCGAGTGTGGTGGGGAATGGGGCAGTCGGTGTGGCTACTGCTGGACGGCCAACGCCGAGTGCCACGCTGACAAGACAAGACGGAAGCCATACTCTTTGGCTCTCGTCAACATCTAAATCATCTAAAAGCTCACGGCTCTCACCTCCTCCACCTACCCGACCTCCCCCTAAAACTCTCCGAACCTGTACGCAACCTCAGCGTCAGGTTCGAACCCCAATTATCCTTCCTCCCCCACATCCGGTCCCTCACCAGCACTGCTTTCTTGCAACTCCGACTCATCGCCCGTCTCGCGAATACCTCTCCCCAAAAGCCGCTGAAACCCTGGTCCACGCCTTTGTCACCTCTCGGCTGGACTACTCTAACGCCCTCCTCGCCGGTCTCCCATCCACTGCCATCCATGAAATCCAAATCATTCAAAACTCTGCCGCCCGCATTCTCACCCGCACCAAACTCCGCTCCCCGATCACCCCAGTCCTCGCCAGACTGCACTGACTGCCTATCCCAGAGAGGATCGACTTCAAGATCCTCACCCTTGTATTCAAGTCCCTGCACTCCTCTGCACCCCCCAACCTCTCTGACCTCCTCTCTCCTCAAAACAGTACCCATTGCCTTCGTTTCCTCCGGGTCTGGCCTCCTCCTCGTCCCCCAAGTCCTCCGCTCCACCCTCGGCGGCCGTGCCTTCAGCCACTGCGCCCCGAGGCTCTGGGACTGCCTTCCTCACTCCCTTCCCCTCGCACCCTCTCTTCATATTTTCAGGTCTCTGCTGAAGACCTTTCTTTTCAACCGCGCCTTTGGTCACCTTCCTCCGCCTCCCCCCGGCTCGGCCCCGGGATCTATTACTGTGAAGCGCTCTGAGACGCCGTCCGGCGTGGAGGGCGCTATATAAATCCAAGTTGTTGTTGTTGTTGTTGTGTTGTGTTATACCCACACCTTAAATCCCCAAGTTTGTTCCTAATGCCTTGACATCTAATGATATAATAACAATAATAATAATCCTAGCATTTTGTACAGTGCATTTTTCCCACAAAATATACAGTCAATTCACTTTACAGTATATCCTGTGAATCGCTTTGAGACGTCTCGAAGATGTGATAAGGCGCTGTATTATTACTATTATTTATTATTATTATCATCATGTCTTCGAGACGTCTCAAAGTGTTCCGTAACCTTCAATTATAGGCCTACAATTGCGCATGTGGGGAAGTGACCAGGGCTGTTTGAAAATCTCATTATATTGGCTTCTCTCCCCTCAAAATGGAAACGCTCATTTTTTTTCCCCTCCCGTCAAGTAAGTTTCGTCCTTCTGCGTTCACCGCAAATAGGAGCAAAGGCAGCGGTGTGATTGAAGCAAGTCCACGGTCGCCGTCTCCCAATAGAGAAATCACTCTCTTGTCTAGTTAAGTGCTGGAGAGAAAGGATCTGACAGCCTGGTTGATTTTACTTTTCCTCTGCCCTCGTTTTCCCTGCTTCCCTTTTGACACCAGAGAGTATTGTGTTGCTGTCGACATAAAAGATCCTGTTTAAACATCATGATAAATAACAGTAATCATCTTTACGTGTCTGCGCCTTTCACCTCAAAGTGCTTCAAGGGATTTTACCGTAAAGTCTAGTGACCCTGTCATTGTCGGCCTATGCAGCAGCCAATTCACACCCAATGGTGTCCCACCGGTTTAGATTAGTAGTTAAAAGGCGACTTGAAAGAACGCAGAAATAGGATGAGAGTAGAGAGCTCCAGTGGGGGAGCGAGCTCCAGCACAGACACTATGGGAAGAGAGAGCAGGCGAGCGGGGGTAATGGGGTTAGAGTAGAGATCTCCAGTGGGGGAGCGAGCATCAGCATTACCTAAATAAATCGAGGACCCGAGTTCCATTCCCATTGGGCGAAACCTGAGGCAAGTTTCCTTACTCCGCACGCCTCTGTTTACTTGGCAGTAAGTAGGAACTCGCTTGTCAGTCAATTGGTGGATTGCTTTACAGAGGTAATAATCCCTCCTTCCCCCACCAAAGAAAAAAAATACTAATAACAATTTGGTCACTTCGATCCACGACTGTTTGTGGGGACGCTGCTGTGCGCAATTGGCTGCCGCGTTCCTCCCATAAAACACACAGTCAATACACTTCACGGTATATTCTGTGAAGAGCTTTGAGACGTCTCGAAGACGCGATAAGACACTAGATCAAATTATTATTATTATTATTAATTTTTCACAGAAAACATCTCGACTCGGAAGGCGATTTGAAGGAGTTCTTAAAACGATAGTGAGTCTGCACTTTGAGGTCGAATCGAAGAGTTGTACGTCCCTCCGGCTCACCTTAACATTCAAGACAAAAAGAAAAGATGCAAAGGCTAAGGCTTTGAGAAATTTGGGGGCCTCTTGAGTCCTAATTGGGATCAAATTTTGAGCGTTGATTGACTCTACAAGCAGGATCTCAATACCTGAGCTGACACCAGGACGTGATTTACATGTTAGACCCAAATGTAACTCTCACACCTCTTAACCCGCCTGACACACAGACAGACTTAACAAATCCTGTGCTATCCCAGGTGTCTTCGACTTTGCTTACATTCTGTCGAGGGTGGAAGAGGGCTCTTGCAATTAAAGCTCAGGCTCGCAATTCTGTCAGGGCCTTCAACCAGTTGCTCCACTCAATAGATGGCAACATGCAGGAATACGTTAGAATAAAATGCAAAATACTGCAGACGCTGGAAAGCTGAAACACAAACAGAAGTGAGTCAAAAAAAAAAGAGGAAAGTGAGTCAACGTTTCAGGTCCACGACCCTTCGTCAGAACTGAAGCCTGGACCCGAAACGTTGACTCGCTTTCCTTTCTCCACAAGATGCTGCCTGACCCGCTGAGCGTTCCCGGCGACTTCCGTTTTGGAACACGTCAGAATATATTGGGGAGTCGTGTAGCTCAGCGGTTCGAGCACTCGCAAGCGAAAGGACCCGGGTTCGATTCCTGGCCAGGGCGAAACATTGGGCAAATTTCCTTGCTCCCCACAACAACACCTTGCATTCATATAGCGCCCTCCACGCCGGGCAGGGTCCCACACTCCTCTTTTCACCTGGCAGTAAGTAGGAGCCTGGTTGTTAGTCGATTGGCGGATCGCTTTTCAGGGGGATAATAATTCCTTCAAAAAAAATAATAATGCATTAGTCATTTTATCCACGGCTGTTTCGGACGCTGCTGTGTGCAATTGGCTACCGTGTTTCGCCCACAAAATGTACAGTCGATTCACTTTACAGTATAATCCTGTGAAGCGTTTTGAGGCGTCTCGAAGACGTGATAAGGCCCTGTGTCCAATGCAAGGATTGTTTTTATAACAGGTGTCCGCCTGGGTCAGTCCATAGCGCGCTCGCCTCTGAGTCAGAAGGTTATGGGTTCAAGCCCCCGCACAGTAGAACTTTGAACTCATATAGTCGAGGCTGACACTCCAGGGTAGTGTTAGGGGGTGTGCTGGTTCTCAGAGACACCGTCCTTTGGATGAACTGAGGTCCTATCTGCCTGTTCAGGTAGACGTTAATGATCTCTGCTCTTCGAAAAGATAAAGGAGTTTCTTTCTCTCGGTGCCCTGCCCTGTTTGTGGACATATGACTGTGCGAAAATTGGCTGTTGAGTCTGCCTATCCACAGTAAAACTACACTGAACAGTAAATCCTGTGAAGCACTTTGAAATATTCTCCGAAATAATGGGTGCCATATTGAATGCAAAGATTATAATAATAATAATATGATACCATTATTATTCACAGCACGGGCAGCATCAAAACATCTCAAAGCAGGCAATTTCCATCAAGTGCACTGACAGCATATTTATAGGAACATGAGTAGGCCATTCAGCCCCTCAAGCCTATTCCGCCATTCCATTATATCATGGCTGATCCATAACTCAACTCCATTTACCCGCCCTCCATAATAATAATCCTTACGATTGATGTAGCGCCTTATCACATTCTTGAGAACATCTCAAAGCGCTTCACGGCGTATGCTGTAAAGTGACGTCAGTGCGTATCACTCCCTATCTCTTGCCAAAGAAACATCTATCGACCTCAATTGTCCATTTGCTGGCAAAACAACAGCCATTTTGCACTCAGTCCCATAAAGTGAATAAACAATTTTATCCGGGGGTGGGGGGGGGGGGGGGGTTCCTGGCAAGCACACAGAGAGAGAGAGGAACTCCCTTCTCTTTCCCAATAGCATTGCAGTCATTTCAACGTCCCTCCCTCGCCTCCTTCAAGACCCGCCTCAAGACTCTCCTCTTCGACGGTGTGCCTTCGGTCACCCTCCTACCCCCTTGTCCTCCCCCGCCCTCCTCCTGATCCCAACCCCCAGCTCGAGTCATTTCTGACCGTCCAGCTCCTTGGGACGTCCTCCTGATGTGAGAGGCAAATACCTGTTGCTGTTAAACAGACTGGATCGAATCCCCTCCACCCAAATGACTGAAATACCAGCATCGGGTTAGAGATTTAATTTCAATGTGAAGCGATCAATCTCCCGTCAATCCAGTGATTTTTTTTACACACGCACCAGGTTGAGTCTTCAGTGAAGTCCTAGGATGTGGTTGCGTTGACTGTTCGATGTCAAGCGTAAGATAATCTTCCACTTGATAGATTTGATCAATCTTTATGAGCCCTCATTCCCAGGAACTGACAATTATAACTCAAAGTCAGACGGTTTTAATGAGTCCTGGTGGGAGTTCAATTCCCACTGTGGTCCATTAATGAAATTATCGTTGTTAGTGAGTTCTGTTTTCAGTTTAGCCGGGGTAGGATGTTTGATTTTGTTTGTGGGGAGGGGATATGGGCACAAGAACCTAAGCACAAATTAAGCACCGGTTCTGAAATTCCACCTAGTCTTGGCCCGTGAAACCAATTTTACCTTCAAATTGAAACCGATGCGGAAAAATGCTGTTAGGTGGAGTCCTGTAACTCAAGTGGTTAGAGCACTCGTCTCGCAAGCGAGCGGACCCGGGTTCGATACCCGGGCAGGGGGCGAAATATTGGGCAAGTTACTCCACACGCGCACACGCCTCTGGTTACCCAGCAGTAAGCAGGAACCCTGTTGTTCGTCGATTGGTGGGTCGTTTTTTCGCGGGTAATAATCCCTGAAAAAAAAATGTGGTCACTCAATCCTCGACTGTTTGTGGGGAACGCTGCTGTGCGCAATCGGCTGTTGCCCTTCGCCCACAAAACGTACAGTCAATTCACTTTACAGTATATTCTGTGTCAAGTGCTTTGATGCAGCTCGAAGATGGGATAAGGCACAAAATTGAATACAAGGATTATTAGTATTAATACCTTGCATGAAGGGCACTATATAAAAATAATTGTTGTAATTGGAGTCCTCCATAACAACTGTTTCGCTTTATCAGAAAATATGGCATGTTCACACCGGAGAAGAGAAGGGTTGAGGGGCGATATGATTATGTTGATTCAATATTCTGAAAGGACTCCACAATGTAGACCATGATAAGCTGGTTTATCTTGTACTGAACAGTAGAACCAGAGGACACGGCCTGCGACTGGAGGGGTGTAAATTCAGAAGAAATCTGCGGAAACACTACTTCACTGAGGAGTAGTAAACATATGAAACAGGCTCTCTGGGGAGATGGCAGAAGCAGAAAATGTTTTTTGTTTCAAGAACAAATTAGATAGATTTCTGCTAGAAAGTAATATCTCAGGATAATTCATAGTTATGTAATATAATATAATATAATAATATATAGTTTGCAACACGACATGTAAAGCGACTGCCAGGATAGAGGAAGGCAAACTAGATAGACCTTGGTCTTTTTTTTGCCGAGCAAATTCTTATGCCTTATGTTCTATTGTATACATAGTGCGGTTGCATGAATCTTGTTAATTCTTTCCAGAAAAATAATAAGTTGGTCACTTCAATCCACGACTGTTTGTGGGACGTCGCCGTGCGCAATTGGCTGCCGCGTTTCGCCCACAAAACACACAGTCAGTTCACTTTACAGTATATCCTGTGAAGCGCTTTGAGACATCTCGAAGACGCGATGAGGCGCTGTATCAAAGGGCAAAGTTTATTATCCTTATTCTTAACTGCCGGTCACCGTCGCTAACCCGCCCGCCAATACCTCGACGTTCAACCCCAACTCTTAACCGCACAGATGTCGTTTACCTGCAAACGGTTAAGAAACACGGCACAAAAGCTTCGAAACCACAAACCCTTCGGTGAGGAGTTTACGGCAGTAAATCAGTCGCCGATGACGTCAACACAACAGTTCAGTTGAATTGCTGCCCCTGTCCCTGATTCACTGCCCCGAGTCTATGTCACTGCGCATAATAGGGAGACACGGGGCTTTGGAGCAAAGCTACCTCACGTATTATTCCTTGGATGACGCACTCGTCCCTTGCAGTTATAACTGTCTCGCTCATTCACGCTCTCGTCGCTGACTCTCTCTCCCACCTTCTCTCTGTTTCTCCCTCTCCCCTCTCCCTCAGTCACTCTTTCTCTCTCCCCGTCTCTCTCATCGCCTCTCTCTTTCTCTCTCTCCCTCTCTCTTTCTCTGCCTCTCTCTCTCTCCCATTCTCTCTCAATCTCTCTCTCCCCTCCTCCCACTCCCCCTCTCTCTCTCTCTCTCTCTCTCTCCCCTTCCCCTCTTCCCCCATCCCTCTCTCTTATTCACTCTCTCTCTCCCCCCCACTCTCTCCCCCCCTGTCTCTCTCTCTCTGTTTTTCTCTCTCCCTCTTTTTCCCTCAATCGCTCTCTCTTTCCCCCTCTTTCTCTCTCTCTGCCCCTTCTTTCTCTCTCTCTGTCCCACCTCTCTCTCGATCACTCTCTCCCCAACCCCTCCTTCTCTCATCTGGCCTGGAGGGAGCTGTACAAATGCAAGTTGTTGTTGTACAATATAGAGAACAGAATAAAGTCCTGGTCAACAACCTCTCCCCAACCCTCCCCAATAAAAAAAATTGATCATTCCCCTCCTGCGCGCAAACTGACTGCCACATTCACCCGCAACCCACAGAAAACCCCGCAAACCGCTTTGAGACATTCGGACATGGTTGCAAGCACGACTTGATAAGGTCTAATTCTTTTTAACCTCCGGGGCTGTAGTAGGACAAGCGTGTTTGAAATCAATGTTCCCGTGGCACGCGGCAGGAGACGACACAGTAAATCAGAGAGCAGACCAGAAGAAGGAGAGAGAGAAAGAGAGAGAGAGAGAAAAAAAAACCCTTCTGCGTTTTCATAGCCTTACTTGCTCTGATGCGCTTCGCTAATAGATTTATGAACGTGCAAAGTCTCAGGCGCTTGAGTCTTCTGTAGAGAAGCAGTCTCGTTGATGGAGAGGCCACACTTCATTTCGGTTCATGAATCTGTTCGCTTTCCCGGTCGGCGAAACCTTATAACAATGTCGATGATGATGATAATAATATGAAAGATCCTCGCATTAGATACAGCGCCTTACCATGACGTTGAGATATCTCAAAGCGCTTCACGGAATACGTTGTAAAGTGGACTGAGACGACCTATTTCACTATGTACGTGGAGTCCTGTATTTGGGCGTGATCACTTGACAGTATATTCTTTGAGACGTCTCGACGACGTGATAAGGCGCAATATTATAAGCTGTGATGATATTTTTGCGTCCAACCAACTCCCAACTGACAACAACAACAAAAACAACTTGGATTTATATAGCTCCCTCCATGCCGGACGGCATCTCAGAGCGCTTCACAGTAACGGATCCCGGGGCCGAGCCGGGGGGGAGGGGGAGGGGGAGGAAGGTGACCAAAGACGCGGTCGAAAAGAAAGGTCTTCAGCCGAGGGAGGGAGTTCCAGAGCCTCGGGGCGTAGTGGCTAAAGGCACGGCCGCCGAGGGTGGAGCGGAGGACTCGGGGGACTGGGGTGATAGGGAGCGGAGTTTGGTGCGGGTGAGAATGCGGGCGCCAGAGTTTTGAATGATCTGGATTTTATGGATGGGAGACCGGCGAGGAGGGCGTTAGAGTAGTCCAGCCGAGAGGTGACAAAGGCGTGGACCAGGGTTTCAGCGGCTTTTGGGGAGAGGTATTGGCGGAGACGGGCGATGCGTCGGAGGTGGAAGAAAGCGAAACTGCTCGGAGATAAGCTGTGGTGAGATTGTTGTATGACAAACTTCGTCACTTTGAGAACGTGGAACTGAATGACAGTGAATACTCAATTTGACAGCGAGAATGATTCAATAAACTTGAGCCATTCAATTAAACGATTGATGGTCTTCTATAATAAACCAGACCCATTCATATCAAATGCAAGCATTATTATTATTATTATTATTATTATTAAAATCATTTAACAGTCTGCATTGATTAAATTTTCATATCTTAAACAAAACCAAGAAGCAAGTCTTACTGTATTTTTAACCATTGACAGGAATGCTTGCAAGAACGACTGTTCAACACAGTGGACTACTTATTTAAACGCTACTCAATTAAGCAGCTGATTTTCTGATCCTGAGGGTGCAGGTGGTTCAGGATTTCAAAACATTACTCAACTTCCCGAACCCTTCAATTAAACGCCATCCAGTTCAATGAATCTCACCGTTTCCAAGTAGCGATTGCCGCCAGTTACCCCGGCTGCTCACGGGGATAACCGGAATAATCCTTGCATTTGATATCGCACCTCATCACGTCATTGAGACGTCTCAAAACACTTCGCGGAATTTACTATAGAGCTAATTGACTGTGTATTTTGTGGGTCAAATGCGGCAGCCAGTTGCGCACAGCAGCGTCCCACAAACAGTCGGGTTTATTTGGTTGTTTTTCTTTTGGAGGGATAATCATCCCCGGGAAAAAACATCCGCTAACGACAGGATTCCTACTCACTGCTGGGTGATCAGAGGCGCGTGCGTGGAGTAAGGAAACTTGCCCGAGGACTTGCCACTGTTCGGTGCTGTTGTTTACGGCTGTTGTGCTGTTCTTTACGGCGGTAAATCAATCACCCGGGAATGAATATCCGGGACCTCTTGCTTGCGAGGCGAGGGGGCTAAAACAGCCGACAAATGAGCAGAGAACAATTAAGTCAGACAAATCGCATTGAGGGAGTGAGCCAAAGGAAAAGACATAACCCCCCGCCACTCCTCCCTCCCTCCCCTCCAGTGCAACTCACCACCAGTAATGTCCGTTTAATGTGTTCACACAAAGTAGGAATATTTACTTCGCAGCAGATATTAATACGGCTGTATTATTACTGTACAGACTAATAAGTGGTTATCTGTGAGATTCGCAGCAGTAATTGAATCGCAAGGCCTTCTGGCAACATCAGTGTTAACTAAATGGCGTGTGAGTGAGTCCCTCTGCTCCTGAACTGGTTCACTGAGCTTTACCGGGTCAGCAAACTGCGAGGATCCTCGCTTCCATCTGTTCCGAGTTAGTTGATCTCAGCCGTTGGTTTCCACTCTCTCTCCCCGCTGCTCCCTCTCCCCCCCACCCAATCCCCCACCCCCCCACCCCACCACCCCATCCCCGGGAGCGACATAAGAACATAAGAATTGCCAGATGAAAGAAGACCAAGGTCCATCCTCCTCTCCTTCCACTCTCCTGGCAGTCGTTTGCACATGTCACGTTCCTAAATTATACAATCCTTGCATTGGGAATGGCGCCTTATCGCGTCTTTCTGTTCGACCCTGAGCTGTCCTTTCTTCCCCACATCCGCGCCACAGCTGGCACTGCCTTCCACCACCTCCAGGAACATCGCCAGACTCCGGCACTACCTCACCCCTCACGCTGCTGAAACACTGGTCCACGCCTTCATCACCTCAAGGCTGGACTATGGGAACTCTCTCCTCGCCGGCCTTCTCGCCACCTCCCTCCACAAGCTGCAGGTCATTCAGAACTCTGTAGCTCGTGTACTGTCCCGCACCAGGCTTCGCGGCCACATCACTCCCACCCTCGCTCGCCTCCACTGGCTCCCCATCCCTCAGAGGATCGAATTCAAGATACTCATCCTCACCTACAAGGCCATTCATGGCCTCGCTCCCTCCTACCTCTCCGACCTGCTATCCCCCTACCTACCTGCTCGTACTCTCCGTTCCTCTGGCTCCGGTCTGCTCCACATTCCCCGCCCCAACCGCCCTACCATCGGTGGCCGGGCCTTCAGCCTCTCAGCCCCAAGGCTCTGGAACTCATCCCCCAGTGCCTTCGCCGCTTCCTCCCTTTCCTCCTTCAAGGCCGGTCTCAAGACCTTTCTCTTCAACCGTGCCTTCACCTCCCCTCTCGACTCTCTACCCCCTCCTCGCTCCCTCCCTTCCCTCCCCTAACCCTGACCATTTCCTCCCGACCCATCTGTCCAGCGCCTTGGGACATCCTCCCGACATGAAAGGCGCTCTATAAATGCAATCTTGTTGTTGTTGTTGTTGTCTTCGAGACGTCTCAAAGTGCTTCGCAGAATACTCCGTAAAGTGTGGTCACCGTCTATTTTGTGGGCGAAACGCGGCAGCCAATTGCGCGCAAACAGTCGTGGGTCGAGTGACCGCATTAGCGCGATTCCTTTTTTTTTCGCGAAGGGATCATTCTGTATGGGAAGCGTGAGGAGCAAAGTGGTAATTGAATGCAAGGCTCTCCTACACACGAGGAGAGAGAGGGAAGACAAGGGTGTGAGTGTGCGTGTGAGTGCGTGTGTGTTCGTGCGCGTGGGCGAGGGGTGGAGGCGGATGAAGCAAAGTGGCTGAGATTGTTGTTTGTTTGGCCTTCTGAGTGTCTTGCCACACGGACGCTATAACCCTTACTGTGGGTTAGAATTTATACATGTAAGTGGGATACATGGAACTCACAGTTTGGTTTGTAAGCTCTTAAGAATAGGAATGGGTTTTCTACACTCATTGGACACAGTCCCCACCCCCCAAAAAAAAATCTCAGCTACTTAGCACCAGCCAGTCTACCCTACCCTAACCCTCACCCACACCTTCTCTCTCTCTCCTAAAATCAGTCGCGGAGCAGGTCGTTCAGCTGTTACGTCCGTGTTGTTGGTTAATAATAATAATGCTAATCCTTGCATTTGACACAGAGCCTTATCGCGTCTTTCGAGACTTCACAAAACACTTCACAGGAATATACTGTTATGGGTAGTGACTGTATAATTTAAGGGGGGAAACGCGGCAGCCAATTGCGCACAGCAGCGTCCCACAAGCAGTCGTGGATTAAGTGACCATATTATTATTTTTTTTTAAGCGATTATTATCCACGGAAAAGCGATCCTCCAATCGACTCATAACCGGGTTCCTACGTACTGCTCGGGAAACAGAGGCGGGTGTGTAAGGAAACTTGACTAAGGTTTCGCCCCCTGCCCAGAAATCGAACCCAGGTCCTCTCGCTTGCGAAGCGAGTCCTCTAACCACTGAGCTACGGGACTTTGTATTGTATCATTCGACTCGTGTGTGTCTCAATGTCAGCTCCTGTGAGGGCGCTAAGAAATTTACCACTGTGCCATCGTGCTAGAACATTGCCGGTTCTAACCCACGTGTTTGGTGTCATTTGTAGAAAGATTAGGTGTGAAGATTGAGATTATATAAACAGCTCTGCTTCGTTGCATCCATTGGAATTGCCAAGTTGGCGATCTAAGTACCAGAGCTCCCTCTAGTGATCTGAGGTTGTATTTTGTGGTATTAATTGTTCTTCAAAGTCTCATCGCTGGTGCATTTATAATAATAATAATGATATATTTGCATTTCGTGTAGCACCTTACACGTCAGGAGAATGTCTCAAATTGCTTCAGAGAATCTTCTGTAAAGTGCATTGTGTACTTTGCAAACGAATGCGCCAATTTGCCAATTTGCATACATAGAAACATAGGAGCAGGAGGAGGCCATTCAGTCCCTCGAGCCTGTTCCGTCATTCTATAAGATCACGGCTGATCTGTACCTCAACTCCAATTATCCGCCTTTTCCCTGTATCCCTTGATACCCTGACCTGAGAAATATCCATCCACCTCAGTCTTGAAAAGTGAAGGGAGTTTCTATGTCTCTCTCTCTCTCTCTCCCAGTCTCCTGGCCAACAATCCCTCAACTAAAATTGGTCACTCGCTTCAGACAGCCAAACAGACCACACAACAATAGCCTACTAACAATCATGGAGTGTGTCACCAATTTTATTTGGGGGGATTGTCGGCCAGGACACTGGGAGAGGCGGAAAAAACTCCCTTCACTTTTCCAATAGCCCCGCGGGATCTTTAACGTCCACCCGAACAGACACAGACGAGGCCTCAGTTTAATGTCCATGCCATGACCCGTTCTGCCCTCCCCCAACTCCGCCGCCTTTGCCACTATCTTTCCCTTCAGGCTGCCGACGACCTCATCCAAGATTTCATCGCGTCCAGGGCTTGACTACGCCAACTCCCTGCTTTGTCGGCCTTCCCGACTCTTCGCTCCACAAGCTGCAGATCATCCAGAACTCTGCAGCTCGTGTCCTCACCCACACCATCTCCGTGACCCCATCACCCCCACCCTCACCCGGCTCCACTGCTCCCCATCCCCCAGAGGATTGGGTTTAAGATCCTCGTCCTCCACGGCCTTGCTCCTCCCTACCTCTGTGGCCTACTGGTACTCTATGAACCTGTCCACTCGCTCCATCCAACTCCACCCCTGTGCCTCACCCCCTCCTACGCCTCCTTCAAAGCCCTTCTCAAGACCTTCCTCTTTGACTGTGCCTTCGGTTATCCTCGCATCCCATCCTGGCCTTCCACGCCTCTTGATTCCAACCAACCCCCAACTCGGGTGCAAACCCTTGGCTGTCCAGAGCCTTGAGGGCATCTTTGTGACATGAAAGGCGCTGTGTAAAACCAATTTGTTGTTGTCTCATTCAAAGGATCACACCTTCGACAATGCAGCCTCCACCACCGCCCCCCTATCCACCCTCCGCATTGCACTGGAGTATCGGCCTAGACCGTAGTTTCAAAATCCCGATGTGAGGCTTGAACCCACAACTTTTGACAGGTTCTGCCTCTTCTCCTCACTCCCTGCTGGATCCTCACTGTTCCTGGTAAATCAAACCTGGCAAAGAGATATTAAGATACCCAGATACCTGTCACTAACCTGGGAGTGTGGACGGACAGTGTCGAGTGAGCTTTACTCTGTATCTAACCCACGCTGTAGCTGACGGATAGGAAACCCTAATCCTCTACGTGCAGAAACCTGCGTAAACCGCAGAGGTTGCGATGGGCAGCCATCTATGTTCCTTTATTCCGTATCACACACTGCACTGATGTTAACTGTTCGGCCGGCATTATTGCACGTCTTTTATTCACTTGAGTCAAAGTAGCCACTTAAGAGGTTTAAGTATAATATGCCGCATAATTTAAAAAAATACCCATTGGATAAGGGTTCTTAAAAGATCATTTAGGACTGACTTAGAGGGCTTACGGATAGGATTTGAACGAAGCGTTGGGTGTAAGCTGATCATTCCCTTTTGTGTTGCGTTACTGGTCCTCACGGCCTTGCTCCTCCCTACCTCTATGACCTCCTAACCCCATACCAACCTGTCCGCTTCCCCCGCTCAGCGGCCTCCGGCCTGCTTCATGTCCCCCCGCCTCGCCCGCCCCACCATTGGCAAGCAGGCCTTCAGCCTCTCTGCCCCCACCCTCTAGACCTCCATCCCACAGTTTCCCACCACCCCCCCTGCCGCCCATGACACCCCCCCCCCACTCCCTTGCCTCCTTCAAGAACCGCCTCAAGACCCTCCTCTTCGACCGTATGCCTTCGGTCACTCTCCTACCCCCCTTCCCTCCCCCACCCTCCACCTCCTCCTGATCCCAACCACCAGCTCGGGTGTGGATCCCTGACTGTCCAGCGCCTTGGGACGTCCCCCTGACATTTTCTGAGTCTCACAACATATTCCTTTGCGATAATTGTAACGACAACCCTTACGTTTCAAATAGCGCCGTTTACATGGGAGGACGTCTCGAAGCGCTTCACGGGATCCACTGCGAAGTGGAGTGACTGTGTCTGTTGCGGGCGAAACGCGGCAGTCAGTTTGCGCACAGCAGTGTCCCGCAAACGTGCGACCAAATTATTGGGAAAGAGCGTGCGTCCCTCCAGGGAGAGAGCGCGCATTCAATTTCCGGACACAGGGGTTTCCGCGGTAAAAGCCGAAACACGGCTATGAGTTGTGTGTGTGTGTGTGTGTGCGTGCGTGCGTGTGTGTGTCTGCGTGCGTGTGCATGCGTGTGCGTGCGCGTGTGCGCGACTGACCAAGTTTAGAAACAGAATCCCATCAATTTATACTGCGTAGCCAGGACTCTGCTCTGCGGTTCACTTTCATTCCATCTCCCTCCTGAGGGCGAGATGACACGCAGTGTCTAATTCACTGTGCTTCCTGGTCTCCTGCTGCAGACGATGTCAAATGTATTGGATTTTCATTTCCTCATTAAAGCCGCGATTCTCCTGATTATTACTTTGCTCATGACGGCACCGAAGCTTCTTCAATCCGTTGTCACATTGTCTGTAGGTGGGGAAAATTGCTCGGGCCGTGTACCAGTCGATAAAACCCCTTCAAGTAAAATAATTCGGTCACTCGATCCCACGACCGTTTGTGGGGACATTGCTGCTGCGTTTCGCCCACAAAATACACAATCTATTCACTTTACAGTATATCCTGTGAAGAGCTTTGAGACATCTCGAAGATAAGGCATTATATCAAATGCTAGGATTATTATTATAGTGATCGTTTAACTGTAATGATGATAATAACCTCCCCCACCACCGCTTGGGTTCTAATCCTTGCCTGTTCAGCGCATTGGGACGTCCTCCCGATGGCGAAGGGACTGTGGGATGGAGTTCCAAAGGGTGGGGGGCGTAGAGGCTGAAAGCCCGGCCACCAATGGTAGAGTGGGTCGAGCGGGAGACCTGGAGCTGGCCAGGGTGTGCTGAGCAGAGGAAGTGGACAGGTTGTTAGGGGCTCAGCAGGTTAGAGATGTAGGAGGCGGCAAGGCCATGGAGGGCCTTGAAAGTGAGGATAAGGACTTTGAATTCTATCCAGCCAGTGGAGCCGGGTGAGGGTCGGCTGATGGGGTCACGGAGCCTGGTACAGGAGAGGACACGAGCTTCTGTATGATCTTCTGGAGGGAAGAGTTAAGGAGGCCGACAAGGAGGGAGTTTCTGTAATTGAGCATTGAGGTAACGAACGCATGTATGAGGGCTTCAGCCGTCTGAGGGGTGAAGCAGTGGTGGAGTCGGGCAATGTTGGAGAGATGGGGGAAGGCAGAGCAGGTTATGGCACGGATATGGGGCAGAAAGGACAGTTGAGGGTCAAACAAGACGCCCAGGTTTCTGACTGGCTTGGTGAGGTGGAGTGTGCAACCGTGGATGCTGATATTGGAGACAATTAGGAGGGCCTCGGTCTTGCTGACATTCAGCTGTAGAAAATTGTCTCTCATCCAGGACTTGATGTCAGACAGACATTCTGTCAGGACGTTAGGTGTCCTGGAGTCGAGGGTGGAGGCAGAGAGATAGAGTTGGTTTCATCTGCGTACATGTGGAAGTTGATCCCATGTCTGCGGATGACGTCACCAAAGGGGGAGCACGTAGAGGGTGAAGAGGAGGGGACCGAGGACAGAGCCCCGAAGAAGGCCGCACGAGACTGTGCGTGGGCTGGAAGAGAACCCGTCTACGGAGACAAATTGCAGACGGCGTGAGAGATAAGACCCGAACCAGTCAAGGACAGACCCTTGAAGGGTGAGGTGAGAGGAGAGGCGGTGGAGGAGGATGGAGTGGTCCACGGTACCGAAGGCAGCAGAGAGGTCCAGGAGGACGAGGAGGCAGAGGGAGCCCTGGTCACAGATGGACAAAATGTCGCCGTGTCGCCAGGCTGTATAACAATTACGGGAAATCGCTGACAAATCTTTATTATCCATCAATTCAGACAGTAACACAGATAATTGTTTCAGCCCGCGGCTCCCTTTCTCTCTCTTTTTTTTTGCCTTCTAGTTTTTTCGGCAAGTTATTAGTTACAGGAATTACACAGTGCATCAGCCGGTCTAATCCTTTTCAAGATCATCACCCTGGCTAAGGCTGACACGCACTGTCACGAGAGATAATTGGATTCACACACTGGATTTCTCAGATGTGCGTTGTTTCTGTTGAGGCGATGCCACGACCGTGGAAGAAAAAAAAATCACTGTAACACACATGTTCAGCAAGGAGCCCCGTAGCTCAGCGGTGAGAGAGCTCGCCTCGCAAGCGAGAGGACCCGGGATCGATTCCCGGGCTACGGGTGAAACGTTGGACAAGTTTCCTTACTCCACACACACGCGCGCACACACACACACGCCTCTGTTTACCTAGCGGTACGTAGGAACCGGTTTGTTAGTTGGATCGCATTTCCTGGGGTAATAATCCCTCCAAAAAATTAAATAATAATTTGGTCACTCAAGCCAAGACTGTTTGCGGGGACACTGCCGTGCGCAGTTGGCTGCCGCCCGCAGAAAATGCCTTAACGCGTCGGAAGGATGTCTCAAAGCCCTTCCAAAAAATTTCTCGTGATATGAATTGACTGTGTATTTTGTGGGAGAAACGCAGCAGCGCAATTGCGCACAGCAGTGTCCCACAAACAGTCTCTTCAACCGTGCCTTCAGCTCCCCTCTCGACTCTCTACCCCCTCCTCGCTCCGTCCCTCCCCTCCCCCTGACCATTTCCCCCCCAAAGCTCGGGTCCCGACCCAACTGTCCAGCGCCTTGGGACGTCCTCCCGACGTGAAAGGCGCTCTATAAATGTAATTTTGTTGTTGTTGCTGTTATTGTTGTGGAGCGAGTGACCATTTTGGGGTTTTGTTGACCAGGACCAGGAGAGAGAGTTCTCTTTTGGAGCAGTCGTATAATATTACCGCTGAGCCAAGCCGACACACATGTTTCATTCAGATACGCCAGCCATTTGCAGGCATCGGGCAAAGGAGCGGGGGAGTGGGACTGAATGGGCAGCTCTTCCAAAGACCTGGCACAGGCACGATGGGGGCCGAATGGCCTCCTCCTATGACTCTATGTTTCTTTTCTCGTCTTTCTGAGTCTCCATTGATAGGCTGGGGACTCAAAGCTCACAGGGAGGGAGGGAGGGAGATGGAGGGAATTGCAATGCAAAATGTTTATATATCTTACACGTTATCCCCCCTTCTCCCTCTGATGCACTCTGCAGTCTCCTTGAAGCCTGCGGATGCCCCGTCAACTTCCTTCTGGAAAGTTCCAGCGAGTGAAGCGATGCTCTCAATCGCTTTTCTCGCTCAACCCATCAATCTCGCGAACAGCTTTGAAAACTGGACGTGATTTTCTTTTCTCTATCTTTCTCTCTCTCTCTCTCTCTCTCTCTCTCCCCCTGTTCAGTACACATAAAAATGTGGATTGGAAAATTCCACCCCATCCCTCACCCATCCTCCCAAATAAAAGTGTGTGAAAACGATGGGGTGGGGGGGTGGTGGGGGGTGGGGGTGGTGACTGTTTCACATTCGATGTGCTAATTATTACACCTGAATTATGACACATTCAATGCGCTAATTATCACACCCGAATGTGTTATAATAATTTTAATAATCCTTGCACCTCATCATGTCTTCGAGACGTCTCGAAGCTCTTCATTAGAATACACTGTAAAGTGAATTGACCGTATATCTCGTGGGCGAAACGCGGCAGCCAATTGAACACAGCAACGTCCCACAAACAGTCGTGGATTGAGTGATCAAACCATTATTTTTTTGAAGGGATTATTACACCCGGAAAAGCGATCTGCCAATCGACTAACAACCGGGTTCCTTATTACTGCTTGGTAAACAAAAGGCGTGTGTGTGAAGTAAGGAAACTTGACCAACATTTCGCCCCCTGCCCGGGAATCAAACCCAGATCCTCTCGTTTGCGAAGCGAGTGCTCTAACCACTGAGCTACAGGACGCCTGTGTTACATGGCATTTTTCCCAAGGGGTTGGATTGTCAGTGAGATTCATGTTTCCTATGGGTGAGTGTCTCAGTGGCTTTCACAGTCCAGGGTTAATTGTGAATTACAACCCATTAAGCTATATTTACATGCTGCAGGGGAACGTGATGGTTTGCAAACATTAATACTTTGATCCATCTGTTTGAATCTTCTCTCAAATATTTGCTTCACTCTTTCAATTTTCGTGTGAACTGTTTGGAGCTTATTTCCGTTTTCTCTCTCTCTCTCTCTCTCTCTTTCACTCTCTATGTTTCAATCGGGGGGTGGGGGGGGGAAGTAAATGGAGTCTCCTTGGAGCTGAACTGGTTCCAAGGTGAAATGCCTGGAATGTCGGAATGGAGCCAGCCCTCCGTGACGGTCTCCGGCCCTGGTTCCTGAGCCAGTCGGGTCCGCAGTATTCCAGGGCACTCGCTGCTGATGACAGACCAGTCACTGGGGAGCAGGGAAACCTCCCGCTCAACTCCTGGTAACCCTACAAGCCCATGGCCTAACAGTCCTAGCTGGACAAGCAGTGGGAAAGCTTGGCCAGGCAGCAATATTAATGAAAAGCTATGTGGTTTTAGCTGGTTAGACTCCAGCAGTTGCCCCAACGCACACTCTGGGGTTCCCAAGCCTTGGCTTTTGCCAATAAGCATCTAAGGCTCTCCAGAATTAGGTCAACAGGATGAGGCCCTCCACAGAGAGAGAGCCCATTTCATTCCAACAATCCATCTCTGGGATTTCCATGTATAGGTGGGATGCAGGGAATTGTCAGATTGGTTTGTAGACTCTTAAGCATGGCGATGGGGTTTCCGCACGTGTCAGACACCAGACTGAGCAAACAAAATGTTTCTGTCTCTCTTTCCGACAACATCCAACCTGCAAAAACTGGGATGACTAACTCGCAAAAGCCAATGTCACATTGATAGAGCGCCTCATCACGTCTTCGAGACATCTCAAAGCCCTTCACGGAATATACCATAAAGCGGATTGACTGCATATTTTGTGGGCGAAACGCAGCAGCCAATGGCGCACATCAGCGTCCCCACAAACGGTCGTGGATCGAAGCGACCCAGATGATTATCATTTTTTTTATTTTCAACTTCCAAAGTTTTCTTGGGAAAGGATCATCACCCCCGAAAAAGCGATCCGCCAATCGATTAACAACCGGGTTCCTACTTACTGCGAGGTAAATAAAGGAGTGTGCGGTAACAATTGGCTTCAGGGCGCTCGATAGGAAGCGTTCAATTTGAGCACGGTTTTGGTCACGAATTAATAATAATAATAATAATCCTTGCATTTGATACAGCGCCTTATCACGTCTTCGAGACGTCTCAAAGCGCTTCACACTTTATGCTGTAAAGTGAATTGACTGTATATATTTGTGGGCGAAACGCGGCAGCCAATTGCGCACAGCAGCGTCCCCACAAACAGGCCGTGGATTGAGTCACCAAATCATTTTTAGTTATTTTTGAAGGGATTATTACCCCCGGAAAAGAGATCCGTCGATCGATTAACAACCTGGTTCCTACTTACTGCTGGGTAAACAGAGGCATGTGTGTGTGTGTGTGTGCGGAGTGAGGAAACTTGCCCAACATTTCGCCCTGACCCGCCCGGGAATCGAACCCAGGTCTTCTCACTTGCGAGGCGAGCGTTCTGACCGCTGAGCTACAGGACGTCACAAAGTCCGCTGTGTACCGTCAGCGTCTCGGAGCGCTAAGCCCAGGTGCGGCAATTTGAACCCACCAACTTTGCCACGCGGGAGGAGGAGAGATTGCGACCGGCTGAGCCGGGGCTAAGTTATGGAAAAACGCGAGGATTAATCCTATTGCTGTTTAATACGCCCGACATGGTTACTTTTAAGACGACTGATAAGAAAGTCGGCAGAAAGCCAAGGGAAATGAGCGTGTGTGAGTCTCAGGAGAGGAGAGGCTGAGTGGCGCGAGGCAGTGTCTCGGCGTGGAAACACCGCAGAGACAGCGACAGCTCGTCACGGTCTTAAGGGAAGACAAATCCGCCAACTCAATTAAAGCGAGAGTTTTGTTCTTTCATCACTCAGCTGATGAAGTGCCTCAGACCTGCCCGTGCCTCATTAAACCCTTACAGTTTGGTGCTTATTCAGTTGTGGGCGTTTAGTGGCGGAGAGGAACGCAGTTGATCTGCCTGTCTCCCCTACCTGCCAGCGTCTCTCTCTCTCTCTCTCTCTCTCTCTCTCTGGCATTATCATCTGAAGTGCATTGAATTTACTGATGTGGGTTAAACGCTCGCTGTTCAGCCCCCGCTCGCTGTGTTTTGCAAAGATGCCGCCGTGCTGTATAAATAGCTGGCAAACGGCACGCCGCTATCCCAGAGGACATTCAGTGAAGCTTTTACAGCGTTTAAGTGTAGTGACTGGTGCGTCTTCAAGACCCGTCTCACAGACCCTCCTCTTCGACCGTGCCCTTCGATCACCCTCCTTCCCGCCCTTCCCCGATCCCTCCCCACCCCCCCACCCACACCTCCCTCGCCCCAGTTCAGAGCGTCCAGTGCCGTGGGACGTCCTCCCGGCGTGAAAGGCGCCACACAAATGTTGTTGTTGTTGAGGACGAGCAGGGGCTAGGGGGAGACAGCTGGGGGGGAGTGGGGTTGATATGAATAGGTCTTTTCAAAGAGCCGACACAGACACGATGGGAGCACTGCATTGTCTGAGATGTGACTTTTTCTTCCGGCCATTCTCCTGGAAGCAGGAGAAAGGAGTGTCTCACTCTCTCACTCTCTTGCTCTCTCTCTCTCTCTCTCTCTCTCTCCCGGTGTCCTGACCGACAATGCCCCAAACATAACCGATTGTTCACTTCAAGGCTTTTTGTAGGATATCGCTGCGCGCAAATGGGATGCCGCACTCATGTACAAATGCACAGTCTCTGCACATTACAGTAATTCCTACGCAGCTCTTTTAGAAATGTCCTTCTGATGTGAAAGGCACTGTACCACATGCAAGGATCAGTATCTTCACCTGAGATAAACAGTTACTATATCTGACCCACCTGAAGACAACTTAATTGATAGGCTCCGTACCTGTCAAATACACCAAGGATAATAATAATAATAATAATAATAATCCTTGCATTTGATACAGCGCCTTATCACGTCTTCCAGGTGGTGTCAAAGTGCTTCACGGGGATATATTGCAAAGTGAATTGACTGTGTATTTTGCGAGCGAAACCCGGCAGCCAATTGCTCAGCGGTCAGAGCACTCGCCTCGCAAGTGAGAAGACCCGGGTTCGATTCCCAGGCCGAGCTGGGCGAAACGTTGGGCAAGTTTCCTTACTCCACACGCACGCCTCTGTTTAACCCAGCAGTAAGTAGGAACCCGGCTGTTAGTCGATTGGGGGATCGCTTTTGTGGGAGGTAATAATCCCTTCAAAAAAAATAATAACGTGGTCGCTGAATCCACGCTGCTGTGCGCAATTGGCTGCCGCGTTCGGCCCTCAAAATACACAGTCGATTCACTTTGTATCCTGTGAAGTGCTTGGAGACGTCTCGAAGGCGTGACGAGGCGCTGTATCAAATGCGAAGATTATTATTACTGTTTATTATTGCTGCAGCATCATTTCCAAAGGCCCCCTGTTGAGCTCTGAACTTGTTATTTAGGTTGGCACTGCAGCAAAGTGCTGAGAATACAGTGTGTGCACGTGTGTGTGGCGGTGGTGGGGGCGGGTGGGGGTGGGTGAGGACAGAAGGGGGTGAGGCAGAGAGAGGAGGGGAGCATTGAATCGTCAGACATGCCTCCTCACTCCCCAATCCACCACCCGGCACCTCCGCTCGACCGGCACCGGTCTCCTGCGCGTCCCTCGCGCCCTCAACTCCACCGTCGGAGGTCGCGCTTTCAGCCACTGTGCCCCGAAACTCTGGAACACTCTCCCTTACCCCCCCATTCCACACACACACCCCGCTCTCTCTCAAGTCCCGCCTGAAAAACCTTCTTCTTCGGCCGTGCTTACGGCCACCTCCACCAGCCCTCCCCGCGCCCCCCCCCACGCCCCCCCCCCCCCCCCCACCCATCTCCCCCTGGCTCGGAGTCAGGCTCCGCCGCTGTTAAGCGCTCTGAAGACGCTGCCCTGCATGGAGCGCGCTGTATAAGCGCGAGTTGTTGTCGTCGGTGTTAAACGCGTTCTCTCGGGGCCGCCGCAAATTTCCGCAGCCAAATGCGAGCTTTCCCATCTCAAGCGACGCCTCGCATCTGACTTGCCTTCAGCAGCCCCGCTCTCTGTACCCCTCCTCCAGCTGCGGAGAATCGAAGGAGGTTTTGTTCTGCGTCCTGCCTGCTCTGTCGTTTCCCCCCCCCCCACCCCACCTCCCCGCCACCCCCCCCCCCCACCCTCCCGCCCGCCCTCGTGATCCGTGACTGCCTTGTATCCACTCTATTTGCTGCCTGTAATGTATTGTGCTCTCGCTCGCCGACCTTGAGTTCTAAACCCTCTTGTAAACAGCTTCCAAAACACAGAGATACCTACGTCAGCCCAGGCAGATAATAAATACCTCATTCTTCAAAGCGAAGAGCACTGCCTTAATCCTGCGCTAACAACTGGCTTCAGGGCGCTCGATAGGAAGCGTTAAATTTGAGCACGGTTTCGATCACGGGTTGGTTGCACCCGAATTAATAATAATAGTGATAATTCTTGCATTTGATAGGGCGCCTCATCACGTCTTCGAGATGTCTCAAAGCGCTTCACGGAATAGACTGTCAAGTGAATTGACCGTGTGTTTTTGTGGGCGAAACGCGGCAGCCAATTGCGCACGGCAGCGTCCCCACGAACAGTCCTGGATTGAGTCACCAAATTGTTTTTGAAGGGAATATTTACCCCCGGAAAAGCCATCCGCCAATCGATTAACAACCGGGTTCCTACTTACTGCTGGGTAAACAGAGGCGTGTGTGTGTGTGTGTGTGTGTGGAGTAAGGAAACTTTCCCAACGTTTCGCCCCCTGCCCGGGGGCAATCGAACCCGGGTCCTCTCGCTTGCGAGGCGAGCGCTCTGACCGCTGAGCTACAGGACTCCACAAAGTGAACGGTCAATTTTATCTGGGGAAATTGTTGGCCGGGGGGCAGCGGGAGAGAGGGGGGAACTCCCTTCTCTTTTCGAATGGGGCCACGTCTGGATCTTTAACGTCTGCCTGAACAGGCACAGGCCAAGGTCAGGGGCCTCAATGTCTCCAACAAACGATCCCAAAGCAAGTGATCGGGGCAGATTGGTGGCCCAGCAAGCCGGGAGAGTTAAAAAAGCCCGCCCGTTCTTATTTCTCCCTCTCTCTCTCTTGAACTGCCCGCCCCTGTGCTCGCTGGGCTGCCTTGTCGCGTCAGACGCTCGAACGCCCCGTGGGAAACATGAGCCCGACCAGTTCGATGTTTCTCTCCAAACTGAGCTCGAGGGGAAATGGGAGTTGGAATGAAAAATGGTTCAGCCATTTGGCAGTCTGCGCGTCTGGAGGGAAGAGAAAAGAAGAAGTTGACTGTGCTGTGCTGTAATTGCAAGTGCTCTCTCTCTCTGTCTCTTTCTCTCTCTCTCTCTTTTTCTCTCTCTCTCTCTTTCGTGACGCATTGGCAGTAGTTTGGACCTCGTATCGTAGGAAGGACATAGAAGCCTCATGGCTGGTGCAGTCTGTCAGATGAGATGTTAAATCGAGGTCCTGTCTGGCTATAATAATAAGAATAACAATAATAATAATAATATTCCTTGCATTTGATATAACACCTTGTCACATCTTCGAGATGTCTCAAAGCGCTTCACAGGATACGCTGTGGAGTGAATTAACTATGTTTTGGATGAAGAAGGCCCTTCGAGCCCATCCAATCTCATCCCACCAGAATACCCCAACCTACCGTTCCGCCCCACCCCCCCCACCGCCCCCCATCATGGCATCAAGTTGTTTTTTGACGTGAGTCCCAGGGTCCTGACCTCAACTACCCTTGAGAAACGCTTAACACTTCCTGGTGTTTGTCCTGAAATTGTCCATTACCCTAAATTTCAAACCTGTGACCTCTCATCGGATTTCAACCCAACTCACTCTTCCCCCCCACCTCACCCCATCCCCCTCCCACCCCATCTCCCCCCCATTTCAGTCCTCACCGCCTCACTCTCTCACCCTCCCTGGCGCTTCTGAAAGTACCGATGGTCTAATTTTTCCGAGGGCGGAAGGGAGGGGGTGAGTGAGGGGAGGAGAGCGAGGAGTGTGTGAGAACGAGGAGTGGGGGGTGAGCGAGGGCTGGGGGCGAGCGGTGGGGGGTGCATGAGCGAAGGGGGTCAGCGAGGGAGGGTGAGAGCGAGGTGGGGGGGAAGTGAGGGTGTGTGTGAGTGAGGGAGGGTGGGAGCAAGGTTGTGTGTGTGAGTGAGGGAGGGGGGCGGGAGTGAAAGGGAGGGGAGCAAGGATGTTGTGTGAGCCCAGGGAGGGTGAGAGAGCGAGGCGGCGGGGAGCAAAATGGGGGAGAGATTGGGGGTGGGGGGGTGGGGTGGAGTGAGATGGGTGGGAATCCGACCAGCCATTCGAATCAGCTGACACAGCATCCGCCTGCTCTCGTGATGGATGGTAGAGGATGTGAAAGGCTCCAATAAAAAATCAGGAATGCGACGTATTAAGGTGATGAATGGCTCCGTGGCTGTGTCTGCAGGTAGCAGCGGCTGACGGCTCGGGATGATAAATCTGTACGGGGATTCAGGAGCGAGGAATATCTCCAGAGGATTGTCGCTCGGAGTGCAGGAGGGAGGAATGGGAGGTGGGGGGGGGTTTGGGTTTGGCGGGGAGCGGGAAGTGGGGCAAGGGAGAGGAGTGGGGGAGACAGACGAGGGGAGAAGTGAGAAAACTGTGCCACATTAGGTCCTGTCAAAGCACCTCGAGTCACCAGTCTGGTTGTCCTATTAATCCTGACCGGAGAAAAACAATTGCTAATTGTATCTCCTGTAACGTCTAAGGCACATACATACATACGTAGCGCGCGTATTAATAATTTGGTGGTCGCTCATCCTTACTGAAGTGTTCTATCACTCCGCACTGTTTATGGTTATTTTTTTTCTCTCTGCCACGGGTGCTTTGACTGACGATGTGGTTTTTCAATGAGCCTGTTGTTTGCTTTTATTTTCTAATCTGCGGATGTTTCACCGACGGCAAACCAACGGGGAGACAGCGCTGGAGAGAGAGGGCTATGATTTCAACGTCAATAGTAATACGAATCATCCTCGCACTTGATACAGCGCCTCATCACGTCTTCGAGACGTCTCAAAGCGCTTCACAGGAGATACTGTAAAGTGAAGTGACTGTATACGTCACTTGTGGGCCAAACGCAGCAGCCAATTGCGCACAGCGGCGTCCCACAAACAGTCGTGGATTGAAGTGACCAATTTTTTTTTTGAGGAATTATTAACCCCGGAAAAGCGACCCACCCAATCGACTAGCAACCGGGTTCCTACTCACTGCTGGGTAAACCGAGGCGTGTGGAGTAAGGAAATATGTCCAACGTTTCATCCTGTCTGGGAATTGAACCCAGGTCCTCTCTCTTGCGAGGCGAGTGCTCTAACCACTGAGCTACAGGACTCCATGTACCCTTTGCCATAAATTCACGAAAGGTCTCATTTTCCAATGGCCACACATCAAATCAGATAGGAAACATCACATTTTTGGGGGCTCAGTGTCAATTCATCACACGGAATCAGTTAGAAAACGTCACATTTCTTTCTTAGCCCTCAACCATAGAAAATTAAAAGACGAGACGTCTCAAAGCGCTTCGTAGGAGATACTGTGAAGTGCACTGACTGTGTGTGATTTGTGGGCGAAAGGAGACAGACAATTGCGCACAGCGACGTCCCACAAACAGCCGTGGATTGAGTGACCAAGTTATTATTAATACTTTTTTTAAAAAGAGATTACTAGCCCCGGAAAGTGATCCGCCAATCGACCATCAAGCAGGTTCCTATGTACTGCGAGGTAAACAGAGCCATGTGGAGTAAGGAAGCTTGCCTAAGGTTTCGGGAACCAAGCCTGGATCCTCTCGCTTGCGAGGCGCACACGTGCTAGCTACTACACTAGCAGGACTCCAATATTGCTGGCAGGTGCAGTGACTGTGTATTTTATAGTTAAAAAAGAGCAAAGAAAACTCCCCTCCCCTCCCCGCCCCCAACAATCCCACCACTATTAAGGAAACGTATTAAGGAGGAAAATCGACACCATAATGGCCGTCAAACCTGAACCGCTCTGTGTGGGCGGATGCCATTAGGAAGGGGTTTATTCAGTTAGTCATCTCAGTTACACAGAATTAGGCATCAACCGGATTAAACAACTGTTTAAGTGGAGGCTTGAGTTGGGGCACGGATCTGAAGGTTACAGCGACACAGTTTCTGCTCAGTTGCAACGCTCGTATGTTTCACTTCTCATTAACAGCTGAGATTAACCAATGTTAATTACAGCTCCATCGTTGCTTAGTCACAAAATAATAATAATAGTCCTTGCATTTTGATGCACTACCTAATCGCGTCTTCAAGACGTCTCAAAGTGCTTCGCACCATATGTTGTCAAGTGAATTGACCGTCTATTTTTGTGGGCGAAACGCGGCAACCAATTGCGCACAGAAACCTCCCACAAACAGTCGCGGATCGAAGTGACCAATTTATTATCATTGTTTTGTTTTGAAGGGATTATTATACCCGGAAAAGCGATCCGCCAATCGACTAACAACCAGGTTCTTGCTTACTGCTGGGTAAACAGAGGCGTGTTGTTTAAGGAAACTTGCCCAACGTTTCGCCCTGCCCGGGAATCAAACCCAGATCCTCTCGCTTGATCGAGGTGATCGAATGGTGGACTGAGTCCGATCGAGCGCCCTGAGGCACTGCCTCGCGTGAAGGGCGCTGTATAAAATGCAGGTTATTGTTGTTGATCTTGCAAGAGAGGTTTGGAGGAAGAAGGCCCTTCATCCCATTTGATCTCATCCCTCCAGAACGTCCAGCCAATCCTCACTCCATCACAGCATCAAGTTTCAGAGTCCAGAGGCTCAGCGGGTTAGAGCACTCGCCTCGCAAGCGAAAGACCTGAGTTCGATTCACAGCAGGGGAAAACCTTCGGCAAGTTTCCTTACTCCACGCACACTCGCCTCTGTTTACCTAGTAGTAAGTAGGAACCCAGTTGTTAGCTGATTGGTAGGTCGCTTTTCCGGGGGTAATAATTCCTTCCTTGTTTTTCTATTCTGTGCCTCTATTTATAAAGCCAAGGATCTCATATGCTTTTTTTAATAGCTCTATCAGCCTGTCCTGCTTCCTGATTAAGTTGTTCAATCCCATTTAAAATTTTCCATACCTCTATAAATTACCCTTTGGGATGTCTTCTTTCAAGACTGAAGAGCCCTGTCTTATCTACTCCTGGCACACAGTTCATTCCTATTCAGAAGGACGACTCAAAGCACTTCACAGGGATTACTGTAAAGTGTGGTGACTGTGTATTTTGCAGGCGAACATGGCAGATAATCAGTGTCCCAAAGACCCCTTTATTTTCTGGGGGATTTTTGGCCAGGAGACAGGGAGAAACTCCCTTCTTTAGTTCATTAGGTTCTGGCGTTGAAAAGATCCCACGGCACTACTCAAAATGTAAAAGGAGTTTCTCTCTCCCGGTGTCCTGGTCAACGATCCCTCCCCAAATAAAATTGTTCGCGCACTCCACGGCTTTTTGTGGGGCGTTTTTGCCCGAAAAACTGGCCGCCGTGTTTCATCCACAAAGCATACTTTACTACAGTCCTGCAGCTCAGTGGTTAGAGCGCTCGCCTCGCAAGCGAGAGGACCTGGGTTCGATTCCTGGGGCAGGACGAAACGTTGGGCAAGTTTCCTTACTCCACACACACCCACGCACGCACGCACGCACACACACACACACACACACACACAGCAGCAACCTAAGGAACCCGGTTGTTATTCGATTGGCGAATCGCTTTCCCGGGGATATTAATCCCTTCAAAAAAAAATTTTTAAAAATTGGTCAATCAATCCACGAGTGTTTGTGGGGACGCTGCTGTGCCCAATTGGCTGCTTTGTTTCGCCCACAGAACATACAGTCAATTCACTTTACGGAGTATCCTGTGAAGCCCTCTGAGACGTCTCGAAGACGTGGTGAGGCGCTGTATCAAATGCAAGGAGTATTATTATTATTATTTCCGGTAAATCCTGTGAAGGGCTTTGAGACAACTGGAAGACCTGATAAGCCGCTACGTCAAGTGCGAGGATTATCATTATTAGAATCTTTACTGTTATTATATTATTTATCTTTAACATCCACCTGGAGACACGCACAGGAGGAGTCTCGGTTCAACACGAAGGATGGCACCTCTCCCCTTTCCCTCACTCTCCCAGTAATTGCTCGGGGTAATGGCAGACCGGGCTGTGAGCTCAAAGTCAGTCAGTGTTGGGTAAAAGTGGGCCAGTGGATCAGAACGGCGCTGCATTAAGGACAAAGCTTGTCAGCCGATGTGATTCATGAAGCGACTTTGCCTGGCAAGACGGCACAGAAAAAATACCCACGAGCTTTGCCTCGATGCCTCGATTTGTCAGGACTCCGTTGATGATGGGAAGCCATGACACAGCCGCGGTTGGAAATAACAGGGCGGCATCTTATTTCTTTCTTTCCATCCCATCCCATTTCGCCCCCCCCCCCCTCCAACTTCCCTCGTTCATCCCCTCCCTCTCTACCCGGGGATGTCCAATCAAGGTGCATCCATCATCTGTGGACCCCTTGATGGGCCCAATTTCTGTTTAATAGACAAAAGTGCAATTTGATGTATTTTATGTGACAAAAAGCCACAGCCAGCCCATGCATTTCAATTACATCCCACGCTGTTTTCATTAACCTCCCGCCGACACTTCCAACTCCACGCTTCCCCCAAAATGCAGAGAGCAAGAGGCGCGCCGGCAGGGAAAGTTCCCTTGTCACGAGATCTTCGAACCCAGAGAACCTTGCCATCATTCCTCTCTCCCCCCCACACTTTTTTTTTGTATGAACGCTTTTGTGCCCCAAAGTGTGAATATGCCTCTCCACCCCCCCCCCCCCCACGACCCATTTGCCCTCAAACAACCTCTGGGCCAGAATGTCGTTGGACACCTCGTCAAGGACTTTGATCTCACGTGTCTTCACTTAAGATTGGGGTACAGAAGTCAGGGTTGAGCCCGAAATATGACTCTGCCTCCTCCTGCAGTCTGCATTTCTGGATTACATCCATACATGTTTTGCGTGTGTGTATGTGTGCCTGTGTTTACGTATGTACACAAAAGTAAATGCACATACACAAGTACACATGTATATAAGTACCTAAAATGCGTGTGTACTTGTGTATATGCACATACTTGTATGTGTGTTTGAGTGTGTGTGTGCATGTGCACATGTGTGTGTAACTGTGCATGTGTACTCTGTTCACGTGTGTGTGTCGCGGGGGTTTTGTGTACCTGTGTGCGTATATGTGTGCAATGTGTGTGTACATGTCACACAAGCCCCAAGGTCCTGATACTCTCAGAGCAGGCTGCACGGGCTATGGTGCATGCATGTGGGGGTGGGTGGGAGGATATATGTGTGTGTTGTATGTGTGTGTGTGTGTGCGCGTGTTGGTGTTTGTTGGGTGGGGTGGGGTTTCCAAACTACAATTAAATAGTTTCTTCGATTGTAGCACAAAGAAAGTGAATCTGGTTGTTAGTCGATTGCCAGATCGCTTTCTGGGGGTAATAATCCCTTTAAAAATGATAATAATAATAATAATAATAATAATAATAATAATAATAATAATAATAATAATAATAATAATAATTCGGTCGCTCAATCCACGACTGTTTCTGCGCAAATGGCTGCCGCGTTTCACCCACAAAACATACAAACAATTCACTTTACAGAATATTCTGTGAAGCGCTTTGAGACGTCTCGAAGATATGATAAAGCGCTGTATCAAATGCGAGGATTACTGTTGTTAGTAGTAACACAACATTCACCTCCGGTGTCAGTAACCGATCCATTCCCAGTCGGGTTTTACCGGATCTGGGATTTTGGAATTCCAGACTTTCCCGGGTAGACACACCGGTGATACAGAAAAGTGGAACGAGGGTTTTTGTTGCTTGTAACTTCAAAGGAGCTTTGCCGAGCAGTTAATTAACCTATTGAATGAGATTGAGTGCATTACATGGGAGCCACGGACTATACATATTAATACCATTCCTCGCCACAGTTTCCGAGCAAATCCAATTTCCTCGCACAATCAGACATCTTAGATTGATCTGTCTGATCGCAACGACTGTGCAATGGAGGGTAAGATATGGGGTCCTGTAGCTCAGCGGTTCGAGCAGTCGCCTCGCAAGCGAGAGGACCTGGGTTCGATTCCCGGGGCACAGGGCGAAACGTTGGGCAAGTTTCCTTACGCCACACACACACACACCTCTGTTTACCCAACAGTAAGTAGGGAACCCGGTTGTTGGACGATTGGCGGATGGCTTTGCCAAGGGAGGGTGACCGAAGGCAAGGTCGATGAGACAGGTTTTGAGACGGGCCTTGAAGGAGGCAAGGGAGGGGGCCGGGTGAGGACTGTTGGATGGAGCTCCAGGGTCAGAAGGTTTGCGGGTTCAAGCCCCACATCAGTCACTCTGAACTCACAGTGTAAGGCTGATGGTCCAGTGCAGCGCTTTGTGATCAACAACAACAACAACTTGCATTTATATAATATCCCTCACACAGGGTAGCATCCCAGAGTGATTGGCTTGACAGTGGCTGAGCACGACCCTGAGCCGGGAGTGGGGGGAGGGAACCACTGAGATTTCAGATGCGTCAAAATCCTCGTCCTCGCCTTCAAGGCCCTCCGTGGCCTTTCTCCTCCCCGCCTCTGTGACTCCGTATCAACCTGTCCGCTCCCTCCGCTCAGAGGGCTCCGGCCTGCTCCACGTCCCCCACCCGGCCCCGCCCCACCATCGGCGGTCAGGCCTTCAGCCTCTCTGCCCCCACCCCCACTCCGGAACTCCATCCTACAGCCCCTCTGCCTCGCTCCCTCGCTCGCCTCCATCAAGGCCTGTCTCAAGACCGTCCTCTTCGACCGCGCCTTTGGTCACCCCTCCTAACCCGCACCATCCCCGCCCTCCACCCCCTCCTGATCCCAACCCCCCAGCTCGGGTCCGAATCCCTGACCGTCCAGCGCCTTGGGATGTCCTCCCGGGGTGCGAGGCACCGGGTAAGTGCACGTTTGTACTGTGTCGTGTCATCTCTTGAGACGAGATGTTAAACACATCCTTTTTTTTTTGCCTTTCGTTAAAGATCCCGAGACGCCACTTGAAACATCGAAGGGAGTTTCTCCCCTGGGAAATGTCCGTCAATCACCCCTTCCCCCTCTTCGCGCCCCCTCCCCCTCACCCCCTCCCGCCGTGATATCCGTGCGCGGAGAAAATCGCTGTGCACGAAATTGGCTGCTGCGTTTGCCTACAAAACACGCAATTCCCTGCGTAGCACTTTTTGAGACATTTTGCATAGATTACGAGCGAGCGGGGGCCGGGGGGGGGGGTGGGAATAGTGGGAGAGTGGGGGTGGGGTAAGAACGGATAGCGTGCGCGGGTGAGGGAGCCCTAACTGGTCACGTAGAGTCCTGTAGGGTAGTGGTTAGAGCTGGGTTCGATTCCCGGCTGGGCAAAACGTTGGGCAACACACCCACACGCACACACACACACACCCTCTCCGTTTCCCTGGCAATAAGTGGGAGCCCGGTTCCCAGTCGATCGGCCGGTTATTTTCCAGGTGTAATAATCCATCCCTTCAAAAAAGAAATAAATGAAGATAATAATTGAGTCACTCGATCCACGACTGATTTTTTTTGGGGGGACGCTGCTGTGCGCAATTGGCTGCCGCGTTTCTCCCACAAAATATCCAATCGATTCACTTCACGGTGTATTGCGTGCAGCGCTTTTGAGACGTGGAGAAGACCTGATAAGGCGCTGTGTCAACTGCAAGGATTATTATCGATATTAGTCTTATTATTCCCTCCCGTACCCTTCTATATTCCTTCCTCGCTGCCTCATGTGAAAGTCTAGCTTCCTCTTAAACACGTCTGCTTCAACCGTGGCTTCGGGCAGGGATTTCAGCGATGTTACAGGTGCCGCATCAAGCGCAAGGATTATTATTAGCTCATCCCTGGAGGCTGGAAGAAACTGTTAACCAGCCACAATTCACGAAAGCGCGAGAAAGTTTTAGACGGCTCCTGAATTTATTTCTGTTGGGAAAGAGAGCGGAACGACGGGGCTCGAAACTTCTCTTCTGACGCGACGCGATAGCATTTGCTGGCGTTTCTTTTGTGGGGGGTGGGGGTGTGAGGGGGAACCTAGGAGTTTTATTGAAGGGCGGACTATCATTTCGAAGGGAGGGGAAATGGCGCGGAGGGAACAAAATGTCGCGTTTGCTCACGGATTCGACGAGAGGCCTGAAAACCGTTGAGTCCGAACTCACGGTCTAGGCTGACGCACCAACTCAGCGCTGTGGGTGCCTTGCGTTGTCGGAGGTGCCGTCCTTCGGACGAGATGTTAAACTGAGGTCCCGTCCCTCCGTTCAGGTGGCTTTTCAAAATTTCGATGAGCTCGAGACCAGAAGGAAGATTTTCCTGGTCTCCAGGCCAACGATCCTTTGAATAACATGGATCAGGTCATGTATATAATGATAATAATAATAATAATAATAATAATAATCCTTGCATTTGATATAGCGCCTTATCACGGCTTTGTTTTGTGGGCAAAACAGGGAACATTGGTGTGTGCAAATGTTGCCTACAAACATCCCCTTCACCACACTTTACAGTCAAATCCTGTGAAGCGCTTTGAGACGTCACTGTACCTAATGGAAGGATTATTATTGTTATTATTAGTTAAATATCCACGTCAATAAAAACAGTCGACTGGACAGATGAGATCCAACGGGTTTAAAGAGCCTTTCAAAGCACTTTCAGACTTTCTCCGGCGCGAAAGGCCTCCTATACACAACGGTTGACACTCACCCACCAAGCAATCGTGTGATTGAATGTGGCAACTTGTGAGTTTTGGACTCTCCGGTGTAATCATTTGTGACTTTGTAATCTCCTGCCATGTTTGTGTTTTCCTGTGAATGATTCTGTGATCTCTGGTGGTGGAAATCAATCTACTGTGATCTTTGGTGAATTTGTCTTCTCCGCTAATGGATGTTTCAATCTCCTGATCTCTGGTAATAGATTCATTTTATAATCTTGTGCGATATCCGGTGATTTGGGGACCTCTGGTGATCGATTTTTTGAATCTCGTGTGATCTCTGGTGAATGATTTTATGAATTTGTAACAATAATAACAATCCTTGCATTTTGATCTAGCGCCTTATCGCGTCTTTGAGACGTCTCAAAGCGCTTCACAGGTTGACCGCATGTTTTGTGGGTGAAACGCAGCAGCCAATTGCACACAGAAGCGTCCCACAAGCAGTCTCTTGTGATCTCCTGTGGAGTCCTGTAGCTCAGCGGTCCTCTTGCAAGGACCTGGACTCGATACCCGGGCAGGGCAAAACGTTGGGCAAGTTTCCTTACTCCTCGCAACCTGTTTATTTGGCAGTAAATAAGAACCTGGTTGTTAGTTGACGGTCAGTCGCTTTTCCGGGAGTAATAATCCCTTCNAAAAAAAATAATAACTCACTCAATTCACGACTGCTTGTGGGACGCTGCTGTGCGCAATTGGCTGTCACATTTCGCCCACAAAAATATACAGTCAATTCACTTTAGAGTATATTCTGTGAAGCCCTTTGAGACGTCTCAAAGATGTAATAAGGCTCTATTTCAAATTCAAGCATTATATTACATTATATATTATTATAATCTTGTGATCTCTGGTGACTGTATTCACACAGACAGTGTTCACACTGCACTGTGACAGTGCTGTGCTGGAAATCTATTTATTTAGCGAATTTCTGTTTTAATTGGCAGATTGCTTGTTGTGGAATCGCAGTCTTCATTACTGTGTCGCTGACAGAGGCAGTTAAGGAACAGTAATGATAAGCAGAGGAATCGTTCAGTGTGCCCAATTTATATTCAAATTTATTTAAATTCATTTAAATCTAAATTTGCCGTATATGTTTATGGAAATATGTACAGCTGGCTCCAGCCTCTCACTCTCTGTCTCCCCTCAGTTCCCCCGCCTTATCCCTCACCCCCTTTTCCACCTCCCTCCCCTCCCTCGCTCTCTCTCTCTCTCTCTCTCTCTCTCTCTTACTCTGAGCTTCCAAATATTTGGAATGCAGGGCCAAACGAGAGATGAAGCCACACTCCCAGCTTCCTCACATCCCAGATTTCCAATTGTCCCAACCCCCACCCCCATCCCTTTCCCTCCCCACCCTCCGCACACTTAAGCTGGGACCTCAGCTTCACTCACAAGTATAGCAATGACACTGAGATCATCATAATAATAATAATATTCCTGGCATTTGATACGGCGCCTTATCACGTCTTCGAGATGTCTCAAAGCGCTTCACAGAATATACTGTAAAGTGAACTGACTGTGTGTTGTGTGGGCGAAACGCAGCAGCCAATTGCGCACGGCAGCGTCCCCCGCAAACACTCGTGGGTTGGATTGTGTGACCAAATTGTTTTTTTGAAGCGATTATTACCTCCGGAAACGCGACTCCCCCCCTCAATCAACTAACAACCGGGTTCTTACCTACCGTTAGGTAAACAGTGGCGCGTGTGTGGAGTTAAGGAAACGTGCCCAACGTTTCGTCCGGCCCTCGCGAAATATTTGAATGAACGAAAAGCCTGAGCTTGGCATAAGGCAGAAGATACCAATGCTTTGGGAGGCAGAGCAGAACATGTGCTGTGTTCAACAGACCCACGAGGACGGTTCCTGGTGATTAAGTGCCAGATGTTTTTCCCCTCAGGGCAACGCTTCATTATTGTCAATTCAGACCAGCGTCCCATTCAAATCCTCCTGTTTTTTTTTGTGAAACAAGAACTGCAGTTCTAGCAAATTACAGGCGTAAAGAGGTAGCATTTGCATTCGTTTCTTAACCCGATCCTGTGTTAATGAGTACGGGTTGAGAAGCGTTCTCGAATTCCTTCCTATTAATAATTCGAGTGATCAATCGGCTGCCGCGTTTCACCCGCCCCCCCCCAAAAAAAACGTAGTCAATTCACTTTACAGTTATTCACACTTTACACTGTCAAGCTCTTTGAGACGTCTCGAAGACATGATGACCATTTCCCCCCAATGCTCGGGTCCCGACCCAACTGTCCAGCGCCTTGGGACATCCTCCCGACGTGAAAGGCGCTCTATAAATACAATCTTGTTGTTGTTGTTGTTGAGGCGCTATATCAAATGCAAGGGTTATTATTATTATTATTATTATTATTATTATTATTATTATTATTATTATTATTATTATTATTATTATTATTATTATTATTATTATTATTATTATTTTATCCAACCTTTGGATGAGACATTAAACCGAGGTCCCGTCTGCCTGTTCAGGTGGATGTTAAAGATCCCGCTGCGCTGTTCGAAAAGCGAAGGGAGTTTCTCTCTCTCCCCGTGTCCCGGCCAACAATCCCCCCCCCACACCACCCAAATCAAATTGGTCTCTCACTCCACGGCTATTTGTGGGACTCTTGCCGTGTGCAAAATTGGCTACTGTGTTTCTCCCGCAAAAATACACTGTCACTACGCTTTACTGGGAAGCTCTCCTCCTGAAGAGAAAGGCACATTCCCAGCTTCCTCACATCCCAGATTTCCAATTGTCCCAACCCCCACCCCCATCCCTTTCCCTCCCCACCCTCCGCACACTTAAGCTGCGACCTCAGCTTCACTCACAAGTATAGCAATGACACTGAGATCATCATAATTATAATAACAATCCTCGCATTTGACGCAGCGCCTTATCGCGTCTTCGAGACGTCTCAAAGCGCTTCGCAGGATACGCCGTAGAGTGAATCGACTGCGTGTTTTGTGGTCCAAACGCCAGCAGCCAATCGCGCACAGCGGCTTCCCCCACAAACAGTCGGAGGGAAATGATTAATCCCTGCGGTCAGTGAATCTGCCGCACGTTAGCCACTGGAGTTTAGAAGCAGTTGAGGTTTCGCACAGAGGGTTATTGGAGCAGGGACCATTTCGCCGCAAGGGCATGTCAAAACGGAGACCGTGATAACGTTAAAAAGGGACTGGGATAAATATTGGAAGAGAAGTGAGATGAAAGGGTACAGTGAAGCGCGGGGGAATTGGGATTTGAGCTGTAATATTCTATGATACTGTGATAGATTTTGTTTTGTAGGTCAAGGGTATCAAGGGATACGGGTCACAGGAGGTTAATTGGAGTTGAGGTACAGGTCGGCCGTGATCCAATAGAGTGGCGGAACAGGCTCGAGGAGCTGAATGGCCTCCTCCTATGTTCCTATGGATGCCAGCCGTCAGACATTTGACTGATGCGAAGGCTGTTTTGTGGACGTTGTGTGATTCACCCTGCGAGTTTGACGTCTGCTCTTCACTCTGAGCGATGGCTGAATAACCGGGAGGAGGTCAGAATCGATTTCAGTTTGTCAGTTCAACACCAGAGCCTGTGGCCGTGTCGCTCAACCTCTCGAAGACCTTGGACAGGAGTGCGATCACAAGCTTAATAACGATCTCAATAGTCCTCGCCTTCCTCGTGCCTCACCGCGTCTTTGAGCCGTCACAAAGCGCTTCGCTGGAATAGGCTGTGAAGTGGAGTGACTGTGTATTTTGCGTGCGAAACGCGGCAGCCAAGTGCGCACTGCAGCTTCCCACAAACAGTCGTGGATTGAGTGGCCAAATTTTTTTGTTGGGGTGTGGGGGGGGGGGGGGGGATTAACACCACCGGGAAAGATATTCACCAATCGACTTAACAACTGGGTTGTCACCACATCATCTGGGTCCCAGTCACACCTTTTCTCTCTCTGGTCTGCATGTCTTGTTGCAATTTCCCCCCCACCCCCACACCCCCCCCCCATTTGTTTTGCATCATTAACACCTCTTTCACCCATCATCCCCCTGTCCTCTACCCCATTTTCTCCTTTGTCTCCCTTGCTCTGCCTCCGTCCACTCTCTGTCAGCCCTTAAAAGCCTCTCTCTCCCAACACGCCCCCAGTTCTGACGAAGGGTCGTGGACCCGAAACATTGACTCACTTTCCTTTCTCCATAGATGCTGCCCTGACCTGCTGAGTGTTCCCGGCGGCTTCTGTTTTTGTTATAGGACTACAGGAATTCGCGATCAGATCCTGTAGCTCAGTGGTTAGAGCCAGCGAGAGGTCCTGGGAGCGGAAGGGACAAGCAGGAGGCCTGGGACAAGCAGGAGGCCGGTGCCAGTCGAGCGGAGGTTGGGGGTTGGGGAGTGAGCAGGTCGGAGAGGTAGGGAAGTGCCAAGGCACAAAGGGGTTTTGTAGATGAGTGTGAGGATCTTGAAGGTGATTTGATCTGTGATAGGGAGCCAGAGGAGTAGGGTGAGCATTAACCTTGCAGTCGGGGGAGACAGCCTGGACCTAAACGTAAAGGCTTGAACCTATGTCGCTTCTGAATAAAGTTAAAAGAAAATCATTTGGCCACTCAATCCATGGCTGTTTTTGGGACACCGCTGTGTTCAATTGGCTGCTGCATTTCGCCCATAAAACATACTGGTTACCACACGTATATTCTGTGAAGCACTTTGAGACGTCTCGAAGACATGATAATGCGCTGTATCAAACGCAAGGATTATGATTGTTATTATATTATTATTATTCTGACCCAGAAAGCCAGAGCGCTAACATCTGAGCCTGGCCTTCAAGGTGTAAACAGGGGACAGTTTAGAAGAAACTGTGAAGGGGGTAAATGGGAGAGAGGGGTAGTTTCTTGTTGGATTGGGTGGGGTGAGGCGAGGTAAGGATTGCTGTCCTTGTAAGGAAGCGTATTCACGAGAAAACAAGTCTAATTGAAGCACTTTAGCGGCAACAGGGAGAGATTTGCATGAAAATGCATTGGCAAAACATTCTGCCTGCTTCGGAATAAATTACCACCAAGAGAGTTGTGCCTTTCAGAGATAAGTAATTCGGTGTAAGAGAATATGGAGCAATGAATACATTTAGGAGATATTTAATTGAACAGTGCTGTTTGATCAGCCTTTATAGGAGTGTGAGGGCCACTTTGAGGCGCATTTCCTAAAGGCTCTCTGTAATATCCCTTTAATCATTTTCAACCTGATGGATCTTGCTGCCTTTGTAAATTAGCAAATGACTCCCATCCTTTCGCATCAAATGGTCGCTCGTGCTGATTTTTCTTGAGCAGGTACTTTGAAAACACTCGGGTCCTAACAATGAACGAGAGGGAAAGAGCGCGGAGCCTGGGTTTACGCCTGTGAAATGAAGGGAGATTTGCGAGGAGTGCTTTTAAGTAAAGTACTTCTGAAAGCAATGAAATAAAATCCAAAGCTTTTTCTCGTATTGAAATAAACGGTTGAAATGTCTGTTCGTTCGAGGGCGGAGGGGTTATAGGAGGCCACTTCTGTCCCTTCGTGGAGGTGTGTAAGTCGACCCGGACGCAATTAATCTTCACACTTGTTGCAGTCTGGCTTCAATCTCGAAATCCTGAATCTCTGGGAATGCGGAATCCTGTGGCTCAGTTGGTTAGAGCGCTCGCGAGAGGACCCGGGTTCGATTCCCGGGCAGGGCGAAACGTTGGGCAGTTTCCTTACTCCACACACACACACACACACACACGCCTCTGTTTACCTATAAGTAGGAACACGGTTGTTAGTCGATTGGCAGATCATTTTTCCGGGGATAATAATACCTTAAAAAAAATGGTCACTTAGTCCACGACTGTTTGTGGGAGGGTCACTGCTGCGTGCAATTGGCTGTCGCGTTTCGCCCCTGAAAACGCTACCGGCCACTCACTTGACAGTACATCCCGTCAAGCACTTTGAGACGTCTCGAAGTCGTGATAAGGCGCTGTAACGAATGCAAGGATTATTGTTTTTATTATTGCATTTATTATTGTTTTAATAATAATAATAATCCTTGCATTTGATATAGCGCTTTTCACGTCGGGAGGACGTCCCAAAGCGCTTCACAGAACACACTGTAAAGTGAATTGACTGTATATTTGTGGGCGAACGCGGCAGCCAATTGCGCACAGCAATGTCCCACAAACAGTCGGAGATTGAAAATGACCAATTTATTATTGTTTTTGGTTTTGGAGGGATTATTATTAGACGTTTGGAGTAAGGAAACTTGCCCAAGGTTTCGCCCTGACCCCCCGGGGATTGAACTCAGGTCTCTCACTTGCAAAGCGAGTGCTCTAACCACTGAGCTACAGGACTTTTGTGTGCTTATGTGCAAAAGTTATTATTTTTGGCACCTCAACGGGAATGACTCTCACAGTCCTGACAGTACAGAGGCCCACGGAGCCCCATGTAAGCACGTGGGGGGGTGGGGTGGGGGAATGTTAGCCCTGTTCAGCCCGACTCTGCCTTTGATGTGGACAGACAAGGTCCATTGGGAGGATTGGATTCACACCGACAAACAGCTGGAATCCCATTTTAATGATCGGAAGTGATCGATCAGTTTCCTGGTATTGACATTTCATGCTTCTCCTCACAGCTGACAAGTTGTTTGTGGGACATCGCTGGGCGCAGATCGGCTGCGCTCTCTCTCGTTCACCCACAAATATGCCGTGAGTGCGCTTTAAGAATTCCTCCGGAAGAAATAATGCTAATTTGGTCACTTCGACCCACGACTGTTTGTGGGAGGGACACTGCTGTGCGCGATCGGCTGCCGCGTTTCGCCACAAAATGCACAGCCAATTCGCTTTACAGTCTATTCCGCGAAGTGCTTTGCGACGTCTCGAAGACGCGATAAGGCGCCATATCAAATGCCACAGTTATTGTGATTGTTATTATTAATATTAATATAAATACACAGTCACCACACTTTAATGAGATCCTACAAAGCGCTTTGGGACATCCTCCGGACGTGAGATACCCTCCACATCAAATGTGAGGATTATTATTTACAATAACAGCACAATATGCACTGTGCGGTTATTGCATTAAGATAAATACGCACGTCAGGAATCAGCTCTCTGACCCTGATTGAATCTTCCATCTAGCCGTAGTTTCCAAGCTATTAGCATTTCTGCGTGACACAGCGATAAGACGATCAGTCTTAAGCTGATAGTGCAGTTGCTGAGATGCAGGGTAAATTAGTTATGCTGAGTGCATTACCAGACATTGCCTTGTTTTCAGTATAAAATCCCTTGTTATTTTTCCACCGACATATTGCATGTTTAAGTCTTGATGTCTGTTTTGTGCATCAAAGACAATTGAGATGATTAATCAATCTAATTACCTCACCAGCCTCATCCCCCGCCCCCCCACCCCTCTAATCCAATTTTGCAGATTTACTCAACGTGCATGTGGTTTTTGTGTGCGCGTGTATGCGTGTGTGTGTATATCCGCGTATAATAATAATCAATTCACTTTACAGTATATTCCATGAAGCGCTTTGAGACGTCTCAAAGACGTGATAAGGCGCGATATCAAATGCAAGGAATGTTATATTATTGTAAGACTGTTATCCATTTCTGTGATGTGTGTATTGATACAGATGTTCCATACTCTGCAGTTGGTGGTGTGATGCTGTTCTGCGAAGCTTTAGTCATGGCTTGAGGATCCATCGCAATTTGCATAATATTGTTTCGAGATTTTAAGATGAGCATCTTGTTATAATATTAATAATGACTCTATCCCCTCTTCCCCCATCCGCAAATGGTTTGTATTTAACCCGCAGGTTTCCCACCATAAATATTTTCCTATTGTATTTTCCAAGGAGCTATTGGCGACAAAATACACAGTCACATCACTTTGCAGTGAAATCCTGCGAAGAGTTTTGACACATCTCAACGATGTGATAAAGGGCCAAATGCAGGGATTATTATAATCATAGAATCATCATAGAATTATTCAGCACAGAAGGAGGCCATTCGGCCCATCGTGTCTGTGCCGGCTCTTTGAAAAGAGTTATCCAAATCAATCCCACTCCTCCGCGCTCTCCCCATAGCCCTGCAAACATGTCCTCCCCAAATAATTATCCGCTTCCCTCTTAAAAGTTGTTATAGAATTGGCTTCCACCGCCCTTTCAGGCAATGCATTCCAGAGCCGAACAACTCGCTGCGTGAAAAGATTTCTCTTCACTTCCTTTCTATTTCTTTTAACAACTATTTTAAGTCGGTGTCCTCGGGTTACCGACCCACCCGCCAGAGGAAATAGTTTCTCCTCGTTCACCCTATGAATTTTGAAAACTTCTATTAAGTCTCCTCTTAACCTTCTCTGCTCCAAGGAGAATAATCTGAGCGTCTCTCGCCTCTCCTCATAATAATGAATTAATTAACACGAGGAATATGTTATGCAACAAAGCATATTTTACTTGAAAGGGCTAGCTTTGTCGGATTGTCCTCCCGGTGTGAAAGGCGCTATAAAAATGTAATTTGTTGTTGTTGATTCCTGGTGGATTCATCTGTGTGGATTCATTCATTTGTGGAGTCCTGTAGTTCAGTGGTTAGAACACTCGCTTTGCAAGTGAGAGACCTGAGTTCAATTCCAGGCAGAGGGCGAAACCTTGGGCAAGTTTCCTTACTCCACACAGAGCCTAATAATAATCCCTCCAAAACCCAAAACAATAATAAATTGGTCATTTTCAATCTACGACTGTTTGTTGGACATTGCTGTGCGCAATTGGCTGCCGCGTTCGCCCACAAATATGCAGTCAATTCACTTTACAGTGTGTTCTGTGAATCACTTTGGGACATCCTCCCGACGTGAAAAGCGCTATATCAAATGCAAGGATTATTATTATTATTATTATCTCCCTGGACCAGATTGTTTTATGCGCTGTAAATCTCATGCGCTGTGAAAGTGGAATTTATCAATATTGAGTCCCGTAGCTCAGTGGTTAGAGTGCTTCGCTTCGCTAGTGAGAGGACCTGGGTTCGATTCCCGGGGCAGGGCGAAACGCTGGGCAAGTTTCCTTCCTCCACACACACACACGCCTCTATTTATCCAACAGTAAGTAGGAACCCGGTTGTTAGTCGACTGGTCACTTCAATCCACGACTGTTTGTGGGGGATGCTGCTGTGCGCAAATGGCTGCCGCGTTTCGCCCACAAAATGTACAGTCAATTCACTTTCACTTTACAGTATATCCCGTGAAGCGCTTTGAGACGTCTCGAAGACGTGGTGAGGCGCCGCATCAAATCCAAGGCTTATTTTTTGTTGTAATTTGTGGACCTCTTAACTTTCCACGGTCGGGGGTTAAGAATCGCCAAGTTTTCTAACGGATTCCGTGTGACACGGCTCCTTGTGGGGTCTAATTTGGGGAGATTCTCAACAAGGTTTCTCATCGAGATTCTGAAAGGCTCTCTGAAGGTTAATAGGGAAGGAGTATTTTATTTTTTTCGTGGGATTGGTCTTGAGGTTGTTAACTGAAGAAGCGAGGGGGAGAGGTTGGAAGGAATTTCTTCGCTGTAAGGGCGGGACAGTGTGTGTGAGGGTGTGCGGGTGGGTCAGTGTGTGTGTGTGTGTGTGTGTGAGGCTGGGTCAGTGTATGTGTGTGAGCAGTTGGATCACCATGGGTAAGAGGGTGGGTTAATGTATATGTGTGTGTTAGAGAGAGAGTGTGTGACGCTGTGTGTGTGGTATATGTGTGTGAGGATGGATCAGTGTGTGTGTGCGCGGGTGGGTCAGTGTGTGTATTTGTGTGTGTACATTGGGGGGGTGGGTGGGCAGTGTGGGTGTGTGCATGTGTGGGTGGGTCAGTGTGTGTTTTATACATGTTATGCAGGTGGGACAATGGGTGCGTGTATATGTGTATGTGTCCGGGTAGGTCTGTGTGTGTGTGCAAGTGGATCAGTGTGTGTGTGTGTGCGCGCACCAGGTGGGTCAGTGTGTGTGTGTGTGGGGGGGCGTTGGTTAGTGTGAGTGCGAGGGTGGGTCAGTGAATGTATGTGTGTTTGCGAGTGGGTCACTGTGTGTGTGTGTGTGGGGGGGGATGGGATACGGGTCAGTGTGTGTGTGCAGGTGGGTCAGTGAAGGAATGTGTGTGCTTCCAGTTTCCCAGTGTGTCCGCGTACAGGCGGGTCAGTGTATGTGTGTGTGTGTGTGCGTGTGCACGGGTGGGTCAATGTGTGTGTGTGTGTGCGAGAGGGTCAGTGTGTGTGTGAGTGTTGTTGTGATTGGCTGCTGTATTGAACTGGATCAGCACTCAGTATTGGTGTTGGACAAGGTCTTAAGAAGGACATTCACATTAGAAGCTTTTAGTCCGTTGTGACAGCCCAAGTGATCAGCAACACTGAGAGGACAATATTCTCCGATCTACAGAGCTGTCTGTCTGCTCTGGTTAGACGAATCCACCAGGAGTTTGTACTTAAACCCACAGAATTTAAGGAGAGGGAGTGGAGTTTAATGATTGGGCTCCACTCACAAGATCTTCGCTGAAAGCTGCCGGACGTTTTTCTCTGTTAGAAGGTCAAGCGAAAACGTGTGCGTAAACAGCATACCTATCAATAACTTTAATTTACGCCGTGCCCTTTCGCGCGGGGCGGTGTCTCGGAGCGCTTAACCTGTGGCGGAGCCTGACCCCGAGCCGGGTGGTAAGGAGGATGGGGAAGATCTTCAGTCGTGACCTAAGGGAGGGGAAGGAGAGGGCAGAGCAGAAGGAGGGATAATAATAATGATAATGATAATAATAATGATAATAATCCTTGCATTTGGTACAGCGCCTTTTCACATCTTCGAGACGTCACAAAGCGCTTCACAGGACATACGGGAAAAGTGGATTGACAGTGTATTTTGTGGGAGAAACGCGGCAGGCAATTGCGCACAGCAGCGTCCCCACAAACAGGTTGTGGGTTGAGTGACCAAATTATTTATTTAGCGGAGGGGTTGTTACCCCCAGAAAAGCGATCCGCCAATCAACTAACATACCTACTGCGAGGTAAACAGAGGCGTGTGTGTGTGCGTGGAGTAAGGAAACTTGCTTGGACCCCTCGTTTCCAAGGCGAGTGCTCCTGACCATGAGCCACAGGACTCCTTTCACTTGAAGCAAATTGTCCGACCGCAGGAAATCCAAATCCACTTCCTCTAAATGAACAGCATGTAAAGTTCCATAAGTAGGTCAAAGATATTTCGCCCACAAAATACACCGTCAATTCACTTTACAGTATATCCCGTGAAGCGCTTTGAGACGTCTCGAGGACGCGATAAGGCGCTGTACCAAATGCGAGGATTATTATTGCTCTAAAGTAACGCCTCAAAAAATAACACAAGCGGCAACGATTCCAGCCATTTATTGTCTTAATCTGCGGCACAAAGCGTCTAAGTAGCAGCTAAAGTTTTTGAACAACCGTCCAATTTCTCAACCGTTGACAATTTGGTTTAGAGCAAAGAAGGAATTATTGCTGCCTCGGTCAATACATCTCTGTCCTTCGTGAGTGTAATTTGATTCAAAACCGTGTCAAAAAGAATAAGCTCCAAAAAGCCCATTACCTCACAACGGATTATTAATAATCTACCAGAGAGACAAGATAGCAGCATAATCGCTCATGTTTAAGAGTCTTATTGTTAATTTCAATTAAGGTTAAATTAAAATGTTGCAATTATAACAAAACACACACGCGCACACAGCTAATAATGTGTGTATTTTTATTCTTTAGTGAATTCTCAGCCCCGCACGCGCGCGGCAGCTACTAATGTTACTTTAGTGAATTCACCGACATTGATATGGGAACGTCTTTCATTTGCCTGAATAATTTTGGGCTTAGCGAGGATAATTTAGTTTCCAAATAATAAACCCCAATTGTTTTCTAATTGTTTCCCCTGTGTTTGAGATCCTGCCTGACGATTGATGAGATCACGTAGCTCAGCGGTTAGAGCACTCCTCTCGCAAGCGAGAAGAGCTGGATTCAATTCCCGGGCAGGGCGAAAAGATTATTATCATTATCCTACAGAGGCAGCCATTGATTTCCAGTATTGTCTCAGTACATCTTGTGCAGACGTACATGAAATATGGCCCGCTCATATTTAGGCTGGTGGGGGAGGATGGAGGGGGTGGGATGGTGGGAGCTGATTTGTGGGAGATGTTGTCCTTTGGATGAGATGTTGTCCTTTGGATGAGATGTTGTGCCGAGGTCCCATCAGTTGGACGTTAAAGATCCCGTGACACTACTGGAAAAGAAAAGTTAGCTTCTCCTGGTGACTTGCTTGACAATTCCCCAAGCTAAATTACTTACTTACTCCCCTTATAGTTAGTTGTTCATGGGGCTTTGCTGTGCTCAGATCACACAGTCACTTCAATAATAACAGTAGTAGCTTTCAACAACAGCAACAACAACAACAGTTTGCATCTATACAGCGCTCCTCACCCACACAGGGCAACGTCCCAGAGCGCTTGACAGTGGCGGAGCACGATTCCGAGCCAGAGAGGAGGTGGGAGGTGACCGTAGGCGCGGTCGAAGAGCAAGGTCTTCAGGCGACGTGGAAATGGGGAGGGAATGGGCGAGGTGGAGGGATTGAGGGCGAGCGTTCCAGAGTTTCGGGGCGTAGCACCTGAACGCAGCCATCAAGGGTGGAACGGAGGGCACGTGGAACAAGCAGCAAGCCGGAGCCGGTCGAGCGGACGCAGCAGGTTAGGGTTTGGGGGTTGGGGGGGTAAGCAGATCGGAGAGGGAGGGAGGTGCCAGGTCGTGAAGGGATTTGAAGACGAGTGAGAGGATCTTGAAATCGATCCGTTCGACGATAGAGAGCCAGTGGAGCCTGGCGAGGGCTGGGGTGATGGGGGTACGGGGTTTAGTGGGTGTGATAGGGAGCCAATGGGGCCTGGCGAGGGCTGGGGTGATGGGGGTACGGGGTGTAGTGGGTGTGATAGGGAGCCAGTGGAGCCTGGCGAGGGCTGGGGTGAGGGGGGTACGGGGTGTAGTGGGTGTGATAGGGAGCCAGTGGAGCCTGGCGAGGGCTGGGGTGAGGGGGGTACGGGGTGTAGTGGGTGTGATAGGGAGCCAGTGGAGCCTGGCGAGGGCTGGGGTGAGGGGGGTACGGGGTGTAGTGGGTGTGATAGGGAGCCAGTGGAGCCTGGCGAGGGCTGGGGTGAGGGGGGTACGGGGTGTAGTGGGTGTGATAGGGAGCCAGTGGAGCCTGGCGAGGGCTGGGGTGAGGGGGGTACGGGGTGTAGTGGGTGTGATAGGGAGCCAGTGGAGCCTGGCGAGGGCTGGGGTGAGGGGGGTACGGGGTGTAGTGGGTGTGATAGGGAGCCAGTGGAGCCTGGCGAGGGCTGGGGTGATGGGGTACGGGGTGTAGTGGGTGTGATAGAGAGCCAGTGGAGCCTGGCGAGGGCTGGGGTGATGGGGTACGGGGTGTAGTGGGTGTGATAGAGAGCCAGTGGAGCCTGGTGAGGGCTGGGGTGAGGGGGGTACGGGGTGTAGTGGGTGTGATAGGGAGCCAGTGGAGCCTGGCGAGGGCTGGGGTGAGGGGGGTACGGGGTGTAGTGGGTGTGATAGGGAGCCAGTGGAGCCTGGCGAGGGCTGGGGTGAGGGGGGTACGGGGTGTAGTGGGTGTGATAGGGAGCCAGTGGAGCCTGGCGAGGGCTGGGGTGAGGGGGGTACGGGGTGTAGTGGGTGTGATAGGGAGCCAGTGGAGCCTGGCGAGGGCTGGGGTGAGGGGGTAGGGAGTTCAGCGCGGTAATTGGAAATGTACTTGAAAAGGAAAAATTCGCAAGGATGTGCGGGAAAGAGCGGGGAAGCGGAACTGATTGGGTGGCTGTTCCAAAGAGCCAGCACAGGCGCGGATGGGCCAAATGGCCTCCTTCTGTGCTGTAATACTCTATGATCCCCATAAAATAAGCCTTGCATTTGATGCAGAGTCTTTCATGTCTCAACATGATTCACTGCAAACCCGGAATATTTCGTCGGCGAACACGGCAGACAATTTGCACAGAGCGACGGTTCCAGAAACAGCAATGAAGTCAGTGACAATTTTTTATCGGGGGGGGATTGTCAGCCAGGACACCGGAGGGGGGAGAGAGAGAGAGAGAGAGAGAGAGAGAGGGGGGGGGGAGCGAGGGGGAGGGAGAAACTCCTTTCTATTTGTGAGTAGTTGTCGGGGGATCTTTTAACGTCTCCTCCGAAGGATGGCTGGAATGTCAAAACATCTCATAAAGGCAACGTGAAGCATTTTGACTCTGTCGGCACCGAATCAAACATAAGAACTGTTATTGTAATAAATATGCTCTTTGCTGCTCACGAAAGATGGGTGGAGGTAGACCAAGCGAAGATCAGTCGGGATGATGGCTGGGTGTTTATCTGAGAAGACAGATCTGCGACGACTGCACTCGTAGCTTCACGTCTCGTTAAGCGGCAACAGAAATCTCTTCACGTGCGAGCACCTAGCAAAGCTGGCAATGTTTCACAGTTGGCCTGTGTTTAAATGAACATATTTAAGGGAGAGAGTGAGAGAGAGAGAGTGAGAGAAAGAGAGAGAGATAGAGAGAGAAAGAGAGAGAGAGAGAGAGAGAGAGAGAGAGAGAGAAAGAGAGCAAGAGAGAGAAAAAGAAAGAAAACCTGAAATCAATTGAAGCACTAAGACATTTATGCTTTGTGTTATGTACGGTGTCCTGTAATAATAATAATAATAATAATCCTTGTATTTGATATGGCGCCTTATCACGTCTTCAAGACGTCTCAAAGCGCTTCACGGAATACACTGTGAAGCGAATTGACTGTATATTTTGTGGGTGAAACGCAGCAGCCAATTGCGCACAGCAGCGTCCCACAAACAGTCGTGGATTGAGCGTAGCGGTTAGAGCACTCGTGCCTTGTAAGCGAGAGGACCTGGGTTCGATTCCCGGGCAGGGCGAAACCTTTGGGAAGTTAGTAGGTTAGTTGATTGGCGGATCGCTTTCCGGTGGATAATAATTATTTAAAGGTAATAATTCCCTTAAAAAAAACAATAATTTGATCTCTCAATCCACGCCTTTTTGCGGGGACGCCGCTGAGCGCAATCGGCTGCCGCGTTTCCCCAACAAAACATTACAGTCAATTCACTTCACAGTATATTCTGTGAAGCGCTTTGAGATGTCTCGACGACGTGATAAGGCGCTGTACCAAATGCAATGATTATTATTAATGTTACTAATGTTATCGAGTCCCTTTAGAGTCTTAAGACCATACCGTACAGAGTTTGAACTCGTGTAGTGTAAGTTGACACACCATTGCAGGTCTGGCGGGGCGTTGGGGGGGAGGAGGTGGTGAAGAGTCGGGTGCCTCAGGAATCAGAGATAAGCGGGGCTGGACACCGGGAAGAAACTCCCTTCTCTTTTCCCAATGGAGGCACGGATATTTACCGACGTCCCCCCCCCCCCCACCCCACCTCCCTCGATTAGCGCAGACGGGACCTCGGGTTTAACGCCTCATCCGAAGGAAGACCTTTGTTACAAACTGCGCCTGGGAAACAAAACCAAAAGGCAGTCATTTGTCGGTAATTGCAGTGCAGCACTTCGAGATGTTGTGAGGGTGATAAACCTGGTAAAGATGCACGGCTTCTTTTTTCCTTCGGCAATGGTGCTCTCTCTCTCTCTCTCTCTCTCCCTGTTGCTTTCTATCTCTCTGCCCCCTAACTAACACACCCCCCCTCCCCGTTTGTGGGGACGCTGCTGTGCGCAATTAGCTGCTGCGTTTCGCCCACAAAATACACAAACAATTCACTTTGCAGTACATCAGGTGAAGCCCTTTGAGGCGTCTCAAAGACATGATAAGGCGCTGTATCAAATGCGAGGATTATTATTATTATTATTATTATTATTATTATTATTATCGTCCACCACCTCTGCAAATAACCTTGTACGGCTCAGTTTCAGCCTCTTAGCTGCTTTGGCAGAGCACACAACTGGGAACAGGAGTAACCCACCCTTGACTGCAGTGGTGTCTGTGCCGACTAGATAAGGGAGTATTTAAAACGAGAATTGGCCCGATTAGATCACAGAAATCACGCGGCGAATAAAATGAAGCTGTTTAACAGACTCGCGGCTTTTGTGCTTGGTGATTTACAACGGTTCTTGGCTCACTGTTTGACCGCAATGTTGCGGAACTCGAGTAAAGCGCAGCTCCGAAGCCAACTTCCGAAATACAGCTCTTCACTGTTCACCTGTGGGTTGTCAATTACAAATGTGGTAACCGAACGGCACGTGGCATATCTTACTCCAGTCTACGCGGAGCGAGGGCACTTATTCGCGTCGTTTGCCAATAGAAGAACGTCAGACAATAATAACAATAACCCTCGCATTTGATACAGCGCCTCATCACGTCTTCGAGACGTCTCAAAGCGCTTCGCAGGATATACTGTCAAGTGAATCGACTGAGTATTTTGTGGTCGAAACGCGGCAGCCAATTGCGCACAGCAGCGTCCCCACAAACAGTCGTGGATTGAAGTGACCAAGCGGCAGGGACGTTATGTGCTGTATTATCAGATGTGCCACATTCACAAAGGTTTGCAAAGTTTTTAGGGGTCCAATAGCTCAGTTTCCTTACCGCGCACACACACACACACACACACACACGCGCGCCTCTGTTTATGTAGCAGTTGGTGGGAACCCGATTGTTAGTCGATTGGTGGATCGCTTTTTCGGGGGTAATAATCCCTTCAAAAAATAAAATATGGTCACTCAACCCCCAGGACCGTTTGTGAGATACTGCCGTGCGCAATTGGCTGCTGCGTTTCACCCGCAAAATACAGGGTCCGTCTACTTTGGAAGATATATTCTGTGCAGCGCTTCGAGATGTCTCAACGACACGATAAGGCGTTGTATCAATGCGAAGATTAGTACTATTATTTACAGAGAATGAGCCATCAAGTCCGTGCCGGTGTTTATACTCCACCGGATCTTCACCCATTCTTCACGTCCTCCCACGCCCTTCTATTCCCCTCTCCCTCATGTCAAGGTCTGGCTTCCTCTTCAATAGATCTACAGTATTTAATTCAACCACCGCTTCAGGCAAAAGAGCTCCACATTCCCTCTGAGTGATGCAGTTCCTCTTAAATTGTCCTTTAAATCCCCTCGTCGCTATCTTATGTTTGTATCCCCTGCTTACAGACTCCACAACCAATAATAACAGGCTATTTATGTTAACCTCAACAGCAACCCTTGTATAATTCAGACGTTTCTTTTGTTTCCCCCTCGTAAACATCTCTTCCCCAGCGAAAAAAGGCACTACTTATCCCAGATAGAGCGCCTTTCACGTCGGGAGGACGTCCCAAAGCGCTGAACAGTCAGGTGTCGGGGCCCGAGCATGGGGGAGGGATGGTGTAGGGGTGAGGGAAGGCAGAGTGGTGGGAGGGCGACCAAAGACACGGTCGAAGAGAAGGGTCTTGAGACCAGCCTTGAAGGAGGCGAGGGAGGAAGCGAGGGGAAGGGACCGTGGGATGGAGTTCCAGAGTATGGGGGCAGAGAGGCTGAAAGCCCGACCACCGATGGTAGGGCGGGTCTGGAGGGAGATATGGAGCAGACCGGAGCCCTGATGGACGGAGGGAGCGGTCAGGTTGGCAGGGAGTCAGCAGGTCAGAGAGATAGGAGGGTGCAAGGCCATGGATGGCCTTAAAGATGGCCTTAAAGGTGACCCACCTGGGAATCGAACCCAGGTCCTCCCGCTCCGTCGCTAGGCAAGAGCGCTGGATGATTTAGCTGCTTTCGGAAGACGTCAGTTGTTTCTGACTTGATTACCGCTAGGCAGCAGCTCTTGTGAGAGTTTTAGCGCATTGACTGATCTCCAAGGCTGCTGCCTCAGGGCTTAATATCAATGCTGAAAGGGAGAATTTAACGGTGACCTTTTAATCCTTCCTGGGGTTGATAAATAATAGATGGAAACCAAAGTGTTCTGCTTCGTGCAGTAATGAAGGCTCTATCGCGGCATTAGGAAGCTCCGAGGACACCAAGTGATGTCTGGGGTTCGCACACTGTCTCCGTAACTCCGCACCGCCATCGCGTTATGTTTCGGCTACGCAGTGCTGTGTTGAGGAACGCCGGGCAAGGGATCTAGTCACGGCCTATCAGGAGCGCACTCGTGTACAGACCTGGGCAACAACAGCAACAACAACAAATTACACTTGTGTCTTGCGAGCCCCATTCACCTCGGAAAGACATCAACAACAACAACAACAAGATTCCATTTATAAAGCGCCTTTCACGTCAGGAGGACGTCCCAAGGCGCTGCACAGTTGGGTCATGACCCGAGCAGGGGGGAAATGGGCAGGCTGAGGGGAGGGAAGGGAGGGAGCGAGGAGGGGGGAAAATGGTCAGGGTGAGGGGAGGGAAGGGAGGGAGCAAGGAGGGGGAAATGGTCAGGGTGAGGGGAGGGAGGGAGCGAGGAGGGGGGAAATGGTCAGGGTGAGGGGAGGGAAGGGAGGGAGCGAGGAGGGGGAAGAGAGTCGAGAGGGAGCTGAAGGCACGGTCAAAGAGAAAGGTTTTGAGACCGGCCTTGAAGGAGGAGAGGGAGGAAGCGGCGAAGGCACTGGGGGATAGAGTTCCAGAGCCTCGGGCTGAGAGGCTGAAGGCCCGACCACCGATGGTAGGGCGGTTGGGGCGGGGGACGTGGAGCAGACCGGAGCCAGAGGAACGGAGGGTACGGGCAGGTAGGTAGGGGGATAGTAGGTTGGAGAGGTAGGAGGGAGCAAGGCCGTGAATGGCCTTGTAGGTGAGATCCCAGGGTGAAGGACAATCAGGGGTTTTGGTCAGTGGGTGGCGTGGGGGGGGGGGGGGGGGTGGTCGGAGGGTGGACCGAGGCACGGTCGAATATCGAATAGGAAGGTGGAGGCGAGAGAGCGGGTGAGGCAGAGGGATTGCGGGATAGAGTTCCAGAGTGGGGGGGGTGGAGGCAGAGATGCTGAATGCCAGACAGCCAACGGTGGGGCGGGAAGTGCGGGCGGGCGGGGGGGGGTGGCACTGTGATTATGCGCAATCCGCTACCGCGTTTCGCCCACAAAACATACAGTCACTACACTTTTACTTTTGCGTATCGCGCGAAGGCCTTTGAGACGTCTCAAAGACGCGATAAGGCGCTGTATCAAATGCAAGGCTTATTATCATCATCATCATCATCTCCAGTGTGTCGGCCTGGCTCAGTGGTAGCGGTCACTCTCGCCTCTGAGTGAGAAGTTTGTGGGTTCAAGTCCCACGTCGGGACTTAGAATCACACGGTCTAAGCTGACGCTCCAGTGCAGTGCTGGGGGTGCGCTGCATTGTCGGAGGTGCCGTCCTTCGGATGAGATGCTAAACCAAGGTCCGGTCCGTCTGTCTAGGTGGACCTTAAAGATCCCATGGTTCTCCCTAGTACCCCGGCCGACCAAATGTAATTAGTCGCTCACTTTGTGTCTGTTTGTGCGACATTGCTGTGCCCAAATTATAGTAATATAATAATAATAATCCTTGCATTTGACCCAGCGCCTCATCACCTCTTCGAGACGTCTCAAAGCGTTTCCCAGAATATACTGTAAGGCGAATTGACTGTACATTTTGTGGGCGAAATGTTGGCGGCAGCCAATTGCGCAGAGCAGCGTCGCACAAACAGTCGTGGATTGAAGTGGCCAATTTATTATTATTTTTGAAGGAATTACTATCCCCGGAAAAGCGATCCGCCAATCGAGTAGCAACCGGGTTCCTACTTACTGTTAGGCAAACAGAGGCTTGAGTGTGGAGTAAGGAAACTTGTCCAACGTTTCGCCCGGCCCGGGAATCGAACCCAGGTCCTCGCGCTTGCGAGGCGAGTGCGCTAACCACTGAGCTACAGGACACGACATGGACTGCCACATCCACCTACAAAAACACACAGTCACTACGACACTTCACAGTATATCCCACGAAGCATTTTGAGACGTTCTCCTGAAACAAACTGTTGCTGTAGCAAAACCAAGGATTGTTTCATTATTATATCCTACATTTTAAGGCAACGATTCGAAGTCTAAGACCATGGGATGATCTCAAAGCCTCAGCGTTGCTCTCTCTCGAACATTTTTAGTCGCTAGGCGCTCGCTGTGGTTTCCTCCCAGGAGAAGAGAGAGAGAGAGAGAGAGAGCGAGAGAGAGCCATTGAGGTTGAGGGGAAGTTAAGGCTTTGTTGGCAGAACATTAGGATTGTCGTATTTCCTAATGAAATTGAATTCGGAACCTAAAGGTTAAAAGGAAATCTTCAGACCAGAACTGTCTGGGAAATAACGACCCTTCAAAACGGTATTACCCTTTGTCAAGCTGATCGATGGAGCTGGTGTGTCTGGCGACTTAACCGCAGCCTTATCGCTTTAACTCATGTTGAACCATCCACCACTCAGGTATTTACGTCTTACCTTGAAGACGACTCTTGAAGGTGTGGCCGATGCTAGTTTCACATGGATGGTGGGACGTCCCTATTAATGATAATTATAATAATAATAAATCTTGCATTTGATAAAGCCCCCTATGGGCCCATTTGAGGACACGGGGTCAGGGGTTGTGAAGAGCAATTTGGTTCCTGCAGCTCAGCGGTTAGAGCACTCGCCTCGCGGGCGAGAGGACGTAGGTTCGATTCCCGGGCAGGATGAAATGTTGGGTACGTTTCCTTACTCCGTACACACGACACGGTCTGTGGGGACGCTGCTGTGCGCAATCGGCTGCCGCGTTTCGCCCACAAAGTATACAGGCAGTTCACGTCACAGTATTTTCTGTGAAGGGCTTTGAGACGCCTCGAAGACGTTATAAGGCGCTGCTGCAAATGCCAGGATTTTTATTGTTATTCCTTTCTCTATGATGGTCACCTGAGGGGATTTTCAAAAAACAATCAGCCTTTCAAACCCATTTGAAGAGAAGAAGACCCGGAGGCGATCGGATCGAGCTTTTTATTTGTTCCGTTGTAATGTGATTTTCCACCAAATTAATTTTCCTGCATTAAGAGCTAATTAAACAAAGAGGAAAGAATAACAAGGTGGTCTGCGGGAAACCAACGTTTCCGAGAAGATTTCAGAACAGGCTCAGCGAACTTCACTGTACATCAGTGTGGCTCAGGTCCTCTCACTTGCGAGGCGAGCGCTCTCACCACTACTATACCATAAAGGCACAGCAATGTGACTACACGACAAGTAGTCATGTAGCGTGCGACCAATTTTATTTGGGGGACTTTTTGGACGGGGAGATCTGGGTTCGATTCCCGGGGGCAGGTTGCGTTTCCTCTTAACTACTTGTTGGCGGAGAATTCGATCCGATGAATAAAATAAAACCTCAGCTGCCGGTTTCAGCAGGTGCTGTTGTCTTGTGATCTGGGTTCTGTCTCAGTCCCAGGCCTTTGAAAGGCACTGGCAATGTTGCTTGATGTCACTTCTGGAAAATTACATTTACTGCAGTGAATAAGCTGATTTTATATTGTTACGGAGGAAATCAGGTATTATCCCCTCGCTGTGCAAACACTTCAGCCTGGCTTTCGATCTGACTGAGGCGGATAATTGCATTAAGTGAACTGTATTGCTTAAACAGTGAATGCCTTTCTTTCTCTCTCTCTCTCTCTCTCTTTCTCTCTCTCACTCTCCTCCTCATCCCCCACCCCTCCATCCCCCCCCCCCTCACCCCCTCCTCTCGTTACCTTCTCACTGTAATTTCCATTCAGAAGCTCACTCGAGACTTTCTTTAGACTCCATCCCAGAGTCCCACTGTCTCCCCCCCCCCACCCACCTTCAAAACCCGTCTCAAGATCCTCCTCTTCGAACGGGCCTTCGATCACCCTCTTACCCCCTATCCTCCCCCGCCCTCCACCTCCTCCTGATCCCAAGCACCAGCTCGGGTGCGGATCCCAGACTGTCCAGCGCCTTGGGACGTCCTGATGTAAAAGGCGCCATGTAAATGTCATTTGTTGTTGCCTGTTAAACGTTGCGGTCGGTTTGTGGTGGTGGTCGCACGATGAAGGCTCCTGCGTTAGCCCCGTAGGTAACCGCGCTACACTCTCACTTTCCTTAGCCAGCAACAAACACAGGACGATTTTCACTGAGCGCAGAAAGAACTCCAGGAGCCTGTCGGTGGAATTATAATAATAATATTCCTTGCATCATGTCTTCGAGACGTCTCAAAGCGCTTCACGGGATACACCGCAAAGTGAAATGACTTGTGTATTTTGTGGGCGAAAAGCGGCGGCCGATTGCGCCCAGCAGCGTCCCACAAACAGCCATGGATTGAGTGACCAAATTATTATTATTATTTTAGTTTTTTCGGGAAGGATTGTTACCCCTGGAAAAGGCAATCCGCCCATCGACTAACAACCGGTCAGTGCTGGGTGTGCGTAAGCGTGGAGTAAGGAAACTTGCCCAACATTTCGCCCCGCGCCTGTGCAAAGAGAGAATCTTACGTCTAAAGAAAAATGGAAATCTCACTCGCTGCTCTATTCTCGCCCCTGTCTGTTTCGTTCTATTGCACCTGCACCGGGGTAGATAAGGAGACGATGTCCTGGCCACAGAATGGTGATTAAGCATAGAATTTTTATTGTTCGGAGAGAACACAAGGGGAGAAAAAAATCCCTGTGTCATTCATTGGCACAGGCTTTAGGACGTCTAATCTTAAGCTCTGCAGAGCCAGAAAAGGGAGCTGGGAGATCATCAAAGGACAAAAAAACATCACGTAAATAAAAGGCAAAAAACACTGCGGGTGCTGGAAGTCTGAAATAGTAACAGAAGTCGCTGGGAACACTCCTCAGGGCAGGCAGCACCTGTGGAGACAGGAAAGTTTGAGTTAATGTTTCAGGTCGATGAGGCATTGGCAGCCCAGTGTCCAACAAACAGCCGTGAATTGATCAACCGATTTTATCTGGGGGATTAATGTCCAAGACATCAGGAGAAACTCCCTTCCCTTTTCAAAATCGTGCCCGCAGGGACCTTTAACGTCCACCTGAACAAGCAGACATTTTAGCTAATTATTGTAAACTTGTCAAGACGGTGAAAGGGGTGGAGGGGTTGTGGTGTCAGGAAAGCAGTGAGACACTTCAGTGAATTTTACAGCTGTGCGTTTGGCAGTCGTTTTTGTTGCTTGTTTGTTTAATACTTCATCGACGGGCTGATCTCCTTTTAAGATGAGTTGCCCGAGTGTCTGACTGCTTTGTTTGGTTTCCTGTGGATTGATTCTGTGTGTTTTTGTGTGTGTGTGTGTGTAAAATTGACTCTTTATATATATATATGTGTGTGTTTGTATGTATATGTATGTGTGTGTGTGTGTGCATGCGTGCGTGCGTGCACGTGTGTGTGTGTGTATGTATGTATGTATGTATGTATGGGTGTGTATAATTGATTCTGTTTGTTCGTGTATAATAATAATACTTGCACTTGATAGAGTGCCTTATCACGTATTCGAGACGTCTCAAAGCGCTTCACAGAATCTACTTTAAAGTGGATTTGACTCGGATATTTTGCGGGAGAAACGCGGCAGCGAATTGCGCACAGAGGTATCCCACAAACAGTGGTGGACTGAGTGACCGGTTTATTATTATTTTTATTATAACAGATTCTGTACGTGTGTATAATTAAGTCTGTCTGTCTGTGTGTGCGCATAATTGTGTGCAGTATTATCGTATATGGGTGTGTATAATTGTGTGCATACAATTATGCATGTGTGTAATTTTGGGTGCGGGGTGTATAATTGTTTGTGTGTGTGGGTGTGCATTGAGCGTGGTTGCTGTGACGGCAAATTCAGTGGGTGTATTTATTTTGTATTATCTGGCTTGTCTATCGAGGAAGCGAGTAAATTCTTTCGTCGGAACAAGAAAAGACTGAGGAAAGCACAAAAGACTTGTGGAACAGCACTTTGCAGTGACAATATACATTCCCTCTCTAACTGTCTCTATCTCCCCCCCCTCTCTCTCTCTCCCACTCTCTCACACTCTCTCGTTTTTCTCCAGTTTCAATCTTGCCCAAGCACTTTATTCCTGAGGCTATTACCGAGCCTGATGAAACTGGTGTTGTTTTCTCTGGAACAGGAAAGGTTGAGCAAGGTTGTCAGATTTAAGGGTGGGGTTGACAAAGTAAATTCCGAGACCATTTTCCCTGGTGGGTAGGTCCGTTGCCTTGGATGGCTTACAAGATTTAAGGTAAATTTAAGGTAAGGTGGAGTCCTGTAGCTCAGTGGTTGGAGCACTCGCTTTGCAAGTGAGAGACCTGAGTTCAATTCCAGGCAGAGGGCGAAACCTCGGGCAAGTTTCCTTACTCCACACAGAGCCTAATAATAATAATCCCTCCAAAACCAAAAACTATAATAAATTGGTCATTTTCAATCTACGACTGTTTGTGGGACATTGCTGTGTGCAATTGGTTGCCGCGTTCGCCCACAAATATACAGTCAATTCACTTTACAGTGTGTTCTGTGAAGCGCTTTGGGACGTCCTCCCGACATGAAAAGCGCTATATCAAATGCAAGGATTATTATTATTACTATTATTACTATTATTATTATTATTATTATTATTATAAAGAGCAAAAGAGCAAAAGGAGAAGCTGGAATGTTGATTTGCGGAGCCTTCACTTGGAACACTGGTTGAGGCAGAATCTATATTAGCCTTAAGAATTTAATAACCAGGCCTTCACCCTCACCTGCAATCACCTCCGCAAGCTGGTACCTCCCACTAGAATAATAATAATAATCCTTGCATTTGCTGTCGCACCGTATCGCGTTTCGAAGCGTCTCAAAGCGATTCACGGAATATACTGTCAAGCGAATTGACTATAGTTTTGCGGGCGAAATCGCGGCAGCCGATTGCGCACAGCAGCGTCCCCACAAACAGTCGTGAATTGAGTGACCAGTTTATTATTTTTTAAAATTTTTTGGAAGGAATTATTACCCCCGGAAAAGCGATCCGACAATCGACTAACAATCAGGTTTCTACTTACTGCTGGGTAAACCGAGGCGTGCGTGTGGAGTAAGGACAACTTGCCCACTGTTCTGCCGTGTAATCATAGAATATTACAACAACAACCACAACAACTTGCACTTATATAGCGCCCTCCACACAGGGCAGGGTCTCACAGCGCTTAACAGTGGCGGAGCCTGACTCCGAGCCGTGGGGAGGGAGCCGTAAGCACGGTCGAAGAGGAAAGTTTTCAGGCAGGATTTGAAAGAGGGGAGAGAGGGTGCAAGGCGGAGGGATTGAGGGAGATTGTTCCAGAGTTTCGGGGCGTAGCGGCTGAAAGCGCGACCTCCGATGGTAGGGCGGAGGGAGCGAGGGACGAGCAGGAGACCGGTGCCGATTGAGCGGAGGTGTCGGGTGGTGGATTGGGAAGTGAGGAGGTCGGAGAGGTCGGGAGGTGCCAGAGAGTGAAGGGATTTAAACACGAGTGTGAGGATCTTGAAGTCGATCTGTTCGGTGATGGGGAGCCAGTGGAGCCTGGGCCAGGACTGGTGAGATGTGGGTACGGAGTTTGATCGGGTCAGTATGTTGGCGGCAGAGTTCTGAATGCGCTGGATCTTGTGAATAGTGGAGCTGGGGAGACCGGCGAGGAGTGTGGTGGGAGTAATCCAAGCGGGAGGTGACAAACGCATGCACGAGGGTTTTTGCTCCATTTGGGGTGAGGTACGGTCGGAGGCGCAGAACGTGGCAGAGGTGGAAGAAGGCGGTCCTGGTCAGGGACCGGATGTTGGGGGTCGAACCAGACTCCTAGGTTGCGCACTGGTTCGTTGAGAACCCAGGGAGGTTGAGGAGTTTAGATCCGCAGGAGTGAAGGCGTTGACGGGAGCCCAGGAGTATGGCTTCCGTCTTGTCCACATTCAGCTGCAGGAAGTTTACACTCATCCAGACCCTGATGTCTGCCAGACAACCTGATAGAACATCGACAGACCTGGAGTTGGTGCTGGAGGAGGCAAAGTAGATTTGTGTGTCATCCGCTTACATGTGGAAGTTTAACCTGTGTCTGCGGATGACATACCCCAGAGGGAGCGTATAGATAAGGAAAAGAAGAGCACAGATTACAGCACGGAAGGAGACCATTCGGCCCATCGTGCCTGTCCCGGCTCTTTAGAAGAGCTACCCAAGCAGTCCCCCGCTCTTTCCGCATATCCTTGCAAATTTTTCCTCTTCGGGTACCTGTCCAAATCCCTTTTGAAAGTTGTTATCGAATCTGTTTCCACCATCCTTTCAGGCAGTGCATTGCAGATTGTAACAACTCTCTGTGTAAAAATCCGGGAGAAACTTTCCTTCTCCTTTCCAATAGTGTCGTGAGATCTTTAATCTCCATCTGACCTGGGAAACGGGACCTCAGCTTTCTGTCTCACCAGAAGGATGGCAGTGCGTAACGCCAGCTCCCTATCACTCAGAGGATACAGTTCAAGTTCCTGTTCCTCGCCTTCAAAGCCCTCCAAGGCCTTGCTCCCCACTACCTCTGCGATCTCCTAACCCCCTGCCAACCTGTCTGCTCCCTCCGCTCAGCGAGCTCTGGCCTGCTTCACATCCCCCGCCTTGCCCGCCCCACCATTGGTGGACGGACCTTCTGCCACTCTGCCCCCACCCTCTGAACCTCCATCCTGTGGTCCTTCCGCCTCACCCGTCTCAAGACCCTCCTCTTTGACCGTCCCTTCGGTCACCCTGTTACCCCAGCCCTCCCCGCCCTCCACACTCCTCCTGATCCCAAACACCAGCTCGGGTGCGGATCCCTGACTGTCCTGCGTCTTGGGCTGGCTTCCTGACGTGAGAGGCACTGTGTAAATATAATTTGTGTTGTTGTTATTGTTGTTGTTGTTGTGAGCTCCAAATCCCCATCTGACGGCTTAGACTTCTGATCCTCCAAGTCAATGACAAGAGTGCTGTCAACTAAGCCATGTTCCCAGCAGAAACATCACATTGTGAGGTCTGGGATGGTGGTTCCTTCTGGGAATAGGTGCATGTCGGAGAAGGCAGACACGGCGAGAGAATGGGGGGTGATGAAGAAAAACCAATTAGCAGTTGCCTGAGGCTCCGGCTTCTTACTGAGAGGGAGTCACACCGGAGGAGCAGCGAGCCCTGTAAAAAAAACAAACGCTTACTGGGTCTTTAGCTAATTAGTTTCTGCTAATTAATTTTAAGCGTGCAATATAGAATCCGTTGTGAAGGTGCTTGGCTGAGTTGGTAGCCCTTCCAGCCTCTGCGTTAGAAGGTAAGTGAGTGTGGTTGAGTCCCACGTTGAGTTTAAAATCCTCGTCTTCACTTTTAAAGCCCTCCAAGGTCAGGCTAATCCCTACCTCTGCGATCTCTTAACCCCCCCCACACACCCCCACCAACCTGTCCACTCCCTCCGCTCGACGGGTTCCGGCTTGCTCCTACGTTCCCCCGTCCTGCCCGCCCCATCAACGGTGGGCGGGCCTTGAGCCTCTCCGCTCCCACCCTCTGAAACTCTATCCCACAGTTACTCTGCCTCAACCCCTCCCTTGCCTCCTTCGAGATCCGCCTCCAGACCCTCCTCTTCAACCTTGTCTTGGTTTCACCCACAAAATACACAGTCAATTCACTTTACAGTATTTCCTGTGAAGCGTTTTGAGATGTCTCGAAGGCACAATGAGGCGCTGTATCAAGTGGAAGGATTATTATTATTATTATCCTTTAGTTGAGCTGAGCCTCGTTGGGAAGTTGAGTCAATGGGAAGTTTCCCTTGACATCAACACATCTTCTGTTGTCTCTCATTGTATTCCAGGATCACCGCGACACTCCAACATTCAGCATCTCTGCCCCACCCCCACCGCCCCCGCACGCTGAAACTCTATCCCGCAATCCCTCCCCCTCACCTCCTCTCTTGCCTCCTTCAAGTCCCGTCTAAAGACCTTCCTCTTCGACTGTGACTTCAGCCATCCTCCCACCCCTACCCCCCCACCCCCCCTGCCCTCCACTTTTCCTGTCCCCAACTCAGCTCGAGTCCAAAAATCTTCGACCATCCAGCGCCCTGGGATGTCTTTCCGACGTGAAGGGAGCGATACCCGTGTAATTTGTTGTTGTCCTAGGGGTAAAATGTGTTGCGGAGTGGAGAGGATGAGCTGAAATCAACGCTGTGAATTTCTGTACTCATTAGAGAGCTCCACGTGCTGCGTTGTGCCATTTGCAATTCGATGTATTCCCTGTCGCCCACTGTTACCCCGTGCGGAGGCAAGGGACAGAGCACACTTGTGCTTTTAGCCTGGAGACCATTGCCTGGCGACTTTGAGCAGCCAATTGCGCACAACGCCGGAAAAATTCAGATGTTTGGTCTCAATTTATTAGAACCGTAGAAATTTTCAACCCAACTGGGGCCTGCTCATCCCACTGAGGATGGGGTGAACACTCTGGAGGTCTCTCCCTCAATCCCTCTGCCTTCCTTTTCCCTCCCTCCCTCTCTCCCTCCCTCCCTCCCTTCCTTCCCTCCCTCCCTCCCTCCCTCCCCACCTTCAAATCCTACCTAAAGACCTTCCTTTTTGCTCATGCTTGCCGTCACCTTCCCCCCCCATATCCCTCTGGCTTGGGGTCAGACTCCGCCACTGTCAAGCACTCGTGTGGTGGTTGCTGTACAATAGTAACAATAATAATCCTTGCATTTGATATAGCACCTCACCAAGTCTTCGAGACGTCTCAAAGCGCTTCACAGGATACACTGTGAAGTGAATTGACTGTATATTTGTGGGCGAAACGCGGCAGCCAATTGCGCACAGCAGCGTCCCCACAAACAGTCGTGGATTTAGTGACCAATGTTTTTTTAAGGGATTTTCAACAGCACCTTGTGAGCGAGGTCCTGTTTCCAGGCTAAATATACTCCGCTCGGAACAAGGAATCACAGACAGAATCATCGACGTTTATAGCGCAGAAGGAGGACTTTTAGCCCATCGAGTCTGCTCCGTTTCTCACAGCAAACTGTTCATTCAATCCCTCCCGAAACCCATTCCTCCTTCAAGCTACTACTATTATAACACATAAGAACATAAGAAATGCAAGCCAAAAGAAAAATCAAGGTCCATCTAGTTCGCCTTCCACCTTCCTGGCGGTCGCAAGCACATATGTCCCGAACTCCCTGGGTGCTATATCCCATAGTGTTAATCCAAAAAGAAAACTGTGTAGTCTGTGTTTGAAGGAATCCACATTTCCTGCTTCAACTGTCTCCCTCGGGAGCCTGTTCCACAGGTTCACTATTTGCTCACGGAAATAGTGTTTGCGTAGATTCTTTCTGAATTTACCCGCCTTCAATCGCAGGCCGTGTCCTCAGGTTGTCATCTATATTGTCTATCCACTTCAGAATCTTAAAACACAACTTTTTTATAGGACCTATCGCGGGGTAATATCTCCGAGTGCTTTAATCTTCATATACTTGTCTACTTCCCTCTAGAAACCCATAGCAACCTCTGTTTTTAATAATAATAATAATCCTCGCAATTGATGTAGCGCCTTATCACGTCTTCAAGACGTCTCGAAGCACTTCACAGGATATATTGTGAAGTGAATTGACTGTATTTTGTGGGCGAAACGCGGCAGCCAATTGCGCACGGCAGTGTTTCACAAGCAGTCATGGTTTGAGTGACCAATTTATCATTAATATTTTTTGAAGGAATTATTACCCCCGGAAAAGAAAAAAAAAACCAACAACCAGGTTCCTACTTACTTCTAGGTAAACAGGGGATGCGTGGAGTAAGGAAGCTTGCCCAACGTTTCGACCTCCCCGGGAATCGAACCCGGGTCCTCTCGCTTGCCTCTCTCTTTCCGTCTCACTCGCTCAAAACAATTTGGCTTGAAAAGCTTTAATCTACAGCACAGGATCCGAAACTGGGTTGAGGAGTTAGGGGAGGAGAGGTGGGGGGGTGGGGGCGCGGGAGAAGCATCTGCAATCACATTGTATTACAATTGTTATATTTATATTTGCGTTCAGCCCGTACATTAAAAAAACCAATCAGATAGAGCCAGGCAGGGGACACTCACGTCGGATGGAGTTATTCATTCTCCATTGTGTCATCAGAAAATTGACAATTTGCCGCTGATAGACTCACAAGCTCTTCCAAGTTTATTTCCCCCCCCCCCCCCCCCGCCGCCCCCGATCCAATTCAATTCCTTCATGAAACTCGCGGGGAATGTGGTGAATGTGCTCCAAACCAGATAAAGAGATCATTTCAATCCAGGTTCACTCAAACACCAGCCTCTGCATTATCTCCTCTCCTCTCCCACCCCACACACCCCCAGCCCCCACCCCAACCACCCCCACCACCAAAATTATACAATCCTTCCACCATCGGCGGTAGGGCTTTCAGTCTCCCCGCCCCCACCCTTCGGAATTCTATCCCACATTCCCTTCGCCTCACCCCACCCCATCCCTTGCCTCCTTCAAGACCCGTCTCCAGACCCTCCTCTTTGACAGAGACTTTGGCCTCCCTCCTACCCCGACCCTCCCTGCCCTCCACCCTGCCTTATCCAACCCTCCACCCCGCTCAGGTCCAAATTCCTGACTGTCCACGCCTTGGAACGTCCTCCCAATGTGAAGGGCGCTGCACCAATGTAATTTTGTATTGTGTTTGATCATCCAGAACTCTGCAGTCCATGACCCTCTCACCCCCATCCTCATCCATCTCCACGGTCTGGCTCCCCCCTACCTCTGTGACCGCCTAACCCCCTACCATCCTACTCGCTCCCTCCGCTCAGTGGGCTCTGGCCTGCATCACGTCTCCCGCCTCGCTCGCCCCGCTATGGGCGGGCGGGCCTTCCGCCACTCGGCCCCCACCCTCTGGAACTCCATCCCGCAGTCCCTCCGCCTCACCCCCTCCCTTGCCATCTTCAAGACCCATCTCAAGACCCTCCTCTTTGACCGTGCTTTCGATTTCCCTGAATCCCCCCCCTGCCCTACACCCTGCTCGATGTCCTCCCAACTCTCTCTCCCCAATTCCTTTCTCCTCACACCTTCGCTCCCTGCCTTGAAAAATCCGTGGCTATGACCGCACCTCTGGTTGAGACCTTCAAACCTCAAACTCCCCCTTTCTCTCATCCCTGATCCCTGATACCCATTGTGAGCCTGACTCAGTCAGTAGCACTGTCACCCCTGAGTCACAAGGTTGTGGGTTCAAGTCTCACCGCAGGACTAGTTCTGTAGCTCAGCAGTTAGAACGCTCGCCTCACAAGCGAGAGGACCTGGATTCGATTCCCGGGCAGGGCAAAAATTTGGACAAGTTTCCTTACTCCACAAGCCTCCACTGGCAGTAAGTAGGAACTCGGTTGTTAGTCGATTGGCGGATCGCTTTTCCGGGGGTAATAATTCCTTCAAAAAATAATAACAATAAATCGGTCATTCAATCCACGGCTGTTTGTGGGGACGCCGCTGTGCGCAATCGGCTGCCGCGTTTCGCTCACAAAATATACAGTCAATTCACTTCAGTATATCCTGTGAAGCGCTTTGAGAACGTCTCAAAGACGTGATAAGCCGCTGTATCAAATGCAAGGATTATTATTATTATTGTTGGAACTGATTATAGTCTTCGCTGACACTCCAGTGGAGGGGAAATCACTGCATTGTCAGAAATGCCATCCTTCAGATGGGCATCTGCCTGTTCAGATGGATGTTAAAGATCCCATTGGGCTATTTTCTTGACAGCCTGGACAGTAATCCCCCAAATTGGTCATTCACGTCAGGACTGTTTGTAGGACACTGCTGCGCGCAAACTTGATGCGAATTGGAGCATAATTTTAAAATTTTGCAGACGACACAGAACTTGGGAACGGCAGTAAACAGTGAGGAGGATGGTAGCAGACAGCAGGAGACCACAGACAGACTGGTCTCACGGGCAGACACGTGGCAGCTGAAGTTTAATGCAGAGAGATGTGAGGTGATGCATTTTAGGAGGAAGAATGAAGAGAGGTAATAATACAATAAATGGTACAGTTTTAAAGGGGGTACAGGAGCAGAAGGGGGTTCACACACACAGGTCTTTGAAGGTGGCAGGACAGGTTGATAGAGCTGCTAAAAAAAAAAGCATATGCAATCCTTCTCTTTATAAATAGAGGCATAGAGTACAAAAGCAAGAAAGTTCTGCTAAACCTTTATAAGTCATTGGTTAGGACTCAGCTGGAGTATTGTGTCTGATTCTGGGCTCCGCACTCTTGGAAGGACATCAAGCCCTTGGAGAGGACGCAGAGGAGATTTACCAGAATGGTACCAGGGATGAGGGACTTTAGTTACGTGGAGAGACGAGAGAAACTGGGATTGTTCCCCTTAGAGCAGAGAAGGTTAAGGGGGAGATTTAATAGAGGCGTTCAATATTATAAGGGGCTTTGATAGAGTAGACGGGGAGAAACTGCTTCTACTGGCGGGTGAGTCGGTAACCAGAACGCGTAGATTTAAGACTTTTTACACAGAGAGTTGTTACGGTCTGAAATGCACTGCCTGAAAGGGTGACGGAAGCAGATTCCATTCTCATAGAATCATAGAATTATACAGCACGGGAGGAGGCCGTGATTTCCGGCTCTTCTAAAAGAGCTGTCCAAATCCATCCCACACCTCGCGCTCTCTCCCCATAGCCCCGGCAAACTTGTCCTCCCCAAGGATTCTATGCCACGTTTCGCCCGCTCCCAAGCGACAGTAACTTCTGCGCAGTGCTTTGAGATGCGCAAGGCGCGGCGTAGAACGGTAGGATTTAACGTCTCCGAGATTGAGAGAAATAGCGACTGGGGGAGAGGAGGAGAAAGAGACAGAGTGAGGGATACCGAGAGAGAGAGAGAGAGAGAGAGAGAGTGAGAGTGAAAATAATTTGGAAAGCGGCAATCTCTAAAAATCAGAAGATTAACGATGAGGCGGGGGCGAGAGGAGGTGTGAGTGTGTATATCACTGTGTCGTTCTGTGTTCTCAGTGTTATTCAGCTGAAGAGCAGCTCTTGGGCCCTGGTATTAGTCAATTCCCTGAGACTCTGAGGCTTCAGATGTTTCCGTCGCTCTCTCGTTCCATCAATTATGCTAAATTTACGCATCAAAACGTCCGTGTATTTTAAGTCCTGGCTGAGTGCTGAGCTTTGCCTCTCCCGCTGGGTTGCTCTGCAGGTGAGAAGAGCAGATGGATTTCTTTAAATGTTGTCGTCAGCGAACGTGCTTTGCAAACCCCACCACTGCTGGCGGGGACTACGCTGTCCGCGATTGGCTGCCGGGTTTCGCCCACAAAATACACAGTCAATTCGCTTGACGGTATATTCCGTTCGAGACGTCGCGAGGTACGCGATAAGGCGCTGTAGCAAAGGCAAGGACTTGCATTATTATTATTCTAAAAAGGAACGGTTCACTCCCAACCGGTTCAGACACTGGGAGGGAACCCTCTTCTTTACTCCCAGGCCACGCTGTATTATCGTAAGCGCAGTCCTGGCGACGAGACCTCAATTAAACTGAAAGTCCCGTCAGCCGTGTTCCGGTGGACGTTCACAATCCTGTGACACTGTGAGGACGTGAGTTCCTCTCGGTGTCCCAGTCAACTACAATCCCGAGAGATCAGTTAATAATAATGGATTTGGTACAGCGCCTTATCACGTCTTCGAGACGTCTCAAAGCTCTTCACAGGATACACCGTCAAGTGAATTGACCGTATATTTTGTGGGCGAAATGCGGCAGCCAATTGCGCACAGCAGCCGTGGATTGAGTGACCAAATGAGTATTATTTATTTATTTATTTATTTTTGAAGGTACTATTATCCCCGGGAAAAGTGATCCGCTAATCGACTAACACCAGGGTTCCTATTTCCTGTTAGGTAAACAGAGGGGTGTGGAGTGAGGAAAATTGCCTAACGTTTCGCCCTGCCCCAGGAATAGAACCCAGGTCCTCTCGCTTGCGAGGCGAGTTCGCTAACCAGTAAGCTACAGGACTCCAGGTAGTGGGACGTTGCTGTGCACAAATTAGCTGCTACGTTCGCCTACAAAAACACAGTCATTACGTATGAAAGCAATTCCCGGTGAAGCGCTTTGAGATGTTTCGATGGTAGAGTTGTTGATTCAAGCGCAAGGACTCCACGTGTCCGTATATGAATCTGTACGTGTGCCTGTATGTGTGTCTGTATGTGTGCGCGTGTCTGTACTTGTGTGTGTCCGCATGCGTGCGTACGCATGTGCGTATGTTTGTGTGTATGTGTGTGTTTGCGCGCGCGCGCGTGTGTGTGTTTATTTGAAGAGTATTCAAGCCCCAGCTTTGATTAGTGAAGTGTGTGGGGGTGGATGAGTATTATGAGTTCTTTTTGCTCGAGTCGTCCTTAGAGGTTAAGAGGAAGTTACTGAGGAGTAGCACTCAGCCATGTTTCAAAACCTCTTGTTAGTGACGTCCTCTTTAACTGTGCTTTCGGCCATCTCCCTCCCTCCCTCCCTCCCTCTCCTCCGCTTCATTCCCATTTCCCACCCTTCTCCAAAATGAATTAAATCAACAATAATAATTTGCACAGCACTTTTCGCGCGATATCATTTTGTTTTGCACGGAGAGTCGTTGTAGGGCCTGGAAAGGCCAGCCTGAAAAGGTGGTGGAATCAGTTTGAGTGACGACTTTCAAAAGCGAATCGGTTAGGTACTTGAAGAGGAACAATCTTGCAAGGACATGGGGGAAAGAGCGGGCGGAGTGGGGACTGATTGATCAGCTCTTCCAAAGAGCCTCCTTCTGTGCTGTGATATTCTATATGGTTCTATGATTTCATGATATTAACAAAGTGATCCAACGGATAAGAATAACAATAAGAATACTAATTCTTGGATTTGATATAGCACCCCTTCAAAGCACCTCACAGGATCTACTGCGAAATAGAGCGACTGTGTATTTGTAGGCAAACGAAGCAGAATAACGGCCCACAAACGGCCACAAAATGACTGACCAATTTGTTTTGGGGTGGGTGGGAACCCTGGGATAGCCCCACTGGACCTTTAACATCCACCTGAACGGAAACAGACTTTGGTTGAACATCTCATCCGAAAGACGCCACCAATAACAATACAACAATAATAACCCTTGCATTTGATACAGCGCTTTATCGCATCATTGAGACGTCACAAAGCGCTTCGCAGGATACACTTAAAGTGCAGCGACTGTATATTTCGCGGGTGAAACACGGCAGCCAATTGCGCACAGCAGTGTCCCATAAACGGTCGTGAATTGAGTCACCCCATTATTATTTTTTGGAAGGGATTATTAGCCCCGGAAATTGATCTGCCAATCGATTAACAAGTGGGTCCCTGTTACTGCTAGGTAAATAGAGGTGTGTGTGTGTGGAGTAAGGAAACTTGCCTGAGGTTTCGCTCTGCCCGGGAATCGAATCCGGGTCCTCTCGCTTGCGAGACGAGCGCTCTGACCGCTGCTGACAATTGGTCGCTGTGTTTTGCCCGCAAAGTACATAAAAACAACAACAAAATTACATTTGTAAAGGGTCTTTCATGTCGAGAGGACGTCCCAAGGCGCTGAACAGTTGGAGATCAAAACCCGAGCGTGGGGTGGTGGGGGGGCAAGGTTGGGATGAGGGAGGGCAGACGGGGTAGGAAGGTGGCTGAAGGCACGGTCGAAAGGGAAGGTCTTGAAGCGTGGCGAAGGATTGTGGGATGGAGTTCCAAAAGGTGGAGGCAGAGAGGCTGAAGGTCCAACTGCCGATGGTAAGGCAGGTCGGGCGCGAGCCCTGGATTAGGCTGGAGCCTGCTGAAAGGAGGGAGCGGACAGGTTGATGGGGATCAGCAGGTCAGAGAGGTAGGAGGGGAAAGACCGTGGAGGGCCTTGAAAGTGAGGACGAGAATTTTGAACTCTATCCTCTGGGGGATGGGGAGCAGTGGAGCCGGGCGAGGGTGGGGGTGATGGGGTCACGGAGCCTGGTGCGGGAGAGGACACGAGCTGCAGAGTTCTGGATGATCTGCAGCTTGTGAAGGGAAGAACTGGGGAAGCCGTCAAGGAGGGAGTATCCAAAGTTGAGCCTTGAGGTGACAAATGCGTGTATGATGGTTTCGGTGGCCTAAGGGGTGAGGCAGTGTGGGAGTTGGGCAAAGTTGCGGAGCTGGGGGAAGGCAGAGCGGGTCATGCCACGGATTTGGGGGAGGTTCGAACAAGATGCCCAGATTTCTGACTGGCTCGGTGAGATGGAGTGTGCAATCGTGGATGCTGATTCTGCCAGTAACTGAGGTGCGGAGGCGTTAGCGCGAGCCTAAGAGGAGGGCCTCAGTCTTGCTGACGTTCAGCTGCAGAAAGTTGGCTCTCATCCAGGACTTGATGTCAGACAGACAGTCTGTCAGGACGTCAGGTGTCCTGGGATTGAAGGTGGAGGCAGTGAGATAGAGTTGGATGTCATCCGCGTACATGTGGAAGTTGAACCCATGTCTGCGGATGATGTCACCAAGGGGGAGCATGTAAAGGTTGAAGAGGAGGGGACCAAGGACAGAGCCCTAAAACACCACAAGACTGTGCGGGGACTAGAAGAGAAACAGACGGCATGAGAAATAAGACCTGAACCATTCAAGGACAGAACCTTAAAGGTTGAGGTGAAAGGAGAGGTGGTGGAGGAGGATAGAGTGGTTCATGATATCGAAGGTAGCATAGAGGTCGAGGAGGACGAGGAGGCAGAGGGAGCCCTGGTCACAGGATTTCGCTTGTCACCTTGACCTTGAGAGCAACACGGAAACCCGAATGGAGGAAACGAAGGAGTGAAGTTGGGAAGCGAATACTCTTTCAAGGACCTTGGAAAGAAAAGGGAGGTTGGAGATAGGGCCGGTAGTTAGAAAGCAGGGATGGGTCCAGGGAAGGTTTTACCAGGATACGGGTGATCATAGCGGTTTTTAGGGGCATTGGAACGGTGCCAGATTCAACGGTGTCGGAGAGTAGAGCGGTGAGGATGTAGAGCTGGAAGATAAAGAGAGGGGCGGGGATGGGGTCAAGGGAGCAGGCGGTGTGTTTCATGCTGGATATGGTGGTGATCAGAGGGGAGTGGGAGACATGTTTGAAGATGTGGAGGGAGGGATGAGTAGGGATCGGAGTGTGGGTGGGGAGATGGGGGGGTGGAAAGAGTGACAGTTGGGAGGGCAGAGGCAGCTGATTGGATCCCCTCAATTTTGTCCCCGAGGAAATCCAGATCCTCCTCATTGACAGAGTTTGAGGAGAGAATGGGCGAGGGGTGAGAGGGTGGATGGAGGTTGCCGGTTGGTGGTGGCGAATAGGAGCCAGGCGTTGTCCTTCACCTTCAAGATTATCTTGGAGTAGGAGGATGATTTGCTGGAGGCGAAGGCGGAGCAGTACGTTTTGATATGGCCCAACCAGATCTGCCGGTGGACCGTTAGATCAGATTTGAGCCAGGTATGTTCGGCGGGCGGCCCACACCTGATCCTTGAGGGATCGGAGGTGGCTGGTGTACCAGGGTGAGGTTCATGAGTAGGTGGCAGTTCGAGAAGTGAGGGGGGCAAGGGCATCAAGAGTGGTGGAGAGGGAGTTGTGGAGGAGAGCGAGCGAGGAAGATAAATCAGTACGGGAAGTAGGACAGAGGGAGGGGGAGTTCAGATGGCTCCAGGGCAGCAGAGAGGGATTGCGGGGAGATTTTTTTCCAGGGGCGGTGGGGAGGGGGATTGAGGAATGAAAGGAAATGGAATGATGATCGGAGATGGCTTTGTCTGTGATTTTGATGTCCGAGACACTGAGTCTCCGGCTAATCACCAAATCGAGTGGGTGGCCATGAACGTGGGTGGCGGAGTGGATGTGGTGGGACAGGTTGTGAGAGGAGAGGGAGAGAGGAGAAGGCCGAGGAGACAGAGCAGGAGTGGGGGGTGAAGCGAAGGTTGAAGTCGCCGAGGATGAGGAGGCGTTCAGAACCAAGGCAGAGGGAAACTAGGAGAGGGTGGAGACATCAGAGGTGAAGATGAGGGAGGTTTTAGGGAGGTGGTAAATGAGAAGAATTTCGAAGGAAAGATTGGAGGGATGGTAGAGTATAAGGTGCCCGAATGAGGGGATTGAGCCAGAGGACTAAAGGGGATAGAGCGAGTGAGGTCCTGGAGATGAGGGCCACACTATAACCGTGGTGGTTGGGACATAGGGTACGGTGGGATGTATAGCCGGGTGGTGTGGCCTCAGTGAGGGGGGGGAAGGTGACGCCTGGGATGATCCAGGTTTCAGTGAGGGCCAACGATGTCGATATTGTCATCAACGATGAGGTCACTGATGGTCAGAGCCTTATCGTGGAGCGAGCGGACATTTTGTAGGCCGGCGACGGGGAAGGGGCAGTTGCCAGGGGAACGTGTGAGAGGGGAAGGGGTTGATGGAGGTATTGGCAGGGAGGGTGGGAATGTGGACGAGGGAGGAGAGGTTGGGTCCACTCTGATCTCCTCTCTCCCCTCTCCTCTCACAACCTCTCCCTCCACATCCACTCTGCCACCCACGTCCATGGCCACCCACTCGATTTGGTGATAGTGGGGAATGGGGCAGTCGATCTGTGGAGGCCACAGTGAGCCCAACGGAGGATTCCCAGGCCCGGAGTGTGTGGGGACGGTCAAGCGGGGATAGGAAGGATGGAGGCGAGAGAGGAGGACAGAGCGGGAGCGTTGCAGGGTAGGGAGCATTTTGGGGTGGCGGGGGGGCTAGAGGCAGCGTGGAGGCTACTGCCAGACGTTCACTTCACAGCGTATCCTGTGAAGCGCTTTGAGGCATCTCGAAGACGCGATAAGGCGCTGTATCGAATGCGACGATCATTATTATTAGTAGTATTATTATTAAACGGTCTCACAGCTAAAACCGGGTGAAATTCAGGGGATTGTTGTCCTGCCTGGATGGTAATTTAGTATTCCGGGTCTGTTCGCTCGGGGAGAAGCCGGTGAATCTAATATCATTGCATTATGCGTCCTCAAGCAGCGCTCTTCTGTCTGTCACTTGACGCGATAACTTCGGTGGGAGAGGTGTACGTCGCTAAGTGTTTTCAGTGGATTAATGTCGTAACCGCAGACAATCTCCACAACAGCAGCCAAGGTCGTAACGAGCGACACCGACACCGTAAACTTGTTCAGACGCGACTGCCTCGCCTCACCGTTTTATTTTCGACGCGGTTTAACACTGCGCCGCTCGCAAAGGAACACACGTCGGAGAGACCACAAAACGGTCGCATTTATAATAATGCAATACTGATCCTTGCAATTGATATGATAATAATGATATAATAATAATCTTGTCAGGTCTTCCAGACATCTCAAGGCGCTTTGAATGGACTGTTTCACGTGCGAAACGCGGCAGCCGATTGCGCACAGCAGCGTCGCCACAAACAGCCGTGGATTGAGTGACCAGATTTTTTTTATCGCCCCCGGAAAAGTGATCCCCCAATCGACTAACAGCCGAGCTCTTACTTACCGCTGGGCAGGTGTGTGTGTGTGTGTGCAGAGGAAGGAAACTTGTCCAACGTTTTGTCCTGTCCGGGAATCGAACCCGGGTCCTCTCGCTTGCGAGGCGAGCGCTCTAACCGCTGAGGCTACAGGGCTTTGTAAGACGCCCTTCACGTGGGATCGCGTCCAGGACCCACTAATCGCTGCGTTCGATGTGGAGACCGATAGTATCTCAAAGCGTTTTGCAGAGAAGCTCTGTCAAGCGGGACTGGGTTTCGGCAGCGGCTTCGAGCGCAGCAGCCTCCAAAAGCGCTGAGCAACACGTCGTGTAGGATTACAGTCAAGTGCAGCGAATAATAATCTTCAAGTCGCTCTCTGTCTGTCTGTCTGTCTGTGTCTAGTTGTCTGTCTGTCTCTGTGTGTGTGTCTGTCTGTCTATCTGTCTGTCTGTCTGTCTCTGTGTCTGTCTGTGTCTAGTTGTCTGTCTGTCTCTGTGTCTGTGTCTGGTTGTCTGTCTGTCTCTGTGTCTGTGTCTGGTTGTCTGTCTGTCTAGCTGTCTGTCTCTGGCTGGAGAAGGGGCGGGAGGGGGTGGGCGTTCCCGTGTCTAGCCCCAGGCGCGCTTGTTTTCAAACCAGGCCTGAGTGCAATTAAGCAGCCGATCAGATCTCAGACCCTGGGCACGAGCTCCTGCCTTTGAGAAGCTTAACCTCAGACATTCAGATAATGGAAGCTAATAGACCCGGTTCCTCCTGAGACCAAGCAACCAGCCCAGAGGCGCTGGGCGACAATTGAGAGCTCTCAAGTTAATTTTCATACGAAGAACAATGTCTTGACTGGTTTGGTGGTGGTGGGAGGCGGAGGCGAGGGATGTGGGGGGCGGGGGGGGGGCGGGTGGGGGGTGGAGAGCGAGGTGGGGGAGAGCGAGGTGGAGGAGGGGGGAAGGTGGTGGGTGTTGAGTAACAGGAAAGGGGGAGAGTGGCTGCTGTGCGTAAGAACAGAGCGAAGCTAACCCGATTTGTCTTCCATTCTCTGCTTGTCAGTGAGAGTCGAGGAAGGTCGATGTCTGGAAAACAAGGGCAGGGAAACATAATGTGGCCCCTTCAGTTACTCGGCTCTTAAACACAACCTTCGGTGTGTGGTTAGGAGAGGCTCGTGGCAGGTCAACACAGCAATTGAGCTGTCCGCTTCCCCCCTCAACGTAACGTCAGGCACTCAGCGCCTCGCGGTCCGGGCTGATTCTCTCCCGAGTGCAGCTCGGGTGAATACTGGCTGCTGCGTTTCGCCCACAAGACACGCACAGTCACAGCACCTTCACAGCGTGTCCCGTGAAGCGCTTTGAGACGTCTCGAAGACGCGATAAGGCGCTGTATCAAATGCAAGGATTATTATTGTTGTTGTGCAATAGAGAGGGAGGCATACGTCGGAGGCGGCGTCCTCAGCGCTCTGGGACGCTACCTTGCTTGAGGGGCGTGGGGTCTTGTAGCTCAGTGGTCAGAGGCGCTCGCCTCGCAAGCGAGTGGACGTGGGTTCATTCCTGGGGGGCGGGGGGCAGGGTGAAACGTTGGGCAAGTTTCCCTACTCCACACACACACACACGCCTCTGTTTACCCAGCAGTAAGTAAGAACCCGGCGGTTCGCTTTTCCGGGGGTAATAATCACTTCCACTTTTTTTTCGAAAAATAATTATAATAATAATAATAAATTCAACCCACGGCTGTTTGTGGAGACGCCGCTGTGCGCGATTGGCTGCCGCGTTTGGCCCACAAAACATACAGTCGATTCACTTTGCAGTGTATCACGTGAAGCACTTTGAGACGTCTCGAAGACGTGAAAAGGCGCTGTATCAAATGCAAGAATTATTAGCATTATTATTATTATTATTATTATTCTCCTCGGTCTCTCCTTTGTCTGACAGCTTAGGGCTTCTTCTTTCACACTCACGGCTGCACAGAATCAGATTGCAATCACCTTAATTACCTTCTCTCTTCGGGGAGTCGGGCAGTCAGGCTTACTGCTGATAGTGACAGTGCGGTCCTGTTGCAGCCATTGCTTCCCTTTCCTTCCTTCCTTCCTTCCTTCCTTCCTTCCCTGCCTCCCTCCCACGGACAGAGCGCAAACCCATTTACCTAAGCAGTGGTGTGGCTCTGCAAGGCACCGTGTAACACTCAGTGTGCGGCCTGACAATGAAACCTGGCGAAACTAATTACCCGCACACTGAAAGCAATCGTCTCAAGCTCTCTGTGTGAGTCTCTCATCTTCCAACGCGCAAGCGACAGATCATCAGCGCAACGATGGGAAGAGCGCATACAACCACAACAATAATAATCCTCGTATTTGATACGGCGCCTCGTCGCGTCCTCGAGACGGCTCAAAGCGCCTCACAGGTTACGCTGTAAAGTGAATTGACTGTACGTTTGGTGGGCGAAACGCGGCAGCCAATCGCGCGCAGCAGCGTCCCCGCAAACGTAACGATGGCGAGGTGTAGCTCAGTGGTTCGAACCTCGCTGCGCTCCAATCAGTTGCTGCGTCCGCCTACAAATTTACAGTCACTGCACAGTGACCTTTGAAAGAGACTCGATGGGCCGAATGGCCTCTTTTTGTGCTGTACGATTCTATGATTCTATGATTCTAGTTATAGACAGCAATTACTTGTGAAACACTTTGAGACAATGCAGCGTTCTAGGTTTGTATGAGTTGTGAGCATTATTATCATGCACTGTTATCTTGAATATGTTAATTTGACCTCCCCTGAGCTTTCCCTTCTCCGGTGTGTCTCCGCACCAGCCTCTTGCGCCTCTTTAATGTGGATTTTGATGCCGTTTCTGCTCAGGTCACCAACTCTAGCAGTTTTGCTGTGCGCTTAGAAATAACACTGTGGTGCAATTTAATCACATGCTTATTATGCAATCTTATTTATAATTTACAATTGAATCAGGGCTATTTATAAGCGCATTGTGATAAATTTGCCAAGCTTAATGAGTGGAGCCGAACTGTGCACAGCTCAAGTCAATGATCTGACAAGAGTTTAGATTTCATGTCAGGAGGACAACCCAAAGCGTTTTGTAGGATGTGCTGTACAGTGCTGTCTGTGACCCAGCATCAAGCAGCATTTTAAATCGAATCCCACGCTCTTTGCTTCAATCACACTTCCTGGTAACCCTGTTCCAGTCATCAATAATAATAATAATCCCTGCCTTTGACATAGCGCCTTATCACGTCTTCGAGACGTCTCAAAGCGCTTCACGCGATGTACCGTATAGTGAATCTATTTTGTGGGCGAAACGCGGCAGCCAGTTGCGCACAGCACTGTCCCGGATTGAGTGTGGATTGAGTGACCAAATTATTTTAATTTGTCTTGAAGGAATTATTAACCCCCGGAAAAGCGATCCGCCAATCGACTAACAACCGGGTTCCTTCTTACTGCTGGGGAAACAGAGGCGTGGGTGTGCGGAGTAAGGAAACTTTCCCAAAGTTTTGCCCTGGTCGGGAATCGAACCCAGGTTCAAAAAATGCTTTAGTGTCTGTCCTGAAATTGTCCTCTTATTCTTTTGTCTTTGGTGCGTCCAATACTATTGTACTGGGTTTATTTTACCAATTCCTTTTTAAAACTCTGTGCATCTCTATGCCTCTTAGAGATGCTCGTCCCTCGCGCCCCCCTCCCCCCACCCTCCACCACCCCCACCCCGCTCCACCTTCGCAGGTCGCTGCTGTCTGTCGTGGAGGGCGCGATATAAATCCAAGTTGTTGTTGTTGGTGCTGCTGCGCTTACAGCTGCTACGTCCCGAAACTCTGGAACACGCAGGGGAATGGGGTTAGAGTAGAGAGCTCCAGTGGGGGAACGAGCCCCAGCACCGACATGATGGGGAGAGAGAGAGAGAGAGAGAGAGAGAGAGCAGGGAATGGGGTTAGAGTAGAGAGCTCCAGTGGGGGAGCGAGAACCAGCACAGACACGATGAGGAGAGCGAGAGAGCAGGGAATGGGGTTAGAGTAGAGAGCTCCAGTGGGGGAAGCGAACACCAGCACAGACACGATGGGGAGAGAGAGAGGAGAGAGAGAGAGAGCAGGGAATGGGGTTAGAGTAGAGAGCTCCAGTGGGGGAGTTGCTAGATAATGGGTTGAATCGCCTCATTCTGTCCTGTAATGTCCTGGATTAGAGCAATAATTAACCTTGCACTTGATATAGCGCCTTGTGAGATTATTGAGATGTTTTAAAGCGTTTCGGGGATATTATGGAACGTGGATTGACCGTGTGTTTTGTGGGTGAAACACGGCAGCCAATTGCTCACAGCAGTGTCCCACAGACAGTCGTGGGTTGAACGACACGTCATTATTCACTTACATTTTATTTTGGAAGGGATTATTACCCCCTGGAAAGCGATCCGTCAATCGACTAACGACCGTGTTCCTACTTGCTGCGAAGAGTAAACAGCGTGTGGAATAAGGAAACTTGCCTAAGAGTTCGCCCCCTGCCCGGGAATCGAACCCGGGTCCTCTCACTTGGGAGGCGAGTGCTCTAACCACTGAGCTGCAGGACTCCCTCCAACTGAAAAGGCACAGACGAGACCTCGATTTAATCCATCAAACACCTCCGACTTTCCCCCAACACTCCCCACCCCCTCCACCCACACACACACACACACACACACACACACTCACGCCAACAACTGCCGCTGAGAGCATCATCTGGACCACTCGGGAAAAAACATCTTTTTTTTTGTTATGGTTGTGTTTTTCTTTCTTTCTTTCCGATTCTTTTAATTGCCTTTCCCGGAACGTTCTGGAACAAGCGAAGCAATTACATCCGCGAGGAAAGGCAATTTGTCGTTCCCTTTGTCGTGCGACAATATTTTTTTTCATCCCCACTCGCTCCCCTCGCTCGCTCACTCGATGGAGAGGAATTTCAGTACCGATCACCTGTCATTTAATCGTTAGCGCTCCTCAGTGCAGAGAAGCTCAATTAAAATTTATTGCTGGTATTTTTTTTTCTAGTAAACGAAGACCCACTGGTAATTGAAACAAAAGTCTCTTTATCGAGCCCAGGCTCTCATCGATCCGCCTGGCTCTTCCCTTGTCGATGGGTTCGAGCGGCGATGAGTGCCTGGAGTCAGCACATTGGGAGCTGGGAGGAGAGAGAGAGAGAGAGAGAGAGAAAAGGGAGAAAAGAGGGCAGAGGGGAGAGGAGAAGAGGGAGAGGAGGAGGGAGAGGAGAGAAGAGAGGGGAGGGAAGATGGGAGAGAGGAGAGGGGAAAAGAGAGAGGAGAGAGGGCAGAGGCAAGAGGAGAGGAGAGGGGAGAGGAGAGAGAGGGGAGACGGGGGAGCGGAGAAGAAAGGGAGAGGAGAGAGCTGGGGGAGAGGGATGAGGCGAGAGAAGAGAGGAGCGAGGGGAGAGGAGAAAGAGGAGAGAGGGGAGGGGAGCAGAGAGTGGAGAGAGGGGTAGGGAGCGAGGGAAGAAGGGGGAGAGGGGGCGGAGGAGGATAGGGGAGAAGGCAGTGGAAAGAGGAGAGGGGTGGAGGAGAGAGGAGAGAAAGGAGAAGGGGAGAGGAGAGGAGAGAGGGGAGAGGAGAGAAAGGAGAAGGGAGAGAGGAGAGAAAGGAGAAGGGGGAGAGGAGAGACAGGAGAGGAGAGAGGGGAGAGGGCAGAGGAGAGGGGAGAGGAGAGGAGGGAGGGCAGAGGAGAGGGGAGACGAGAGGAGGGAGGGCAGAGGAGAGGGGAGAGGAGAGGAGGGAGCGGAGGGCAGACTCTGGACACCTGCCAGCCACAATCAGCAGGTTTCCCGCAAGTGCTAACCAGAGGGTTTGAGGTGAACCTGTTGGTTTCAAGCTTTTGTTGGATGGAACAGCACATCGGAACTGGCACCAGTGAGAGAGAGTCTCACAATAAACACACACACACATATATATAATCACAATAAACATTTGTAGATACAAATAATCACTGTAATAATTATAATAATCCTCGCGTTTGATACAGCGCCTCGTCACGCCTTCGAGACGTCTGAAAGCGCTTCACAGAATATACTGCAAAGCGAATTGACTGGGTATTTTGTGAGCGAAATAAGCATTTTTATATATGTGTGGTGTATATATAAATAATCTCAACAAGCATTTATATACACCCGGCTGTTTGTGGGGAACGCCGCCCGGCGCAATCGGCTGGCGGGTTTCGCCCACGCAACACGCCGTCGATCCGCTTCGCGGTATATCCCGCAGAGCGCCTCGAGACTTCTCGAAGACGCGATCAGGCGCTGTGTCAAACGCGAGGGTTATTATCATGGCTATTTCAAGGACAGAAAGCTGCACGCCACCGTTTAAGGAGTGGCCCAGTCATTGAGGAGCAACCGGATACTGTAACGGAAAGACGGTTGGAAATGGTGGGGGGGGATTTTCAGAAGGATTGATATCATACCCGATCAGATAATTGGTAGCTTTTTCCCACTGCCTATCACCATGGCACCAGTAGTGCGTGGTGAGGGTGGGTGGATGGGTGGGTGGGTGGCTGGGTGGTCTTTTGGGGCGCTGAAAGGGTAGATTATTGCACAACCACAAGAGCAGATAGCTCTGACGTGTTGGGACATTCAGGTTTGTTGACTTTCCCTTCGCTCGATGGATCCCGGCAACATTTGCTATCTGTCTTTAATTACCTTCTATCTCAAGTGATCACTGTTTGCGGGGCATCGCTGCGTGCAAATTGCCTGCCTCGTCGGCACACAACAATACACAGCCGCTGCACTTTACGGCGATCGGGTGCTCCGTCATATGCAAAGGCTATTATTATCGTTATTAATCTGCCGAGCAGCTCGAGACGTCCTCCCGACATGAAAGAAGAGCGCCGGCACCAACGCAAGGATTATTCATCAATTATCTCATCTGTGTACCTCGACTCGTGAAGACAAAACCGTCAATGACTGGTGGTGGGAAGGTTGCAACACATTCCTTTACGAGGTGTCTAAAGTCTGAAATGCATGTTCTGCTTATTAAGCAGCCAGTTAGTTGGTTATTCAAGGAAATACCGGAGTTAATATCATTCCACAGGGCGGGTGTTTCAAGCAGCTAATTAAGTGACTCCCACTGCTTATCGATCTCTGTGTCATTCATTGTGAATTTCCTCACTAGTTCTCAGTCTTAAGAGTCACTGGAGGCACTTTGCCGGTGGATAGCTAATGATAATCATAATCCTTGCATTTTGATGCAGCGCCTGATCACGTCTTCGAGACGTGCTCAAAGCACTTCACGGAATGCACTGTAGCGTGTAGTGACTGTGTATTTTGCGGGCGAAACGCGGCAGCCAATTGCGCACAGCAGCGTCCCCCGCAAACAGTCGTGGATTGAGTGACCAATTCATTATTATTGTTATTCTTTGAAGGAATTATTACCCCCGGAAAAGCGATCCGCCAATCCGCTAACAACCGTGTTCCTACTTGCTGCCGGGTAAACAGAGGCGTGTGGAGTACGGAAACTTGGCCAGTGTTTCGCCCCCCGCCCGGGAATCAAACCCGGGTCCTCTCGCTTGCGAGGCGGGTGCTCTAACCACTGAGCTACAGGATGTTGAGAGGAGGGAGGGAGAAAGGGTCATAGTAGTTCGTGAAGCGAGGGGTAATGTCACACAAGGGGACCTTCCGACGCCTTTAGCCGTTGACTGAAAGTGTTGCTCACGTTTCACGACGAAGTGCTAATTAACACAGCACACGTCACAATTTTCAACCCTGCCATGATTTGACCCAAGCGTGCGTTCACGAACACGGCTCATCAGAGATTTATTCTGCTCTCAATTCACAGTAAGGCAGTGCGGGGGGAACATTAATCCTCGCCAAGGGCCATAATTGCAAGTGGGAGATATTTAAGTAATGAATTAAGCAAGTTAATACCACTTTATTACACAGTCTTCAGTTTACGCTGTTTTAAATGTGTCAAATTGTCCCTCGATGTCTGTCGTTAAAATAAGATCCTGCCTCGCAATCAGTGCAAGTGTTCTTTAACTTACAGAACTATTCCCAAGGAATCCGATGCATTCTCGAGATTTCGGGAATTGTTAAGTGGATTGGCGCATGTTTTTCTTAACGGGGATAATAATCCCTTCCAAAGCGAACTAAATAAAATAATAATAAAATATCGGGTCACTCAATCCACGGCTGTTTGTGGGGAACGCTGCTGTGCGCAATTGGCTGCCGAGTTTCGCCCACAAAATATACAGTCAATTCACTTTACAGTATATCCTGTGAAGCGCTTTGAGACGTCTCGAAGAGGTGATAAGACGCTGTGTCAAATGCGAGGATTATGATTGTTGTTGTTGTGACATTGCATCAAACGCTTTTCATTCTACTATCCATGAATCCATCTCATAGGTCTGGTCAAGACTTGAGCCACCTCACAGAGAGGAGGGAGGGAGGGTGGGAGAGTGGATGGGTAGGTGGGTTCCGTACAATAGAGGACCCTTCCCTTATTTTAGGCAAAGAATATTTAATGAAACGTCTCAAAGTGTTTCACAGGATTTACTTTGAAGCAAAAATTTGCTAACAGGAATGTGCCACAAGCAACAACAACACATTATTCTCTCAGAAAGACGTCCCGGGGCGCTGGACAATCAGGGGTTTGGGACCCAAGCTGGGGGTTGGGGAGGGCAAAGGGGGTGAGGGTGGGAGGGTGGCCGAAGGCACGGTCGAAGAGGAAGGTCTTTAGACAGGACTTAAAGGAGCCAAGAGGGGGGTGGGGGGTGTGAGGAGGAGGGATTGCAGGATAGAGCTCCAGAGGGTGGAGGCAGAGATGCTGAATGCCCGACCGCCAATGGTGGGGAGGGAAGTGCGGGGGACCTGAAGCAGGCCGGTGCCCGCCGAGCAAAGGGAAAGGACTGGCTGATTACGGGGTTAGGAGGCCGGAGAAGTAGGGGGCCAGCAAGACCACGGAGGGCTTTGAAGGTGAGCACCTGAACAGGCACGGAAGGGAGACTTGGCTTTAACAATCCTGGACCGTCACTGCCGGTAGTTTTTGTGCAAAGACAGTGGAAGGGAAAGGGAAAGAGTCGAAATACAAACGGTGGGGGTAGAATTTGGGCTGAGCTCTTAAGGCATTTCTTAAATTAATGTTAACGTTCGAAGAAATTAGCAGTGTTGAGTGTGAGCTAAAGGTCCTGAGGTCCACCGTAAAACCTGATGTAATAACCCTGGCCGCAGTCTACTGATTTCAGGAATCTTATTAAACGCAATGGAGCGGTGGAGAGCTTTTCTGTTTTTGGTTTGGCCTCGTACGGTGATTAAACAGGTGGCTGCCTGTCTGGCTCAGCTGCTAACACAGCCCCCCCTGGACCCCCAAGACAGAAGCTAAAGGCTGCAGGTTCAAGCCCCAATTCGAGCTTGGGGATTCGGGGGAGCCCTTAATTATAATAATCCTTGCATCTGATACGTCTCAAAGCGCTTCACAGAATACAGCGTGGAGTGAATTGACTGCGTGTTTTGCGGGCGAAACGCGGCGGCCAATCGCGCACAGCAGCGTCCCCGCAAAACAGCCGCGGGTTGAAGTGACCAGTGTATCAGTATTGTCGTTTTTTTTGAAGGGATTATTTACCCCCCACCCACTCCCCCACCACCGTAAAAGCGATCCGCCAGTCGACTAACAACCGGGTTCCTACTCACTGCTGGGTCAACAGCAGGCACGCGCCCGCGTGGAGTAAGGAAACTCGGCCAAAGGTTCGCCCTGCCCCGGGAATCGCTTGCGGGGCGAGTGCCCTAACCGCTGACCCGCAGGACCCCACGTTATGCACGGATGTGCGCGAGAGGAAGCCAGATGTACCCACGAGAGAGAACAGAGTGTAAAGGAGTAATAATAATAATAATAATAATAATAATAATAATCCTTGCATTTGATATAGCGCTTTTCACGTCGGGAGGACGTCCCAAAGCGCTTCACAGAACACACTGTAAAGTGAATTGACTGTATATTTGTGGGCGAACGCGGCAGCCAATTGCGCACAGCAATGTCCCACAAACAGTCGTGGATTGAAAATGACCAATTTATTATTATTTTTGGTTTTGGAGGGATTATTATTAGGCTCTGTGTGGAGTAAGGAAACTTGCCCAAGGTTTGGCCCTCTGCCTGGAATTGAACTCAGGTCTCTCACTTGCAAAGCGAGTGCTCTAACCACTGAGCTACAGGACTCCACAAGGTGCAAACTCACGTGGAGTATAAACAGTAGCACGCGCCGGTTGAGCTGAACCTGCGCAGTCTATGCAAATCTATGTAAATCTGCTGCGAGCTATGCAAATGCGATCCTATTTCGAGTGACGGGTGAGGAGGCTTGTAAAGTAGACAGTGTGTAAGTGGGAGGCCGTGTATTTGTTACACGCCTGCCCCCACGCTCACTGCAATTACCGAGGCCAGTTGCATCGCATTCCTTATTTCCGACAGTGCGAAAAAAAATCCCACGATCACATTATTTTGCTTTTTGATCGGCATTTCACAGCAGCCGTACTTTATTATTTTGTTAACGCTTTGCATCGTGCGCCTTAATAATAATAGTAATAATAATAATAATCCTTGCATTTGATGCAGCGCCTTAACACGTTTTCGAGAGGTCTCAAAGCGCGTCGCGGAATAGACCGTAAAGTGTAGTGACTGCGTGTGTTGTGGGCGAAACGCGGCAGCCAATTGCTGCACAGCAGCGTCCCCACAAACAGTCGTGGATTGAGTGACCCAAATTTGTTTTTAAAAGCGGTTAGTACCCCCGGAAAAGCGATCCGACAGTCGACTAATAACCGGGTTCCTGGTTACTCACTGCTGGCTAAACAGGCGTGGGGAGAAAGGAAACGTGCTCAACGCTTCTCTCTGCTCATTAAGTCGCATTAAATCCTGCGAAGCGCTTTTGAGACGTCCTCCTAATCATTAGGATTATTAACGTAAGAATGAGTCTAGTTATTGTCTTGCTAAGTTGACGCCCCCCCCCACGCCCCCACCCCATCCTTGTAGCACTCCAGGATGCTACCCCATGGGAAGGGCGCTACGTGTTGTTGTATTAATGTCACGGAGAGAGTTACTGAATTTGAACTAACCTTTTTTTCTCTTCTTCTTCCTCCCTCTCTCTCTCTCTCTCTCTCTCTCTACGTTTTCTGGCCCTGCTGTCGTCCGCAAACGGAACATCCCCTTCTGTGAACTGGAACATGCTCTGTGTGTGTGTGGTGTGTGTGTGCGTGTGTGCGTTGTGCGCGCGTGTGTGTGTTGTTTCTCAATTGTTCCTGATCGCTGCTTCTGACATCCTCCGCTGCACGATAGGTAAGTCAAGTCTATTTCAGCCTTCACCCCAAAGCCGTGCATGGCCTTATTCGGAGTTGTCACGTTCCTCTCAGCCTCCCTGAATCCCCTTAAGCTGGGGGCGGTGGTGGGGGGGAAGTGGGGGGGAGAGAAATCTCTTATCAGATGCCATTGAGAATCTGTTTTGCCAGCTTTCCCCGAACGACCTTTGCTGTTTGGAGCCTTGCTCTCACAGAGCGTCTGTCTAGGTAATTCTGAGTTCAGTTGCAGTGCCATCTGGTTATCTTGGTGGAGGGAGGGCCCGTTGCAGCTTGTACCGGGGTGTGTGTGGCGGTGGGGTGATCTTCGAGGATCCTAGATAACGTGCTGGGTGCTCAAAAAAGTCTTGATACCATCAACCATGTTCTGATAAGTCTTAAGGAAATGGTGATCCTCTAACTCTTGTTTTCAAACCCCTTCGTGCCCTGGCTGGCACCTCTCCCTACCTCTCCGACCTGCTTACCCCCCCCCCCACCCCCCACAACGCACAGCCTTCCCTCAACTGGCTCCGTCCTTTCTGAATGTCCCTCGTGCCTTCCGTTCTCCATTGAAGACCGCGCTTTCAGCCACTACCTCCCGAAACTCTGGAACCGCTCTCCCTCTATCCCTCCTCCTCGCCCCTTCTGTCTCCATCTCCAGGTCGTACCTGAAGACCGTCCTGTTCGACCCTGTCAATGCCCAGTATTGATACACGGTCAACATCTGGGTCCCCTGGTTACCGACCCACCCGCCCGCCAGTGGAAACAGTTTCTCCCTGTCTACTCGATCAAAACCCCTCATAATTTTGATACATCTAATAAATCTCCCCTTTAACCTTCTCTGCTCTAAGGGGAACAATCCCAACTTCTCTCGTTTCTCCACGTAACTAAAGTCCCTCATCCCTGGTACCCTTCTGGTAATGGTCGCTGATATTCCGTGATTAAAGGGGATCTGTATCCGATGCTGCAATATACTGAGGATGGTACAACACTGTAAAGGTGTTGTGTAGATGCTGTGTAGATCACACACTCGCGCACACGCGGACATACACACACCACAACACAACACACAACACATTACATTTGTACAGCACCGGTCAAGGACGTGCATTCGAGCTGGTGGTTGGGATCAGGAGGGGTGGAGGGCAGGGAGGGTAATGTGGGTGTTAGGAGAAAGGCTGAAGGCGCGGTCGAAGAGGAGGGTTGTGAGACGGACCTCGAAGGAGGCGAGGGAGGGGGCGAGGCGGACGGACTGTAGGATGGAGTTCCAGAGGGAACACAAAACACACACACAAGCTGAGACCTGCCGAGGTTAGAGGCATCTCCCACCGTAAGATGAGGGTTTAATGTTGCTTTTGGTCAAAACCAAATAAAGAGGTTCGACATGACCCTGAGACAGTGCGGAGGAGAGCAACTCAGCACAGACCACCTCGCTTGGTATCTGAGGACTTCATTTCTCCAATAACCTGCTCTGGGGCCATCCCAGCTCAACCTCCAGCACCTTGGGACATCCTCCTGACGTGAAAGGCACTATACAAATGCAAGGATTATTATTATTATTATTATTATACGGCAGATGCTGGAAATCTGAACTAAAAACAGAAGTCGCTGGGTACCCTCAGCGGATCATGCAGCAACTATGGAGAGAGGAAAGTGAGTTCACTTTTTCAGGTCTACGATCTGAAACCTTAAGTCACTTTCCTCTTTTCATAGACACTGCCTGACCTGCTACAACAACAACAACAACAACAACAACTTGCATTTATATAGCGCCCCCTCACGCGTCCCAGAGCGCTTCACAGTCCTGGAGCACGTACCCCGAGCCAGGGGGAGTGGGAGGTGACCGTAGGCACGGTCGAAGAGGAAGGTCTTCAGTTGCGAGCTGAAGATGGGGAAGGAAAGGGGCGAGGCGGAGGGATAGAGAGAGAGTGTTCCAGAGTTTCAGGGCATAGTGGTTGAAAGCGCAGCTGCCGATGATGGAACGGAGGGCGCGAGGGACAAGCAGGAGGCCTGAGTCAGTCGAGCGGAGGCAGCGGGTTGGGGAGAATAAGTCAGGAGGTGATGAACGCATGGACGAGTGTTTCGGCTGCGTCTGGGGTACCATACGGTCAGAGGCGGGCAATGTGGCAGAGGTGGAGGAAAGCCGTACTGTCAGGATCCAGATGTGGGGAAGGAAGGACAGCTGGGATGGGGGGGGGAGGTGGGGGGGCGGTTCGAACCTGATGCATAGGTTGTGCCTAGCGACTTCTGTTTTTATTTCAGGTCTAGTCTTTTGTTGGGAGAAAGTCAAACGATGAAATGAGTGTGCGACACATCACATCAATGTATTGAACTGCTCTTCATTTCCTCTTCAATTAACTCATCCGCAGCGATAACGGTCTGACACAATCTGCACCTGATCTGAGTCACAAAGCTTACCCTCTTTATTAAGGTGATGACGGCAGACGCGCACAGTGATCGGAGACCAGATCTTTTCATTGAATTGTTTTGGGAGCAATTTATTTCGCGTTTCTCTAATGAAACGCAGCCATGTCTCTGCACTGACAGCGACCCATCCCATTGCAGGTGGATGGGTGAAAAAAAAGCATAACTTGGTCACTCAATCCACGACTGCTTGCGGGGACGCTGCTGTGCGCAATTAGCTGCTGCGTTTCGCCCACGAAATATACAGTCAATTAATTCACTTCACAGTGTATCCTGTGAAGAGCTTCGAGACGTCTCGAAGACGTGATAAGACGCTATATCGAAAGCAAGGATTACCATTGTTATTAAAGGGTTTTATAAACACGTGAAAAAGCAAAAGGCGGGGTCAATTAGAAATGTAAAGGCAAATCTCGTCACAGGAACAACAACGACGACTTGTATTTATATCGCGCCCCTCACGTGGGGTAGCGTCCCAGAGCGCTTGACTGTGGCGGAGTCTGACCCCCGAGCCAGGGCAGAGGGCGAGGGGAAGGTGACTGTAAACACGAGTAAAAAGGAAGGTCTTCAGATGGGGTTTGGAGGTGGGGGCAAGGCGGTGGATGGGGGGGGTGGGTGTTGAGGGAGAGTGTTCCAGAGTTTCGGGGGGTAGTGACTGAAGGCACAGCTGCCGATGGTGGAGAGAGGTGGGAACGAGGGACGAACATGAGGACGGAGCTGGGCGAGGGGAGGCAGCGGGTGGGGTTGGGGGGAGGTGGGGTGGGGGGTGGTGCGGTAAGCAGGTCGGAGAGGTTGGGAGGTGCCAGGGCATGAAGGAATTTGAAAACGAGTGAGAGGATCTTGAAATCGTTCGGTGATTGGGAGCCAGTGGAGCCTGGCGAGGCCCGATGTGAATGTACGGCAGAGATACCACACACACGCACACACACACACAGACGCACACACACACACACACACAGACTCGCACACACACACATGCACACACACACACACACACACACAAGCACGGATTCGCATCAGGCAAAGCGGTCATTTGTATCTGGAGCCATTGCTGGCCAGGACACAGGGGACAAACTCTGTCCTGTTACCCCAATAGCACGCTGGGTGGGGGGAGGCGGGAAGGGGGGCAATTGCGCGCATCACACGCAGTTGTGGAGTCCTGTAGCTCGGCGGTTAGAGCGCTGGCCTCACAAGCGAGAGGACCCGGGTTCGATTCCCGGGCGGGCAGGGCGAAACATTGGGCAAGTTTCCTTCCTCCAAAAAAATAGAAAAGAAATAATAAACTGGTCACTTCGCTCCACGACTGCTTGTGGGACGCCGCTGTGCGCAATTGGCTGCCGCGTTTCGCCCACAAATATATATAATCAATAAGGCGTTAATATCGAATGCAAGGATTATCATTATTATTATTATAATTACCCTGGCCTGCAATTCCACCGGACCCTGGCTCTCCAGGAAGCTTCGGAAACCACAGGCGCTGTATCAACTGCAAGTGTAGGCATTATTCGTATTGTTATTATTTATACTTAGCCTCCGCTTCGATTTGTCCGCTTATTCAACACTCTGTTGGCTTTGCTTTGCTTTGTTAAACAGTGGCCCTGCAATGCAGAGCCCCTGGAGAAGAAGAAGAGAAAGAGAGAGAGAGAGAGAGAGAGAGGGGGAGAGCGAGGAAACCCAGCCCAGCCCAGCCCAGCCCAGCACAGTGCTGATGTCTTAGGGCGAGCAGGAAAGGTGTTCAAAATTGGCAGCATGAATCCCCGGAAAATTGCTGAATAATGTAATCACCGGCATGGACGAGGCGAGTGGATTATTCGCTTGTGTCAGCGTTTTCTTCTTTAGGGAGGGAGGGTGGGGGGGTGGGTGGGGGGGATGCGCGGGGCAGAGTCCTGGCCTCAACTCCAGTGTGTGTCCTCGTTCGCCGGCCGTAATAAGTCATAAAGTTATTGAAGCTCAGCCGCCTGTGCCGGTTATTTAGCAATCTAATGGGCTGGGGCTGTGTCCGTCCTTATGCTCTCAGTAGGAATATCCCAGGCAAAGTGCTCCCTGCTGAGCAATCAATGAGGGGCTGCGTTTTTTCAAGAACGTTCCTTGTTTGCTGTTCGCTGACGTGTTTGGCTCCAGAAGCATTTCTCTTGACCCCCAAATTATCTCTCCTCCCCCCACCCACACACACACACACACACACACTCACACACTCACACCCCTCATTGCAGGTTTACCCAACCATTCATTCTTCACTTAATAATAATAATCCTTGCGCATGTGAAGGCTAACTCTTCACTTCCTCTTAACGTTCTACAGGACTTCTCTCTCTTCCTCAGAAGAGTGTTTAGGAGGAGGGAAGAGTGAGCACGTGGAGTCCTGTAGCTCAATGGTTAGAGAGATAGAGACTCGCCTCGCAAGCGAGAGGACCTGGGTTCGACTCCCAGGCAGGGGGCGAAACTTTGGGCTAGTTTCCTCACTCCACACACACACGCCCCTGGTTACCCAGCAGTAAGTAGGAACCCGCTTGTTAGTCGATTGGCGGATCGCTTTTCCGGGGGTAATAATTTTTCTTTAAAAAATGTGGTCAATCAGTCCACGACTGTTTGTGGGGACGCTGCTGTGCGCAATCGGCTGCCGTGTTTCGCCCACAAAATATACAGTCAATTCACTTTACAGTGTATGCTGTGAAGCGCTTTGAGATGTCTCGAAGATGTGATGAGTCCCGTGGAGTCCTGTAGCTCAGTGGTTAGAGCACTCGCTTTGCAAGCGAGAGACCTGAGTTCAATTCCAGGCAGAGGGCGAAACCTTGGGCAAGTTTCCTTACTCCACACAGAGCCTAATAATAATCCCTCCAAAACCACAAACAATAATAAATTGGTCATTTTCAATCTACGACTGTTTGTGGGACATTGCTGTGCGCAATTGGCTGCCGCGTTCGCCCACAAATATACAGTCAATTCACTTAACAGTGTGTTCTGTGAAGCGCTTTGGGACGTCCTCCCGATGTGAAAAGCGCTATATCAAATGCAAGGATTATTATTATTATTATTATGAGGCGTTGTATCAAATGCAAGGATTATTTATTATTTCCTTAATTCTGAGGTTTGGGGAAGAAATTGAGGTCCCGGGTATCAAGAGGAGAGGACACAGAGGGGAGTGAAGGGAGTGTTGGAGCACGAGATCCATTGGGTTGCACCTCAATAATATCCAATCCTCCCGTTGTTAATAAATTTCAGCTCAAGGTGATTAATATTGTGCAATCTGCGACTGTGTTTAGTCCTTTTTGTTTCCACCTCCCACTTCCCGTTCCCCCACTTCTCCCTCCCCCACCCACCCCCACAACGCTAACTAATATAACCCTCACCTGGGGAGCGAGACATTGTCGAACTGTTATGAATATTTTCATTATTGTGATAAATCATTTGCTGCCTACACACAATGTCATCTTTGCTCCTTAAGTGGTGTGAAAATTGAGGAATCAATTTAAACCCGTAGAATTGATTTACCTGTTACAGTAAAGGAGACGATTAAGACTGTTTGCTGAGGACAGCGCAGAGCGAAATGCAATCCAGCCTGGCTCCGGGAACCACCATCTCCAGTTACTTAACGCATCAATTCGAACGCACTTAATATGCACGCCAGCCTGGCTCAGGAAGCGCTCTCGCCTCCGAGTCGGAAAGATCTGGGTTCAGGCGCCCACGACGGAACTCGGAGCTCAAGATGGTTCCTGTAGCTGAGTTGGTAAGAAGCGCTCGCTTCCCAAGCGAGAGGACCCGGGTTCGATTCCCGGGCAGGGCGAAATGTTGGGCGAGTTTCCTTACCCCCCCCGCGCACGCTTCCGTTTACCTAGCAGTCACGTAGGAACCCGCTGGCCGGTCGATTGGCGGGATCGCTTTTCCGGGGACAATAATCCCTCCCCAAAAATAAATAAATGAACAAATAAATCATATTGAATTCAGTCACTCGATCCACGGCTGTCTGTGGGGACGCCGCTGTGCGCAATTGGCTGCCGCGTTGCGCCCACAGAATATTGCAGTCATCACTCTTGACAGCACATTCCTGTGAAGCGCTTTGAGACGTCTCGAAGGCGTGCGATAAGGCGCTCAGTCAAATGCGAGGATTATTATTATTATTGATTGTTATAGATGTCTGGACGTCATCGGCCCTGTACCGGTCTCAGGGATTAGCATTATCTTCACAGTCCTGAGCCTTTCTCGCGGCAACAGGTTGTAAATTGAACCACCGCAGCCAGGGTTGCAGGTCTGAGGGCATTGTATTGATTGTCAAGGTGATATAATTTTCTGAAATTAATTTTTTTTTAAAACGGGAGAGCGAGAGAGAGAGAGAGAGAGAGAGAGAGAGAAAGAGAGACGGAGAGAGCTGTCCAGCTAGCAGTGGGCAATCATCTTCTTCGCAAACGGCAAAAATTGCTCCCAACACGAGGCCGCCGTCGGATTCGATTACTTTAAATTCCTTTCAAGCCCCTCGCGGTGATAAAACCAACGTCCCGAAGGGAATCCGCAGTGTTGCGCTTACCGCAAGGCGAGAGCTAAATATCGGGATGAATTATTGATCGGGCCGTTTGCTGTGAGGGTCACTGCGCCTCTGTCCACTTTTATTTTCCAGCTCAGTTGATTTACTTCGCAACACAATACAATGCGAAATTACATTTACACGGCGCCTTTCACGTCGGGAGGACGGCCCAAGGCGCTGGACAGTCGGGGATTTGGACCCGAGCTGGGATTTGTGCTCAGGAGGGGAGGGTGGGGGAGGTAGGTGGACTGGCCAAGTGCGGTCGAAGGTGGGGGTCTTGAAACGAGCCTTAAAGGAGGCAAGGGAGGGAGCGAAGGCGAAGGGAATGTGGGATAATAATAATAATAAGCCTTGCATTCGATATAGCGCCTTATCACGTCTTCGAGACGTCTCAAAGCGCTTCACAGGACATAGTGAAGTGGATTGACTTAATAATAATAATAATCCTTGCATTTGATATAGCGCTCTTCACGTCGGGAGGACATCCCAAAGCGCTTCGCAGAACACACTGTAAAGTGAATTGACTGTATATTTGTGGGCGAACGCGGCAGCCAATTGCGCAGAGCAGCGTCCCACACACAGTCGTGGATTGAGCGACCAAATTATTATTTACTTCATTTACTTAAGGACTCATCTTTGCTTTCGGTCACCTTCCCCCTCTCCCGTGCCCTCTCCCTCTCCCGTGCCTTGCGTCCGAGTTTGCTGGCATGTGTGCCACTCACACAAGCTACTGGAGACAGATGGTGACAGTGGTCTGGCTCAGTGGAATCTGGCTCCCAGTGCCTTGGGGTAGGAAGGAGGAGTTGTCAGGACATCCTTTAGCAGATGTTCAGTGTTATTGGGAGTCGGGGAGTTGGTGTTCAGAGTTGTAGGAAATCAGGAGTTATTGGGAATCCGGAAATAGATATCCGGATTGATTGGGAGTCTCAGAATGGGTGCCTGGCTTTATTGGGAGGAATAATAATAATAATAATAATAATAATAATAATAATAATAATAATAATAATAATAATAATAATAATAATAATAATAATCCTTGCATTTGATACAGCGCCTCATCATGTCTTTGAGATGTCTCAAAGCGCTTCGCAGAATATACTGTCAAGTGAGTTGACTATGTTTTGAGGGCGAAACACGACAGCCAATTGCGCACAGCAGCGTCCCCACAAACAGCCGTGGATTGAGTGAATCAAATTATTATTATTTTATTTTATTTAGAAGGAATTATTACCCCCCCCCCCCCCCCCGGAAAAGCGATCGGTCCAATCGACCAGCAGCCGGGTTCCTACTTACTGCCGGGTAAGCAGAGACATGTGTGGTGTAGGGAAACTTGCCCAACATTTCGCCCGGGAATCGAACCCAGGTCCTCTCGCTTGCGAGGCGAGCGCGCTAACCACTGAGCTGCGGGACTCCACGGGAATCTGGGAATGGGTGTGTGGATTTATTGGGAATCCAGGAACAGGTGTGCAGAGTTATTGTGGATCTGGGAAGGTGAGTCCTAAAGTATCACAAGCCAAGTAGCGACTGTTGATATTAAACTACTCCCTTGTACACTGAGCGGAGAGAGAGGACCAGCGATTCTATTTGAGCAAAGATCTGGCGTGATTGATGTGATGGTCTTTGACCACTTTAGATGAACATTTGCGCCCATCGAGGTGAGCAATGAGTCAACGCTGGGGAACAAAGCACTTCTGTTCACTCCTCTTACTCAATGTCAGCCTTAACCATTGCCCATTCGAGTGCAGCGCCCGTTAGAATCAGAGCAAACGTTCCCCCACTCTACATCGCTCCATCTCCAAACGATGGCATTGACTACAACACAGCAGTAATAAATCATAATAATCCTTGCATTTGATACGGTGCCTGAACTTGTCTTTGAGACGTCTGAAAGCGCTTCACAGAATATACTGTAAAGTGGAGTGACTGTATGTTTTGGGGGCGGAACAGTTGTTCATTTCTTTCACCGGCCTTTTTGAGTATATTTTGCTGAAACTTGGTGGAGTACTGTAGCGTCACAAGCGAGAGATCTGGGTTCGATTCCCCGGTCAGGTGGAATCTTACCTTAGGCAAGTTTCCTTAGTCCACACGCCTCTGTTTACCGAGCAGTAAGTAGGAACCCAGTTGTTAGTCGATTGGATTGCTTTCCGGGTGGGGTGGGGGGTGGGGGGTAATAATCCCTCCAAAAAACAAACAAACAAATAAAACCGAAACAAAATGTGGTCACTCAGTCCACGACTGTTCGCCGGACGCTGCTGTGCGCAATCGGCTGCCGCATTTTGCCGTTTCGCCCACAAAATATACAGTCAGTCCAGTTACCAGTATATTCTGCAAAGCGCTGTGAGACGTGCCAACGACATGATGAGGCGCTACATCAAACGCAAGGATTATTGATTTACTTCCTATAATTTGAGGTCCTATTTCGCCCACAAATACTCGGTCAATTCACTTTGCAGCATATTCTGTGAAGGGCTTTGAGACGTCTGGAAGACGTGAAAAGCGCCGTATCAAATGCAAGGATTAGCATTATTTGCTTTCAGCCATAAAGTGAGCCACCGATTTTTATTCGGGGGATTATCGGCCTATTATCGGACACTGGGAGAAATTGTATTCTCTCTTGTTGCTTTGAGTTCCTGAACGTCCACCTGAACAGGCACGGCAGGACCTCGGCTTAAACGTCTCGCCCGAAAGCCAGTAACTGCGACAACGCGACGCTCCCCCCAACACTGCCTCGAAACCCCAACCTTGCCCTTTGAGCGTCGTCTTGCACACAACACGGATTTAATTCCTTTAAATTCCAATCCACACACACACACACACGCACACACGCGCTTTGTGGGAAAAATAAAGCCCAAGCCAATCTGCAAATGCTTTCACTGCGTCTGATTTAACTACTTACTCAGCAGCCTGATCTGAACCATAAAAAAAAACGCACAGCAGACGTAAAGTGATTAAATATCTAAATCATGCACCAATCTCCCAGCGAATCTTGGCAACGCACTGATGGAGTTGCGAAGCCGCCGCCAAACTGCGAATGCAGAAGGAAAGCTTGCTGGCTCCGGCGTGTTGGGAGTTTTATTCTCGTGGCCGCTCACTCCCCTGTGCCGAACTCTGGCTTGTCCCTCTCCCTGGCGCCTCCCTACCTCTCCGACCTCCTCACTTCTTTCCCCCAATCTGCCACCCGGTCAGAGCCTCTGCTCCGACCGGCTCCAGCCTCCTTGCTCGTCCCTCGCGCCCTCCGCTCCACCTGCGGAGGTCAAGCATTCAGCCACTGCGCCCTGAAACTCTGGAAACTCTCCCTCAATCCCTCCGCCTCACCCCCTCCCTCCCCACTTTCAAATCCCGCCTAAGAACCTTTTTGATCGCGCTCCCGGTCACCTTCCCCCCCCCCCCCCCCCCCTCGCTCTCCGATTAGACTCCGCCACTGTCAAGCGCTACCCCACCCCACGTGAAGCGGGGCTATATAAATGCAAGTTGCTGTTGTCGCTTCACGTCCCCGCAACCCTTTGCCTCACCATCTGTGGGCAAGCTTTCAGCCACTTTGCCCCCGCTCTCCTGAACTCTATTGCCGTCTGACTCCCACGTCTCAGACTGCACTTCCGGCTATCTCCCCCTCTGTTTTTTCCCCCTTTCCCCCCACCTCCCTCCCCTCCGCTTGTCTCTTTTCCACCCACACCTTGCTTCCTATCTTGCTCAGACCTCCAACTCTTCTGGTCTCTTAATGGCTGTAAACTCGGTCACCGTTGATGGTGCGGAAAGGGTGAAACACACAGTCGCTGTGTGTGATTGTAGGTATATACCTGTGTCTTTACAATAATAGTAATCCTTGCATTTGATGTAGCGCCTCATCACGTCGAAACGTGTCAAAGCGCTTCACAGGATACACTGTAAAGTGGAGTGACTGTGTTTTGTAGGCGAACCACACAATCTTTCTCCCCAGCCCCTCGCTGCAGTGCCAGCCTCAGCGCTGAGCTCAGGTTCCCCAATATGGGGGCTTGAACCCATCAGTGGAGTCCTGTAGCTCAGTGGTTAGAGCACTCGACTTCACAAGCGAGAGGACCTGGGTTCGATTCCCGGGTGGGGGGCGAAACGATGGGCAAGTTTCCTTACTCCACACACACGCCTCTGTTTCCCCAGCAGTAAGTAGGAACACGGTTGTTAGTCGATTGGCGGATCGCTTTTCCCGGGGGTAATAATCCCTTCCAAAAAATAATAACAATAAATAGGTCACTCAATCCACGACTGTTTGTGCGGACGCCGCTGCGCGCAATCGGCTGCCGCGTTTCGCCCACAAAGTACACAGTCAATCCACTTAACAGTATGTTCCGTGAAGCGCTTTGAGACGTCTCGAAGACGTGATAAGGCCCTGTATCAAATGCGAGGATTATTATTATTACTATTATTAGAACCTTCTGTCCCCAGAGGCTGTTACGTATAACTGCAAAAGAGGAGGCTGGTGGAAGGGGTGGTGGTGGTTGGGGGAGGGAGGGAGAGAGAGAGAGACTGAGACTCATCAGGTTTTTTAATGAAATGCACTGAGACGTCAGGGTGCGGTGTTTGTTTTTATTTGGTGCAAAATGCCGCATTTATTCTTCTGCTGAATGTGTACTTCGGTCTCGTGTCGTCTGCTCAGCTGAGCTGTCACTTTTGGTGCGTGCGTGTGTGTGTGTGTGTGTGTATTTCTTCCCTTCCCCCTTAGGTGTGTATATTTATACATATATATTTTCTCACGTTATTGTCAACTCACCGTTTGGCCCACAGAATATACAGTCACCGCGGTATATCCTGTGAAGCGCTTTTAGACGTCTCGAAGATGTGATGAGGCACTGTATCAAATGCAAGGATTATTATTATTATTATTATTATTACGTGCCCTGCAGAAGCGCATTGCAACTAAAAGCTCTTACCTCCACCAGCAGCTAGGGGTTCTGTACTCCCCCCCCCCCCCCCAACACCTTTGTACCCCTGTCCCCCTCTCCATGAACCTTCTCCCCCACCCCTCCCCCATTGCGGTCTTGAAAACATAAGACATTTGAGTGTCAGACTGGCTCAATCGATAGCACTCATCTTTGGTTCAGAATGTTCAACACACACCCCCCGCCCACCCCACACACCCTCAAACCCCTGTCCCCCTCCCTCTCCACCTATATGAACCCCCCCCCTCCCTATCTACCATTTAAGTTGAGCTCACTGACCAGTCTGTTGCAGGAGAGACCCTTCATGTTAAACCGAGTCCTAGTCTACCTGTTCAGATGCACGCAAGATCATGTTACGTCTTCGGCCTGGCTCAGGGGCAGCGCCCGCTCTCGCCTCTGGGGTTCAGAAGATTGTAGGTTCAAACCCCCCCGCCCCAGGTCGGGACTTCGAATCACAGTCTAAGATGACTGTGTTGCAGGTGCCGTCCTTCGGAGGATGTGTTAAACCGAGGTCTGCCTGTTCGGGTGGACGTTAACGACGTTAAAGTTTCCTCTCTCGGCGTCCTGGCCGGTAATCCCCCAAATGGACTGGTCACTCGCTCACTCCGTGCATGTTTGCGGGACTCTGTTGTGCACGATTGTGCTGCCCACAAAATACGCAGTCACTCCACTTCCCGGTAATTCCTGTGCAGCGCTTTGAGATGGCCTTCCGATTTGAACACTCCCACGACGGTTTGTGGGACACTGCTGTGCGCAATTGGCTTCCATTAATGCTTCAATTATTCCATCTTCTTCTTTCACACAGGGGAGTCCTGGTTAAATCTCTTTTGCTCGCTCTCTACTCCAATCCCATTTGGTATGTTTTGTGTTTCGTCCTCAAGGTACACAGTCACTTCACAGTATATTCTGTGAAGTGCTTTGAGACGTCTCGTAGACGTGTTGAGGCGCTATATCAAGTGCAAGGATTATTATTATTATTTCCCTACTCTCTCCCCATCGTGTCTGTGCTGGGGCTCGCTCCCCCACTGGAGCTCTCTACTCTAACCCCATTCCCCTGCTTTCTCTCACCCCGTGAATGGAGCGGGGAGGGGAGGGAGAGGGAAGAGGGGGAGAAGTGGGAGGAAGGGTACGAAAGAGGCACGGTGGAGGGAGGGAGGGAGGATAAAGACGAGCGACAGGGTCCGTTTGCGAGCGGTATCCTCAGACCTGCCGATGCGTGAAATTTTAATCAGAAAGTACAAGTACAATAACTCGCAGAACAAACAAGCTCATTACGGCCTGGTATCATTACAAGGATTGAATTCTCCCAGTCGCTGGTGCGATTTGGCACCGTGCCAGGGGACATTAAATCGGTCACTTCAATCCACGGCTGTTCGTGGGGACGCTGCCGGGTTTCGCCCGCAAAATATCCAGTCGATTCGCTTCACGGGATATCCTGCGAAGCTCTTTGAGACGTCTCGAAGACGTGATAAAGCGCTGTATCGTGACCTTCCTTTTTGATCGTGGTTACGTTCGACTCCCCACTCCCTCTCCCTCTCCCCCTTGGCTCGTTGTCAGTGGCTCTGCCACCGTCAAGCGCTCCGGGAACGCTACCCCGTGCGAAAGGGGTTCGGAGCTCAGGGTCGAGGCTGACGCTCCCAGCCCACTGCTCGGGGTAGGGGAGGTGGGATAAGGGGAAAGGGGTTTGAATTCTCCCAGTCGCTGGTGCGGTGGTGGGGTCAGCGTTGTGTTGTCAGAGACGTCGCCTTTGACAAGACATCGGACCTCGTTCCCTTCTGTGTCTGTCGAAGCGGATGTTCAGGATCCTGCAACGCAATTAGGAAGCGTTTCAGGGAACAATAATAATAATAATCCTTGCGTTTGATACGGCGCCTTATCACGCCTTCGAAGCGCTTCACGGAATATACTGTAAAGTGAATCGACTGTATGTTTCGTGGGCGAAACGGGGCAGCCAATTGCGCACAGCGGCGTCCCCACAAACGGCCGTGATTGTGAATGACCAAATTATTTTTTCAATGGATTTTTACCCCCGGAAAAGAGATCCGTCAATCGACTAACAACCGGGTTCCTTATTACCGTTAGCTAAATGGAGGTATGTGTGTGTGTGTGTGTGCGGAGTAAGGAAACGTGCCCAATGTTTCTCCCTGCCCGGGAATCGAACCCGGGTCCTCTCGCTTGCGAGGCGAGTGTGGTGAACCCTGAGCTACAGGACGCCACAATGTTTATGTTTAATACTGTGACATGTAACGCTGCGGGGGAAAGTGTGACACCAAAGTGAAAGGTGTGACTTTTCTGCAATAGATTCGATGCGAAAATCCTGTCTGTAACCAAATCTGGGAGCCATTTTGTGATGGGTATCAAGTGGAACCGATATTCCTGTGAAACACCTCAAACCTGCCCTCCGTTTGCTTGCTCTCTCTCTCTCTCTCTGTGTCTGCCTTTATCTCTTCCTCTCTCCACTCCTCACTGTCTGTCTCTTTGCCTCTCCATCACTGCCTCTTTGCTATCTGTCTCTGTCTCTCCTTTGCTGCGTCTCTGTCTCTTTCAATGTATACGTGAGCTCTAGTTTTCTGTGTGTACATCTGTGTGTGTGTGTGCGTCTTTCTCTTGTTCTCTTTCTGAGTGAGCAAGTCTCTCTCTCTCTCTATCGGTGTTCTGCGTGTGTCTGGCTCTTATGTGTGTGTGTGTCACTCTCTCTGTGTTTCTGTCTGTGTGTCTGTCTGTCTTTCTCTCTCTCTCTCTCTCTCGCTGTGTTTCTGTGTGCGTTCGCGTGGGTGTGCGTCTCTCTCTCGCTGCGTTTCTGTGTGTGTTCGCGTGGGTGTGAGTCTCTCTCTCGCTGTGTTTCTGTGTGCGTTCGCGTGGGTGTGCGTCTCTCTCTCGCAGTGTTTCTGTGTGCGTTCGCGTGGGTGTGCGTCTCTCTCTCGCAGTGTTTCTGTGTGCGTTCGCGTGAGTGTGCGTCTCTCTCTCGCAGTGTCTCTTTCTGTGTGCGTGTGCCTCTCTCTCTCTGTCTGGGTTTCTGTGTGTGTGTCTCCATCTCTCGCTGTGTTTCTGTGTGTGTGTGTGTCTCTCTCTCTCTCTCTCCGCGTGTCTATCAATGTATGTGTTTCCCACTGCTGTGTGTTCGGTCATGACGGAGAAATCCCAGGTTTAAATAATTTCAGAAGGACAGGCGCCTTGCTTGAAAGCTTTAAACTCTGGGGATTGGTAGCCGGGTAGTAAACCTCGATCTTGCGAGAAATTCCTTCGCCATCCTTTTCAAAAACAAAAAATCTTCAAAAACCTTCTTCTCAGTCTCCACTGACCCTGGAGCAATATCTGAAACCCCAAGAATGTTTGTACATTTCATACCTCTCCGCTTTCAAAGCAATGTGGAGTTCAGTAGCTCAGTGGATCGAACGCTCGCCTCGCAAGCGAGAGGACCTGGGTCCGATTCCCGGACAGGGGGCGAAACATCAGTCAAGTTTCTTTAATCCACTCACACGCGCACGTTTACCGAGCAGGAAACGGGTTGTTAGTCGATTGGCGGATCGCTTTTCAAAATAAATCGGCCACGGCTGTTTGTGGGGACGCTGCTGTGCGCAATTGGCTGCCACGTTTTGCCCACAAATTTACACAGTCGATTCACTTTACAGTATATCCTGTGAAGCGCTTTGAGACGTCTCGAAGACGTGATCAGGCGCTACATCATACGCAAGGATTATTATTATATATATATATATTATATCCTCCCGATGTGAAAGGCGCTATACAAATGTAATCTTGTTGTTGTTATTGCTGTTATAAAGCCACATCACGCCAGCCTTTCCTTCCATTTGGCTCTCGAAAGAACCCCTTTTATTGCTGCTTTTATTTTACTTTTAGTGCTGCTTTTATTCGCGTCGCTCTCCCGTTCACACTCGCTCGCTCTTCGGCTCACGCTTCCGTGTTATCAAGCGCGGAGTTTTTGTATCGATCCCGGATTCTAATCCTGACATTTGATTTGGCTCCTTTATCGCGTTGTCGAAACACCTCGAAGCGCTTCCTAGGATTTACTGTAAAGTGACTGTGCATTTTGTGACATGAACGCAGCAGCCGATTTTTGCCCATGGCAGTGTCCCACGTACAGCCATGAAGTGAACGGTCAATTTGTTCTGGGGGAGTGTTGGCCTGGACACTGAGCGAGAGAGAAAGAAACTCCCTTCGCTGTGGGAACGGACATTTAGAAGATAACTAGGAAGGCCCAAGGAGTCCTGTAGCTCAGTGGTTAGAGCACTCGCTTTGCAAGCGAGAAACCTGAGTTCAATTCCAGGCAGAGGGCGAAACCTTGGGCAAGTTTCCTTACTCCACACAGAGCCTAATAATAATCCCTCCAAAACAAAAAACAATAATAAATTGGTCATTTTCAATCTACGACTGTTTGTGGGATATTGCTGTGCGCAATTGGCTGCCGCGTTCGCCCACAAATATACAGTCAATTCACTTTACAGTGTGTTCTGTGAAGCGCTTTGGGACGTCCTCCCGACGTGAAAAGCGCTATATCAAATGCAAGGATTATTATTATTATTAAGTGGAGAAAGGAATTAGAGGGCGCTGGGAAAGAGCAAGGAATTACGGGTTAGGATTGAATGGAGGGGAAAACAATGACGCTGCTACACAGTGGATCGACCGGCCTCCCAGTTGTCTCCTAGTTTTGTGGGTTTGAGACAGAGAGCTGGTGTTCGAGCATCTGAGCCATACTGTATATTTCGCCCGCAAAATACAAGGTCAATTCACTTTACAGTGTATCCTGTGAAGCGCTTTGAGACGTCTCAAATACCCAATAAGGCGCTATTAATCAAATGCTAGGATTATTATTATTATTATTAATTAATTATTATTATTAATTAAGTATTAATTATTATTATCGTTATACAGTGCTGTATACCATTAGCAGGCTAGAGCTACAGTCACTTCACTTTACAGGGAATCCTGTGAAGCACTTTGCTTCTTCTTGACTGTGACAAATTCAACAACAACTTGCATTTGTATAGCGCCCTTCACACCGGACGGTGTCTCAGAGCGCTTAACAGTGGCGGCCCCCGACACCGAGCCAGGGGAAGGGGGGGGTGGTGACCGTAGGCACTCTATCAAATGTAAGGATTATGAAGGATTATTATTTTATTATTATTATGGGGGGGAGAAAGGAGCAGGTTTGTGGAAGAAGACTTCTGGGAGGATCTCAAAGAAGACAAAATACACAGTCGCTCCACCTCACAGAACATTCTGTTACCGCTTTGAGACGTTTCAACGGCATGTTAAATCGTTCTATCAAATGCAAGGATCATCATATTATTAAGAAGGCAATCCAAATTGCGGGAGGTTGGTGGTGATGGTGGTGGGGGGGGGGGGGGGGGGGGGGGGGGGGGGGGGGGGGGGGGATGTGGGGGGGAGGTACTTCAAACCATGATTTTACCTCATTCCTTAATTAAGGAACAGAACGTGTGGAGAATTGATCCGATTTTGATCTCGAGCTTTTGTTTCTGCTTTCAAAGTGAGCTTGTTTGGTTGCGAGCGGGAGGTCAGTGGAAGCGGGGATGGGGGAATGGTGGCTGGGGGCGGTGGGGAGATGGTGTGTCGAGCAGAGATGGAGAGAATAACTAAAAACCTGTTTGATCTAATAAAGGTGAGGAGATTTCTCCCTACCCACCAGCCCCCCCTCCACCCTCCACCACTTCTCTTTCCTCTGTTTGGCCCTCAAGGGCTTTCTTTGATGTTGCTGCAGTTTGGTGTAGGCTGTGATCACAGCCAGAGCTGATTTCTGATCAACCCGTCTCTACCTCTGTAACCGGATCTCTGTAAACTCACATCACCCCGAGGAGTCTTCAGACTTCAAAAGGCCCTTCTCATCTACGTCAGTCAAGCAGATCGGACTGCTCAGATAGTAATAATAATATAGTAATAATAATCCTCGCATAATCCCACTTGTTTTCAAATCCCTTCGTGCCCTCGCACCTCCCTCTACCTCTCCGATCTGCGACCTAAACCCCACCGTCACCCCACTCCACCACCCTCTGCCTCCGCTCGACTGGCTCCGGCCTCCTGTTTGTCCCTCGTCCCCCTCCTCCGCTCCACCATCGGTAGCGTTCAGCCACTATGCTCCGAAACTCTGGAAACTCTCTCCCTCAATCCCTCCGCCTCGCCCCCTCCCTCTCCACCTGGCTCAGTGTCAGACTCCACCACTGTGAAGCTGCCCCATGTGAAGGGCGCTATACAAATGCAAGTTGTTGTTGTTGTTGCATTTGATAGAGCACCTTATCATGCTGTTGAGATGTCTCAAAGCGCTTCACAGCATGATGATAATAATAATAATCCTTGCGTTTGATACAGCGCCTTATCGCGTCTTCGAGACGCCTCAAAACACTTCACAGAATAGACTGTAAAGTGAATTTACTGTGTATTTTCTGGGCGAAACATGGCAGCCAATTGCGCACAGCAGCGTCCCACAAACAGTCGTAGATTGAGCGACTTTATTTTTTTTTGAGGGAATTATTACCCCCAGAAAAGCGATCCACCATTCGACTAACAACCAGGTTCCTATCTACTTCTGAGTAAATAGGAAACTTGCCCAACATATTGCCACGCCCAGGAATCGAACCCAGGCCCTCTCGCTTGCTCTAACCGCTGAGCTACAGGATTCAATGCGCCATTCACTGCACTGCCGCTTGTGAGATCTCCTCAGTGTGCAAAATCGGGATCTTCCTACAAAATTCACAGTCACTACAGAAAATCTCTACACGGTAGTCACTGTACAGAAAATTCGGTGATGGCTTTTGAGTTCGTTCTCCAAAGATGTAAAGGTGCTGTGGAGTCAAATGACAGTTACATTATTATCTCGGAGCTGAATTTCTGCAGGCGTATTTCCAAATTCCAGGGTGTCTTCAAGAATGTTTAAAACAAATAACAAAATTAGTCGCTTCAATCCACGACTGTTTGTGGGGACGCTGCTGTGCGCAATTGGCTGCCGCGTTTCGCCCACAAAATACACAGTTCACTTTACAGTGTATCCTGTAAAGCGCTTTGAGACGTCTCGAAGATGTGATGAGGCGCTGTATCGAATGCGAGTGTTATTCCCATTTATTTATTATAGAAATTGTAGAAGTGCAGCCCCCGCCACCCTTTGGTGAAGAGTTGGGCGTCAGAAATCCAGAGCTTTACAAAGTCTCTCCCGCCAACATTCATCACTTCAATTAAATCTTCCCTTAAACATAGATTGGTAACAAGATGTTTGATAGCAAGTTGAAACCCTTTAACACGAGCTTACGTCTGAGACTTTCTGACAATTACTCGTGTAACAACGACCCAAGTCCAGATCCCTGGTGACTAATAACATTACCAGCTGTCTGTGGTGTGACAACCCCAACATGTGTAAACTTGCAGCTAATGGCTAAGGACAGCTCAACGTCTCCAATACTGCTCACCCGTCAGTCACACTAACAATAATAATCTTTGTTTTCAATACGACGCCTTATCACATTGTCGCGGGACATACCGTAAAATAATAATCATATAACATGGATTACAACCTTTGTATGTGATCAGCGCCTTATCACAACTTGAGATGCCTCAAGGCCCTTCGCAGAACGTTGCTGCAAAGTGAATTAAACTGTGGGCGAAACCCGGCGGCCTTTTTGCGCCCAGCAGTGTCCCACAAACAGCCGTGAAGTGAGTGAGTGAGTGAGTGAGCAATTCTGTCTGGGATTGTTGGCCAGGAGACCAGGAGAGAGAAACACGCTCACGGGTTCAAGCTCCACGTCGGGACTTTGAACTGACTCTCCATTCGGTGCCTCGGATGTGTCAGAGGTGAGACGATAAGGTGAGATCTCATCTACCCGTTCAGGGTGGATGTTAAAGGATCAGATGGCACCACTCGAAAAGGTTCACCCGGTGACCTGGCCAGCAATCCCTCAAAAGAGAACCGGACGTTCACTTCATACCACGCTGGTTAGGTCTCAGCTGGAGACTATGTTCAGTTCTGGGCACCACGCTTTAGGAAGGGTGTCAAGGCCTTGGAGAGGGCGCAGAGGAGATTTACCAGGAGGGTACCAGGGATGAGGGACTTGAGTCATGTGGAGAGACTAGAGAAGCTAGCTGGGATTTGTTCTCCTTGGAGCAGAGAAGGTTCGGGGGAGATTTAATTAGAGGTATGTCCAAAACCTATGAGGGGATTTGATAGAGTGAACAGGGAGAAACTGTTTTCACCGGCGGTTGGCTTTGTAACCAGTGGATACCGATTTAAGATAGTTGTCAAAGGAAGCAGTGCGGAGGTGAGCAGAAATGTTGGCGCACAGCGAGTTGTTCGTTCTGCCCGAAAGGATGGGAGGAAGCAAGTTCGGTATCGACTTTCAAGAGAGAAGCAGGTAGATATGTGGAGAGGATAAATTTGCAAGGCTATGGGGAGAGAGAGCGGGGGAGTGGGACCACTTTGGACAGGACTGTCAAAGAGCTGGCACGGGCACAGTGGGCCAAATGGCATCCTTCTGTGCTGGAATATTCTACGATTCATGGTTGTTTGTGGAACATTTGCTGCGCGCAAATTGGTGGCGCTTTGGCAGACAATATCCATAGTCACTGCAGTTTATAGATGTTTTGATGTGATAAGCAATGCAAGGATTATTTATTTTCTCCCTCACGCTCCGTTAATAGCCCGAGTCTCTAAGTATTCATTCATCTCCCTTCTAGACGTAACAATTGATTCTGCCTGAACTAACTTGTGGTCACAGGTAATTGACGAGGACTACATACCGGTTCGCTAGGGGCCTGTATGATTCCTCACCTCCCTGTTGCAATGGCTGGCAGTGAGATAAGATGATTCTGTTATAGAAATAGGCATTCGCTGCTCGAACATCCATTGATTGAATCAAATAACCATTAGACTGGACAAACTTGAGGGTTATAATTTCCGCCATCCATCATTTTCCTTTCGATTAGTCCGTTTCCAGCTGAACCGGAGGGAGGAATGATTAAGCGATTGGCCGGAGTCCGTAATCAAAACAAACTTGTTGCTCGAGGGGGTGGAGGAAAGGGGACAGGAGAGAGAGAGAGAGAGAGAGAGAGAGAGAGGGGGGTGGGGGGGCGGCGGGGAGATAACGAGATACAGGGGGTGGGGTTGTAGGAGAGCACAGCGCAATGTCAAAAACAGATCAAGGACAATTAATAGGCAGCCCTGGGGGGCAATTCTGCGCGTGGGAATGTCACTTTCGCTTGTTAAGTAATCATTTTGCCTTTAGCCAGCAGGCTGATGTTGTTGGAAATTGCACATTAGTTGCCAGGCACAGCAGAAGGCTCTAGGTGGCTCCTGTTCATTCTTTCCCAAGCCCGCATGCTGCTACCACCGTCTCTGCAAGTACCATCTGCGCAGGGCTTTCTCGAGCGGGCATGCATGAGTATGCCCGCATCCCTCAACGCGGGCACGGGCGTTTGTGCGCAGCGGGGGAAAGGAGTTCGTTTGACCCGTCGTGTCTGTGCTGGTGCTCGCCCCCCCCCCCCCCCCCCCCCCAAACAGAGCGCTCTACTCTAAACCCCCATTCCCCTGCTCCCTCCCCCCGTCGTGTCTGTGCTGGGGCTCGCTCCCTCCAAACGGAGCTCTCTGCTCGAACCCCCATACCCCTGCTCTCTCTCTCATTCTCTCTCTCTCCCCATCTGAGACAGTCTCAGGTCAGAGCTGAGTTCCTGTGAGACAACGTGATGACCTCAAGACCCCCTACTTAATGTCCTGAGCCACTTTGTCCGAAGTTCAGGTGTCGTTCACGTTTTTCGAACCGCCCCGAGTATCGTGGTTCAGGAAGAGTCATGGCATCGAAACGTCCCAAAGCGCTTCCCGGGATATACTGCAAAGTTAGTGACCATGTGTATATTTGTGGACTAACGTGGCAGCCGATTTGCACACAGTAATGTCCCACAAACAGCCGAGGAGTGAATGACTCCGAGGTGAGAGTGCTCCTGGCTGAGCCAGGCTGTCGTTGAAACTCCCTTTGATTTTTCCAATAGTGTCGTCACACACGCACACACACAAACAACAACAACTTGGATTTATATAGCGCCCTCCACATCGGACGGCGTCTCAGAGCGCTTTACAGTAACGGATCCCGGGGCCGAGCCGGGGGGGGTGGGGTGGGGAGGAAGGTAACCAAAGGCGCGGTCGGAAAGAAAGGTCTTCAGCCGAGACCTGAAAATAGGAAGAGAGGGGGCGAGGCGAAGGGAGTGAGGAAGGGAGATTCATACACAGCGGCACACGGATGCACATGCACACACACACACACGCACGCACACACAGTACACATTGAATGCTCCCTTCCCCCTCAAATTCAAACAGCTATCATTCTCTTGCTGTCTTTCTGTGTGTGTGTGTGTGTGTGTGTCTCCCTCTCTCGCACAGTGTCTATCTCACTGAGCTCGCTGCAATAACAATCCTTGCATTTGATATAGCGCTTTTCACGTCTTCGAGACGTCTCCAAGCGCTTCACAGAATAGACTGCAAAGTGAATTGGCTGTATATTTGTGGGCGAAACGCAGCAGCCAATTGCGCACAGCAATGTCCCACAAACAGTCGCGGATTGAAGTGACCGATTTATTATTGTTTTTTCTTGAGGGATTCATATCAGGCTGTGTGTGGAGTAAGGAAACTTGCCCAAGCTTTCGCCCCTGACGGGAATCAAACCCAGGTCTCTCGCTTGCAAAGCAAGTGCTCTAACCACCGAGCGACAGGAATCCACTATGCATCTCTGTAACTCACGGTTGTTCTGTTTTTCTGTGTGTGTGTGTGTGTGTGTGTGAGTGTCCATGTGCCTCCGTGCGTCGCTGTCTATGAATCTCGCTCTCACTCCTGTCCCTCGTCCCCTCCGCCTCTCCACCATCGGCGGCCGTACCTTCAGCCGCTACTCCCCGAAGCTCTGGAACTCTCTCCCTCACCCTCCTTGAACGTGCTTACTGTCACCTCCCACACGCCCATCCGCGAGCCCCCCACCCCCCCCACCCCCACCCCTCCCTCTTCCCCCTGGCTCAGGGTCAGACCCCAACACTGTCAAGCGTTCCGGGACGCTACCCCGCGTGATGAGCGCTACGTAAATGCAAGCTGTTGTCGTCGTGTACGTCCCCTCGCTCTCCCTCACCGGCTATCTCTGAGCTCTCTCTCTCTCTCTCTCTGTGACTCTGTGTCACGCTGACACCTGCAATTCGCAGATGTTACGGGTGGAATCGCAAAGCTTTTCGATGGTGGCAGGTTTTGCAAGTATCATTGCGTATCGATTGACTCATTATTTTAACTACGTTAATGCCTAAGAACAGCCAGAATCAATAATGGCGTTTCATTTTGCATTTTCAACCCAGAGACACAGCCTTCACTCAGTTTGCTCCTCTGGAAGGAGTCCAAGGTTTTAAGTCAGTCCAGACTGATAGACTGAAACCTCCTAACGTCCTCTCTTTTTTTTTTGGCAGTCAGCCGGGTGTCTGATGCGAGCGGGAAACCCATCACCGCTGCCTAAAGTTTCCAAACCCAAGCTGAGAATTCTATACCATCCCACCTACACGTGGGAATCCCAGAGATAGGTTGTTGGAATGGAACGCACACACTCTCTCTTTCGGTCTCTCTCTCTGGAGGGACGCATCCTGCTTCCCTAATTCCGGAAAGTATTAGGCGCAGGTTGGCAAGAGCCAAGGCTTGGGGGGGAACCCCAGAGTGTGCGTTGGGGTAACTGCTGGAGTCTGACCAGCTAAAACCACAGAGCTTGCCATTGAGGTTGCTGTCTGACCAAGCTTCCCCGCTGCTTGTCCAGCAGCTAGGACCACCCTCCCCGTTAGGGCTTGGGCTTGCAGGGTTAACAGGAGCTGAGTGGGTGGATTCCCTGCTCCCCAGTGACTGGTCTGCCCTTCCAGGTCCGGTCGATGTGCCAGGCCGGGCTGTGCTGCCATCAGCAGTGAGTGCCCTGGAATATTGTGGACCCGCCCGGCTCAGGAACCAGGGCTAGAGACCGTCACAGAGGGCTGGCTCCATTCCGACATTCCGTTGCCAGGCATGTCACCTCAGAGCCAGATCAGCTGCAAGAAGACCCTGCTTAACATATCCTGAAAAGGACAGAAGTTTAGGAAAAGTCTTGGAGCTCGGCCCGCAGTCTGTGTGCTTCCTACTGGTGAAGATTCAATGGCTTCAGCGATTGACCACTCCCCGCACGAGCCCCTCCGATCGGGACACAGCACGGAAACTGCTCTGGTCAAGATGACAAATGACATTTTGTCCATCTGTGACCAGGGCTCCCTCTGCCTCCTCGTCCTCCTGGACCTCTCAATTGCTTGCGAAACCGTGGACCACTCCATCCTCCTCTCCTCTCATCTTAACCTTCAAGGTTCTGTCCTTGAATATTTCAGGTCTCATCTCTCACGCTGTCTCCAATTTGTCTCTGCTGACAGTTGCTCTTCCAGCCCACGCACAGTCTCGTGCGACGTTCCTCAGGGCTCTGTCCTCGGTCCCCTCTCTTTAACCTCTATATGCTCCCCTTGGTGACATCATCCGCAGACATGGGGTCAACTTCCACATGTAGGTGGATGACACCCAACTCTATCTCTCTGCCTCCTCCCTCGTTTCCAGGACACCTGACATCCTGACAGACTGTCTGTCTGACATCAAGTCCTGGATGAGAACCAACTTTCTGCACCTGAATGTCAGCAAGACCGAGGCCCTCCTGATTCGCTCGTACCAGCACCTCAACACCTCAGTCACTGGCAGCATCAGCATCCATGGATGCACACTCCACCTCACAAGCCAGTCAGGAGCCTGGGCATTTTGTTCGACCCTCAACTGTCTTTTCTCCCCTATATCCATGCCACGACCTGCTCTGCCTTCCCCCACTTCTGCAACATTGCCCGACTCCACCATTGCCTCACCCCTCAGACCGTCGAAACCCTCATACATGCATTCGTCACCTCAAGGCTCCACTACAGAAACTCCTCCTGCCCTTCCTCAACTAATCCTTCAAGGATAACCTTCTATTCCTTTCTCCCTCATGTACCTCTGAAGCTTCCCCTTAGATACATCTATGTTATTTCCTCAACAACTCCTTGTGGAAACATGTTCCACACTCCCACTATTCTCTGTGTGAAGAAATTTCTTCTAATTTCCCTATTTGTGGCTATTTTGTATTGATGGCCTCTGGTTTTGGTCTCTCCCACAAGTGGAAACATCTTCGCTATGTCTACCCTATCAAAACCTTTCATCATTTTAAAGACCTCTTTAAATCAGGTCACCCCTTACCCTCCTCTTTTAAAAAAAAAGAGTACAAACATATTCAGCCTTTCCTGATAGGTATAACCTCTCAGTTCTGGGATCATTCCTTGTGAACCTCCTTTGCGCCCTCTCCAGTGCCTCTACATCTCTTCTATAATGTGAGGACCAGAACTGTACCCAGTATTCTAAGTGTGGTCTAACCAAAGTTCTGTAGAAGTTTACCATAAATTCCCTGCTTTCATTTCTATCCCTCTAGAAATGAACCCCAATGCCTGGTTTTGCTTGTTATAGCCTTATTAACCTGCGTTCCTACTTTTAGTGAATTGTGTATGTATACCCCTAGATCGTGGAACATACTGACACAAGGAGTTGTTGAGGCAAATAGCATCGATATGTTTAAGGGAAAGATAGATAGGTATAGACCAGTCGGGCCGAATGGCCTGCTTCTGCGCTGTATATTCCAATGTATCCCTTTGCTCCTCTACCCCATTTAGGTTTGATTTTCCAGGATGTATGTGACTTCCTTATTCCTTCTACCAAAATGTCCCACCTCAGACTTCTACATTGAAATACATTTGCCATTTAAATGCCCACTCAGCAAGTTTATGAACGTCTTGCTGTAATTTGTTGCAGTCTCCGCTGTATTAACTGACCCCCCCCCTCCCAATTTGGTGTCTGCAAATTTTGAAATTGTACTGCTGATTCCCGAATCCAAATCATTAATGTATATTGTGAACAACAGTACCGATCCTTGTGGAACACCACTGCTCATCCCCTGCCAGTCTGAGTAGCTACCCTTTACCCCTACTCTCTGTGTTTTTGTTTTGTAGGCAGCTTGCTATCCATTCTGCTCTGCTATTTTTCCCCTGACTCCACATGCTCTGACCTTATTCATTACTCTATTAAGTGATACCTTATCGAACGCCTTCAAGTGTAAAGTGAATCGACGGTGTATTTTTGTGGGCAAACTCGGTAGCCGATCGCTCACAGCAGTGTCCCACAAACAGTCATGGTTTGAGCGACCAGATTATTTTTATTTTCAAACCCAGGTCCTCTCGCTTGTGAGGCGAGTGCTCTAACCACCGAGCTACAGGACTCTATGCTCATGGCACAGCCACAAATTAAGAAAAATTGGCGAAACGAAAAATGTATTTGGTTGGCCGACCAAAACGTTTGGCCACCTCTGGCTTGTGAGCTTCAGACTATGTGAGCTCATAGTCCTGATGTGGGGCTTGAACCCACAATCTTCTGACTTGGAGGTGAAAGTGCTATCAACCGAGCCAGGCTCACCCCTGCTTTCAGTGCAAATTAACAATAAATAATAATAATCCTTGCATTTGAAATAGCGCCATATCATGTCTTTGAGACATCTAAAAGCACTTCACAGAATATACTGTAAAGAGAATTGAACTCACCCGCCAAATGCGCACAGCAGCGTCCCACAAACAGTCGTGGATTGAGTGACCGATTTATTATCATTATTATTTTGCCACTTACCTCCGAGATGGGATCCAAAGATAGTTTTATATTTTTCGCAATAAAATATTTATTGCTTCCAAATTTGTCGGACTGTGCATTTTCTCACTCGCGTTGTGTTGAGGGAAATTCTCTCGATCCATTATTAATGGTTTTATCAATCCATCAAGACTTGGAGCGTCTCCAGGTTGCATCTTTGTGTAGCTCCACTTTATTGAATGAATCATTCAATAAATAATCTGTTTTGTATCAGGATAATGGAAGCCAGCCAAGGACTTTCGCAGAAAGCTTGATAGTTTTTGCACCTGGTCTAATCAATGGCGAATGAAATTTAATACCAGAAAATGCACTATGCTGCATATTGAAAGTAAAGATAAGAGTCACGTTTATTCCATACGTGAGGTATAACTCGCCACGAGTAAAACTGAAAGAACGTTGGGGTGTAAGTTAACTCATTGTTCACTGTGTCAATAATAATAATAAATTGGTCCCTCAATCCACGACTTTTGTTAGGCCACCGCTGTGCACAATTGGCTGCCGTGTTTCGCCCACAAAAATTCTGCCGGTGAGCCAGAGTGGCTGTGCTTTATTGGCATTGCCCTGGAATACTGCAGACCCACCTAGCTCAGGAATCGGACTACAGACCACCACAGACTCAATTCCGACATAATAATGATAACAATCCTTGCATTTGATATAGTGCCTTATCACGTCTTCGAGACGCCTCAAAGCCCTTCACAGAATATACTGTAAAGAGAATTGTAAAGTGCATTTTGTGGGCGAAACCATTCTGTTGCTAAGCAGTCAACCTTACAGCCAGACCAGTTTCAAATAGACCTCACTTTCCTCCCCCCTCGCTCCCCCTCACCCCTTCCAAGGACAATTATAATCTTCCACGGTGAGATGCCGTCCTTCAGATTGAGATTCTCTTCTCTGTGGGCTTTTCTATTGCTACGTGACCTGCCTGTGCTCCACCGACTCTGTCTCCTGTGCACTGTTGTCTCTGTGATCTAACGGCTTGCTCTGACCCCAGTGTCAAGCCCATCATTATTCCCACACTGTCTCTCACCGTTCTGTGTTCTTCCTGTTCCTGAGCTGCCCTTGATCGCGGGGAAACCCGTCAGAAAACGAGCTTTTGAACTTTCCGCTGGCGTAATTTGTGCGAATATCTTCAGTAGGTCCGATAAAAATAAACATCCACTTTCTCTATGTTATTAGTAGTAGCACACTTGCCTTCAGGGCAGCATTGACTATGCAGCAAAGTGGTCCCGTCTCACACACAATACGGTTCACTTCCGATCAGCGAATTGATGCCTTTTGTAACCTGACAGTAGTACAGTAACACTGTGAATCTATTCTCTCTTTATTTATTCAGGAAGCGCTACATGGAGTCCTGTAGCTCAGTGATTAAAGCTATCGCCTCGCAAGCAAGAGAACTGGGTTCGATTCCCGGGCAGGACAGGGCAAAATGTTGGCCAAGTTTCCTTTCTCCGCACACGCGCCTATGTTTATCCAGCAGTAAATAGGAACCCAGTTAGTTGATTGGTGGATCGCTTTTCCGGGGGTAATAATTCCTTCCAAAAGAAACTAACAATAGATCGGTCACTCGAGCCACGGCTGTTTGTGGGACGCTGCTGTGCACAATTGGCTGCCGCGTTTCACTCACAAAATATACAGCCAATTCACTTTGCAGTAGATTCTTTGAAGCCCTTCGAGACGTCTCGACAACGTGATAACTCGCTATATCAAATGCAAGGATTATTATTGTGATGGTTATGATTATTATTATTCTGCCTTTAAGGTTCCTGGTCTTGCTCGCACAGAAAGAGGCCATAGCATGTCCCCACCACACACCACCAATGCCCCCCCACCCCACCACCACCCCACACACACACCCCCCACCACCCACACACCTTAATCTCCAATGCGGTTTTTAGACTGCTGGCCGACAATTATTTTGGATTATTTTGGATTATTTTCCCGGTAAATGAAGAAACCAAACAGAAATAGGGAACTGTGCCTGTGCTAACAGGCGCAAGAGTCTGATACTCTGTATAAACAATACCTGGGAGATTGGAACTTGTCTGACAAAGGTTGACAACCACTGCAAAATGCATCTGGATGAATAGTAATGAGGCTCGGTGTAGATTTAGCTGCTTGTGAGTGGAGCTGAGGGACACGGCAGTGAAGCTGTGAGCAATGGAATTGCAGTGAGTGGCAGGCAAAACACAGGGTATTAAGCAGAAGTCTCGAGGGCACTCAGTCTATTCAATATTCATCATGTAATTAACAGGCCGGCTTTGACGAGGAGAGTGAAAGAGAGTGAGTGAGAGAGAGAGAGAGAGAGGAAAAAAAGAAGAGTGGGATCAAAAGAGAAACAACGCAAGCGACAACCAATTACATGTTTATTTATATATCGTCTTTCACGTTATTAATAACAGCAGTAATAATAATCCTTGCATTTGATACAGCGCCTTATCACATCTTCCAGACGTCTCAAAGCCCTTCACAGAATCTACTGCAAAGTGGATTGACTGTGTATATTTTGCGGGCGAAACACGGCAGCTAATTGCGCAGAGCAGCGTCCCCACAAACAGTCATTGATCAAAGCGACTAATTTATTGTTATTTTTTGGAAGGAATTATTATCCCCGCAAAAGCGATCCGCCAATCGACTAACCACCGGTTTCCTATTTACTGCTCGGTAAACAGAGACGAGTCGAGTAAAGAAACTTGTCCAACAATTCACCCCTGGCTGGGAATTGAACCCAGGCCCTCTTGCTGGCGAGCCGAACGCTCTAACCACTGAGCTACAGTATTAGGCAAAAGCCAAGGCTTGGGGATCCCAGAGTGTCTGTCGGTGTAACTGCTGGAGTCTAACCAGATAAAACTGCATAGCTTGCCATTGGTTTTTAATTAATTTTGTTTTATTACAGCACAGGAGGAAGCCATTTGGCCCATTGTGCCTGTTCCGGCTCTTTGGAAGAGCCACCCAATCAATCTCACTACCCCCCTGGTCTTACCCCATATCCTTTTCAAGCACCTATCCAATTCCCTTTTGACACTGTCTTTCCCGCTGCTTGTCCAGCTAGGACTACCCTACCTACCCTTAGGGCTTTGGCTTGCAGGGTTAACAGGAGGATTCCCTGCCCCCAGTGACTGGTCTGCCTTTCCAGGTCCTCCCGATGAGCCAGACCGGGCTGTGCTGTCTTCAGCAGTGAGTGACTGGAATACTGCGGACCCACCCGACTCATTCTGATACCATGAACTTATACACAGAATAATAATTTGGTCGCTCAGTCCACAACTGTTTCTGCGACAATCTTGTGTGCTATCGGCTGCCATGTTTGCCCACGAAAATGCACAGTCGCTACACTCTACGGTATAGAAAGTCACAGTTTGTAGCTGTTAACCACGCTTTTTTGGGTCATATATTACAGCCACCATTTGGGAATCTCCCTTCAAACTTGCCTTGATTCAAAATTGATCAAATGATCCCGACTGGTTTATGGTATACCCTCAACGTTTCATTGACTTAAAGCTGATCTTTTTAAACTTTTCTTTTTGACTTAACAAACCCCATGTCACTGAACAGATCCTCTCCCGCTTTGGTAAATAGGATCAGTCTGTTTTTTTCTGCTAATTTGTTCTGTTGGGATGTGAATGATTCCATTCTGATAATACTCTGATCTCCCCTGAAACCAATGAATTCGGTCACTCAATCCACGACTGTTTGTGGGACACTGCTGTGTGCAATTGGCTGCCGCGTTTCGCCCACAAAACAGACAGACAATTCGGCGACGGGCTTTGAGACGTCTCGAAGACGAAACAAGGCGCTATATCAAATGCAAGGATTATTATTGTTACTGTCGTCATCGCCACATCTTATTCCGCAAAGAGGGAGGGAGGAAGGAAAATCATGCAGCAAAAATATACCCATGTATTATTCAGTGGGGTCTTTGGACCTTTCTATGAATCCCCAGCCTAGTCATGGGCAATCTGTAATGTATATAAACAGCAGCTGAGATGAGCCCTCAGCCTCAGGCTGAACCATGTTCTAAATATTAATGGTTGGAAGGATTACAACGGCTGTTCATTTAGGTCAGTTATTCGGCATCTGTTTCTATTTAAATCCTTTCCTTTTTCCTTCAATAGACTGAGCAGAGGAATCTGTAGAGTGGGTATTGTTCACTCCCCCCGACCCTCACACCACCCCCTCTCCCACCCCCCCCCACCCCCACCACTCCTCCTACTCCCCTCACCCCCGCAAGGCTAAACGAAGCGAAGAGTTTAATCCGCTCTCGATGATACTTGCTGACCTGTGTTGGAAAGTGCGTGTTGTCTGTTTGTGGAGCCCCGTAGCTCAGTGGTTAGAGCGCTCGCCTCGCAAGCGAGAGGACCTGGGTTCCGTTCCTGCGCAGGGCGAAACGTTGGGCGAGTTTCCTTACCCCACACGCCTCTGTTTACCCACCGCAAGTAGGAACCAGGTTGGCGGATCGCTTTCCCGGGGGTAATAACCCCTTCCAAAAAAAAAGAATAAATAAATAATAAAAATGCGGCCATTTCAAGCCACGGCTGTTTGTGGGGGACGCTGCTGTGCGCGATTGGCTGCCGCATTTCGCCCACAAAATATACAGTCACTGCACTTTACAGCATATCCTATGAAGCTCTTTGAGCCGTCTCGAAGACGTGATCAGGCGCTACATCACTTGCAAGGATTATTATTATTATTATTATTATTATTATTATTATGTGTGTATCTGTGAGTGGTCTGGCCAGATGCAACTAGAGGACTACGTACAGTTCTGATCACTGAGATGAGGCCCTAGAGGCAGCGCAGAGGAGAGCAACGAGCCCTGATCCTCGGTGTTAGAGGAATGAGCTATAAACAACAACTGGGCACCTCCTGCGGGGCTCCTCGGTCTTGAGAGGGGAACTCGTAAAGGTGTATCTAATTTTAAATGGGTCAAAGCTAGATCAATGTTTCACAACAACAACAACAACTTGCGTCTACACGGCGCCCCCTTGGGCAGGGCAGCGTCCCAGAGCGCTTGACAGTGGCAGAGCACAAGGCGGGAGGGGAGGTGACCGTTGGCACGGTCGAATAGGCACCGTCTGAAAATGGAGAAGGAAGGGGGCGAGGCGGAGGGATAGAGGGAGAGCATTCCAGAGTTTCGGGGCGTATTGGCTGAAGGCGCGGCCGCCGATGGTGGAACGGAGGGCTCGAGGAACATGCAGGAGGCCGGAGCCGGTCAAGCGGAGGCAGCGGGTTGTGGGTTGGGGGGGTGTGGGGGTGGTAAGAGGGTTGGAGAGGTGGAGAGGTGCCAGGGCATGAAGGGGTTTGGGATAGGGAGCCAGTGTAGCCTGGCTAGAACTAGTGTGATGGGGCGCTTGTAAAACAAGAGGTCACGGGTATAACAAGGCGCTATATCAAATACAAGGATTATTATAGAATTATTATTGTAGGTAATAATGATACTCCTTGCGTTTGATATAGAGTCGTATCACATTGTTATAATATTAATGTAAGAATCCTTGCATTTGATGAAAAGCTTCATCGCATCTTCGAGACGTATCAAAGCGCTTCACAGGATAAGGTGCGTAAATTCAAGATCCTCATCCTCACCTACAAGGCCATTCACGGCCTCGCTCCCTCCTTCCTCTCCCTCTCTACTATCCCCCTACCTACCTGCCCGTACCCTCCGTTCCTCTGGCTCCGGTCTGCTCCACATCCCCCGCCCCAACCGCCCTACCATCGGTGGCCGGGCCTTCAGCCTCTCAGCCCCGAGGCTCTGGAACTCCATCCCCAGTGCCTTCGCCACTTCCTCCATTTCCTCCTTCAAGGCCGGTCTCAAGACCTTTCTCTTTGACTGTGCCTTTAGCTCCTCTCTCGACTCTCTACCCCCTCCTCGCTCTCTCCCTTCCCTCCCCTAACCCTGACCATATCCTCCCCTCCTCGCTCCCTCCCTTCCCTCCCCTCACCCTGACCATTTCCCCCCAATGCTCGGGTCCTGACCCTACTGTCCAGCGCCTTGGGACGTCCTCCCGACGTGAAAGGCGCTCTATAAATGCAATCTTGTTGTTGTTGTAAAGTTTACCTGCGTAGGGTAAAGTGTAATTGAATGTGCATTTTGTAGGTTAGCAAGGAAGCCAATTAGGCACACAGCAATATTCCATAAACAGCCATTAAATGAATGATTAATTTTATCTGGGAGGGAAAAAATCTACTAACCCCATTCCCTGCTCTCTCTCTCTCTCCCCATGGTGTCTGTGCTGGGGCTCGCTCACCCACTGGAGCTCTCTACTCTCACCCCATTCCCCTGCTCTCTCTCTCTCTCCCCATCGTGTCTGTGCTGGGGCTCGCTCCCCCACTGGAGTTCTCTACTCTCACCCGATTCCCCTGCTCTCTCTCTCCCTCTCTCTCTCCCCATGGTGTCTGTGCTGGGGCTCGCTCCCCCACTGGAGCTCTCTAATCTCACCCCATTCCCCTGCTCTCTCTCTCTCTCTCTCTCCCCATCGTGTCTGTGCTGGGGCTCGCTCCCCCATTGGAGCTCTCTATTCTAACCCCCATTCCCTAGTCTCTCTCTCTCTCTCTCCCCATCGTGTCTGTGCTGGGGCTCGCTCCCCCCACTGGAGCTCTCGACTCTAACCCCCATTCCCTGCTCTCTCTCTCTCTCTCTCTCTCTCCCCATCGTGTCGGTGCCGGGGCTCGCTCCCCCCACTGGAGCTCTCGACTCTAACCCCCATTCCCCTGCGCTCTCTCCCTGTCGGGTTGAAGAGTTCACAAGTCATACCAATACCAAGACTGATTGCGGGGTCTGGTCTGGTCAGGTCAGAGTCGCCCGAACTGGAGAACAAAGCTGTGGTGCAGCGGAACTGAAGAACCCAGAGGGCAATAAAAGAACTTCACAGACTGTTACACAGAGGAGGCATCATTGAAGATATGTGCTATTGATGATGGCCTTACATTGCACCATTGAAGTCACAGTGACCTTCGCTGTAGTACAAAGAGCTCATTCATTTCTCCATGACGGAGCCTTCCAGCTTAAATGTCATGCTGTGAAATCTAGGTTACTGCTTAGCAAAATGTGAAAGATCCAAAGGAGGTTCAAAACACGAGTGTGCGTTGTGTGCGTCGTGTGTGCGTGTCGTGTCTGTGTGTGTCTGTGTGTGCAGTGTGTGTGTGTGTGTGTAGTGTGTGCGCGCGCGAGAGAGTAATCGCAACTGCCATAATAATGATAATCCTTGCATTTGATAGAGAGTCTTATCACGTTGTCGAGATGTCACAGGCTATATTGTGAAGCGTAGTGAATGTAGGTTAACGAGGCAGACAATTTTGCGCCCGGCAGCATTCCACCATGTTGTGGAGTTCCTGTAGCTCAGCGGTCAGAGCGGTCTCCTCGCAAGCGAGAGGACCCATGTTCGATTCCCGGGCAGGGGGCGAAACGTTGGGCAAGTTTCCTTACTCCACACACGCACACACACACACACACACACACACACGCGCCTCTGTTTACTTAGCAGTAAGTATGAACCTGGTCGCTCGTCGATTGTCGGTTCAATTTTCCGGGGATAAAAAAAATAAATTGGTCACTTCAATCCACGCCTGTTTGTGGGGACGCTGCTGTGCGCAATTGACTGCCGCGTTTCGCCCGCAAAAATGCGCAGTCAATTCACTTTGCAGTGTATTCCGTGAAGCGCTTTGAGACGTCTCGAAGACGCGATCAGGCGCCGTGTCAAATGCGAGGATGGATTATTATTGCTAATGTCCGAGCGTAGAGTGAGCAAGAGCTGCGGCAGGGAGTCTGTGTTGCTGCGCATTCTTTCCTACACAACACAGTGAACGTGACACTGTCTCTAATCCTCCGTGCACTCCTGCCTCAAGTCGCAGCCCCACGTTCTGTTGAGCTGAAGCGCACTGTGGTCCCAGAGGAAGAGTCAAACTCCGTCTCTGTCTCTGACCTTGTAAATCCTGCAAATTGTGCCGTAAAGACACCGGCACTAATAATAGTTCGTCCAGCTCCTGTGTCTGATCCAGACTGACAGCCCACACAGCGCTGCTCTGAGGCAAACAGGATACTGAACACTGAGCCCCTCTCCCAACGGATACATAGACGCGGGGGGGGGGGGGGGGGGGGGGAGGCGGAGGAGAGGGAGAGTGAGTGGGAGCGGGAGAGACAGAATGAGGGGAAAGGAGGCGGCGAGAGAGTGAAGGAGAGAGGAGGAGAGACAGAGTGAAGGGAGAGGAAGCGGTGAGAGAGTGGAGGAAGGAGATGGGGAGGTGAGAGATTGAAGGAGAGAGGAGGAGAAACAGAGTGAGGGGAGAAGAGCGAGGTGAGTGAGCAAGGGAGAGGAAGAGTGAGAAGAAGAGGGGGACTGAGGGCAAGAGGAGAGTGTGTGAGGAGGAGGGGAGAGAGGGAAGGGGAAGAGTACGAGGCGTGCGCACTCGGCTGCCACGTTTCGCCCACAAAATACACAGTCACTCCACTTTGCAATACATTCCACGAAGCCCTTTTGAGACGTCTCGTGGATGTGATACGGCGCCTCATCACGTCGTCGAGACGTCCCAAAGCGCTTCACAGGTTATACGGTGAAGTGGAGTGACTGTGTATTTTGTGGGAGAAACACGGCAGCCAATTGCGCTCAAATGGTGATAAGGCGTGATGTCAATTGCAGGGATCGTTGTCATGATGATTATTATTATTCTATTTATAATACATGCTGTGCCCTGTTACCCTTCAATCTCTCTGATCCCCCCACCCTCTGGAACTCCATCTCTCTGTCCCTCCGCCTCGCCCCCTCCCTTGCCTTCTTCAAGACCCGTGTGCCTTCGGTCACCCTCCTACGCCCTTTACCCTCCCCGCTCTCCACCTCCTCCCGATCCCAACCACCAGCTCGGGTGCGGACCCCAGCGCCTTGGGCCGTCCTCCTGTGGAAATGTCATTTGTTGTTGCTGTTGTCGTCGTCGTTGTTGTTGTCGTCGTCGTCGTCTTTGGCGGAGAGTACAAAGGGCAGTGAGCGTAACGCTTTACTTGCTCCGCACGTGAGCTGCGACGCAGTGGTGATGAACAGAAGCCATCACGCCCTCAGTGAGCGGCAGTGGACGAATGCAAGAGATCACCTCTTACCCGTCAAAAGAAACGTCGCGTGCGCGTGCGCGCGTGTGTGCGCGCGTGTGCGCGCGCGTGTGTGTGTGCGTGATAAAAAAAAGCAAAGCAGAACCTCCTCCGTCTGCTGATGAACCTTTTAATGGAAACTCTCTTCACCGCACTGTGCGGCACCCTGGGGCAAAGGAGTGACAGTCGTGAGTCATTTCTCTGCTCTCCGGGAACAATTTTCTGTGCTGAGAACCTGCGTTAAGGTAACAGCCTCTTCCAGAGACGCAGAGGCGGAGAGAGAACGAGAGAGCGAGAGAAAAAGAGAGAGAGAGAGAGAGAAATGTGTGAAATTACCTTGTCTTTTCATCTGTTTGAGATGGAGTGCGCGAGGGCTGGCAGGAGAGAGAGACATTTACCCGCTGTGAAGAGGAAATGAGTTTGACTCTGGCGCTGTTTTATTTGCCTGCGAGTCGAGGGTCGGATTCGCAGTCGGATCGAAGTAGGCGCTTGTGAAACCTCTCCGGAGCCCTCGACAGGAAATGGAGCTTTAACTTGGCCGCCCGAGTGACATACCCGAAGTCCGAGTCGCAGGCACAGCTCGTATATAAATCCTGCAAAACTCCCGGTTAATCAAATCAGCCGGTAAAAAAGGAAGCACACGGTGAGGGGTCGAGGTTGCGTCTCCCGCAATTCAAAGCCTCCTGACCATTCGTGGAGTCCCTGTGGCTCAGCGGTTAGAGCGCTCGCCTCGCAAGCGAGAGGACCCGGGTTCGATTCCCGGGGCGGGGGGGGTTAGGGGGGCGCGAAACACTGGGCAAGTTTTCTTACTCGGCGCACACACACACACAAACACACACACACACAAACGCACACACGCGCACACGCGCGCGCCTCTGGAGCAGCAAGCAGGAACCCGGTCGTTCGTCAATTGGCGGATCGCTTTTCCGGGGCTAATAATCCCTTCCAAAATAAAAAAATTCCTCCCCAAAAATAATAAATCGGTCACTTCAACCCACGACCGTTTGCGGGGGACGCTGACGGGGCGCAATCGGCGGCCGCGTTTCGCCCACAATACGCGCAGTCACTGCACTTTACCGTAGCAGATTCCGGGAAGCGCTTTGAGACGTCTGGAAGACGCAATAAGGCGCTGTATCTAACGCCAGGATAATTTGTTGTCATCACTCTGAACCGCGTGCACTTACCGGCAAGCGTCGGAATCGCATTGACGTCCTTCTGCCCGTGCGTCGACGGTTCAAGACTAGGTTTCCCGCGATTCCACGCGGCGGGAGAGTAGGGGGAGTGGCGTTTGCGAGCCAGGAGATGATGTGCTTCTGGAAAACGCTTGTTCAAAGAAATCCGATAGGCATTTGCGACTTCCGATAATAATAATAATAATACTCCTTGCGTCTGATACATCGCCCGATCACACCTACGCGACGTCTCAAAGCGCTTCTGTAAAGTGCTGCACTGTACTGTAAAGTGAATTTAGAGGATTTTATACGATGGATAAAGATAATTGGTTGGCGTTCTGTTCCCGGGGGAGAGGAACCAGGTTCGATCCCCGGGCCGGGCGAAACGTCGGGCAAGTTTCCTTACTCCGCGCGCACGCCTCCAACGACGGTAAATAAATTGGTCGCTTCAATCCACGGCTGTTTGTGTGGGGACGCCTGCTGTGCGCAATCGGCTGCTGCGTTTCGCCCACAAAATATTCAATCAGTTAACTTCAAGGTGCAGCCTGCGAAGCGCTTTGAGACGTCTCGAAGTCGCGATAAGGCGCTGAATCGAAATGCAATAAGAATTATTATTATCTCTGTTTACCGAGCAGTAAGTTTACCGGTTGTTGGTTAATTGATTGGCGAATCAATTTCCGGGTGGGGGGGGGGTAATAATCCCTTCCGAAAACACACCAAGACACGCACACACACACACACACACACACACACACAGTCGCTGTAATGGAGCGCAAATCGTTGCAGACATTTTGACGGGAAAAATTGTGAGCTTTTTCAAATATGTCAGAATCGATCGGGGGAGGCCAAGATATTCATCGCGTCTGTTTGTGTGTGAGTTGTGGAGGCTGTGCTCCCCGGGGAGGACCTGCTGCTGGAATATCACAGATCGATGCCGACCCTCCTGTCAGCAAGTGGATCTGATGAACGCATTGATTTGATTCTCGCCGCGAGGAGACCGCGGGATCCGATTTTCCCATCGCTCGTCCGTGTGCCCCTAAACTCGTTGGGGGGGGCGGTGGCGGTGAGGGGTGTAACCTCCCTCCCTGTCTTTCATCGCCACCCCACACCCCCACCACCACCACCAGCCCTCCGTCCCCCAAACACTATTTGCAGCAATTTCAGGACAGAGACCGGGAAGTGTTTTTTACTTCGAGCGCAATCACAGCCGGAGTCCCTCACCCCTTCCTTCCCCATCTTCGGGGAAGACTTTCCTCTTCGTCCATGCGCCTACGGGGACGGGGGGGGGGTGCTGTGTAAATGCAGGTTGGTGTTGTTGGTGTTGTTGAAAGGTGATCAAAGCACGACTTTGTTCACTTTTCTGCCGCCCTCTCTTTCTCTGTCTCTCTCATTGCCTCTGTCTCTCTCTTGTTCCTTTCCTCTCTCTCTGTGTCTCGCTCTTTAAGTTAAAGCTTAGAAGGAGGCGCACGGGAGGGAGGGAGGGAGGGAGAACAGACAGGGATACTGTTGTCGGAGGTCTAGCAACGCTTCGCGAGGTACCAGTTTAGCATCTCACAGAGTCTCAGCTGACGCTCCATTGCAGCGCTGGGGAGTGTGTGGCATTGTCAGAGGTGCCGTCCTTGAGATGAGACGTTAAACCGAGGCCTTATCGGTGCCCGTTCAGGTGGGAGTTAAAGATCCCGCAGCGCTATTCGAAGAGGGGAGTTTCTCTTCCCGGTGTCCTGGTCAACAATACCCGCACCCCCACCCACACCCCCACCCCCCCACCCCCGCCATAATAAACATGGGCATTTGTGGGACACTGTTGTGCACAAACTGGCTGCCGCGCTTCGCCCGCAAAATACACGAGTCGGTCGACTTTATCCTGCGATGAAGCGCTTTGAGACGTCTCGTTGACGTGACACGGGGCTATGTCATTTATTAATAATAATAATAATAATAATAATCTCGCATTTGAAACTGCGCCTCATCACGTCTTCGAGACGTCGCAAAGCTCTTCACAGGACACGAATCGACCGTGCTTTTTGCGGAGGAGACACGCGGAGACACACAGCGCAGTGGCCGCGCGTTTCGTGGGCGAAAACGCGGCAGCCAAGTCGCGCACGGCAGCCTCCCCGCACGCGGCCCGCGGATCGATTGGCCGAATCAGCCTGATTTATTTCGAAGGGCTTGTCATTTAGCGCCACTCGCAGTTCCAACCTGAGCAGATAAACAAAACGCCAAGCAGCGCTGCGACTTTTAACGCATCAAAGATTATGGAAATGAGACCTTTTGTCGGAATGGGGGAATGGGAATAATCCTTGTAACACAGCAAGAACAATGTAAATCCTGACGTTAGGAAAGTCTTAAGAGGATAAAACGCCGCTCTGTCAAAGGCGGTTTTGTTTTTAATATTGTTTGCTAATCGGACCTGCTTTGCATGCGCGGATTAGGTTAATTAGAGACGGGGCTCGTTCCTGGATCTCGAGGTCTGCAATGCTTTGGAAGATAAGGGGAGAGGAAGTGCGATCCTTGTCCTTTGCTACTTAAAATCCTGGGTCTAATTCGAGCCACAGATTTCAGACCTGTTTTAATCGCTGCCCCTTTGTCGGACAAGCTTATGACGCTTGATGATACCTTTCAAAGCGCTTCGCAGAATGCACGGTAAGGCGTCGGAGCCGTGCGCTTTAAAAGCAAACGCACCAGTCGACTTTGTGCACGGCAACGTAAGTGAATGATGCTTTTTGTCTGGGGTGGGGGGATTGTCGGTCAGAACATAGAGACGTAGGCACAGGAGGAGGCCATTCAGGCCGTTAAGCCTGTTCCGCTAGTCTATAAGATCATGGCAGATCTGTACCTCAAGGACAATTATCTGCCTCTGCCCCCCCATCCCTTAATACCCTGACCTAACAAATATCTATCCACCTCAGTCTTGAAGATGTGAACGAACACCGAAAGCTATCCTCTTCTACTCTCGAATAGTGTCACCGAATCTTTTTACGTCCACTTGAACAGGCACAGGCTGGACCTCGGTTTAGCGTCTCATTCGAAGGACAGCACCTCCGACAATGCAAAGCTCCCCCGGCGCTCTACTGCAGTGTCAGCCCGGACCGTGTGAGCTCGAAGTCCCAATGTGGGGCTTAAACCCCGCAACGTTCTGACTTGGATACGAGAGTGCTACCGACTGAGCCAGGCTGACACAAATGTTTCCAGTCATCCTAATAATACCGGCAATCCTTCCGTTCCATACAGCGCCTTATCACGTCGTTGAGACGTCTCAAGGCGCTTCACAGAATATATACTGTAAAGCGCAGTGACTGTGGGCAAAACGCGGCAGCCAATTGCGCACAGCGGTGTCCCACAAACGGTTTGAGTGACCAAAGTTTTTATGGGGGTGGTGAGAGGGAATTGGTATCTCCTGGAAAGCGATCCGCCAATCGACTGACAACCAGGTTCCTACTTACTGCTAGGTAAACAGAGGCGTGTGGGTGGAGTAAGGAAACTTGACCAAGGTTTTGGCCGGCCCCGGGATTCGAACCCGGGTCCTCTCCTTTGCGCTCTTAACCACTGAACTACAGGAACTCCCAACGGTCGGCAATTCTGTCCAGGAATAATGGGGCAGCCTCGCCAGATGAGACTCCAGAGCCAAGAGCGGTGACTAAGTCTTGGGTTTGCGGAGGATAAATGAGACGTCGCAGAGTAAAAGTTGACACTTGCGGAATAGACATGGCAGCTAAGTTTGAAGAGATGAAAGCGACAACATGCTCATTGTTCCAACCAAGGGCATGGAAGAGATCAGGGCGGTGGGAGGTGGGGTGGGAGGGAGGGGGAGGGGGGTGGGGATGCTCGATCAATCATTGAGGTTGTGAGAGAGGGATGAAAGGCGTGTTCACTGAAGGGGAGTTGATGAATACAGAGTGGATTCATCAGCGGAAAGATGGCCAGGGACTCAGGCGCTGGGTGAGCGGAGGAGGTCACTGAACGTGGAGGACGGAACCGGACGGGGACACAGAATAGTGTGTGATGGAAGAACAGTCGGAGGGTGAACCGTGAAGAGGCACGGCGCGGAAAGGGCGGTCCAAGAGGCAGCTGGGCAGCGGCAGACGTGATAGCGGGTGGTTATTTTTAAAATGAGGGCTTGCATTTTAATCAGGCCTTTCCGCGAGTCGTCCGTCCTTCAGCTGAGAGGTTAAATTCCAAGGTCTGCTTCCACTTGGCGGGGAAAGAGGGTGACCCAAGGAGCTTGAGACGGGTCTTGAAGGAGACAAGGGAGGGGGGTGAGGTGGAGGGACTGTGGGATGGAGTTCCAGAGAGTGGGGGGGCAGAGTGGTCCGCTAATGGTGGGGTGGGCGAGAAGGGGGAACGTGAAGCAGGCCGTAGCCCGCTGAACGGAGGCAGCGAGCAGGTTGGTAGGAAGTTAAAAGGTGCGGGAGGAGCAAAGCCACGGAGGGCTTTGAAGGTGAGGACCAGGATCTTGAACTGTATCCTCTGTGTGATGGGAAGCCAGTGGAGTCGGGCAAGGATGGGGGGGGTGACAGGGCCGTGGAGCCTGATGCAGGAGAGGACACGGGCTACAGAGTTCTGGATGATCCGCGGCCTATGGAGGGAGGAGTTGGGGAGGCCGACAAGCAGGGAGTTTGCGTAGACGAGCCTGGATGCTATGAATGCGTGTATGAGGGTTTCGGTAGCCTGTGGTGTGAGGCAGTGGCAGAGCCGGGTGATGTTGCGGAGGTGGGGGAAGGCAGAGCGGGTCATGGCGCAGATGTGGGGTACAGAGGAAACTTGCCCAACGTTTTGCCCTACCCGGGAATCGAACCCTGGTCCTCCCACTCGAGTGTTCTAACCAATATGTCCTCCACGTGTCTCCCAAATAGGATTTGAACCTGCAAATCTCTGAACTCAGAGGCAAGAGCGATACTGACCGAGACAGTCTGACATCTGGTGAATCTGAGATGACTCCTGTATCTCAGTGGTTAGAGCACTCGCCTCGCAAGTGAGAGGACCTGGGTTTGGTTCCCGGGCAGGGGGCGAAACGTTGGGCAAGTTTCCTTACTCCACGCAAACACACGGCTCTGTTTAACTAGCAGTAAACAGGAACCCGGTTGTTAGTCGATTGTTGGATCACTTTTACGGGGGTAACAATCCTTCAAAGAAAAATTCTCCTCAAATAATAAATCGGTCACTCGATCCACGACTGTCTGCGGGACGCTGCTGTGTGCAAATTGGCTGCCGTGTTTCGCCCACAAAAATATACAGTTCAATTCACTTTACAGTATATTCTGTGAAGCGCTTTCAGACGTGATAAGGCGCTGCATCAAATGCAAGGGTTATAATATTTAAAGCTCCGATCTCCTGTACCTTAAAATTCATTTGCCGTACGTGTTTAATTACTGCCTCGTAATGTACAATAACATCATGTCTAACATGCTTGTTGCCGTGTCCTTTATTATGGATGGGTTCAGGCCTGAGGTGCTAATCACCTCTAAAACCTGGTCACGTGGCTTCTAGATGAATGTCTCCTGCAAACCAACGTGCCCAAGGCCAAGATCTGAGCAGCTTTCGAAAGCTCTTTGCATTTTTTATTCAAGGCTCTCTGCCGTTCTTTCCAACAATTGTTTTTTTTCTCCCTCCTCTCTCTGTTCGTCTTTCCGTCTCTGTCTGTCTGTCTGTCTGTCTCTCTCTCTCTCTCGCTGTCTCTGCCTCTGACGCACACGGAAACTCGTCACCGTCCTTAAGAGCGTCCGAACTAGACTGGCATAGAATGCGCACTCCCTCCCCGGGGGGGAAGCACCCGGTTTATCTAATTAGGAGAATATAATGATAATCCTTACATTTGATGTCGCGTTTTTCACGTGTTCGAGATGTCTCAAAGCGCTGCACTGGAAAGTGTAGCGACTGCATATTTGTGGGCGAAACGCGGCAGCCAATTGCGCGCAGCAGCGTCCCCACAGACAGTCCTGGATTGAGTGACCGATTTATTATTGTTTTCTTTGAGGGATTATTACACCCAGAAAAGCCATCCACCAACCCTCTAACAACCGGGTTCCTAGTTACTGCTTAAACAGAGGCGTGTGCGTGTGTGTGTGTGCGTGTGTGTGGAGTAAGGAAACTTGCCCAACGTTTCGCCCCCCGCCCGGGAATCGAACCTCTCGCTTGCGAGGCGAACGCTCTCTAACCACTGAGCTACAGGACTTCCACAATGTGTGAGTTCAAAGGCCCAATGTGGAGCTTGACCCCACAATCTAATGACCCAGAGATGAGAGGACGGGCTGATAGCGTGGGCTTTGTAGAAGACATAGTAAGTGGAGGTCTCGAGAGACCTTTCCCATCCACCTTCTGACTGAGCGTCTGTTGCTGATTAGATTAGAGAAGAAAACAACAACAACTTGCATTTACGCAGCGCCCCCCCCCATCCCCCACCACCCAGAGTAGCGTCCCAGAGCGCTTGACAATGGCGGAGGGGGAGCGAGGGGGGGCGGGGGGGGTCTTCAGGCGTGACCTGAAGATAAGGAAAGGAAGGGAGTCAAGACGGAGGGATAGAGGAAGAGTGTTCCAGAGTTTCGAGGTGGAGTGGAGCATCAGAATCGCATTTCACAAGATTGCCGTGCGTTTAATGTCCACGGTTAAATGTGCAGCACTCAACCCACGACTGTCTGTGGGACGTTGCCGTGGCAATTGGCTACCGCTTCTCGCCCACAAAAATACACAGTCAATTCGCTTTATTCTGTGAAGTGCTTTGAGCCGTCTCGGAGACACGATAAGGCGCTACATCAAATGCAAGGATTATTGTTACACTATACAATGCTGATCGGCAAGTAAAAAAAACACAGTGCAGGAAATGGCCACATATCCCTAACAAATCTATCCTTTTCGTCAGGAGGTAAAAGTAATTGATTTTTTTTAGACCTTTATTTTGGCTGTAATCTAATTCCGCCTTACCTCTGGGTCAGCAGATGTACCTTTCTTGCCATGAATTAGTAATTATAAAGCCTTTCCGAGATGAAATTCGTATCACTTTAAGTACCTTCACTGCGTAAAAGGGAGCATGAGTTAAGTGTCTGCTGGGCGTACGTCAGCGAGCTATTTATCTTGTTCTTTTATGCGCATTCTACATCTCTTTATTACCCAACCTAATGCAACTTAAGAGTGAAGTATTCTTTTAATAGCAAAAACCCTCCCTCGCTCGCTCCCAGCAACTGGCAACTGTGGCTGGGACGGTGGAAGCAAAAGCAGCTTGCTTTCATTTAACGCTGGCAGTATGATAAGGCTTCATGGTAATAACAATAATTCTCTCGGTTTGATATTACAGGTTCGAGACGTCTCAAAGCGCTTCACAGGATACGCTGTAAAGTGAATTGACTGTGCGTTTTGTGGGTGAAACGCGGCATCCAGTTGCGCACAGCAGCGTCCCCACGAACAGCCGTGGATTGAAGTGACCGATTTATTATTTTTTTTTGAAGGCATTATTATCCCTCGGAAAAGCGATCCGCCAATCGACCAACAACCAGGTTCCTACTTACTGCTGGTTAAACAGAGGCGCGCGGGTAGAGTAAGGAAACTCGCCCAATGTTTTTGCCCCGACCGAGAACCGAACCCAGGTCCTCTCGCTTGCGAGGCGAGCGCTCTGACCACTGAGCTACAGGACTCCACGTGCTTCGCAGGATTGCACCTGTAAAGGGCATTTTGCGGGTGAATGCGGCGAACACTTTTGCACACGGAAATGTCTGGTAAACAGCCAAGATATCGGGGGTGGTGGTGGGGGTGGAGAGTATGTGTGTGTGTGTGGTGGTGTGTGTGTGTGGGTGGATGGGCGTTAGTCAGGACACCAGCGATAATTCTCTTTCTGAGTAGCGTCTTGGCAATTTTAACATCCAACTGAACAAGCACGCACTTTGATGCACTTGGGGACAACCTTCCAACATGAAAGGCACTGTATCACATTCAAGTGTGTATCACAGAGAATAGCAGCCCCTGTGTGCATTACAGTGAATAGCAATTTCCCTCTCTCTCTCTCTCTCTCTCTCTCGTTTTCTCTCTCTCTTTCGCTGCTCGCTGTCAGCCTCTCGCTCACTTCCTTCTCTCTGTGTTTGACCCTGTCTCGCTTTGATTACTTGTCCCTGTTTCCAATTATCTTCGCTCGTGCAGCACACGCACGTAGGCCGCGAGATAGGTTCGGATGAGGAAGTTCCTTAGACCGTTCATCCCATCGGGCCGTGCACCCTACTGACTTCACATCAACCACGTCAAGCTGCTTTGCAAATGAATCCAGGGTCTTTCTGGGCATCTGAATTCAGAGACCTAATTTGGCAATATAGTTCTATTGCTATAGAACTATATTTATTGCTGCCTCGCACTGTTTTGACGCAGAACCACAGAAAATTACAACACAGAAGAAGCCCTTTCGGTTCCTGGTGTCTGTGCCAGCTCTTTTAACGAACAATTCTCTCATTTACTTGCCCTTTTCTGTCTTACACCTGCAGCGGGATGCTTTTTTTTCCCGATATCTGTCTCGTTCCCTTTGAAAGCTAATATAGATTCTACCTCAATCACTGCTCCCAGTTGGGCATTCACCGCCCCCCCCCCCCCCCCCCTCCTCCCCAACCTTCTTTGTTCCAATGGAAAAAGTCCAAGTTCCTCCAGCCTATAATAATAATAATTATTATAAACCTTGCATTTGATATAACACCTTTGTGGAGTCCTGTGGCTCAGTGGTTAGAGCACTCGCCTCTCAAGCGAGAGATCTGGGTTCGATTCCCGGCCAGGGCAAAACCTTGGGAAAGTTTCCTTACTCCACACGCCTGATAATAATCCCTCAAGAGAAAAACAAACAATAATAAATTGGTCACTTCAACCCATGGCTGTTTGTTGGACGCTGCTGTGTGCAATTGGCTGCCGCGGTTCGCCCACAAATATACAGTCAGTTCACTTTACAGTATATTTGAGACTCCCGAAGCCATGATAAGGCGCAATATCAAATGAAAGGATTATTATTATTATCACATCGCTGAGACACGTCTCAAAGCGCTTCACGGAACATACTGTGAAGTGAATTCACCGTATATTTTGTGGATAAAATAAGGCAGCCAAATGAGTATCGCAGTGTCCCGCAAACAGTGGATTGAGTGACCAAATTATTGTTATTGTTCTTTTGGAGGGATGATTACCCCGGGAAAGCGATCCGCCAATCGACTGACAACCGCATTGCTACTTACTGCTGGGTAAACGTGTGTGTTTGTGGAGAAAGGAAACTTGCCCAACGTCCGGCCCGGGAATCGAACCCGGGTCCTCTCGCTTGCGAGGCGAGTGCTCTAACCGCTGAGCTACAGTTGGCTGCTGTGTTTCGCCCACAATGTGCACAGTCACTGCACTTTACGGTATATTCTGTGAAGCGCTTTGAGACGTCTCGAAGACGTGATAAGGCGCGCTCTGTCGAATGCAAGGATTATTATTATTAGTAGTAGTATTATTGGTATTATTATTACATGTGTTTCCAATTCTTGCTTCCTATATGTAGCAGCTTGCATTTGCACACCCTATCAAGCTCTCCTTGAAAGACCTTTGCTGCCTCCTCTGATTCCACTGTTTGGCCCCAAAATTTCACCTGAAATTGTAACTACTTTATATTGGGAATCCAGGTCATTAATATAGAGAAAGAATAGGTCCCAGTCAAGACCTTTTGAAGCTCCCTCATCTATACAGACACACACATGCCTGTCATCATACACAAACTCAAACTCACTCACTCACGTACACACGCAAATGCACGCGTACAACTCAAATCATATGCACCCACTCACGTGCGCGCGCGCGCACACACACACTCACAAATGCAACAGCATCTTGTGTTTATATTCCACCGTTGCGGTGTAGCATCTCGGAGTTCTTGAAGCATAGATTTTGACACCCACACTTGTACGCACTCAGTCACTCACTCGGTCAGTCACTCGCTTACTCGCTCAATCTCACACGGGTGCACAGACTCGCAAACATATGTATGCACGTAACACGTATACACACACACCACACACACACAGACTACACGCACATCACACACACCCACGTACCACACACATACACACACCACATACACACACCCACCCACGCGCACACACCACACACACACACACACAAACCACACACACGCACGCGCACACGCACGCACGCACGAGGTGATGTAATAAGAGTGATTCAGCACACTGGGCCTAATATTGGCTGATTTCAGGTGTCAGACCAATACAAATTGCATAACCATCAGCTGGACTGAAGCCGTGAAGAATCGATTAAATGGATCAATGAACGGGCGCTATCAGGGCGGGCAGACTGCTCACAATTGGCAAGGGATCAGAGGCTTTGGAGTTTCCGCTCTGTGCCAGCCCATTGCCACTCACTCTGCCATCTCTGGTAGGCTGGGAAAATACAGGTGGTCCTTCCTCTCTCATCACCCCTTATAGGGATGTAAGATGTAGATGATGATAATAATCTTTACATTTGATATACACAGCGCCTTCTCACGTCTTCGAGACGTCCCAAAGCGCTTCACAGGATACACTGTAAAGTGAATTGACTGTGTACTCTGTGGCGAAACGAGGCAGCCAATTGCGCACAGTCAAACAGTCGTGGGTTGAAGTGATCAAATTTTTTTTTTAAGGGATTATTACCCCCGGAAAAGCGATCCGCCAATCGACTAACAACCGGGTTCTTACTTACTGCTGGGTAAACAGAGGCGTGTGTGTGGAGTAAGGAAACTTGCCCAACGTTTCACCCCCTGCCCAGGAATCGAACCCGGGTCCTCTCGCTTGGGAGGCGAGGGCTCTAACTAAGGAGCTACAGATTCCAAAGGCTAACCCAAGATTCACGTGTCTTCCCTGGCTGGCCAAGGGGAAATGACGCTTTTTTTCTTCCGCCAACAACAACAGCAACTTGCGTTTATACAGCATCCTTCACGAGGGCCATGTCTCGGAGCGCTTAACAGAGAAGGAGCCTGACCCCGAGTCGGTGGTGTAGGGTGGGGAGGGGGTTGGGGGGAGGGAAACGAAGTGACTGTAAGTGCAATAACTGGACAGCCTGACTCAGTGGGTAGCGCTCACTCTCGCCTCTGAGTCAGAAGGTTGTGGGTTCAAGCCAATAAGACTATTGAAAAAGAGAAGGGTATTTCTCTTTCCTTGGCCAACAATCCCCCAAATAAAATTGATCATTCACTTCTTGTTGAGTCCTGTAGCTCAGTGGGTTAGAGCGCTCGCATCACAAGCGAGAGGACCCGGGTTCGATTCCCGGGCAGGGGGCGAAACCTCGGGCAAGTTTCCTTACTCCACACACCTATGTTTACCTAGTAGTAAGCTGGAACCTGGTCTGTGGTCAATTGGCGGATTGGTTTTTGGCGGAGAGTAATCCGTTCAATAAATAATAAAATAATAATAATTCGGTCACTCAATCCACCGCTGTTTGTGGTTACGATGCTGTGCGCAATTGGCCGCCGCGTTTCGCCCACAAAGTATACAGTCAATTCACTTTACAGTATATCCTGTGAAGTGCTTTGGGGCGTCTCAAAGACGTGATAAGGCGCCGTATCAAATGCAAGTAGTATTATTATTATTACTCTTGGCTGTTTGTTGGGTGCTCCTGTTGAGTATACCGTCAAGTGTACAGCCACTACAAATCCCGCGAAGCACTTTGGAGCATCTCGACAATAAGGTGAGAAGGTGTTGGGGTCCAGTGCAGAGATTGTTTCTTATTGAATTGTATGTGCGGTTTCTTTTTTGGAAGCAGCTATTGGGCCTTAAGTATTCTTACGACCAGCATCTGGTCTTAAGAATACTACCCTTTGAATAAAACTTCAATAACATCAGCCAGTTTTATGAAAAAGAACTTCTGATCTCTCGTCTTGCTCCAGGCATTTTTTTTTTTTCAAAAAAATTCCAAATGAAACCCGTGCCCCGAGCTCCGCTTTGACTTGAGTCAAATGGGAAGCTCGCATTTGAACCATTGTAGATCCTTACGAAAGCTTAAGGCGCACGTGTGAGAGGTTCAATCATTTGAGAGGTTCAAAAGGCTCGTCAACTTTGAAACCGGGGTGGGGGGGGGGCGGAGGTGGGAGTTGGGGAATTGTTTGTGAGTAATAATAATCCTTGCCTTATCACGTCATTGAGACGTCTGAAAGCGCTTCGCAGGATACGCTGTAGAGTGAATGGACTGCCTACGTGTGCGCGAATTGCAACAGCCAATTGCGTACAGCAGCGTCTCACAAACAGTCGTGGATTGAGTGATCAATTTATTATTATTATAATCTTTTTTTTGAAGGGAATAGTAACCCTGGAAAAGCCTGCCGACTAACAAGCGGGTTCCTACTTTTTTTTTTGCTAGGTAAACAGAGGCGCGCGTGTGTGTGTGTGTGTGTGTGTGTGGAGTAATGAAATTTGCCTTAGGTTGCGTCCTGGCCGGGAATCGAACCCGGGTCCTCTCGCTCGCGAGGCAAGTGCTCTAACCGCTGAGCTGCAGGATTCCACGTATAACAGAATAACCGCTCGATTGAGATTGTACCTGAAATTGTACCTGGAGTCCTGGAGCTACCCCGACTAGAGTGGTTAGAGCACTCAGCTCACAAGCGAGTGGCCTGGGCTCGATTCCCGGCAGGGCAAAACCTCGGACAAGTTTCCTTACCCTGATAACAATCCATCAAGAAAAAACAAACAGTGAATTGGTCACTTCAATCCACGGCTGTTTGTGGGGACGCTGCTGTGGGCAATTGGCTGCTGCGTTTCGCCCACAAATATACAGTCAATTCACTTTACAGCGTATTCCGCGAAGCGCTTTGAGACGTCTCGCAGACGTGACTCTCAAAGCCCACCGCTGTATTTGACTGTAAAGTGGAGTAATTATTATATTCCTATAATAATCCTTGCGTTTGACCTTATCACGTCGTCGAGACGCCTCAAAGCCTAACACGGGCTCTGACCGCAAAGTGGATTAACTGCGTACTCCGCGGGCGAAACGCGGCAGACGGTTGTGTTTTATAGAGGGCAGCAGGTGGGTGTCTTGTCTTACGATCCCTCCCAGATAAAACTGGTCCATTCTGTTCTCTGCTGTTGGTGTGGGACATCGCTTCGCCACAGTTGGCTGCTGTGTTCGCTCACAAAATACACTGACACTGCACCTCAAAGTCATTGAAAAGGAAACGTTCGCAAGACTATGGGGAAAGAGCGGGGGGAGTGGGGCCAGTCGGGTAGCTCTTGCAAAGAGCCGGCACAGACAGGATGGGCCGAATGGCCTCCTTCTATGCTGTAACATTCCATGATTCGTTAATCATTCCTGAGTGGCGCCTTGTCGGAACGCCACGATAATTATTTTTATAATAACGTCGTTATAGTTATTCTCGGTCGGAGGCAATATTCTCTTCATCCTCCTAGGTCCTCCAGCCACTTGGGACGTCCTCCCGACGTGAAAGCCCGCAATACAAATCCAATTTGTCGTTGTCGTTGTCGTTGCCGCGGTTGTGTTGCATTTCTCGGTAGGAACTCTGAGCTCAGCCAGTCCTCGGCTCCGTTGTTTGACGATTTAACACTGACGACAAATGGGAGGATTCGTGCGGGTTTCGCAAGCCCCTCCGAGTCCATCGCTCAGGTCCCTGCACGCGCTTTCCTCGCGCTGTAATGTATCGGTTGACAAAGAGAGAGAAAGAGAGAGAGGGAGAGAGAGAGAGAGAGAGAGAGAGAGAAATAAAAGCGAATTTACGATACAGTTTCCAACCCGAGCTCCTTTGCACATCGCTATCAATTTGGAGCCTGGAGCGGTTCGAGTCTGTGTGCAACAGAGCATCCCGTTGCCTGCCTCTCAGCCGGAATTTTTCTTTTTTCTTTTGTGCTTTCTATCTGCTTCACAATTCGCTTCCTATTTCTTTCACGCAGAGAGTCAGGTCAGGTCTGCCCTGGAGTCGCTGGGCTGCACGTAGCGGTAACGAGCATTAGTTTCCATTCATCGCTGGGAATTTGCAGCTCAGGCAGCCGGGCATAAGACAACAACAACAACAACAGCAAGATTGCATTTATAGAGCGCCTTTCACGTCGGGAGGACGTCCCAAGGCGCTGGACAGTTGGGTCGGGACCCGAGCAGCGGGGAAATGGTCAGGGTGAGGGGAGGGAAGGGAGGGAGCGAGGAGGGGGTAGAGAGTCGAGAGAGGAGCTGAAGGCACGGTCAAAGAGAAAGGTCTTGAGACCAGCCTTGAAGGAGGAAAGGGAGGAGGCGGCGAAGGCACTGGGGGATAGAGTTCCAGAGCCTCGGGGCTGAGAGGCTGAAGGCCCGGTCACTGATGGTAGGGCGGTTGGGGCGGGGGATGTGGAGCAGACCGGAGCCAGAGGAACGGAGGGTACGGGCAGGTAGGGAGGGGTATAGTAGGTCAGAGAGGTAGGAGGGAACGAGGCCGTGAATGGCCTTGTAGGTGAGGGTGAGGATCTTGAATTCGATCCTCTGGGGGATGGGGAGCCAGTGGAGGCGAGCGAGGGTGGGAGTGATGTGGTCGCGGTGTCTGGTGCGGGACAGTACACGAGCTGCAGAGTTCTGAATGACCTGCAGTTTGTGGAGGGAGGGCCGGGAAGGCCGCGAGGAGAGAGTTCCCATAGTCCAGCCTTGAGGTGATAAAGGCGTGAACCAGGGTTTCAGCAGCGTGAGGGGTGAGGTAGTGCCGTAGTCTGGCCATGTTCCGGAGGTGATGGAAGGCGGTGCCAGTTGTGACGCGGATGTGGGAAAGAAAGGACAGCTCAGGGTCGAACAGAACGCCGAGGTTCCTGACCGGCTTTGAGAGGTGGAGAGTGCAGCCTTGGATGCTGATGCTGTCAGCGCCTGAAAGACGCGATCACAGTTGCAGTATTTACGGAGCTGAGATAATAATAATAATAATAATAATAAGCCTTGCATTTGATACAGCGTCTTATCACGTCTTCGAGGCGTCTCAAAGCGCTTTGCAGGATACACAGTGCGTCAAAACAAAAATCGGGGGTCGGGGGGGTGTCCGCTCAGCTGCCTCTGCCCTTTCGTCTACGACCCTCTTCCCATCTCCCCCTCTCACCCCGGCCCCAACCCATCCATCCCTCCCTCCACGCCTTCGAAACTGTCTCCCGCTCCTCTCTCACCACCACCATAACCAACATGAAACCCACCACCTGCTCCCTCGATCCCATCCCTGCCCCTCTCCTTGCCTCCCAGCTCTACACCTCAGTACCCCTCCACCCACAGACATCATGAACCTTTCCTTGTCCACTGGCGCCATTCCCTTTAAAAATGGCCGTCATTACTCCGATCCTTAAAAAACCCTCCCTGGACCCATCACTGCTCTCAAACTACCGCCCCATCTCCAACCTCCCCTTTCCTCTCCAAGGTCGTGGAACGAGTTGTTGCTTTCCAGCTTCGCTCCTTCCTCTCCCGCCACTCCCTTCACGAACCCCTCCAATCGGGTTTCCGTGCCGCCCACACCACAGAATCCACTTTGGTCAGTGACAAATGATATTCTGTTCATCTGCGACCAGGGCTCCCTCTGCCTCTTCGAACTCCTTGACCTCTTTCTGCTGCCTTCGACACCATTGACCACTCTATCCTCCTCCACTGCCTCCTCTCTCACCTCAATCTTCATCATTCTGTCCTTGACTGGTTCAGATCGTACCTCTCACAACGCCTCCATTTCATCTCCACAAACGGCTTCTCCTCCAGCCCCCGCACCGTCTCGTGCGGCGTTTCTCAGGGCTCTGTCCTTGGTCCCCTCCTCTTCAACATCTCTCTTGGTGACATCATCCACAGACATGAGGTCAACTTCCACATGTATACGGATGACACCCAACTCTACCTCTCTGCCCCCACCCTCGATTCCAGGACCCACTGCTGTCCTGACAGAATGTCTGTCAGACATCAAGTCCCAGATGAGAGCTAACTTTCTTCACTTGAACGTCAACAAGACCGAGGCTCTCCTGACTGGCTCCCATCAGCGCCTCCACACCTTAGGAACTAACAATCTGTCTCACTGAACCAATCCAGAACCTTGGCATCTTGTTTGACCATCAACTATCCTTTCTACCACAGATCTGCGCCATATCCTGCTCTGCCTTTTCCCACCTCCGCAACATCGCCCGGCTCAGCCACTGTCTCTCACCGCAGGCCACCGAGATCCTCATACACACATCCATGACATGCAGGTTTGACTATGCAAACTCCCTGCTTGTCGGCCTCCCCAACTCCTCCCTCCATAGGCTGCAGATCATCCAGAACTCTGCAATCCATGTTCTCACCCGCACCAGGTTCTGTAACCCTATCAACCCCCATCCTCACCCAACTCCACTGGCTTCCCATCACCCAGAGGATAGATTTCAAGATCCTGGTCCTCACCTTCAAAGCCCTCCATGGCCTCACTCCCCCCTATCTCTGCTCCCTACCAACCTGTCCGCTCCTTCTGCTCAGCAGGCTCCGGCCTGCATCATGCTCCCCACGTCGCCCGCCCCATCATTGGTGGGCGGACCTTCTGAGACTCTGCCCCCACCCTCTGGAACTCCATTTCTTAGTCCCTCCGCCTCGCCCCCTCCCTTGCCTCCTTCAAGACCCATCCCAAGACCCTCCTCTTCGACCGTGCCTTCAATCACCCTGCTTCCCCCCCGCCCTCCACCCTCCCCGAGCCCGACCCCCAGCTCGGGTCCGAAACACTGATTGTCCAGCGCCTTGGGACGTCCTCCCGACGTGAAAGGCGCTAGACAAATGTCATTTTATTGTTGTTATTGTGGTAACCCGTGAAGCGCTTTGAGACGTCTTGAAGACGTGCTAAGGCGCTGTATCAAATGCAAGGATCATTATTATTATTAGGATTAGGATTAGGATTATGTGCGAGTTTGGAACTCTGTCTGGTTTGGATACTCTGAAGCGCAGGGATGGATTTGCGTGCGTGTCAGACACGTGGCTGATCGAGAAAAACGGGGGGAGATTAAAAACGAGCCAAGGCTCGCTGTTCAGTCACGGACGAGGCTGAGCAGAGGAACACATCACAACTGCAAATCCTCTTTGATTCTGGGGTAATTGAGTAGAACTCCACAATATTAGACTAACTGTTACAATCGACACCATTCAATCTTGGCTGAGTCGCACACATGATATTTCCACAGTGCAATAGCCGGGGGGGGTGGGGGGGGGTGGCGGGAGAAGCGTAAGCTTTTATGGACTATTTGATCATCTCTGCCCGCACTTATCCTTCAATCCATCTCTTCACGGGAGAGTCGCTTAAGTCATTTTCAAAAGGAGTTTAATTGAAGTGATGTTAGCCACTTTTTGACTGGCTTTCAATTGCATATTTCCACCCCAAAAGAAAGGGTTTCTAATTTGGTCTCCGGTCTCTTTATTCGAACCTCGTTAGTTTTGCCCTCGCCTCCTCTCGTTCCGCGGTAGCAGCTTAAAATCGGCCGCTTGCGTCCGCGTCAGGCAAGTCAGCGTAGAAGTGCGTTGCGCCCTCTCTCGAAACTTCTCTGTGCCAACTTCAATCGGTTCCATCTTTTTGCCAGCTTGTCTCGATTAAAGCGCCAGCGTGGCTGAGTTGGTTGCGTTCTCGCCTGTAAGTCTGAAGGTTGGGGGTTCAAGCCCCACATCGGGGACTTTGAACTCGCATAGTCTCAGTGAGCGGTGTCGTCGGAGGTTCTATCCTTTGGATCTGTTGTTTAAACCGAGGTCCTATCTGTGCCTCTTCAGGTGGATTCAAAAAAGGAGAATAATAATAATAATAATTCTTGCATTTGATACAGCGCCTTATCATGCCTTCGAGACGTCTCAAAGCGCTTCCCAGAGTATACGGTAAACTGAATTGACTGTATGTTTTGTGAGAAAAATGCGGCAGTCATGGATGGAAATAACCAATTTACTATTTATTTATTTATTTATTTTGAAGGGATTATTACTCACGGGAAAACGATCCGCCAGTCGACTAACAACTACTCACTGCTAGGTCAACAGAGGCGTGTGTGTGGAGTGAGGAAACTTACCAAACGTTTCGCCCTGCCCGGGAATTGAGCCCTGGTCTCTCGCTTGCGAGGCGAGCGCTCTAACCATTGAGCCACTGGACTCCACTGAAGGCAGTTTCTCTCTCTCTCCTGGTGTCCTGGCCAACAATCCTCCAGATAAAATTGGTCGCTCACATCCTGGCTGTTTGTGGAGACGTGGCCTTGTGCAAATTAGCTGCTTTGTTTGCCCAGAAAACACACAATAGCAGCATTTTCCTTAGAAAAAATTGTTGAGCGCTTTGAGATGACCTACACACACAGAGACACACACACAGACACAGTATACGGTTCCCCTTTGATTGTGCTGCTGTCCCAACACGTCGTCGAAAAGGACGTCTCTCTTTCCTCTCAGCGCGGCAGACTTGGCCGAAACGTTGAAGGAAAGGCCTGAACCCGTCTCAGTGCTAATGTTCCGAGACTTGCGAAGGAATGTGACAGGAAATAATTGGTGCATCAAGTGCTGTGGACCTCATTCCATTTATTGGTTATGTTAGTCGCCAACACAATACAGCTCTGCCTTCGTTGCGTCTGCAGGCGTCAAGCACACACCGCAAGCTGGGTATTGGGGAGCGATTTGCTCCCGTCAAGTGTTTCCCAACTCTTCCCTCCACAAACTGCGGATCGTCCAGAACTCCGCAGCTCGTGTCCTCTCCCGCACCAGCCTCCGTGACAAGATCTCCCCCCCCCCCCCGCCCGACCTCACCGGCTCAAAAATCCCCCCCAGAGGATAGAGTTCAAAATCCTCGTCCTCGCCTTCAAGGCCCTCCGCGGCTTTTCTCCTTCCTCCCACTGTGACCTACTGGCCCCATGTCGGTCTGGTCCGCTCCCTCCGCTCAGCAGGCTCTGGTCTGCTCCGTGTTCTCCTCCCTGCCATTAGCGGTCTGGCCTTCAGCCTCTACGCCCATACCCTTTGGTACACCGTCCTACAGTCCCTTCGCCTTGCTCTCTTCCTTGTTGCCTTCAAGGCCCGCCTCAAGTCCCTACTCTTTGGTCACCCTCCTACCCCCACTCTCCCTAACTTCCAACGTCCCCCCCACCCCAGCCCGATCCCACCCACCAGCTCGGATCCAAATCCCTGACTGTCCAGCGCCTTGAGACGTCCTCCCGACGTGACAGGTTCTGTGTAAATGTAATGTGTCTCCCAGCACCTCCCTCCACAAGCTGCAGGTCATTCAGAGCTCTGCAGCTTGTGTACTGTCCCGCACCAGGCTTCGGGACCACATCACTCCCACCCTCGCTCGCCTCCACTGGCTCCCCATCCCCCAGAGGATCGAATTCAAGATCCTCATCCTCACCTACAAGGCCATTCACGGCCTCGCTCCCTCCTACCTCTCCGATCTACTATCCCCTACTTACCTGCCCGTACCCTCCGTTCCTCTGGCTCCGGTCTGGTCCACATCCCCCGCCCCAACCGCCCTACCATCGGTGGCCGGGCCTTCAGCCTCTCCTGCCCCCACCGCCCCCCCCCACCCACCCCTTTCCTTCCCCTATAACACACTGGTAGAATGGTTAGAGCACTCGCCTCGCAAGCGAGAAGACCTGCGTTCGATTCGCAGGCAGGACAAAAACTTAGGCAAGTTCCCTTACTCCACACATGCGCCTCTGTTTACCCGGCAGTTAGTCGATTGGAGGATCGCTTTCCGGGGTGTAATAATCCCTCACCCACCAAGAATGTGGTCGCTCATACCATGACTGTTTGTGACGCGCTGCTGTGCACAATTGGCAGCTCACAGAACACACAGTCACTCCACTTTACAGTATATTCTGTGAAGCGCTTCGAGGGGTCTCAACGACGTGATGAGGCGCTGTAATCAAATGCAAAGGATTATTATGACATTTATTACGATAAAGCCTCCGCCTTTTCATCCCAGAAGCTTGTAATAATCCTCGGGTTTGATATAAGCGCCTTCTCACGGCTTTGCGACGTCTCCGAGCGCTTTCCCGGGATGTACTGTGTATCTTGCGGGCGAATGTTTTGGAGCCCGGTGCTGTAGGTCGAGCCAAGCTGAACCCCCCGCGGACCCGCGCGGAATGTATTAACAGCCTCGAGTAGCAACTCGAGCTGCAAATCACGGAGAGGTGTCAGCTGGAGAATGGAGACTCTCACGGATGCTCTTTAACTCTTATGGCTGTGCTCCTCAGCGGGCGAGCTGCTCCGAGATAAGACATGGATCGCAACAGCGAGCTCCTCTCGAGGCTAAGCGCTCAGCCCGGTGCTGCCGGATAAGATGTTAATTTCGCAACGCCAAGTGTTTCAACTCTGCCTGCTTCTTAATTAAGCCACAATCATCTCGAGTCGGCTCTGTGTGTCAACCCCCCACCACCTCTCCTTTCTTCTCTTGATCAGGCGCCAGCACTGAATGATGTTTCAGAGCTCCCTGATCACGGAGCTGATTAAATGCAGCTTATCAGGGCGCAGAGCTTCACACGCGCGCGCCGGCGTTAGACGGAGCCCGATCAAGAGACGAGTTGAAACAGCAACGACAACCGGTCATATCCTCCCGATCTTTTTTTTTCTACAGAGCCTTTCATATCGGGAGGATGTCCCAGGGCGCTCGGTTAGATACAGAAATTAGGTAATAATAACAATCCCTGCACTTGATACAGTGCCTCCACACGTCTTCGAGACGTCTCAAAGCGCTTCATAGGATATATTGCAAAGTGTAGTGACTGTGTATTTTGGGGGTGAAACGTGGCAGCCATTTGTGCGCAGTGGTGTCCCACAAACAGTCGTGGATTGAGTGACCAAATGATTATTATTTTTTAAAGGGATTGTTACCCTGGAACTTGCCCAACGTTTGGCCCTGCCTGGGAATCGAACCCAGGTCCTGTTGCTTGCGAGGCGAGTGCTTTAACCACTGAGCGACAGGACTCCACAGGTCTTCTGTGTACGTCTCAGCATTTGTCCAGCGGCAGGGGGTGGAGATGGAGGGAGTGGTGGGGGGGGGGGGGGAACGATGAGACAGAAAAAGTGCAGAATCCTGATCTTGAATGGTTATGAGTCCAGTTCCTCACCACAATGATGATATTCAGCTGTTCGGAGCCCGTGTTTGTGTTAATATCGCTTAGCAACTGGGTTATCACCAAACTAGCCCCGAGGCAGATGCAAATCTCTCACTTTTTATCCCTTCGCTGTCTGAGCTTTGCCGTCGTAAATGGACGAATGAAGGATTTCTGTTACGTGCTGGTGGCTCTGTTACAACAATAATAATCCTTGCATTTGATACAGGGCCTCATCGCGGTCTTCGTAGACGTCTCGTCTCCAAGCGCTTCACGGGGATATTTTGTAAAGTGCAGTGACTGTATATTTTGCTGGAGAGACGCGGCAGCCAATTGAACACAGCAGTGTCCCACGAACAGTCGGGGATTGAGTGACCAATTTATTATTGTCGTTTTTTTTTTGAAGGATTATTATCCCCGGAAAAGCGATCCGCCAATCGACCAACAACTGTGTTCCTACGTACTGCTGGGTTTGGAGTAAGGAAACTTGCCCAACGTTTCGTCCCGACCAGGTCTCTCGCTTGCGAGGCGAGTGCTCTAACCACTGAGCTACAGGGCTCCACAATGCTTCCCATCCACATCCACACCCTGTTCCATGTAAATCCCCTCCAACTCAATCGTTATTGAGTTGGAGGGGATTTACATGGAACAGGGTGTGGATGTGGATGGGAAGCATTGTCCTTCAGAAGAGAAGTCAACGGCAACATTGCAACAGGCTAAATCCGGGGCGCGAAGATTCACGGGCGTGATTCGAAAAGCAAAGGGAGTTTCCTCTCTCCCGGTGTCGTGGACGGTAATCCCCCCCCTCCCCCAGGAAACTCCTTGGCTGTTTGTGGTTCATTGCTGGGTGCAATTTGGGCCACAAAATACACAGTTCAATCCACTTTACAGCATGTTCCGTGAAGCGCTTTGAGACGTCTCCACGACCTGATACGGCGCTAAATGAAATACAAGGATTATTATTATTATTATCATTATTATTAATATTGTGTCAGGTTGGCTTGATTGATAACGGCCTCGCTTCTGGGTCAGAAGGTTGTGGGCTCAGGTCCCACATCGTAGAGTCCTGTAGCTCAGTGGTTAGAGCGCTCGCCTCGCAAGCGAGAGACCTGGGTTCAATTCCCGCGCAGGGAGAAACGTTGGACAATTTTCCTTACTCTACACACACACACACACGCCTTTGTTTACCTAACAGTAAGTAGGAACCCGATTGTTAGTCGATTGACGGATCGCTTCACTGAAGGTAAAAACATTTTTTTTATAGTATTAATAATAATTTGGTCACTGCCGCGTTTCGCCCCCAAAATATACAGTCAATTCACTTTAGGGTATATTCTTGTGAATCGCTGTGAGACATCCTCCCGACATGAAAGGCGCTGCAGCAAATGGAAGGATTATTATCGTGTTAATGTTACGAAAGCGCAGAAGTTTTTTTGGAACTATAATAGGAATTCGTCAGAGAGGGAGAGAGAGAGAGAGAGAGAGAGAGAGAAAGAAAAAGGGAGAGTTAATGTGAAGGGTTGCCACTTATGTGAAAGGGAGCGAGTTATTAGGATTAGGATTAGTCAAAGCAAAGGATGTGCAGCCAAGGTTGGAGGTGATGCATTTTTATGTGAATCGAGGGGCACTGTGCACTGTGTGATTGGGGATGGAAGGGAATTAATCAGAGCGAGGAGAAGAGAAGGTGATTGAGAGGTTGAGAGATCGTCTCCGAAACTCGAACCGCCATCTACACTGAGGCGATCCCAGCGCCTCTCCTCCTCGTCTCCCTGGCAACGCTGCTCGAGCAAACCCATCAATAAGCTCGGTTTATTCTGAATGACACCCGCGGAAAAGCGAATTGACCGCGCATTTTGTGGGCGAAACGCGGCAGCCGATTGCGCACAGCGTGGGGTCCCCACAAACAGTCGTGGATCGAGTGGAGTGTCCAAATTATTATTTTTATTTTGGTTGATGGAATTATTTATCCCCAGTAAAAGCCATCTGCCAATCGACTAACAATCGGGTTGGCTAACTTACTGCTGGGTAAACAGAGGCGTGCGTGGGTGCAGTAAGGAAACTTGCCCAACGTTTCGACCTGCCTCGGGAATCGAACCCGAGTCCTCTTGCTTGCGAGGCGAGTGAGCTACAGGACTCCACGTCCAAATAATAACGGGTTGCCTGGAAGGGTAGTTGAGGCCAGGACACTATAATAATAATCCTTGCATTTGATATAGCGCTTTTCATGTCAGGAGGACGTCCCAAAGCGCTTCACAGAAGACACTGTAAAGTGAATTGACTGTACATTTGTGGGCGAACGCGGCAGCCAATTGCGCACAGCAATGTCCCACAAACAGTCGTGGATTGAGAATGACCATTTTATTATTATTGCTCTGTTTTTTGGAGAGGATTATTATTGGGGCTGTGCGTGACTGGAGGGATGAGATCAGATGGGTCAAAAGCCTTAATCATCTGAACCTGCAGAACCATGTTGGGACTTAGCCTTGTGCTGAACACTGAAATGTAGTCCTGATGGGGGTGATGGGGACGGGGTGGGGGTAGGGGCAGGTGGGTACTTAACTGTTGGAGATGCCGACAGGTGCCCCCTGCCGTTCTGGCTGAAAATCCGCCCCCACCCCTTAATAATAATAATAATAATAATCACCCATCACCACCCCCATATGAAAATTAGTCATTCACTTCATGGGCTGTTTGTGTGCAAATTGTCCTCCGCCTACAAAGTACATTGTCACCGGAGCTCGCAGTGTATCCTGTAATTCGGTGCTGTTGTTAACTGCAGCGAGACATCTCGTCGATGTGTGATATCAATGCGAGGATTATTATTTTTATTGTTCCCTTGTTCCGCCTCCTCCCCAGAGGTGAAACGTTGGGCAAGTTTCCTTACTCCACACACACACGCCTCTGTTTACCCAGCAATAAATAGGAACCTGGTCATTAGTCGGTCGCCTTTCCGGGGGTAATAATCCCATCACAAAAAGAATAACAAGCAAAACGAATACAATAATAATTTGTTCGCTCAATCCGCGACTGTTTTGTAGGACACTGCTGTGCGCGATTGTCTGCCGAGTTTCGCCCACGAAATATGCCATCACTGCACCTTACAGTTTACCCTGTGCAGCGCTTTGAGACGTCGCGAAGACGCCAGGTCAAATGCAAGGATTAACGGTGTTGTTATTATGATCCCCTCTGTGCTCAGACTTGCTGAGACTGAGACTGGGACTTGAGACGCCTGCCCGGTGGAGGCGCGTGATGTAGTTTAGGAGCATCGATATTTATTTAGCCCCCGTGTCTTTTTTTTTAGTGTGTTTGGGAGCTGATCAGGAGCCTTGCAGCCAGACTCAAACCACACAGGACCAATCTCCGAGCTATTAATTCAGTAGCAGCTGCTGTGAGATTGGCTAGTACTGCCCAGTGTATTCACAATGACTTTTACGGCTTTTACTCTTCTCTCGCTCTCTCTCTCTCTCTCTCTCTCCCCCAGTCTCCACCTCTACCACTGACATTTCCCTCCACACCTGCCCTCCCCCCTCCCCGCCACAGGCTGTCTGTAAAAAGCAATCAAATATACCTGGCTCTCTCTGCAGCCAGCATCTGATAATGTTTTCCCTCCCGCTGATTTATAACCTTTGATCGCCCCAAAGATGATCTCTCGGCTCACAGACTCCAGCAATAATCCCGTGTTTACTAGGCTTGTCGGCCTCATGCTTTTCCCAGATGATAATAACAAGCCATCGAATTTGATGGTTTCCACGGATGTTCGACACTCGGCTGTCGTTTTCCACCCCCCTCCCCCCCACCACCCACCATCCCGTCTCCCCCCCCAAAAAAAACACAGCCCCTGAAACGTTGAAACATCTCAAACAATAATAATGATAATAATAATCCTTGCATGTGCCTTATCACGTTTTCGAGACGTCTCAAAGCGCTTCACAGGATACACTTTAAAGTGGATTGACTGTGCATTTTGTGGGCGAAACGCGGCAGCCAATTGCGCACAGCAGCGTCCCCACAAACAGCCGTGGATTGAATGACCAATTTATTATTGTTTTGAAGGGATTATTACCCCCGGATCCACCAATCGACTACCAAGCGGGTTCCTACTTACCGCTGGGTAATCAGAGGTGTGCGGAGTAAGGGAACTTACCCAATGTTTCGCCCCCTGCCCGGGAATCGAACACAGGTCCTCTCGCTTGCGAGGCCAGCGCTCTAACTACGCGGAGTGGCGCTACACAAATGCAAGTTGTTGTCGTGACTGCGTGTATTGCAGGGCGAACACGGCAGCCATTTTGCGCACAGCCACAAAGAAAACTCCCTTCTCGTTGCAAATAGCAGCCGCGGAATCTTTGACATCCGCCTCCTTGCATTTGATCCAGCGCCCCATCGCGTCTTCGAGACGTCTCAGAGCGCTTCACTGTGTTCCGTGGGGTGTTTCCGAGTCCCGACATGGGGTGGGGGGGTTGGGGTTTAAACGCACGACCTTCTGGCACGGAGGCGAGAGTGAGCGCGACCACTGAGCCAGGCCGACGCACAACAATTATTATAATTATCATAATAACAGGGCAACGCAGCTCAGAGGCAGGTAAGATGATTTCTTCGCGCCTCTAATCCTAAATGAGATGGACTGAAACCGCGATGGTTTACAGCGAGTCGAGGCTGAGAGCGGTAGACGGCAGAGCAGGTGAGGGCCTAAGATAAGGGTACCCGAGGCTTAATGATAGGGTCAGAAGTCAGCGCACAGCACAGCTGAGCGAGTTTATTGCTGGCGGGGGAAAACAGCGGGTGATTAACGCTGTGTTGTTTGAAGGATTCCTGCTCAGCGATTGGTATCAGCGATGGCGTGTCTACTAACAACAACAACAACGACAACATCAACTTGGATTTATATAGCGCCCTCCACGCCGGACGGCATCTCAGAGCGCTTCACAGTAACGGATCCCGAGGCCGAGTGAGGGGGAGGGGGTGGGAAGGTCACCAAAGGTGCGGTCGAAAAGAAAGGTCTTCAGCAGAGACCTGAAAATAGGAAGAGAGGGGGCGAGGGGAAGGGAGTGAGGAAGGGAGTTCCAGAGCCTCGGGGCGTAGTGGCTGAAGGCACGGCCGCCGAGGGTGGAGCGGAGGACTCGGGGGACAAGGTGGAGGCCAGACCCGGAGGAACGAAGGCAGTGGGTACTGTTTTGAGGAGAGAGGAGGTCAGAGAGGTCGGGGGGTGTAGAGGAGTGCAGGGACTTGAATACGAGGGTGAGGATCTTGAAGTCGATCCTCTCTGGGATAGGCAGTCAGTGCAGTCTGGCGAGGACTGGGGTGATCGGGAGCGGAGTTTGATGCGGGTGAGAATGTGGGCGGCAGAGTTTTGAATGATCTGGATTTTATGGATGGTTGTGGAGGGGAGACCGGCGAGGAGGGCGTTAGAGTAGTCCAGCCGAGAGGTGACAAAGGCGCGGACCAGGGTTTCAGCGGCTTTCAGAGCGAGGTATTGGCGGAGACGGGCGATGCGTCGGAGGTGGAAGAAGGCAGTGCTGGTGAGGGAGCGGATGTGGGGGAGGAAGGATAATTGGGGGTCGAACCTGACGTCTAGGTTATTAATATGCTGAGGCTTTCAGAGGTGTGCCCAGTAAATCACACTCCTTGCCGATGGATGTAAAACACGTTTGAACATGTGTAATAATTCCCTGTTGCAATGTCCGGTAAACTCCTTGATGTCAAGGAAAGTTAATAATAATAATAATCCTCGCACTTGATACAGCGCCTCATCACCTCTTCGAGACGTCTCAAAGCGCTTCACAGAATAGACTGTAAAGTGAACCGACTGTGTATTTTGTGGGCGAAACGCGGCAGCCAATTGCGCACAGCAGCGTCCCCCGCAAACCGTCGTTTATTGAGTGACCAAAAATATATAAATTGTTTTAAAGGGATTATTACCCCCAGAATCGATCCATAATAGTTGAGACTTACTGGAGGGAGGTCAATCTATTCCTTCTCTCTCTCTCTTTCTCTCTCTCTCTCTTTCGCTTGCTTCTTTCTCTCATCTTTCTCTCTGTCATTCCCCCCTCTCTCCTTCTACCTCTCTCTTTTGTTCTGTCTCTTATCCTCTTTCTCTCGCTCCTCTCCTCTCTCTCTCTCTCTCTCTCTGTTTATCTCTACATCTCTCTTTCTCTCAAACCAAACACTCCAGGATGTCTTGAACACAGGACTTCTAATATTCCTCGCGCTTGACATCAAGGTGGCATTTCAAAATTGCTTTGTACGCTATAAAGCGCAGTGGCTTTTTATATTGCCCCGTGTGTCAGCCCGGCTCAGCGGTAGCACTCTCACCCACTGAGTCAGAAGGTGATGGGTCAAGCCCCACATCAGGACATGGAAGCACAAAGTCTAAGCTGACGTTCCGAGGCAGCGCTGGGAGGTTGCTTCGCATTGTTGGAGGTGCCGTCCTTCGGATGAGACGTTAAACCGAGGTCCCCTCTCTGCCTGTTCGGGAGGAAGTCAAAGATCCCAGCGCCGCTATTGGGAAAAAAAGAAGAGTTTCTCTCTCCCCGGTGACCTGGCCGACAATTCCCCCCAAATAACATCGGTTAATTGTTAATCGTGGATGTTTGTGGGACGTCGCTGTGAGAGAAAAAGTGGAAGGAAGAGAGGGAGGGAGGGAGGGAGGGAGGGAGATAAAGGAAATAACCGCGAGGGAAACAGAGAGAGAGAGAGAAAGAGAGAGACGGAGAGACAGAAAAGCGGAAAGGAAAGAGAAACGGACAGAGAGAGGAAGAGAAAAAAAAGCGCGTGCGAGAGTCAGAGAGGACGGGAGAGAACTGGACAGAGCAGGTTTTCCAGATTTCCTGACGGCCACGAATTTTAAGACGCCCTTAAGCTTACCGCCATGTAAGACTTGAAGCCTCTGCGGGACACTAGGCTTTTTTCTGTCTTGTGCAGATATGCGCGGAGCGAGTCTGTGGCTCAGGACCCCCTGCCTTTGCGATTGTCTGGCAGTCGTCATTATCTGAACGTATGCACGGAAAGCTCCTAATACCTCACGGGTCTGTTATTAATACTTTTCATCGGCGTTCGAACAGATTTGATAAATGGAAGTAAGTCATTATTATCCGGCTGGCTTCTCTCTTACCCCCCCCCCCCACTCCCCCCCGTCTGGCTTCCGTGCCTTAGCCCGGAATCTTTGTGAGCTCTGTTACATCCTCCGCGGTTTAAGTCCTTCTCTTAAACAGTTCCTCGCGGATTAAAAGACGCCGCTTAAAAGACTGCACGCGGTTTTTGAGATAAGACACCGTGGTGGGTGCGGAGGGGGGGGGGGTGGGGGAGAGGGGGTATGGCGAGAGACCTGAGTTCAATCCCAGGCAGAGGGCGAAACCTTGGGCAAGTTTCCTTACTCCACACAGAGCCTAATACTAATCCCTCCAAAACCAAAAAAAAATAAGAAATTGGTCATTTTCAATCCACGACTGTTTGTGGGACATTGCTGTCGTTCGCCCACAAATGTACAGTCAATTCACTTTACAGTGTGTTCTGTGAAGCGCTTTGGGACGTCCTCCCGACGTGAAAAGCGCTATATCAAATGCAAGGATTATTATTATTATTATTATTATTATGGTAGTGCGTGGGGCGGGGTGGGGGTTGTGGAGTGGTTGGTGGTAGGGGAATTGAACACAGAGATCCCCCCTGTTACACGGCGGATCTTTCTGAAGCGGCAATAGCTGTGCGGAAGCCCGTTGTAATGGAATTTGCAGAAGATTAATCCCGGTGTTTGATCACCCCTCCTGTGTCTCGCAGGGCTTAGCGGATGATTGGTGGCTAAGCAATGATTGGTGCTTCCAGGCATCTGTGCGCAGCAAGGTCGAGTCCTGTAGCTCAGTGGTTAGAGTGCTCGCCTCGCAAGCGAGAGGACCTGGGTTCGATTCCCGGGCAGGGGGCGAAACCTTGGGCAGGTTTCACTACTACACACACACACACACACTGTTTATGTAGCAGTCAGTAGGAACCCGGTCGTTAGCCGATTGACCGATCGCATTTCCGGGGATAATGATCCCTTCAAAAATAATAATAATAAATTGGTGACTTCAATCCACGGCCGTTTGTGGCGACGCTGCTGTGCGCAATTGGCCGCCGCCTTTCGCCCACAAACTATACAGTCAATTCACTTTACAATATATCCTGTGAAGCGCTTTGAGATGTCTCGAAGACGTGTTAAGGCGCTATATCAAATGCAAGGATTATTATTATTATTATTCATCCTCTCACTCGTCTACAGATTCCTTCATAATCCTGGCACCTCCCTTCCTCCTCTGACCTGCGTATTCCCGTCGCCACCACCCGCTACCTCCGCTCAGCTGGCTCCGGCCTCCTGTTGTCCCTCGTTCCCTCCGCTCCGCCATCGGCGGCCGTGCCTTCAGTCACTACGCCCCGAAACTCCGGAACTCTCTCCCTTAAACCCCTACGCCTCGCTCCCTCCCTCCTTCCCCTTTTTCAGATCACATCTTAAGACCTTCCGCTTCAACCTTGCTTGCGGTCACCTCCCACCTCCCCTCTCCCCCGGCTCAACGTCAAGCTCCGTCACTGATGTATTTGCCCGCACAAGAAAACACGGTCACAACACTGGCCATCGACGACTTAAGATAGTTGTCAAAAGAACCGGAGGGGAGATGAGATGAGGAGAAATGTTTTCACGCAGCGAGTTGTTCGGATCTGGAACCCACTGCCTGAAAGGGTGGTGGAAGCTGATTCGATAACAACTTTCAAGAGAGAAGTAGATAGATATTTGGGGAGGATAAATTTGCAGGGCTACGGGGAAAGAGAGAGAAGGGGGGGGGGGGCGGGGAGTGGGATTATCTTGCACAGCTCTTTCAAAGAGCCCGCACGGGCACGGTGGGCCGAATGGCCTCCTTCTGCGCTGTATAATTCCATGATCCTGTGATTCTCTCGACTCCCTGTGAATAATTGTGAAAGGGTGACTTGTGATAGAGGCTGAATCTCGGATTATCTCGCGAAAGGTTAGGTTTCGCGACTGGTGGTGTTCTGTCAAAGCTAGTACCGCATCGTTTGTCTCACGGTCTTGAGCTTAATTAAGCGGAGAAGAATCGGTTTAAACCTGGACCCCCGTCTAATAATGTGACATCTCTCTGTGACAGAGAGAGAGAGAGAGAGAGACTCAGGCTTGTCCTCCCTCTCTCTCCCTTCTCCTCTCTCCCTCTCTCTCTCTGTGGATTCCTCCATTAGCCATAATTAGACCTGACGCGAATGCGTATGTGTATCGATTGGGTCCGATGTTTGGGTGAGTGCTGCTCCCGTTCTGTCCCGTCCTTCGGATGAGACGTTAAAGATCCCGCGACGCTATTCGAAAAGAGAAGGGAGTTTCTCTCTCCCTCTCTCTCCCTCTCTCTCTCTCTCTCTCTCCCCCCCGGAGTCCTGACCGACAATCCCTTCCCACCCGAATAAAATGGTCGCTGGCTCCTCGAATGTTTGTGGGAACGCTGCTGTGGGCAACTGTCTCGCCCGCAGAATACGCAATCAATTCACTTTACAGTACACCCTGTGAAGGGCTTTGCGACGTCTCAATGACGTGACAAGGAAGCTATATCAAACTCAAGGATTATTATGATTAGTATTGTCGTGGTGGTAATTACTGTAAAGTGCAGTGACTGTTTAATTGGCAGGTGAACGCAGCTAGCCAATTTCCGCACAGCAACATCCCACGTACGAGCGTGAGGTGAATGACTAAATTTATCTTGTGGTGGTGGGGTGGGGGGGGTGTGGCGGGGTTTGGGGGGGCTGCAGAGCTGTTGGCCGGGACACCAGGAGAAACTTCCTTCTCTTGGATGGTAATCTCTCAAATTCAGGCAGGATAGGCAGACGGGAACTCAGCTTAACATCCCATCCAAAGGATGGCGCTCCTTGCCTCACCCAGTGCGCCAGATCAAGTTGACCGTACGCTCCCAACACGGTTTACACAGCGCATCGATGCGCTTGACAATGCCGGACTCTCATAGAAACACAGAAATGTAGATACAGGAAGAGGCCATTCAGCCCCTCGAGCCTGTTCCGCCATTCTGTTAGATCATGGCTGATCTGTACCTCAAGTCCAGTTACCTGCCCTTGCCCCGTATCCCCTGATGCCCTGACCTCACCAATATCCATCCACCTCAGTCTTGAAGATGTGAATGGATCCCGCCATAATCCACAGCCTTTTGGGGGAGAGAGATCCAGATTCCCACTGCCCTTTGGGTGAAAAACTGCCTCCTGATTTCATTCCTAAATGGCCTGGCTCTAATTTTAAGATGGTGCCCCCCCGCCCCCCCACCGCGCCCCCCACTCCTTTGCTCTGGATTCCCTCCCCACCCCACCACCACCCACCCCACCACCACCCACTAAAGGAAATAATTTCTCGGTGTCTATTCTATCGAATCCCCTTTATTATTTTAAAAGCCACAATCAGATCACTCCTCAACCAACCTTCTAAACGCAAGTGGAATAGAGGCCAAAGTTTACGTAGCCTCTCCTCGTAATTTAACCATTTAAAAACTGCTATCTTTCTGGTGAATCCACGCTGCACATCCTCCAGGACCAATATATCCTTCACAAGGTGTGGGGTCAAAGCCGAGGGTGTGTGTTTGGTGGGGGGGGGGAGGAAGGGAAAGATGACCGAAAGCGCGGTCAAAGACGTTTGATTCTGAGACGTGCCTTATAAGAGCTGTAATTCCTACCCTCGCCCCCCACCTTGGTATGTGGCTCAAGGTGCAACAACCAACCCACAAGCAAGAGAAGTATTTCCTCCTGACTTTATTGGAAAGTATTGATCTGTGAGACTTGATAGATTGCCGAGCGTGGCTTTCCAGGGGTCTGGAAAAGGAGGACACCACATCACATCGGAGCATTTAATCACCAGGGACCAACACAACAGCTCCCAAAAACCCCCTCCAACTAATTCTTCACATCTGTCAGCCAAGGGCTGAAATCAATAAAGTTCACCCACAAATATACAGTCAGTTCACTTTACAGTGTGTTCTGTGAAGCGCTTTGGGACGTCCTCCTGACGTGAAAAGCGCTATATCAAATGCAAGGATTATTATTATTATTATTATTAAAGTCACCGCTCATTCAGGCCAACATATCCACCTGAAGGACGTTACGCACCAATTTGGGTTTCCATTGAATCATAATCCTTGCATTTTTTTTGATACAGCGCCTTATCACGTCTTCGAGACATCTCACAGCGCTTCACAGGATACACTGTATACTCTAAAGTGAATTGACTGTATATTTTCTGGGCAAAACGCGGCAGCCAATTGCGCACAGCAGCGTCCCACAAACAGTCGTGGATTGAAGTGACCAATTTATTATTATTATTTTTTTTTGAAGGAACTATTATCCCCGGAAAAGCGATCCACCAAGCGATTGACAACCGGGTTCGTACTTTACTGCAGAGGCGTGTGTGCGTGGAGTCAGGAAATTTACCCAATGTTTCGCCCCCTGCCCGGGAATCGAACCCGGGTCCTCTCGCTCGCGAGGCGAGCGCTCTAACCACTGAGCTACAGGACTCCATATTAGTTCAGTAAGATTACCTGGAGGCTGTAAGTGTAGCCTGACAGCTCAACTCAGCACCTTTGTGAAAAGGAAACACTAAAAAGGGACTTTTTTTAAATTAAGATACCAATGCGCTACTTAGGAACAGAAAAGATTATTATTGACAAAACGATTGTCTGATGAATCCGCCAGTCGATGTACATTTGTTCAGGTTGTTGGTGTGAAATGCGTTGCCTGAAAGGGGGGGGTGAAACAGATTCAATAGCAGTGTATCCTGTGAAGCGCTTTGAGACGTCTCGAAGACACGATTAGGCGCCGTATCAAATGCAAGGATTATTATAATTATAATAATAATAACTTTCAAAGGGGAATTGGTACTTGAAGAAGAAAAATTTGCAAAGATAGGGTAAAAGAGTGCGGGACTGATTGGGCAGCTCTTTCGAAGAGCTTGCACAGGCACGATGGGTCGAATGGCCTCCTTCTGCGCTGTGTAATATTCTGTGATTCTATGATGTGTGGCTGAGTCTTTGTCCTCGCTCGGTTTCTGGTTTACTTTACATTTGAGGCACGCATTGACTAAGTTCACGGGTGTTTTGCTGTGACAAACTGCAATCCTCGTTTGACTGCAAAATACACTGCACTTGACAGCAAATCCTGAGAAACGCTTAAGACGTCCTCCCTACTCGACGAGAGCTGCTCCGAATGCAAGGAATATGATTATCGCTAATTATTATTATTATGATCTTCTAATCCCATTCCCCTGCTCCCACTCCCCATCGTGCCTGTGCCGGTGCTCGCTCCCCCACTGGAGCTCTCTAATCTATACCCCATTCCCCTGCACTTTACACACCGTGTTGCCAACATCCACTTGAAGAGCCAGGAAGGGCTTAAGCCGACCACGTGCGTGCCTGTTGAGGCGGGTGTCCAAGCTCTCGCCACAGAACTGCAGAAAAGAAGAGAGCGTTCTCCCATTGCCCTGGCCAGCGACCCTCTGGATAAATGTTTTGTTCACCCCGCGGCTATTTTCGGGCCCCTCGCTGAAGCAAACAGCCGGGCGCAAGCATAGTCCCCGGCACGTGAAGTGCTTTGAGGCGTACAAAGGTGATTGAGCGCGATGGAGATGCAGGCTCCTGTTTTCTCTACGTACTGATACGTTTGCCTCTCACGGACACTCGGCTTGGAAACCTGGCAAGCCTTCCAACGTGTGGAGGTCAAGTGCCTGACTCGCTGAGAATCTGCCTCCGTAATCGAGCGCGCTCCTTCCTGCAAGCCAGCTATCGGCAGGCTTTTTATTGGCACACAAACACCGCACCACCTCCCTAATCGTCGGAGTCAGATACACACCGCAATGTGGAGTCCTGTAGCTCAGTGGTTAGAGCGCTCGCCTCCCAAGAAAGAAGGTCCTGTGGGGGGCATTCGATTCCCGGGCAGGGCGAAACGTTGGGCAAGTTTCCTTACTCCACACATAACGCCAATTTATTATTATTATTATTATTTTGATGCACTCGTGGGTGGAGATTATTGATTCAATCGGATTTCACACGATTTGTACAGTTTTGCCCGCGACTGATACAACTTATGTGAGTTTGACCGTATGACTAACGCAAAGTCCGAAATACATTTCGATGCAAAATTTTCGAAGCCGATTTTCCGTAATTCTTAAAAGGAAACCCTCTTCCAAATGAAGGCCGAACGTTAGGAACTCGCGCACAATTAAATGGTAAAAGACTGGAATGGTCGACTTGGAGGCCTCTTTAAGTTGATTTAAAAACTTCTAAAAGAAATTGTATCCCGTATAGTGACAATAGTGACAGTACACTTCGCAGACAATTTGTGCACAGCCTAGTCTTCCAAACAGCCATAAAGTGACTGACCAATTATTTTACCTGGGGGGGGGGGATTGTTGACCAGGACACTGGGAGAGAGAGACCCTCCTATTTTCCAGGAGTGTGTCAGAATATTTAGTGTCAACGCGTTCAGATAGATGGCGTCGAAAGGACGGCACTTTGGGCAATATCTAGTCTGTGATCTCACGTCGCTGCATGAGAAGTGAACCCACAACCTTCTGACCCAGAGAGAGTGCTACGAGTGAGCCAGGCTGACACCGATTACTATGTCAACAACAACACAACTTGCACTTATACAGCGCCCTCCACACAGGGCAGCACCTCAGAGCGCTTAACTAGTGGCGGAGCCTGACTCCGAGTGGGGGGGGGGGAAACTACTCGATACACCAGTGTTGTGGATTGACAATCATTACACGGTGTCAGAAGATAAATTGAACTCGGATTGGAACAGACTATGGGATTGAACGCAGACGATAAAGAGACAAAATGAGTTTGGGAGCAGTAGAAATGGATGCCATTCCAAGTTAATGTGCAAATTGAAGTTAGTAGGCAATTTAAGACCCAATTGCAATGGTTTAGAACCAATGCAAGAATCCGGGGGAAGGAGCCAGCGTGTGGATTGTTTGTGGATGAAGTATTGGATTCTTGTGAGTTGAGAGTCAAAGAATTACTTAACACACCAGTGTGGCTGATTGACAATCATTATAGATTACAAGAACAAGCAAAGGAGCAATCGCAAAACAGGCTTACATCAATAGTTAGGCCACAGTTGGATTTGTTGTGTCCAATTCTGGACACCCGCAGAGAGAGGACAGAGGAGACGTGGAGTCCTGTAGCTCAGTGGTTAGAGCGCTCGCCTCACAAGTGAAAGGGCCTGGGTTCGATCCCTGAGCAGGGTGAAATGTTGGGCAAGTTTCCTTACTCCACACACCTCTGTTTACCTAGCAGCAAGTAGGAACCTGGTTGTTAGTTGATTGGTGGATCGCTTTTCTAGGGGTTTATAACCCCCCCTTTTAAAAAAATGTGGTCACTCAATCCAAGACTGTTTGTGTGCACTGCTGTGCGCAATTGGCTGCCACGTTTTGCCTACGAAATACACTTTACAGTGTGTTCTGAGAAGCGCTTTGAGACATCTCGAAGACGTGATAAGGCACTAGATCAAATGCAAGGATTATTACTAATCGGATGATGATAATAATCTTTTCATGGGATATAGCGTCTTTCACATCAAAGCGCTTTGCAAGTCATACTGTAAAGGGTAGTGACTACATTTTGTAGGTGAAGTCAGTAGCTAATTTTTGCGGACAGCAATGTCCCACAAACAGCCATCAATGAACCATTCTGTGGGGGAGGGGGAGTGCAATTGGTCAGGACTTGGGGAAAAATTTGCTTCTCTTCTCAAATAGTGCCACAGGATCTTTAACGTTCACCCGAATAGGCAAACGGGACCTCAGTCTAACGTCTCATCCGAAAGACAATACCTCCGGAGCGAGGCGAGGAGGGAGGGAAGGTGGAAAAAAAGTATGTGTTTTATTGCTTCATGCAAAGGAGGGCACCACTATATAGGCGGTGCTCCCACAGCACTGTATGGATTGTCAGCCTTTGCCTTGACATCAGGGATGAAAGGCTTTACTTAAGAAGAATAATAATAATAATCCTTGCATTTGATATAGCGCCTTATCGTGTCTTCTCGACGTCTCATGAATTGACTGTACAGTTTTGTGGGCGAATCGCGGCAGCCAATTGCACACAGCAGTGTCCCGCAGACAGTCGTGGAATAAGTGACAATTTCTTTTTTTTGAAGGAATTATTACTCTCGGAAAAGGATTCCACCAATTGACTAACAACCAGGTTCCCACTTACTGCTAGGCAGACAGAGGCGAGTGTGTAGCGTAAGGAAACTTGCCCAACGTTTCATCCGGTTGGGAATCGAGCCCAGGTTTCTCGCTTACGAGGCAAGTGCTCTAACCGCTGAGCTACAGGACTCTCTTAAGAGAGATGAGAGAGAAACAGGAGTGGTTATTACTAGAACAGGGGAGGGAGGTTGAGAGCTAATCTGGTAAATTATTAAGGAAGCCTCGAAAAGATAAATTGCGAGAAACTACTAGTTGGTAAACTGGTGTAAACATCAAAACACAGAGAAGTCAGGAGATTTTTTTTACCCACAGAGGATACTAAAGAATTCAAATGAATTAAACCCCAATAAACTGTTTATTAGTTGCGTCTGAAGACCTTCCTGTTCGACCGTGCCTACGGTCACCTTCGATCTCCCCTGGGATCGGTGTTGTGCTCTGGGACGCTACCCTGCTTGAGGGGCGCTGTGTAAATGCAAGTTGTTGTTGTTGTCGAGTGTTGTTGCTATTTAACGTGGTTAAAAGAAAAATCTAGATCAAGGGAGGAAAGGGCACAGACTGGAGCTAATCATAATCTTTACATTTGGTATGACGCCTTATCACATCTTCGAGATAATAATAATAATCCTTGCATTTGATATAGCGCTTTTCACGTCGGGAGGACGTCCCAAAGCGCTTCACAGAACACACTGTAAAGTGAATTGACTGTATATTTGTGGGCGAAGGCGGCAGCCAATTGCGCACAGCAATGTCCCACAGACAGTTGTAGATTGAAAATGACCAATTTATTATTGTTTTTGGTTTTGGAGGGATTATTATTAGGCTCTGTGTGGAGTAAGGAAACTTGCCCAAGGTTTCGCCCTCTGCCTGGAATTGAACTCAGGTCTCTCACTTGCAAAGCGAGTGCTCTAACCACTGAGCTACAGGACTCAAAGCGCTTCACACGATATGCTGTAAAGTGAATTGACTGAGTATTTTGTGGGCAAAACACGGCAGCCAATTGCTCACAGCAGCGTCCCCACAAACAGAGGAGGATTGAGTGACCAATTTTTTTTTAAGGAATTATTATACCCCGAAAAGCAATCCGCCAATCACATAACCAGGTTCCTACTTACTGCTAAGTAAACAGAAGCATGTGGAGTAAGGAAACGTTGCCCTGCTGGGAATTGAGCCCAGATCCTCTCGCTTGTGAGGCGAGTGCTCCAACCACTGAGCTCCAGAACTCCACAAACTACTTAGCGAGTAGTGCAATGTGCAGGAATGGGCAAGCCAGAGAGGCGGCGCGGGTAGAATATCTCTTAAAATCGTTGAAAAATTGAGTCGCGATTTGTGGAAAGAATGATTGAAGGCCTGTGAGAGGAAGAGCGAGATGGGATTAGTGCCTTTTTACTTTCGTTTTACATTGGGACCACCCAAAGGTATCGCATTGGCCAATTTCCAGGCCTTTCCATTCCCGGGTCTCAAATGTGTTATTCCTCAAAATTGGACAGGGATGTCTTGTTTCATATGGCAATCCATCAGTGTCCCTTTCATCCAGGCTTCACTAATCTGTTCACTTCCAGCACCAGCCTGCCATTTTTTGGAGACAGATTGGTTTTTTCAAGGTCCTTTTCTTGAACAAAGCCGCTAAATTCCACCCAGTCTTAGCCGGCAAGACAACACCTTGTATTTACACAGGTCCACTCATGCAAGGTAGCGTCCCATGGCACTTGACAGTGACAGAGCATGACTCCGAGCCAGGAAATAGTGGGGAGGTGACGGTAGGAACAGTCGAACAGGAAGGTCCTCAGGGGCGACCTGAAAATGGGGAAGGAAGGAAAGGGGCAAGAAGGAGGGATAGAGGGAGAGTGCTCCAGAGTTTCGAGACCATTTTGTCTTCAATTCTATGACAGCCCAGCATTGTGGAAAGCTCTTAAGTCCATTTTTTCCTCCATTACAAATTAAATCCAGTTTCCTCCCCCCCAAAAAGAAATCCACAATTATGCGTTGTTTTAAATTTGAACACAGAACGTTTTTTGCGTGCTAAAACTGGGAGCAAAGCATTCGGCCTCCGAAATTGTAGGCTGATGATTTTAAGATGTGTAATAATAATCCTTGCATTTGATTTGATCCAGGGCCTTATCGCATCTTCGAGACATCTCAAAGCGCTTCGCTGGATACACTGTAAAGTGAATTGACTGTATATTTTGTGGGCACCAGATCTTAAATGGGATAGAGAAAGTAAACCTGGGACAACTGTGTCAGTGTAGCTCAGTTGGTATCACCCTCACCTCCGAATCAGAAGGTTGTGGGTTCAAGCTCCATGTCAGGATTTTGAGCTCTAGTGCTGCTGTTGTGCTGTATTGCTGAGGAGACGTTAAAACCGAGGTCCCTTCTGTCTGTTCAAGTAGACTTCAGAGATCCCGTTCCACTATTTGAAAAGAGAAGGGGGTTTCTCCCGGTGTTCTGGTCAGCAATCCCCACCCGGATAAAATTGTTTGCTTCATTGCTATTCGTGGGTCAATGCCGTGTGCAAATTATCTGCCGTGTTTGCCGACAAAATAAAAAGTTTATGGTAAATAATTCCTGTGATGGGTTTTGAGACATCGTGAAAGGTACTATAATACCAAATGTGAGGATTATTATTCTAAGAAGAAAGAGGCAAATACATTGCAATACCAAATTACATTTGCATAGCGCCTTTCACGTCGGGAGGATGTCCCAAGGCGCTGGACAGTCAGGGATTCGGACCTGAGCTGGGCGGGGGCCTGGGCTAATGTTGGGATCAGGGAGGGTGGAGGGCAAGGAGGGTAGGAGGGTGGCCGAAGGCACAGTCGATGAGGAGGGTCTTGAGACGTGCCTTGAAGGAGGCAAGGGAGGGAATGAGGTGGAGAGACTATGGGATGGAGTTCCAAAGTGTGGGGGCAGAGAGACTAAAGGCTCGACCGCCAATGGTTGGATGGGCCGGGCGAGGGACGTGGAACAGGCCGTAGCCAGGATAGTACATGAGCCATCCCCCAGTAGCGAATGTAATAATAATAATAATCCTTGTATTTCATATACCACCTTATCATGACTTTGAGACGTCTCAAAGCGCTTCACAGAATATACTGTAAAGTGGAGTGACTGTGTATTTAGTGGGTGAAACGCAGCAGCCAATTGCGCACAGAGTGTCCCACAAACAGTCGTGGATTGAGTGACCACAAAATGAGCAAAGAGAACCAGCAGTATGAGCAGGGAACTGAGCGAGGTGGAACGGAGTGAGAATTCTGTTAAGGAATTTGTTGAGAGTGGGAATTCTTCAGCAAGAGAGATACCAGAGATCAAGAGAGAATTCTTTCATTCACAAGACGAGTGGGAAATCTTTCTTGAGGTGAAGGCAAGCTTATAGGTAAGCAGGCAAAAAAAGTCAATTAGCAGTTAATCATAGGCTAGGTGCTTGGGGAATAATAAATTTGGTGACCAGTCAAAACTGGGAGCTTTTGTTCGAATCCTATATAAAGAAGACTTGCGAGAGCCTCACTTGGGCCACAAGCCCAGCAGTTGGAGGAGGGAACAGAGTGAGGAGAAACACTCTGCTCAGGGTTCCTGAGCTCGAGGAGAGGCTGGTGTCACTGCATAGCTTACGGGAGGCTGAAGAGTTCACGGATGGAACGTTTCAGGAGGTGATCACCCCACAGCCACAGAGAGTTCAGAAAGAGAGTGAGTGGGTGACCCGGCATGGTAGGAAGAGGGGTTGGGCAGCATAGAAATTCCCTCAGAGTGTGGCACTCACAAATTGGTTCTCTGCAATGAATACTGGTCAGGATGATGACTCCTCTGGGAGAGGAGTCAAAAGCAAATGGATGCACAGGAGGGACAGAGAAGGGTGTCTTTGCAATTGTCATTGGGGACACAAATGGTGAAAGGAGTAGACAGAGGTTTCTGCAACCAAAAACTTGACTCTTGCATGGTATGTTGCCTCTCTGGTGCCAGGGTTGAAGACATCATGGAACAGGTGCAAAACATCAGGGGGAAGGGGAACATCCAGAAGTCGTGATCCATTGTTGGGATTCATGATGAAGGGAAAAGAAGGGCTGAGATCCTACAGGGAGAGTGCAGAAGCTAGGGAAAAAACTAAAGAGTAGGACCTTAAAGGTGGTGATCTCTGGATTACTCCCAGTGCCTCGTGTAAGTGAGTATCAAAACAGTGGAATCAAACACATGAACGCATTGCTGGAGAAATGGTGCAGAAAGGAGGGCTTCAGGTTCGGTTCAGTTATTTGGAACCAGTTCTGGGGCAGTTGGGACCTGTACAAGGTGGATGGGTTACACCTGAAACAGGGCTGGGATAAACGTCCTTACAAGGGAGGTTAACTGTGCTGTGAGGAAAGGTTTAAACTAACTTTGGGTGGGGAAGGAAATCAGGATATAGCATCAGGGAGGAGAAACAAGTTACATAGAGGGCTGGGAGAGACGAAATGGCAACGTAATAAGGAGTAATCCAGAAAGAGGAGGGATTAGAAAGAGGAGAAATGCAGACTAAGTCGGTCTTGGAGTGCACGTGCGTAAGTGTGACAAATAATATTGGTGAGCTGCGGCTCAAGTTGACATGTGGGGTTATCTCGTGGCAATAATGGAGACCTGGCAGGAATGGGAGCTGAATATTCCCGGCTACAATGTATTCGGGAGGGATAGGGTCAGGAAAAAAGGAGCCGGGAGGGTGGCAATATTGATTAGAGACACGGTTACAGCCCTGGAAAGGTCCTTTCCAGGAGGGTCCGAAAACAGAATCTCTTTGGTTAGAGTTAAGGAGCAGAAATGGAGCTGTTACTCTGTTAGGTGTAAACTATAGACCATCAAATAGTGGGAAGGAGATAGACGAGCAAATCTGCAGCAGATTTCGAAAAGATGTAGAGTAGTGATAATGGGGGACTTCAGTCATGAAACATAGACTGACAAAATAAGAGTGTAAAGGACAAGGAGGGGGAAGGATTCCTGAAATGGGCGCAGGATAATTTCTGGATCATTATGTTTCCAGCCCAACGAGGAAGGAAGCAGTGCTGGGGAATGAAATGGGGGCAAGTGGAGCAGGTTTCAGTGGGAGAGACAGAAAGCAGAGAGTGGTGGTGAACGGTTGTTTTTCTGACTGGAGGGAAGTGTGTAGTGGTGTCCCTCAGGGGTCAGTATTAGGACCACTGCTATTTTTGATCGATATGAATGACCTGGACTTAGCTATAGGGAGTATAATTTCCAAGTTTGCAGATGATACTAAGCTGGAAATGTAGTAAACCGTGAGGAGGATAGTCACAGACTGCAAATGGCCATAGACGGACTGGTAACACGGGCAGACACGTGGCAGATAAAGTTTAATGTGGAGAAATGCTAAGTGATGCATTTTGAGAGGAAGAGTAAGGAGAGGCAATATAAGCTGATGGTACAATCTTAAAGGGGGTGAAGGAGCAGAGAGACCTGGGGTTCATATAAGTAAATCTTTGAAGCTGGCAGGACAGGCAGATAAAGCTGTCAAAAAAAAGCCTATGGGATACTAAGCTTTATAAGTAGGGGAAGAGAATACAAAAGTAGGAGGTTATGATGAACCTTTATATAAAACACTGTTTAGGCCTCAGCTAGAGACTGTGTTCAGTTCTGGGCACCACACTTCAGGAAGGATGAAGGCATTGGAGAGGGTTTTTTTTTAGATAGCGAGTTGTTTGGATCTGGAATGCATTGCCTGAAAGGGTGGTGGAAGCCGATTTGATAACATCTTTTAAGAGAGTAGATAATTATATATGGGGAGGACAAGTTTGCAGGGCTATGGGGAGAGCGTGGGGGAGAGGGATTGATTTGGGTAGCTCTTTTCAAAGAGCCGCGCAGACACGATGGGCCGAATGGCCTCCTTCTGTTCTCTATGATTCTATGAAAATCTATTTAATCCAAAACTCCACCGCCCGCATACTCAACCGGACTAAAGTCCGTACCCCCATCACACCAGTTACCCCCAGGTTCCACTGGCTCCCTATCACCGAACAGATCCTTCCCCATCTTCAGGTCGCGTCTGAAGACCTTCCTATTCGACCGTGCCTACGGTCACCCACCCTCCGGCTTGGTGTCGTGCTTGGTGTCAGCTTGGTGTCAAGCGATCTGGGATGCTACCTCACTTTTTTTTTAAACCCATGACGATGATGAAACAGTGATGTGTATCCAAGTCCGTTCGTTGTGTGACTTGGAGAGGATATCTCAGTGAAACTTGGCACTTAAACTTGTACAAATGACCGCAGAACCTGAGCCCATAAGCAGGCTTCGAAAAGGAATTGGATAAGTACTTGGAAGAAAAATAACATTAAAAGGTACGGACAAAAGAGCAGAGAATTGACATCAGTGGCGTGAAGTCGCCCACATTAAACCTAATTGGAAAAGAGCAGAGGAATGGGGTTAGAGTAGAGAGCTCCAGTGGGGGAGTGAGCACCAGGACAGACACCATGGGGAGAGAGAGAGAGCAGGGGAATGGGGTTAGAGTAGAGAGATCCAGTGGGGGGAGCGAGCCCCAGCACAGACACTATGGGGAGAGAGAGAGAGAGAGCAGGGAATGGGGTTAGAGTAGAGAGCTCCAGTGGGGGAGCGAGCACCAGGACAGACACCATGGGGGAAGAGAGAGGGAGCAGGGAATGGGGTTAGAGTAGAGAGCTCCAGTGGGGGGAGAGCCCCAGCACAGACGTGGGCTAAATTGACTGCATTTCGATCCTACCTGGGTCCGAAGCAGCCGTGCGGAATCACTTTGTGATCGTCACCGTTTGATTGTTCTATTATTCAAGCATTCAGTCTGGTAACCGCACTACACACGTGTAATCACCTGGACTCTGGCCACCTCAGCAGCTCTATCTATCGCAGAGCAAGAGCGAGATCTCCAAGGATTGGTTGGTGGTGGGGTTGGTGGGGGAGGCTGTCTGGAGAGGAAAAGACAAGCTCGTTCTTCATATCTCAGCTTCTCCAGTGAGCGTTTAAGTCAGAATATTGACTTTCGGTTTCTGTCCGTATGAATCTAATTTGGTGGGATCAATAGGAGAGAATGCGAACATTCAATCAGGATTCCATTAAGCTTTGAGATACTCAAACTCTTTTGTCCTTTTTTTTCCTCTCTCTCTCTCTCTCTCTCTCTCTTCGCTCTCTCACCCTCACAGCCGTGCTGCAAGTGACCATTTCTCTGGGCAAAGTGGAGCTGAGTGTCGGCGAATCCAAATTCTTCACTTGTACAGGTAGGTTTCGAACGCACTCGCTCAGGCGTCCGCAATTCCCGACTTATTTCACAGAGGTTTCTGCTAGAAAATAATATCTGGGGATGGATACAGTGTATAGTTTGGGACAGGCCACGTCAGATCGACCACCAGGATGGTGGAAGGCTCAACGAGATGGACCTCGGCCTTCTTTCGCAGAGCTCTTGCGTTTCCACGACACGTTTCAATGCAGATGTACGTTGGTCTCGCGCCGTTCGCGCCGGGGAACAGGTTTAGAAGCACTTTGCGGGATTTACCGTAAAGCACAGTGACTGCGCCATTTGTAGGCAGACGCGAGGGCTTAATTTGCCCTCAGCAATGTGCCACAAAGGGATAATAATAGTAATAATAATCCTCGCACAGCACCTTAACACACCTTCGAGACGTCTCAAAGCGCTTCACAGAAGCGGGCAAAACGCGGCAGCCAATTGCGCACAGCGACGTCCCCACAAACAGCCGTGGATTGAGTGACCAATTTTATCTGGGGGAAATGCTGGCAGAGACCCCGGGAGAAACCTCCCTTTCTCCTTTTGAATGATGCCAAGGGGTCTTTAACATCTATCTGAACAGCCAACCTTGGTTTAACGTCTCGTCCAAAGGACGGCACCTCCGACAATGTAGTGCGTTCCCAGCACTGCGATGGAGAGTCAGCTTTTGAGTTCCTGTCCGAACGTGGGGTATGAACCCACAACCTTTTGACTCAGAGGCGAGAGCACAACCCACTGAGGCAGGGTGACGTCCCAAAAGATTTTCAAAGGAAATTAGACCAATGTTTGGGTGGCAAGCATATAAAAGGTGTGCGTGTGTGAGGCAAGAAAGGGCAGGGGTTTGAAAGATGGCTCTTACAGAAACCCAGCAGTGCCACAAAGGGCCCAATGGCCTCCTTCTGTGCTGTAATAAACAACAACAACAACAACTTGCATTTATGTGGCGACCTTCATGCCGGACGGTTAACAGTGGCGGAGCCCGATGCCGATCCAGGGGGCAGGTGATCAACAAAAAAAAAAAAATTTGGTCACTTGCTCCACGACTGTTTGTGGGAGGGACGCTGATGTGCGCAGTTGGCTGCTGCGTTTCGCCCTCAAAATATACTTTACAGTATGTCCTGGTAAAGCGCTTTGAGACGTCTCGAAGACATGATAAGATGCTATATCAAATGCAAGGATTATTATGATGTTAGTATATTTTCCTCTTTGTGCAATTTCTTCTTTCCCTCTGTGTCTGTCTCTGTGTCTCTGTCTGTCTGTCTGTCTGTCTCTCTCTGTCTGTCTGTCTCTCTTTCTCTCTGTCACTCTCTTTTCTCTATCTACGCACAGTCCAGCAGTCAGGCTCAGCTGTGCCTTTTCGCCTATCTGATCTTTATTTATATCAGTTGTTGCTCGCTCCTGCTCATCTGCCCGCTATTTGAGATTTTAATGAGTCGCTTCAAAGTGCAGTTCCCCACTGAGCCCTCTCTGTTTGTGCTTTCGCATTACGAATATTAACTTGTGCCTCGCATTCCTCACGGCGACCGAGAACAAACTCTGATTTTTAATGGGATGGCGATTAGCTGGTGAAAGATAATTACTCTGATGCCCGGCAGTAAACAAATTGAGGGAAAGAAAACAAGGACTCATTTAGTCAGGAACCAGTGTGTATGTGGTTGTGTTTGTGTGTGAGACTGACCGATTTGTGAATGGTACAAAATAGGATCACCCGCTCACCATCATTCCCCACCGCCCACCTCACTCCCGTCTACTTGCAATGGCTGAATAATAATAATAATCCTCGCATTTGATACAGCGCCTTATCACGTCTTCGAGACGTCTCAAAGCGCTTTGCAGAAGATAGTGCAAAGGGGAATTGACTGTATATTTTGTGGGCGAAACGCGGCAGCCAATTGCACACAGCAGCGTCCCACAAACAGTCGTGGGTTGAGTGATCCCATTAATCTTATTACTTTATTTTCAAAGGGATTATTATTACCCCGGAAAAGCGATCCGCCAATCGACTAACAGCCGGGTTCCTATTTACTGCTGGTAAACAGAGGCGTGTGTGTGGAGTAAGGAAACTCGCCCAACGTCCCGCCCTGCCCCGGGGGGGGGGGGGGGAGGAATCGAACCCGGGTCCTCTCGCTTGCGAGGCGAGTGCTCTAACCACTGAGCTACAGGACTCCACAATGTGCAAGCGTAGCACTGGGCATTTACCTGCAAATACACGAGTGGTGGGCAACCTGTGACCTGCAGACCATCAAACAGCCCCTCCCGCCCCCAAGCATTCGTACGAGTCAGTCCATTTTTTTCTTGATTGAATATTTCTTGATTTGCGGCACTAATCAAATTTCTTTCTTTCTCGATTGATTGATTGATTGATTGATTGATTGATGGATTGACCGATTGATGTATTCACATATGTGTGTATTTCCCCCACAAAATACACAGCCTTCCACTTTTACAGTGAATCCTGTGATGCGCTTTGAGGCGTCTCGACGGTGTGATCAGGCGCTGTCTCAAACGCAAGGATCATTAGTATTATAACTCGAGAAATACTCAATCAAGAACTTTTATTCTGTTGGCCAACCACACTGCGGAAATACGCAGTCACTGAATTTAACAGCAATCCCCCGGGAAACACCAGTCCTCGCCAGGATCCACTGGCTCCCTTTCGCTGAGCGGATCGATTTGAAGATCTTCTCACTCGTCTTCGAATCCCTGGCACCTCCCTACCTCAACCCGCTGCCTCCGCTCGACCAGCTCCAGCCTCCCGCAAGTCCCTCGTGCCCTCCGTTCCACCATTGGCGGCCGCGCCTTCAGCCACTGCTCCCCGAAACTCTGGAACACTCTCCCTCTATCCTTCCACCTTGTACCCTTCCTGCTTCCCCCATCTTCAGGTCACGCCTGAAGACCTTCCTCTTCGACCGTGCCTACGGTCACCTCCCCCACTATTCCCCACCCAGCTTGGGGTTGTGCTCTGCCACTGTCAAGGGCTCTGGGACTTTACCCCATGTGAGTGAGGGGGTGCTGTGTAAATGCGAGCTGTTTTTGTTGTTGAGAACCACTTTCTGATGCTGCACCAAACACACGGATTATTATCGTTATCGCAACAAATTGCACTCGGTGCCTTTCCCAAGGAGTCACCGAGTTTGTTGATATCAGTCAGAAGTTGATTCCCGGGGGCGGCTCTGTTTACCCAGCAGCGAGTCAGAATCTAGTACGATTAGATGATGGGTTTCTCGGGGTAGCTATCCATCTCTTTGTGCCCCCAACCCCCCCACCCCAAAAGAAACACATAAAAATAATAATAATTTGGTCATTCAATCCACGATTGTTTGTGGGACACTGCTGTGCGCAATTGGACTGCAGGTGTGTGTGTGTGTGTTGTGGGTGTTGGGCACGTGGGTGTTGTGTGGGTGGCGTGGGTGTGTATGGTTGGTGTGTGTGTGTGTGGTTGGTGTGTGTGTGGTTGAGGTGTGTGTGTGGTTGATGTGTGTGTGTTGGGTGTTGGGTGTTGGGTGGGTGTTGGGTGTTGGTTTGGGTGTTCGGTGTTTGTGTGAGTGTGTTGTTCGTGTGTGGTGTGGGTGTGGGTGTGGTTGATGCAGTGTGGGTGTTGTGTGTGGGTGTGCTTGTGTAGTGTATGTTTGTGTATGCACGTATGGTGTGTGTGAGCAGCCCTGCGGATGTGAGAGCGAGTGTCTGACAGTGACAAAGCGATGTAATTTTACAGCAAACCAGCCCCGAATTAGCTTCCAATTTGCAAACCTGTTTCTTCATCACGCAATATTGTTCCAGCAGAGAAGAGAGCAATTAGTCCCATTGAAAACGACCGGCGAGAAAAATGAGAGCGAGCGCAAATTGCAATTTCCGCAGAGTCTACTTTGACAGTATTTTTATATCTAGCTATATATAAGACTCGGAAATCAGTCAGGGTCAGTGTGTGAGGTTCTCCTTATTATATGTCAGTCTGCGTTACTTATGCCTTCAGTGACATTGCAAGACACCTGTCAAACACGCTTCAACACACTCAAAGGTCCCTTGAGCTTCAGGGATCTTCAAAGTATGGGGAACTTAGGGATTGCTAGCCGTAAACAGACCCAAGGTCCGTCTGGTTCACCTTCTACCATCCCGGCAGTCTTACGCGACAAGAACCGAGGTGTTGGTTGGGAATTATGACGATCCAGTTCAATCAATCCACGACTCTGTGTGGGACGCCGCTGTGCGCAGTTTGGCTGCCGCGTTTTGCCCACAAAAATATACAGTCAATTCACTTCAGGCATGATCTAATAGAATGGCAGAACAGGCTCGAGTGGCTGAATGGCCTACTCCTGTTCCTGTGTGAGCTCGGAGTGCTGACGTGGGGTATCGAACCTGTCACCACCTGACCCGCGGGTAAGAGTGCTACCGGCCGAGCCAGCATTACAGGGAAGTGAGCGGGCTCGGAGCGAGGCATAGCCTCCTCTCTCTCACACTCGGTTGTCTCCTGCCCTCGGCTTTGACCGCCCCCGCCTTCCCCCCCCCCCCCCCCCCCACGTCACCCCACCAACACCAAAAAGAAAAGGATGAATTGATTCATTGAGCGCAAGTTCTATCACAAGGCTAAATGGCTGAGCGCTGAGATAGGAGTCGTTCATTTCTCTGACACTTTAATAGGCTTTGTCTCGTGAATCACCCGGCCCATGAAATGTGACATTTGTCAAGCGCCAGATCAGAGGAGTGGGCGGACAGTGTGTGACCGAGCCTCGCTGGGCCGAGGAGCAAACTTCTGAATAGATGGCGTTGCGGTGAAAATTACCAGTTCAAGCTTCACGTCAGGGGCAAACCCTCAACCCACAACTTGGGTTGACTCTCCAGCACAGTAGTACTAATCGTATTAATGACGAATAATAGCCCTCGCATTTGATACAGCGCCTTATCAGGTCTTCGAGACGTCTCAAAGCGTTTCACAGGACACACTGTAAAATGCAATGACTCTTATGTTTTGGGGGCGAACAAGTTGTCGTTGTCGACTGGCTGACTTCCTGTGACCTTAAAAAGTGACTGGCCAGTCATCAGATCGCTGGCAACATCACCTCCTGCGCAGATTGCAGAAACTGGGGTCAGCGCCGATCCGGTGACCTGGAAGCGCACAGGAAGCAGCTGGTGTGGGTCTTTGCCCCCAAACTAAACGTGAGGCCTTAGGGTACCAGAAATTATAAGCAAACCAGCGTTGCAATGGGATAGGTAAATGCTTCTCAGTCTCTAAGTGTTCCAAGACCTTCTCTGGACTTCTGTGGCCACCAACCGAATGAAACCATTCAGTAATCAGTGCCTCCTGGTGGTGAGTTTTATGCGGTGCAGGCAGGCAACACTGCAACTACAACAACAACTTGCAGTTTCATGTGAACAAGTGGTCAAATGAAACCACTCGAAGAGCTGCGCAGAGGGGCTAGGCAACGACGAGGGAACAATAATAATAACCCTGGCATTTGCTACAGCGCCTTAACACGTCTTCGAGACGTCTCAAAGAACTTCACGCAATATACAGTCAAGTGAACCAACCGTATATTTGTGGGCGAAACCCAGCAGCCAATTGCGCACAGCGGCATCCCCGCCAACGGTCGTGGATTGAGTGACCAAATTATTATTTTTTTAAGGAATTATTACGCCCCAGAAAAGCGATCCACCAATCGTGGTAACGTCCCGGAGGGCTAACCAGCGTGAAGGAACCAATACGAAGGGCGTTGATCAAAGGGAGATTTTTTTTTGAACAACAATTTGCATTTTATGAGGGTTTTGAAGGCTGGGAGAGAGGGATTAAGGCAAGGAGATTGCTGGGGTGGGGCGGAGAGCGTTTCAGTGAGCATTGAAGTCATGGCCACCGATGGTAGGATGGAGGAAATGAGGACCGGAGGTGTAAAGCAGAGTTGGAGACAAACAGGACGCTTCGCTCACAAAGAATTCACAACAGATTTTGTCTGTCCTTGGAATGACCGATGCCTTCAAGCTCTGAGCACTCCATCACATGATTGACGACTCGGACAGAAACCTTTTTTTTTACAAAAAAGATTTTTTTGGTCCTTTGTCAGCCCTGAGCAACAGAGCAATTTTTCTCTACTTTTACATCTCATGCCAGACACCGTTCAGAGACAGAATGATTTCCTTCTCCGGGCCAGCTGGGTTGGAGAGAGAGTAAAGCTCCCTCTACGCTGTCCGTCCACAGTCCCGGTTTTGTTACCCCCATTTTTTTCCTCTACGGTGTACTGACCGACAACTGAAACACGTGGAAAAATGATGCTGGTTGTATTTAGAAGTACTTTGTTGTATTCAGTACAAGTGTTTAACTGTGTTTCGACGTCCAGATGATGGGTGTGAGTGCATGTGGGTTTTTTTTGAGGGATTATTACCTCGGGGAAACGATCCTCCATTCGACTAACGGCCACGTTCCTGCTTCCTACTGCTCGGTAAACAGAGGCGTATGGAGTGAGGAAACTTACCCAAAGCTTCGCCCTGCTTGAGAATCGAACCCAGCCAGGTCCTCTCGCTTGCGAGGCAAACGCCTCACTTGTAAGGAAACGCGTGGGAGGGGAGCGGAGGGGGTGGTGGTGGGGGGGGAGGGGGGGGTTGGTGACAGGACCTTGTACACTGTCCAACAACTGCTTTACGATCTGGGATCTGGTGCAGTGTTGAGGTGGGAGTGGGGGGGGGGGGTGCGACGTTCTAAATGTACGGCAGGAAGGAGGGAAGACCTCAGAACGTAACGGCAGTGTGAGCTCGTCAAACTGAGTAAGTGTCTGGCAGGTTAATATGCTCAGAGCACGCCTGGGCTGATTTCGTTTGTTCTTAATTCTCTCAATTAGTAGCAAAATACTCCTGCAGAACTATCCATGATGGAAACTCGGTGAGCCCGTCAGTCAGAGCAATTAGGTTTGCACATTAGCTTTCAGCCTGCAACGCTTGGTTCAGTTGTGCCATCGCTTCTGTTCTCGCTACCGGGGTCTGATTCGGCGAGACTTCTTCATTAAGCGCTCGCCTCGCAAGCGAGAGGAGACCGGGTTCGATTCCCGGGTCAGGGCGAAACCTTAGGCAAGTTTCCTCACTCCGCGCACACGCCTCTGTTTACGAACCATAAGTAGGAACCCGGTTGTGAGTCGGTTGGAGGATCGCTTTTCCGGAGGGTAATAATCCCTTCAACCACAACATAATAACAACCATAATTTAGTCCCCGACTGTTTGTGGGACGCCGCTGTGCGCGATTGGCTGCCATGTTTTGCCCACAAAATATACAGTTAATTCACTTTACAGTGTATTCTGCGAAGCGCTTTGAGACGTCTCGAAGACGTGATAAGCGCTGTATCAAATGCAAGGATTTTATTATAAGAAATGCGTTATTCTTGAACTACAACACTGTCCAGTAATGCACCGACACATTCAACACAGTTTGCAACTCGATCATTGCACGATTCCTTTTATGAGATCTGTTTATCACATCCCGCAGTCCCTCCGCCTCGCCCCCCCCCCCCCATCCCTTGCCTCCTTCAAGACCCCTGTCTCAAGACCCTCCTCTTCGATTGTGCCTTCGGTCACCCTCCATCAAATTCAACCTCCTCCTCATCCACACTCTCAATCCAGAAGATTGTGGGTTCAAACCGCCCACGTCGAGACGTAGAATCACATGGTCTATGAGGATTCTCCAACGCAGCGCTGGGTGGGGGGCTGTTGCATCGTCGGAGGAGCCGTCCTTACGATGAGACGTTAAACTGAGGTCCCGTCTGCCTGTGTGGCGGACATGAAAAATCCCATGGCTCCCTTCGCAAATAGAAGGGAGTTTCTCTTTAGTTGTTGGCCAACTCCCCCCACCCCCCGACTCCAAAAAATAAAATTGGTCATCACTTCACGGCTGTTTGTGGAACATTGGCTGGGCGCAAATTGGCTGCTGCATTCACCCACGAAACACACAGTCACTGCACTTTGCAGTATATTCTGTGAAGCTCTTTGCGACGTCTCGGCGACGTGATGAGGCACTACATCACATGGAAGGATTATTATTATAACTTTACAGTAAATCCCGCGAAACCCTTGAAGACCTCCTCCTGACGTGAGAGTTGCTTCTTTTCTTTCTTTCTTTCTTTCTTTCTTTGTGGATGGGTGAGTGAGTGGATTGGATTGGATGGGTAGATTGATGAATCCTGATCAAGGTTTAATGTACAATTGCCCACAAAATATACAGTCAATCAATCCACTTTACAGTCTATTCTGTGAAGCGCTTTGGGACGTCCTCCCGACATGAAAGGAGTTATACAAATGTAATTGTTTTATTGTATCGTTGCGTGCCTCAACATTAATCAGATATTTCGGTCAACTCTTCTCCCACCCCTCCCAGCCATCGGGGAACCCGTCAGTATAGAATGGTTCAGCCCCGATGGGGAGAAGATTTTGTCCAGCGAGAGGGTCGTGGTCCAGGTGGAGACGGTGAGATCGAGGCTGACAATCTACAACGCCAACGTGGAGGACGCAGGGATCTACACGTGTCAAGTCACCGATGGCAAAGGAGCATCGCAGGAGGCCACTATTTTGGTGGAAATCTACAGTAAGTGCCCGGGCAGGAGAGGAGGGCGTGGGATCAGGAGACAGACACCTATCTCGTTGGATCCGACTGAGCTCAACCAGGGAAACCCATCACCGTGGAGGGTTAACCGGGTTTGTCGAATCCCTCGACAGGAACGTTTTCAAATCCCTTCACTCCCTGGCAGCCCCCCCTCACCTCTCCGACCTCCTCACTCCCCAATCCACCACCCGGCACCACCGCTCGACCGACACCGGCCTTCTGCTCGTCCCTTACACCCTCCGCCCCAACGTCAGAGGTCGCTCATTCTGCCATTACCCCCCAAAATCTGGAACACTCTCCCTCAGTCCCTCCGCCTTGCCCCCTCTCTCCCCTTTTTCAAGTCCTGCCTGAAAACCTTCCCTTTCGACCGTGCTCACGAACTTCCTTACCTAATTCTGGAATGGATTACGCACAGGTTGGCAAGAGCCACAGCTTGGGCGGAGGCGGGGGTGTTTGGGGGTTGGGGGTAACTGCTGGAGTCTAAGCAACTAAAACCGCACAGCTTGCCATTGATATCGCCGTCTGGCCAGCTTTCCCGCTGCTTGTCCAGCTAGGACCATCTTACCCGTTAGTTAGGGCTTTGCCTTGCAGAGAGAAAGCGCATTCCATTACAACAACCTATCTCCGGGATTCCCACGTGGAGGTGGGATGCAAGAAGTTCTCAGTTTGGTTTGGAGACTCTTAAGCAACGGTGATGGTTTTCCGCACGTGTCAGTTGTCAGAGTCACCCGGTTAAACACCCTCCTCCACCCTAAACAAAAATGTTGAAAGCCAAGATTATTTATTGGTTTATTTATTCAGCGTTCCGTCTGTCCACAGAGAAGCTGACGTTCAAGAACGTCCAGTCTCCCCAGGAGTTCAGAGAAGGGGACGTTGCGGAGGTGGTGTGCCAAGTGAGCAGCTCTCCGGCTCCTGTGGTGACCTGGCTGAACAATAACCAGGATATCACCGGCCCGCAGTACGGTGAGTGTTGCCAGCCGGGACCTCACCGCTTGACCTCCAGCGCTCACATCCGGACGCAGAGCCTTTGAGATGTCGGGGGCTGATGCTGCTGTTTTAATTCTGCGTTTAAATTAAACTAAATCGCGTTTCGCCCACAAAACACACAGTCAATTCACTTTACAGTATATTCTGTGAAGCGCTTTGAGACGTCTCAAAGATGTGATAAGGCGCTGTATCAAATGCAAGGATTATTATTATTACCTTGAGTTTAGAAGGTTAAGGGCTGATCTGATTGAGATGTTTAAAATAATATGGGGGTTTTATTCGGTGATAATAATAAATAATCCTTGCATTTTGATACAGCGCCTCATCGCGTCTTCAAGACGTCTCAAAGTGCTTCACAGGATTTACTGTAAAGTGAATTGACTGTATGTTTTGAGGGTGAAACGCAGCATCCAATTGCGTAATTGCGCACAGCAGTGTCCCACAAACAGTGGTGGATTAAGTGACCATTTCTATTAATTTTGAAGGGATGATTACCCCCGGAAAAGCGATCCGCCAATTGACTTAACAACCAGGTTCCTAACGTACTGCTGGGAAAACAGGCGTACGGAGTAAGGAAACTTGCCCAATGTTTCGCCCGGCCCAGGAATCGAACCCAGGTCCTCTCACTTGCGAGACGAGCGCTCTAACCACTGAGCTACGGGACCCCACATGATGTGGTTTGATTTTGTATTCAAATTAAATTAATTTGTGTTTCGCCCACAGAATACCCAGTCAATCCAATTGAGGGTAGCTACAGAGAAACTATTTTCTCTGGTGGGGGGGAATCCAGAACGAGGGGGTCGTGGGTGGGGTGGGGGGGCATCATCTTAAAATTAAAGCTAGGCCATTTAGGAGTGAAAGGATTTTTTCACGCAAAAAGTAGTGGAAATCTGGAACGCTCTCCCCCCAAAATGTTTTGGATGCGGGATCCATTCCCATCTTCAAGACTGAGATGGATAGATATTTGTTAGGTCAGGATATCGAGAGATAATCATAATAATCCTTGCATTTAGTGCTTTATCGCGTCTTCGAGACGTCTCAAAGCGCTTCACAGGATATACCGTAAAGTGAATTGAGTGTATATTTTGTGGGCAAAATGTACCGGGCAAAGGCGGACTTCTGTAGCTACCTTATAGCTATCCTGAGACGCTCTGAGACGCTCTGTAAGTGTAAGTTGCTGTTGTACCGAATCTCTCTTATGATTTTTAAACACCTCAATTAGCTCACCCCTCAACACGCAACACGCATTCTTAGACATGAGGCGGGGAGGGGAATGCAACACGCGTGAGATCAGCCTGGCTTGCGGATGCAGTCTGTTGCCCGAGGACGACTGTTTCAAGTCATCCTACCCTTGTGCTTGTCGGGGAGGATTGACAGGGAATGTCAGACACTGAGCCAGGATAGACATAACAATAGCCGGGAGTTGTACAGAAATGGAATATGTGGTGTGCCAGGTCATGCAGTCACACATCTGCTGCAAACACACTCCCTCTTATCGCAGTGCCTCTAATTACCTCGCAGGGGAGACGGAGTGAAAGAACTGGCAGGGTTCTGCAGCTCAATGGTCAGAGCGCTCGCCTCGCAAGCGAGAGGATCTGGGTTCGATTCCCGGGCAAGGCGAAACCTCAGGCAAGTTTCTTTACTCCACACGCACGCACACGCACGCACACGCCTCTGTTTACCAAGCGGTAACGTAGGAAAACGGTTGTTGGTCGATCGGCAGATCGCTTTTCTTGGCAGGAATAATTCCAGCTAAACAAATAAATAAATAAATCATTTAATAAAAAAACTGCCACCTGCAGCTGAGCAAGAAGCAGGAAGGCAAGGTGGCGGGATTGCGCCAGAGAGTTTAATAATAATAATAATAATAATCCTTCCATTTGATATAGCGCCTTATCACGCGACTTTACAAAATCTTTCGTGCAGTGCGTTGTCTGTCTATTTTGCGCGCAAAAGGCGGCAGCCAGTGCCCCACAACCAGTGCCCCACAAACAGTCGTGGATTGAGCAACCGATTTTTTTTTGTGTAGCAGAGGCAGAGAGTGAGAGAGACAGACGGAAAGAGAGAGAGAGAGAGCAAGGCAAATAGAGAGCTAGAGTTAGATCGCGTGAGAGTTTGGGACATAAGGGTTGAAAGGACAGCCACCGATGGCAGAGCGGAGGGGAGTAGGAACGTGCGCGAATCTTCTCGTTTACCTCCGTAGCGACATTCACTTGCATTTCCAATCAAACGCATTCCTTAAAGTGCTTCAAGATATTTCTTTCATGTGAACGGAGCCGTTTATTAACATAATAACCCTCGCGCTTGACAGAGCTGCTGTAGCCAAAATAAAGAGAGCTTCATAGGTAATTTGCGTAAAGCATGGTGAGATTTTGCACACACGTATTTCTAGGCAAACGCAGATGCTGTTTAGGCACAAGGCATGGTTCCACACACTGCAGTGGGGGGTGGGGGTGGGGGGGGGGGGGGGTGAATATCGCTTTCGATACAGAAACCTTTCGCTTCGGGAAGAATTCTCGAAGCGATTCACGGGATCGATTGGGTACTTTGCAGGAAAAGGCCGCAGCTGATTATCACACAGTAACGTCCCACAAACAGCTGTGAAGAGAGTGACTGCTTTACCTGGGGTGGGGTGGGGGGGGGGTGGGAATTGTCGGCCACGACGCTGGGGACAATCTTCCCTACGACAATCTCGTAGAGAGATCTGGGTTCGATTCCCGGCAGGGTGAAACCTTGGGCACGTTTCCTTACTCCACACACACAAAGCCTGATGATAATCTCTCAAAAAAAAACAATAATAAATTGGTCATTTTCAATCCACGGCTGTTTGTGGGGACGCCACTGTGCGCAATTGGCTGCCGCGTTTCACCCACAAATATACAGTCAATTCACTTTACAGTCTATTCCGTGAAGCGCTTTGAGACGTCGAGAAGATGTGAAAAGCGCTGTATCAAATGGAAGGATTATTATTATTATTATTCCTTCCCTTTCCCATAGTGTCGCGGGATACTTTGGCCCACAAAATACAGTCAATTCATTTTACAGCATATTCTGTTGAAGCACTTTGAGATGTCTCATTGAGGTGACAGTAATAATAATAATCCTTGCATTTGATACGGCGCCTCATCACGGGTCTTCGAGACGTCTCAAAGCTCTTCACAGAATATACTGTAAAGTGATTTGACTGAATATTTTGTGGGCAAAACACGGCAGCCAATTGCTCACAGCAGCGTTCCCCACAAACAGACGTGGATTGAAGTGACCAATTTATTATATTTTTTGAAGGAAATATTATTCCTGGAAAAGCGATCTGCCAATCCACTAACAACTGAGTCCCTATTTACTGCTGGGTAAACAGAGGTGTGTGTGTGCGTGTGTGTGTGTGTGGAGTAAGGAAACTTACCCAACGTTTCGCCCCCTGCCCGGGAATCGAACCCGGGTCCTCTCGCTTGCGAGGCGAGAGCTCTAACCACTGAGCTACAGGACACCACAGCTGTATCAAATACAAGATTTATTATTATTATTATATTTAACATGCACCTGAATCAGGCACAGATGGAGCTCGGTTTAACGTCTCATCCGAAAGGACGGCGCGTCTGACAATGCAGAGCTGGAGCGACAGCCAGGATAGGGCTTTCTCTCTCTCTCTCTCGCTCTCTCTCTCGATCGCTGATGTATCTTGTACGTTTCTTTCTTTGGGTTCCAGAGCAGTTTTTAATGCTCGAGAACGGGAACCTGAGGATCCTCAATGTCAGCAAGAAGAATGAAGGTGTGTACAGGTGCGAAGGCAGAGTGGAAGCCAGAGGAGAAATCGACTTTCGGGACATCACTCTGATTGTCAATGGTGAGGCCAATTCCATTTTGATTCCATGTTTAGACACAAATTTCAAAGGCATACAGTGGAACACTTTCTTGAGGTCGGTTTGTCCCTCTCCCTCCATCCCTCCCTCCCTCCCTCCTCGCCCGCCTTGCACCCTCGCTCTCAAGTCCCACCTGAAAACCTTCCTTTTCAACCAGGCTTACTGTCTGCTCCCGGTTCGAAGTCAGGCTCCGCCACTGTTAATTGCTACCCTATGCGGAGGGCGCTATATGAGGCCATGTTTTTGCTGCTGAAAAAGGCAGACGTCCAGGTCATCGGGTCGCCATTGGCATGATCGACTTCCGGGTCGTGAAGTTGTGCGCAAGATATGGGCAGGAAGAGTTTTCTTATTCCCTTTCGCCTGGCATGTGCTGAACATCCATTGCTAGTGGTTACCCTCCTTGGAGTAAGAGGTAAGTAGGGTCTACTAGGAGCTGAACTGGCTCCGAGGTGACATGCCTGGCAATGACATGGAGCCAGCCCTCTGTGACGGTCTCTAGTCCGGTTCCTGAGCCAGGCGGGTCCACAGTATTCCAAGGCACTCACGGGGAGGGTGGTCCTAGCTGGACAAGCAGCGGGAAAGCTTGGCCAGACAGCGACGTCAATGGAAAGTTATGTGGTTTTAGCTGGTTACGCTCCAGCAGTTACCCCCAACGCACACTCTGGGGTTCCCCCCCCCAAGCCTTGGCTCTTGCCAACCTGCGCCTAATACTTTCCGGAATTAGGTAAGCAGGATGCGTCCCTCCAGAGAGTGAGACTGAGACTGAGAGAGAGAGAAAGAGAGTGCATTCCATTCCAACAACCTATCTCTGGGATTCCCATGTGTAGGTGGGATGGCATGGAATTCTCAGCTTGGGTTTGGAGACTCTTAAGCAACGGCGTTGGGTTTCCGCAAGTGTCAGGCACAAAAAATCCCATTGCAGCAGCTTCAGTAAAGCGATCAGGCCGTGTGTGAAGTGGAGCTTGACAACAACAACAAATGACATGTGTATCGCGCCTTTCACAACACAACGCCGCTCCCTAAGTTATAAAGTTAAACCCATTAAACGTGGAAACTGAGAGAGTAAATATTCAGTGGCTTTGTTGGTCATTTCTGGGGCCCACAGCGCTTGATAACACACTAGCGCTTCTATAAATCACTGAGAAAATGCACACCTCCTCCGCCTTCCCTGACCCCCGTCTCCCCCGCCATCCAGACTCCAGAGACTTGCAAGCCAGAAAAATCGTACTGCCAATTTCCAGCAGCGGAACGGAGGGAGCCATATTGAGCTCGGTGGCGGTGCTGAGTGCTGTCGGCAACAACGATAATTTGCCTTTACGCAGCACCTTTCAACAACAACTTGCATTTATTATACAGCGCCCCTCGCTCACGTAGGGTAGTGTCCCAGAGCGCTTGACAGTGTTGGAGCACAATACAGGGCGGGAAGGTGACCATAGGCACTGGTCAAAGAGCAAGGTCTTCAGACACGATCTGAAGCCAGGGGAAGGAAGGGGCAAGGTAGAGGGAGAGGGGAAGAGTGTTACAGAGCTTTGGGACGTAGTGGCTGAAAGCACAGCCTCCGATGGTGGAACAGAGGGCACGAGGGACATGCAGAAGGCCGGAGCCAGTTGAGCGGATGGGGATGTTGCAAAGGGCATCGCACGGCTGTGAGCCCAAGCTGGGGGTGCAGAGAGCTGGGTGGGGGGTGCGGTGGGGGAGAGTGGGGGGTGGGGTTGGGGTGGTAGGGGTAGGAAGAGGTATCCAAAAGTGTGGTTAAAAAGAAGCAACTTAAGGTGTGGAGGGAAGGGTGATCGAAAGCACGGTCGAAGAGGAAGGGTCTTGAGACGGGTTTCGAAGGAGGCAAGGGTGGGGGCGAGGCGGAAGGATTGTGAGGGAGTTTCTGAGGGTGGAGGCAGAGAGGTTGAAGGTACGCCTGCCAATTGCAGGGTGGGCACTGCGCGGGACGTGGAGCAGGCCAGATCCCGCTGAGCGGAGGGAGCGAGCAGGATGGTAGGGAGTTAGGAGGTCACAGAAGTAGGTGGGGAGCAAGGCCATGGAGGATCTTGAACTGTATCCCCTGTGTGTTGGGAAGCCAGTGGAGCCGGACGAGGATGGGCGTGAGAGGGTCACGGAGACTGGCGCAGGAGAGGACACGGGCTGCGGAGTTCTGGATGATCCGTAGCCTATGAAGGGGAGGAAGGCAGTAAAGATGACCGATGTTCCCTATCTCTTGCTCCCTTGTCTGATCGCATTGTCTGGCACAAAGACATTCAGGAGCTCGCTAAGCAGAGAGTGTCGGCTTGCGTCCGCTGATCAAAGGGAATCACAGTGTCGTAGAATTTTTACAGCAATTCTTTTTTTGAAACACTACAGCACAGAAGGAGGCCATTCGGCCTATCGGGCCTCTGCCAGCTCTTTGGAAGAGCTGCCCAATCAGTCCACACTCCCTCCCCCCCCGCTCCTTCCCCCCTATCCTTGCAGATTTTTCCTCTTCAAGTACCTCTCCAATCCCCTTTTAAGAGTTGTGATTGAATCTCTTTCCACCGAACCCTTTCAGGCCGTGCGTTCCAGAGCGCAACTGCTGCTTTGGTCGTGGGGCACTGCACAGTCAGGGCCCGTTTCCGCGGTGCACCGTCTGCAATAAGCATCGTTGCGTTCGCCTTTCACGTCGGGAGGAACATCTCACAGCGATTCACAGGATACGTAACGTAAAGTGGAGTGACTGTTTTATGATGGTCTCTGTCTGCCTCTCAGACCCGTTCAGCGACAGCCACGTGTGACCTACCGACCGACCAGTCGTTTCGCCCTCAAAATTCACAGTCGTCACACTTTACAGTATATTCTGTGCAGCGCTTTGAGGACGTCTCGAAGATAAGGCGCTACATCAAACGCGAGGATTATATTAGAAATTGTTATTTGAGTACAATAATGATCTGCTCCGAACTTCTGCGTACTCATGGAGAATTTTCATTCCTTTTTTCTCCCCCTACCCCCCCATCCTTTTTTCCCCTCCGCCTCCTTTTCTCTCCTCCGCTCTGCTCTCGTCTCCTCCCCCTTCGCCCCCCTTTCCTTTCCCCGCCTCGTCACAGTTCCTCCGACCATTTCCGCACAGCAGCGATATGCAAACGCAACAGCCGGCCAGAAAGGGGCAGTGACCTTCAAGTGTACAGCCACCGGTTCTCCCCAGCCCACGATCACCTGGCACAGGTAAATCCAGGGTCAACGACATTTGCACGTCTGTCAATTCTCCTCAGGGGAGGGGGTGAAGGGGTGGGAGGGTGGAGGAGGTAAATCTCCCTTTGCTCCAAGAAACTGATGCCCCAAAATTTCACCTGGTCTAAGCCTTTAGTAGAGTCCCGTAGCTCAGTGGTTAGAGCACTCGCGAGCGAGAGACCTTGGTTCGATTCCCGACAGGGCGAAACTTTGGGCAAGTTTTCTCACTCCACACACCTTTTATTTACCTAGCAGTAAGTAGGAACCTGGACTGTTTGTCGATTGGCGGATCGCTTTTCCAGTGGGAATAATAATTCCTTAAAAAAAATTACTGATAATTGGTCTCTTCCATCCACGACTGCTGTGCGCGATTGGCTGCCGCGTTTCGCCCACAAAACGTACAGTCTATTCACCTTACAGTGTATCCTGTGAAGCGCTTTGAGACGTTTCGAAGACGTGATCAGGCGCGATATCAAATGCAAGGATTATTATTGTCGTTACTATTATAAATTGTTGTTGTTCTTGTGCAGAAAGGGGAAACTGGTTGAAGAAGGTGAAAAGTACTCCGTGCTGAGGGAAGGCAATGAGTTGTTCATCAGGAACATTGTACGAGGCGACACAGGAGACTATAGTTGTCGGGCAACAAACAAAGCTGGCATCACGGAGGAGCTAATGGAACTCAACGTCTTCGGTAAGTCAACAGCGCGTTTCACGTCAGGAGGATGTCCAAAGGCGCTGGTCAGTCAGGGATCCGCATTCGAGGTGGTGGTTGGGATCGGGAGGGGTAGAGGGCGGGGAGAGTCGGGGTAGGAGGGTGACCGAAGGCGCGGTCAAAGAGGAGGGTCTTGAGACTGGTCTTGAAGGAGGCGAGGGAGGGGGGCGGGATGGAATTCCAGAGGGTGGGAGCAGAGAGGTTGAAGGACAGCTCAGGTCAATGGCACATTCTAGCCTTTGGGTCAGAAGGTGGTGGGTTCAAGCGTCCACTTCAGGAAAGATCATCCCTAAGTCTCGGCCAGGCTTCCGCCAGTTGCTGTGGGGCGAATGCCACATCTGTGGAGTCCTGCAGCTCACTGGATAGAGCTCTCGCCTCGAAAGCCAGAGGACGTAGGTTCCATTCCCAGGCAGGGCGAAACGATTGGCACATTTCCTTACTCCACACGCCTCTGTTTACCTAGCAGTAAGTAAGAAGCCAGTTGTTAGTCGATTGGTGGATCGTTTTTCCGGGAGTAATAATCCCTTCAAAAAGAAAAAGAACGAAAAAATTTGGTCATTCAATCCATGACTGCTCATGAGACACTGCTGTGTACAATTGGCTGCCGCGTTTTGCCCACAATATACACAATCATTTCACTTTGCAGTACATTCTGTGAAGAACTTAGAGACGTCTCTACGTGAGAAAATAAGATTGGGACCTGCAGTCTCAAGTTGCCATATGGTATAGTGGCAATAATGGAGATTTGGCTGAAACAAGGGAAGGAATGGGAGCTGAATATTCCTGGCCACAATGTATTCAGGAGGGATAGGTAAGTGAAAAAAAAAGGAGTGGGACTGGAAATATTGATTAAAGACACGGTTACGGCCTTGGAAAGGGACGATGTGCTAGAGGGTTCAAAAACAGAATCTCTTTGGTTAGAGTGAAGGAGCAGAAAAGGAGCTGTTACTCTGTTAGGTGTAAACTATAGACCACCAAATAGTGGGAAGGAGATAGACGAGCAAATCTGCAGCAAATTTCAGAAAGACGCAAAACCAATAGAGTAATGATGATGGGGAATTCAGCTATTCTAACATAGACTGACAGTGCAAAGGGCAAGGAGGGGGAAGGATTCCTGAAATGTGTACAGGTTAACTTTCTGGATCAGTATAGTTCCAGCCCAACGAGGAAGGAAGCAGTGCTGATCTAGTTCTGGGGAATGAAGTGAGCAGGTGGAGCAGGTTTCGGTGGGAGAGCATCTGGACAACAGTGATCACAACATCATTAGGTTTACAGTACTTATGGAAAGGGACAAGGAACAAACAAAGTTTAAGATACTCAACTGGAAGAGGGTAATTTCAGTGAGTTATAAAGGGACCTAGCCAAGTGGACTTGAAAGAAAGACAGGTTAAAAAACTAATGGGCAACGGGAAGCCTTCAATGAGGAGATAGTTCAGGGACAGAAAAAATACATTCCCACAAAGGGGAAAGGTAGAGCATCCAAACTTCCCTGGATGACTAAGGAAATTGGGATTAAAATAAAATAGAAAAAGGAGGCTTATGATAAATGTCAGGTTCAAAATACAGAAGATAATCAAATAAAATACAGAAAGTACAGAGAAGAACTGAAAAAGAAAATAAGAGGGGCAAAGAGATTGTATGAGAAACGATTAGCAGGTAACATAAAGGAAACCTAACACATTTTATAAACATATAAAGAATAAAAGCTTAGTCAAAGGTAGGGTGGGGTCAATTAGGGACCGAAGAGGAAATCTTTTTGTGGAGGCAGAGGACATGGCTGACGTACTGAATGAGTACTTTGCATCTGTCTTCACAAAAGAAGAGCACCTTGGGACGTCCTCCCGGCGTGAAAGGCGCTCTATAAATGGAATCTTGTTGTTGTTGTTGATGCAGCCAATACCACAGTATCGGAGGAGAGGGTAGAGAAATTGTATAAGACAAGAATAGACCAAGAGGAGGTATTAAAAGGGTTGATAGTGCTCAAGGTAGATAAGTCACCTGGTCCGGATGGAATGCTTCCTAGGTTACTGAGGGAAGTAAAGGTGGAAATAACGGAGGCTCTGACCATATTCTTTCAATCCTCCTTGGACACCAGGGTGATGCCAGAGGACTGGAGGGTTGCAAATGTTACTCCCCTGTACAAAAAGGGGCAGAAGGATAAACCCAGGAACTACAGGCCAGTCAGCCTAACGTCAGTGGTGGGGAAACTTCTAGAGACTATAATCCGGGACAAAATATATTTTCACTTAGAAAAATATGGGTTAAAAAGGACAGCCAACACGGATTTGTGAAAGGCACATCATGTCTAACAAACCTGATAAAGTGTTTTCATGAAATAACTGAGAGGGTGGATGAAGGTGGTGCAGTTAATGTAGTTATATGGATTTTCAAAAGATGTTTGATAACATGTCACCTGAGAGACTTGTAAGCAAAATAGAAGCCCAGGGTATTAAAGGGACAGTGGCAGCGGATACAGAACTGACTGGGAGACAGAAAGCAGAGAATGGTGGTGAACAGTTTTTTTTCTGGAGGGAAGTGTGTAGTGGAGGGGTCGGTATTGTGACCACTGCTCTTTTTGATCTATATAAATGACCTGGACTTGGATATAAGGAGTACAATTTCCAAGTTTACAGATGATACTAAGCTGGAAATGTAGTAAACAGTGAGGAGGATAGTCACAGACTGCAAGAGGACATAGACAGACTGGTAACATGGGCAGACACGTGGCAGATGAAGTTTAATGTGGAGAAATGTGAAGTGATGCATTTTGAGAGGAAGAATGAGGAGAGGCAATATAAGCTGATGGTACAATCTTAAAGGGGGTGAAGGAACAGAGAGACCTGAGTGTTCATATAAGTAAATCTTTGAAGGTGGCAGGACAGGCAGATAAAGCTGTTAAAAAAAAGTATACAGGATACGAGGCTTTATAAAGAGGGGCATAGAATCCAAAAGTCAGGAAGTTATGATGGACCTTTATATAAAACACTGTTTAGGCCTCAGTTAGAGACTGTGTTCATTTCTGGGCCCCACACTTTAGGAAGGATGTCAAGGCATTGGAGAGGTGCAAAGGGGATTGACCAGGATGGTACCAGGAATGAGGGACTTCAGTTATCAGGAGAGACTGGAGAAGCTCGGATTATTCTCCTTGGATCAGAGAAGATTAAGAGGAGACTTAATAGAACTTTTCAAAATTATGTGGGGATTCAATAGGGTGAACAAGGAGAAACTATTTCCACTGGCGGGTGGGTCGGTAACCCGAGGACAACAAATTGAAATAGTTGTTCAAAGAAACAGAGGGGAGATGAGGAGAAATGTTTTCACACGGCTAGAGTATTGTGTTCAGTTCTGAGCACCACACTTTAGGAAGGATGTCAAAACATTGGAGAGGGTGCAAAGCAGGTTGACCAGGATGATACCAGGATGAGGGACTTCAAAGGGTAGATGAGGAGAAATTTTGTTTTTTACACAGCGAGTTGTTCGGACCTGGAATGCATTGCCTGAAAGGCTGGTGGAAGCCGATTCGATAACAACTTTTAAGAGACAAGTAGATAATTATTTGGGGAGGACAAGTTTGCAGGGGGCTCTGGGGTGAGCGCGGAGGAGTGGGATTGAATTTGACAGCTCCTTTCAAAGAGCGGCATAGACACGATGGGCCGAATGGTCTCCTTCTGTGCTCTCTGATTCTATGATGATCATGCTCTATATCAAATGCAAGGATTATTATTGTTGAAATGAATGGCTGCTAGAAAGACAGACAGATAGGTGCACTTTCTGTCTGCCCACCTTCTGTCCATCTCACTGATCCCTTTTTGTGCGAGGAAGAGGTTTCAACTATCAGCCTGCGAGCGAGAGCACAGTAATCCACGTTCACTTGACAAATGTCAGCGCTGCTCCAGATTACAATGTCATCCCGAATTGTCAACCTTTCAGTCGTCTCTGACATGAGTTAACTCTTCTGAAGTTCTGAAGGCATTTGAAGACGGATCGATAAACTCTCTCCTTCTGATTTTGTTGTTCCCCCAACCCCACCACCCCTTCTTATTGACTTTATTTTGGAAACGCACTGCCTGAAAGGGTGGTGGAAAGACATTCGATTTGATAACAACTTTCAAAAGGGAATTGGATAGGTATTTGAAAAGGAAAAAAATCTGCAATGATAAGGGGTGCAGAGGGAAGGTGGGGGGACTGGGATTGATTGGGCAGCTCTTCCAAAGAGCTGGCATGGGCACCATGGCCCGAATGACCTCCTTTTGTGCTGTAAGATTCTACGATCCATCTCAACTATTTAAGAGCTCCAGGACGCTACTCTGCTCAAAGGGCGCAAGTTGTTGTTGTTGTTGTTGATTGAACCGACCACCTGCTCCCTCGACCCCATCCACATCCCTCTCCTTACCTCTCAGCTCCAACTCCTTGCCCCTCTACTAACTGACATCATAAACCTCTCCCTGTCCTCTGGTACTGTTCCCACCCCCATTAAAAATCGCCATCATCACTCGTATCCTTAAAAAAAACTCTCCCTAGACCCATCGCTGCTTTCAAACTATTGCCCCATCTCTAACTCCCCTTCCTCTCCAAGGTCCTGAAACGAGTTGTTGCTTCCCAGCTTCGCTCCTTCCTCTCCCGCCACTCCCTTCACGAACCCCTCCAATCGGGTTTCCGTGCCGCCCACAGCACAGAAACAGCCCTGGTCAAAGTGACAAATGACATTCAGTCCATCTACGACCAGGGCTCCCTCTGCCTCCTTGATCTCCTCCTTGAGCTCTCTGGTGTCAGAGATGACTGAAAGGTTAACTGTTGACCATTCTACCCTCATCCACCGCCTCTCCTCTCACCTCAACTTTCACGGCTCTGTCCTTGACTGGTTCAGATCGTCACTCTCACACCGCCTCCACTTCACCTCCACAAATGGCTTCTCCTCTAGCTCTCGTGTGGCGTTCCTCAGGGCTCTGTCCTTGGTGCCCTCCTCTTCAATATCTCTATGCTCCCTCTTGGTGACATCATCCGCAGACATGGGATCAACTTCCACATGTATGCGGATGACACCCAACTCTATCTCTCTGCCTCCACCCTCGAGTCCAGGACCACTGCTGTCCAGACAGAATGTCTGTCGGGCATCAAGTCCTGGACGAGAGCTCTTATGTTGAACATTTTCTTAAGAAGACCGAGGCTCTCCTGATTAGCTCCTGTCAGCGTCTCCGCACCTCAGGCACTGACAGCATCACCATCCAAGGTTGCTCACTCCACCTTGCTAAGGCAGTCCAGAATCTTGGTATCTTGTTAGAGCCTCAACTATCCTTTCTACCCCACATCTACGCCAAGACCCGTCTCAAGACCCCCTCTGAAACTCCATCCCGCAGTCCCTCCGCCTCGCCCCCTCCCTTGCTTCCTTCAAGATCCATCTCAAGACCCTCCTCTTTGACCATGCTTTTGATTTCCCTTCCCCCACCTCCACAACATCGTCCATCTCCGCCACTGTCTCACACAGTAGGCCACCCAGACCCTCATACACGCCTTCATTACATCGAGGCTCGACTATGCAAACTCCCTGCTTCTTGGCCTCCCCAACTCCTCCCTCCATAGAATGCAGATCATCCAGAACTCTGCAGCCCGTGTCCTCTCCCGCACTAAGCTCCGCGATCGTATCACCCCCATCTTTGCCCGACTCCACTGACTTCCCATCACACAGAGGATACAGTTCAAGATCCTGGTCCTCACCTTCAAAGCCCTCCATGGTCTTGTTCCCCCCCTACCTCTGCGACCTCCTAACCCCCTACCATCCTGCTCGCTCCCTCCGTAATTTTGGTGGTGTTGTTGTTGTTGTTGATGTGATCAAGGGTTATATCAAATTCAAGTTATTTTCATCATTATTATGATTATTATGATTATTGTTATCTTTTCCCCTTCCCTTGTTCTTTCTGCTCACAGTGCAACCACACATCACGTTACTGGAAAACGCAACCGCGACTGAGAATGGCCACGTGCTGATCACCTGCGAGGTGGACGGAGAACCAGCTCCCACCGTCTCGTGGCGTAGGGTAGGGAACGCCAGCGTCTTGCTGGAGGGAGAGAAGGTAAGAAGGTGAACGTTATTCGTTTCTGAGAGACAGAGAGAGAGATAAAGAGAGAGAGAGAGAGAGAGAGAGAGAGAGAGAGAGAGAGAGAGAGGAGAGAGAGAGAGAGCTACCCTGCGTGAGTTGTGCTATATACATGCAAGTTGTTGTTGTTTCACTTTTGCCGTGTCAGCTGCGCCATCCCACATGAAAGCGCTATATAATAATAATAATCCTTGCATTTGATACAGCACCTTATTAGATCTTCGAGACATCCCAAAGCGCTTCAAAGAACACACTGTAAATTGACTGTATATATGTTGAGGGCGAAATATACGTAAGTGCAAGTTGTTGTAATGTAACGTATTAGGAGTCTCCGGTAGAGAATTGGTTAGAGCACTCGCTTGCCTCGAGCGAGGGGATCCTGGTTCGAGACGAAACCTTAGGCTACTGTTTACCTAGCAGTAAGTAAGAACACGGTTGTGAGTCGATTGACTGATCGCTTTCATGGGGTAATAATCCGTTTAAAAAAAAATTTTAATGAATAAATTGGTCACACAATCCACCACTGTTTGTGGGACGCTGCTGTGCGCAATTGGCCGCCGCGTTTCGCCCACAAAATATACAGTCAATTCACTTGACAGTATATTTTGTGAAGCGCTTTGAGGCGTCTCGAAGACATGATAAGGCGCCGTATCAAATGCAAGAGATTATTATTATTATAAGGAATGCGTGATTCATGAATTGCTGCAGTGTCCAGCTCAGGCACCAACGCATTGTTGAATCAATCGGCGGATCGCTTTCCAGGGATAATAATCCCTCAAAAAAATTAGTCAGGCAATAACAACAACAATAATAACATCCTTGCATTTGATGCAGCGCCTCATCACGTCTTCAAGACGTCTCGAAGAGCTTCACACGATATACCGTGAAGTGAATCGACTGAATATTTTGCAGGCGAAACGCGGCAGCCAATTGAGCACAGCAGCGTCCCCGCAAACAGTCGCGAACTGAGTGACCAAATTATTATTATTATTATTATTTTTGAAGGGATTATTACCCCCGGGAAAGCGATCTGCAAATCGACTAACGACCGGGTTCCTACTTACTGCTGGGTAAACAGAGGCGCGTGTGTGGAGTAAGGAAACCGGCCTAAGGTTTTGCCCTGACCCGCCCGGGAATCAAATCGAGCAATGTGTTTCGTTCCACCCTTCCACCCCAGGTTGTCTTCATTTCAAAATTGTTTTCCCAGGGTTCATCTACCGAGACGGGATGGAATATGCACTCTGCTGACCCCACACTATCTCCACACTCCCCCCCACACACATATCCACACACACATACCCACACACACACACACACTCACCCCAACACCCACCCACACACCCACACCCACAAAACATTTAGGGATTAATAGATAAATATTTGGGAAGGACAGATTTGCAAGGCTGTGGGGAGAGAGAGCGGGGAAGTGGGTTTAATTTGGTAGCTCTTTCAAAGAGCCGGCATGGACATGATGGGCCGAATGGCCTCCTTCCTGCGCTGTATAATCCTACGATTCTGATTCTGTGAATCGGGCAGGCTGTTATCTCTCCCCCACTCTCCCTTCCTCCCTCCCTCTCCCTCCTCCGCACCTCCTCACAGCTATTCATAAACTGCTTTTACCTTCTCCCCTCCCCGCCCCACACGCAGAGCCAGGATGGGAGGATCGAGGTGAGGAAACAGAAAGGGACGTCGTCTCTGTTCATCAGAACAGCCAGCCGGCTGATTCTGGGGATTATCACTGCAAAGCCATCAGCCCCATCGGACAAGACCAGAGGAGCATGCACTTGGACGTTCAATGTAAGTCCCAGCCTCCCTGCTCAATGCCTTGACCTCTGGAATTCCCTGCACCAAAACCTCCGCCTCACCACCTCTCTATCTCTCTGTCAACCCCGCTTTCTTTATCCACGACTGTTTTTGGGAGCACAATTGGCTGCCGCGTTTCACCCACAAAATACACAGTCGATTCGCTTGACAGTACACTCTGCGAAGCGCCTTGAGGCGTCTCGAAGACGTGATAAGGCGCTGTATCAAATGCAAGGATCATTCTTACCTGCGTAATCCCGTAGATCGGTGGTTAGAGCACTCACCTCGCAAGCGAGAGACCTGGGTTTGATTCCCGGGCGGGGCGAAATGTTGGTCAAGTTTCCTTGCTCCACACGTGACTCAGTTTACAGTAGCAGGATCGGAGGGAGAAGAGGGAGTGTAAGGTGACCATAGGCACGGTTGAAGAGATTCTACTCATAATAATATTCCTGTGATCCCCACACCAGTAAGTAGGAACCCGGTTGTTAGTCGATTGGCAGATCCCTTTCCCGGAGTTAATAATGCCTTCAAAAATAATAAAAATGGCCACTTAATCCATGACTGTTTGTGGGGACGCCGCTGGGCGCAATTGGCTGCCACGTTTCGCCCACAAAATATACAGTCAATTCACTTTACAGCGTATCCTGTGAAGCGCTTTGAAACATCTCAACAACATATCAAATGAAAGGAATATTAATGTGAGTCGAATCTCTTCAACCGTGCCTATCGTCACCTCCCCCCCCACCCCCTCTTCTCCCTTCGACCCCGCTATTGATAAGCGCTCCAAAGACGTTATCCCACGTGAAGGGCGCTGTACAAACGTGAATTGTTATTGTTGTTGGGATCACAAGAGTGCCTGGGTCCATGGCGTCACTCTCACCTCTGTGTCAGAGTTACAAAGGCATAGAAACAGGAAGAGGCCATTGAGCCCCTAGATGCTGATCTGCCATCGTATTAGATCACGGCTGATCTGTACCTCAAGTCCAATTACCCGACTTTGCCCCATATCCCCTGATACTCTGACCTCACAAATAACCATCCACCTCAGTCTTGAAGATGTGAATGGATCCCGCCATAATCCACAGCCTTTTGGGGGAGAGAGTTCCAGATTTCCACTGCCCTTTGGGTGAAAAACTGCCTCCTGATTTCACTCCTAAACGGCCTGGCTCTAATTTTAAGGTGATGCTCCCTCCTTGTTCTGGATTGCCCACCCCACCCACCAGAGGAGATAGTTTCTCTGTCGCATCCCTCAACCTTCTAAATTCAAGGGGGACACAGACCAAGTGTGTGCAGCCCGTCCTCATAACTCAATCCTTTTTAAGCCCTGTTTTTTTTCTGGTGAATCTGCGTCGCGCCCACAATCTTCAGGGGACTCGAGGAGAGAGTGTTACGGACTGAGACCCAGCTGCAGATCGACGTTGCTTCAGTCTTAACCCCTTTCGTCTCTCCCTTTCAGACGCTCCCAAGTTTCTGTCGACCCAGCTCACTTACTACTCGTGGGAGGGCAACCCGGTGAACATCAGCTGTGACGTGTCGGCTAACCCTCAGGCGTTCATCCACTGGAGGAGAGGAAGCACCGTCCTTCCGGACTTGAACATACCCGACATCAGCGTTCACAAGAAGGAGACCAAGGTCCTACTGGAGGTCAGTCAATGGGCTTTGCAATGGGTCCCCCCACCCCCACCCCCACACACACACGCACACACGCACCAGAGGTGCCAGCTCAGTCGGTCGCGCTCTCACCTCTCGGGCAGAAGCTTGCGGCTTGAAACCCGGACTCGGAGCGTGAGTCCTGCAGCTCAGTGGTTAGAGCGCTCGCCTCGCAAGCGATAACAAAAAAAAAAGAGAGAGGGCGAAAATTGTCTGCTGCATTTGCCTACTAAACAACAGCATAATAATAATAATCCTCCCATTTGATACAGGGCCTCATCGTGTCTTCGAGATGTCTCAAAGCGCTTCGCGGAATACACCTTAAAGTGTAGTGACTCGTCTTTATTTCTCGGGCCAAACGCGGCAGCCAGTGGCGGACAGCAGGGTCCCGCAAACAGTCGTTCGTGGGTTGAGTCACCAAATTATTATTATTATTATTATTATTTTTGAATATCTTATTACCCCCGGAAAAGCAATCCGCCAATCGACTAACACCCTACTTACTGCGAGGTAAACAGAGGCGTGCGTGGGGGTGGAGGGGGAGGTTAAGGAAACGTGCCCACTGTCCTAAAATAAGCAAGCGCTATGCTTGACGCCAATTCTCTGCGAAAAACATTCCCTGCTTACTTACTATGTGCTGTGCAGGGCTTGGTAATGAGAGAAGGTGCAGACTGTGTTCGACGAGTGCCTATTGTGTTGGAAGCTGAGGTGTTCAGTGAGTCGGATGCATTAGACGAGAGTAGGCTTTGATCTCCGCTCCTGCAGATCTTTCTCTGCTCTGAACTTCATCTCCTGACTTCCAGCAATGCCCGAGCGAGTGTTCAGTCGCACCGGCATTGTGCTTCCCTTCTCTGAAAAGGCACTGCACTATTTATAGGCATTGCTTTCAACATGCAGCAACCTTCACAAGCAACACGCTCACACACACACAAACACACACACACACACTGCGGATCATTACAAGCTCGTCAGCGGGGCTGCGATTTATTTAGCTATGAGTGATTATTTCATTCGCTCACTCACTGGTACTCTCTCACACATACACACACACACACAGATTCAGTTTCTCTCTCTCACACACACACACACACACACATTCGGACTCTCCTAACACACTTTCTCACACGCGCTGTCTCTCGCACTCAGTCTCTCTCACACACTCATTAAGTCTCTTTCTCACACACCCCCACACTCTTCCTCATGCACACGAGCAATCTTTCTTACACGCACTGTGTCTCAAACGCGCTCAGTCGCTCACGCACTCATTTAGCCTTTCTTTCTCACACCCTCACCCTCTCTCTCACTCTCAGAACCATTCTCTCACGTACAGGGCAAACAATTTTCGACCAGATATATCTGGGGGATCGTTGAAACGCCTTTCGCATTTTCGAATGTGAGGTTTTTCTAACGCTCACCTGAACAGACGGACAGGATCTCGGTTTAAACTGAAGAACAATGCAATGCTCCTCGTCACCACCCCCCAGCAGCCCCCCCCAACCCCCCCCACCCCACCCCAGAACCGTCCTGGAGTGTCGGTATGGACCGTGAGCTCCAAGTCCCAATGTGAGCCAGGCTGACTGAGCCAAGCTGACACCGGTATAGTGACTTGGTCAGACTCGCTTGCGTCTTGAGACGAAACATTCAGTTCTGTAATGAAACTAACGCATCGGCTGGGGGTGGGGTGGGGGGGGGAAGTGGTGGGATTATTATTGGATGGTGGAACGGAGGGGATGGGGGACAAGCAGGAGGCCGGATGGAGCCAGTCGAGTGGGGGCATCGGGTAGCGGGGGGTTGCGGGCGGCGATAAACAGGTCGGTGAGGTAGGGAGGTGCCAGGGCCTGAAGGGATTTGAAGACGGGTGAGAGGATCTCGAAATCGATCCATTCGGTGATAGGGAGCCAGTGGAGCCTGGCGAGGACCGGTGCGATGGAGATAAGGGGGTGGGGGGGAGAGAGAGAGAGAGAGAGAGAGAGAGAGAGAGAGAGAGAAAACCGTCTTTCCTTATCCTGCGAGCGCTGAGCTTATCATTATTGTTGGGTGTTTTTTTTTTAAAACGCCTTTTGAAATCCAGAGACTATGGGTGTCTTTAATTTGGGATCAGCTGACAAGTTAATACGGCCTTTGAAAAAGAGGCATTTTGCACTAATCGCCTTAGTGCCAACGGATACTTATTTCTTGAAACGTTAATCTGTTTTTTTTTTAAGAGCGCCTTTCACAATGAGGGGAGAGTCTGGCAACTAAGCCGGGGTCAGATGAGAGACTCGGCTTTTCTGTGTGCTTTTCTTTTCAATCCATCAAAGCATTCGTGCTTCTCAGGGTCTTTAATGGACATTAATACCCAGAGGAGCCTTCACTGAGCACCTGAATGTGACTGCGTTCACTGCCCGGTGCTGGGGGAACTTACTCAGACTGGAAATGTGGCGGGTTTTAGATTGGAGTTGCGATTGCAATCGTTCCCAGTCGGTTTTTTTTTTGGTCAGCCGGGTGTCTGACACCTGCGTAAACCCATCACCGTGCTTAGGAGCGGAGTCCTGTAGCTCAGTTGTCAGAACGCTCGCCTCGCAAGCGAAAGGACCCGGGTTCGATTCCCAGATAGGGAGAAACCTTAGGGAAGTTTCCTTACCCCACACACGCGCCTCTGTTTACCTAGCAGTAAGTAGGAACCCGGTTGTTAGTTGATCGGTGGATCGTTTTTCCTGGGATGATAATCCCTTCAAAGAAATAATAATAACAAGTATTTGGTCACTCAATCCACAGCTGTTTGTGGGGACGCTGCTGTGCGCAATTGGCTGCCGCATTTCGTCCAAAAAATATACAGTCAATGCACTTTACAGTGTAGCTGTGAAGCGCTTTGAGACGTCTCGAAGACGTGATGAGGCGCTGTATCAAATGCGAGGATTATTATTATTATTAACAGTCACCAAGCCAAACTGAGAATTTCATGTATCCCACAGACACACGGAAAACCCAGAGATAGGTTGATGGAATGGAATGTGCAATCTCTCTCTCTCCCCCGAAGGGACACATCCTGCTTACTTAACTTACTTTACTTACGGAAAGTATTAGGCGGAGATTGGCAAGAGCCAAGGCTTGGGGTAACTGTGTGCGTTGGGGGTAACTGCTGGAGTCTAACCAGCTAACACCGCGTAGCTTGCCATTGATGTCGCTGTCTGGCCAAGCTTCCCCGCTGCTTGTCCAGCTAGGACCACCCTCCCCGTTAGGGCTTGGGCTTGTAGGGTTAACAGGAGCTGAGTGGGAGGACTCCCTGCTCCCCAGTGACTGGTCGGCACGTCACAATGTCTGAGGAATAAAGAATGAGGGGAGGTGGGGGTTGAGCGGTCAGACCCTGGCCGTGTTGTGTTGTGTTGTGTCAACTTGGCTCAGTGCATGGATGGCACTCTCGCCTCTGAGTCAAAAATTGTGGGTTTGAGCCCCGTGAAGCTCTTTGAGACGTCGACAAGACGTGAAAAGCGCTATATCAAATGCAAAGATTACTATTATTATTGTTGTTATTAAGCTGCTTTTTGAATGAGTCCCAGTGTTCTGGCCTCAGACACCCTTCGTGGCAACTTTGTGGAGTCCTGTAGCTCAGTGGTTAGAGCACTCGCCTCTCAAGTGAGAGGACCCGGGTCCGATTCCCGGGCAGGGCGAAATGTTGGGCAAGTCTCCTTACTCCACACACACACACACACACGCCTCTGTTTACTCCCTTCCTCCCTTCCTCCCTCCCTCCTTCCATCCCTCATCCAAGCGCTCCAGGATGCTACCCAGAGTGAAGGGCGCTATATAAATGCTGTAATAAAATGCAAGTTGTAGTTATTGTTCATCCCTCCCTTCCCCTTCCCCTGCACTCCCTCTCCTTCCCCCGCTCTCCCTCTCTATCCCCCGCTCTCCCTCATTTTCCCCCGCTCTCCCTCTCTTTCCCCCACCCTCCCTCCCTCCCTCCCGCATCCCAGAATAAAGGGCTGTGGAAGTTTAAATGAAACCGTCTCGATGATGAGATATTAGCAGAAGGTCCTAGTGACTCACCAGCAGGATGCAGACTGAGAGCTCGAACATTATATCTGGGAACTCTTGGGGAAGGAGATTAAAGCGTTGGTATTAAATTCTGTGGGCTTTAGGAAGTGACACCCTGTGGTGGAGCTTATTGCGAGCCTGTATCACGCCAAGCACTGCGCAGCTTTCAATCGGAGAGTTTATTATAGCGGGGAATAGACATTCTGTTGAAAAGCAACAGCAAGCTTTGCCCAAGAGGACTGGACTCCTCTGAACTGATTCATAGGGTCTCCGACTGGGCAACATCTCTTTTCTTCTGCGCTGATCAGCTATAAGCTCCTAAACAAGATCGCACGATTAGTTCAGTTGAAAAAAAACATTCCGCAGCTTCTTCCAATCTCACCTTCCCCACAACACACCCACCACCGCCCCATCACAGCCTCAAACTGCTTTTTAATACGAATCCTTACTCCACGCGCCTCTGTTTACCTAAGCAGTAAGCAAGAACCAGGTTGTTACTCGATTGGCGGATTGCTTTCCAGGGGTAATTCAAAAAATGATGTATATATATTATATATATATGTGGTCACTCAATCCACAAGTGTTTTGTGGGACGCTGCTGCGCGCAATTAGCTGCCGCCTTTTGCCCATAAAATATATACAGTCGATTCACTTTAGAGTACATTCTGTGAAGCGCTTTGAGACAAGATAAGGAGCTATATTGAATGCAAGGATTATTGTTATTATAAAGCTTGGTGCTCTTGTTCCACTGTCTTGGTAATATTCCTAGATAACAACAATTTGAATTGATGCAGCACCTTTGTCAGGGGGAACGCCTGTCTACGACTGTTTGTGGGACGCTGCTGTGCGCAATTGGCTGCCGGGTTCGCCCACAAATATACAGTCAATTCACTTTACAGTGTGTTCTGTGAAGCGCTTTGGGCCGTCCTCCTGACGTGAAAAGCGCTATATCAAATGCAAGGATTATTATTATTATGATTAACGCCTCAGAGCAGCGCTCCCAGACACTCTCATATGATTGTAACTTGTTGTTGCTCCACGGGATTCATTGTAAAGTATGCTGTCACTGCGTATTCTGTAGAGGAATCCTACAGTATTACTCTCGAGTCTCACTGTCCATCCACACTCCCAAGCCAGCCACATCACATGGTTAGATACAGACTAAAGCTCCCGCTCCAGCGCCTTGGGACGTCCTCCGCACGCGAAAGGCGCTATACAAATTGTCGTTTTGTATTGGATTGTCTGCCCGCACGCTCCCAGGTCAGGGATAGAGACAGAGTAAAGCTCCCTCGATCGACACTGTCTATCCAGCACTCCCAGGTCAGTGACAGCACGGGTTAGAAAATAATAACAATAGTAATCATTGCACGGTGATACGGCGCCTCATCACGTCTTCGAGACGTCTCAAAGCGCTTCACAGGATACGCTGTAAAGCGAATTTCGACTACGATTTGCGGGCGAAACACGGCAGGCAGTTGCGCACAGCAGCGTCCCCACACAGACAGTCCGCGAGATACAGAGTAAAGCTCATCTCGGGAGTGAAGGTTAGATGTTGAACGATGTGATGGGTCAAGCAAAACACTTGTTTCTTTTTTGTTGAAAGATCACACCACGAACCGACAAGGACTTTGGCAACTACAACTGTACGGCCGGCAACAGGATAGGGACCAGATCTCAGCAGTTCATCCTTGTCCAGGCAGGTAAGTCTGCGCTGGGCTTAGTACAGAGAGAGAGAGAGAGAGAGAGAGATGGAGACAGAGAGAGAAAACGAGAGAGCGAGGGAGGGAGAGAAAGAAAGGGACAGGAGAAAAGAGAGGAAAGGCAGCTTGCTTTCTTATGGAGGCGCGAGAGAGAGAGAGAGAGAGAGAGAGAGAAGAGAAGAGTGAGAAACAAACAGAAAGAAACAACGGGAGAGAGAGAGATAAAGGGAGAGATCATTAGAGGTCAGAAAGAGGAGAGAATAGAGAAAAGGCGGCTCGCGTTCTGACAGCGCCTCATCTTGTCGAAATTGCTGTCAGACGTCGTCGCTGCATCGCAGACAGACTCAGCGCCGCAAACAGCCACCAAGAGCGACTGGTCGAACGGGCAACAGGGTCTTCTTCTTCTTCCTCATCCAGACCGGCCCCCGGCCCCCGATCTGCTAGCAACGAAACGCTAATGAATCTGTCGCGTCGAACCCGCGGCAGTTCGCGGGACGCCGCTGTGCGCAATTTGGCTGCCGCGTCTCGCCCGCAAAACGCACAGTCGGTTCGCTTTGCGGGGCGTGTCCCCGCGAACAGCGCTTCGAGACCTTCTCGAAGACGTGATAAGGCGCTGTATCAAATTGCGAGGATTATGACTATTATCGTTGGCCACAGCGCGGGAGAAGCTCTTTTCCAGTAGAGTTGTGTGCGTTGGGGGGGGGGGGGTGGGTGGGGCGGGGGGTTGGGTACTTTGACGGTACCTCTGACAATGCAGCGCGCTCCCACCCCCACCATTCCGCCTGCACCCCCCCAAACCCCCCCCGCCCACTCCCACCCCCCCCCAAAAACCTCCCAACCCCCCACAGTGCTGCTTTGAACCGTCAGTCCGCCTGACCGTGTGTTTTGTGGGCGAAATCACATTCTCTGCCGCCCATTTTTGTGTGGGGTGGTGGGGGGGGGGTGAGGGGTGTGGGGTGTGGGGCTGTGGGTGGGTGGGGGGGAGGGCTCCCGCCCCGGGGCGCGAGTCCATGTGTGCGCACTTCAGAAGGAAGAGATTCAGCGAGAGTTCCCGTCAGCAATCGGGGCGGGGGCGGGCGGGGGCGGGGGGTGTTGGTGGGGTGGGGGGCGTTTTGCTCTCGTTTAAACGCTCGCAAAAGGTGGCCGGTGGGTTGCGTGTGTCTGACTGACTGTCTGTCTGTCTGTCTGTGGTCACTTAACCCAGACGCAGCCTCGTTGACTGGTTTATTGCCCATGTGGTTCTGATCTCAGACACTGCGGAGGCTCAGGTTGGGAGGACACAGGCATTTTATTTCGCGCCCATCAATCTCCTGAGCGTGTTGCTGGAACGTGGAGGCATGAGAGCGCAGACTCTCTCTCACACGCACTCTCACACACTCACGTGCTCTCAAATACACACTCACACACGCTCACACTCACTCTCACATACCCTCGCACACACTCAAACACACCCTCACATACACTCACACGCACTTACATACTCTCACGTACACTCACACACACTCACGTACACTCTCACACACTCACATGCTCTCACATACTCTCACACACTCACACTCACTCTCACACACTCTCACACACACTCTCACTCTCACACACTCTCACACACTCTCACATACACTCACACGCACTCACACTCACACACTTTCACATACACACACACACACATACACTCTCACACACTCACATGCTCTCACATACACTCACACACACTCACAACTCTCACGCTTCCACACACTCACATGCACTCACACACACTCACACACACTCTCTCACACTTGTATACACACTCACCACACTCGTATGCACACCCATATACACACTCTCACGCACTATCATGTACACACACTCTCACACACACTCGTTTGCACACGCACTCACACACTCGTATACATTGAACACACATACACACACTCAAATACACACACACTCATATGCATGCACACTTATATACACACTCAAATACGCTCATATACACGCGTACTCCGCAAATATACACAACCCCTTCCCCCCCCCCCCAACACACACACGAGCACATACAAGCATGCACACACAAACACACACACAGACACACACACAGACGGACAGATACACACACAGGCACACTCACAACACACACACACACAGGCACACTCACAACATACACACACACACACAAGCACACACACAACACACAGACACACACACACAGGCGGACAGATACACACACAGGCACGCTCACAATACACAGATACACACACACCGACGGACAGATACGCACACAGGCACATTCGCAACACACAGACACACACACAGACGGACAGATACACACACAGACACATTCACGACACACAGACACACACACACACACACAGACAAATAATAATTTGTGAGCTGATGTCAGCAGCAGTAACTGCCCTGTTTTGCAGCTGTGCCCTCCCGTCCTTACGGGCTGAGGGTGGTCTCGGTGTCTCAGACGGTGGCGAAGATTTCCTTCACCAAACCCGATTCCCACGGAGGGATCCCCATCCACCATTATCGGGTGGACTTCAAAGAGGCGGATTGGGAGGACTGGAGAACCGTCAACTCCAACGGAAGCGAAAGTAAGAGAGCGCAGGTCGCGGAGAATTTCTCTCCAACTAAGCGGGCTGGTTCTGTGCTGATTTTTTTCCTCCCCCTGTTTCTAAACGAAGCTAATCAACTAACCAAATAATATAATAATAATAATAATAATAATAATCATCCAAGCATTTGATACGACGCCTTTCGCATCTCAATGTCAAGCGAGCGGGGATCCTGCCCTGCCTGAGGAGCGCTATGTAAATGCAAATTTACCCCCACACTCCCCCCACTACACCCCGAAAATCTGGAACTCTCTCCCTCAATCCCTCCGTCTCGCCCCCTCCCTCCCTCCCTCCCCCCCTCCCTCCCTCCCTCCCCGCCTTCAAATCCCGCCTAAAGACCTTCCTTGTTTGATCATGCTTACTCACCTCTGCCCCCCCCAACCCTCTCCCCCCCCCTCAGCCCCCACCCCACCACCACCCCCGGCTCGGGGTCAGACTCCGCCACTGTCAAGCTCTCCGGAAAAGGGTCGTTGCTGTTGTCTCAAAGTGCTCCACGGGGGCTGCGTATTGTTTAGGTAAACGCGGCAGCCAATTTGGGTACAGCCCGAGACCCACAAACAGCCCTGAAATGACCGAACGTTTTATTTTGTACCTGGGGCCAGGATTGTTGCAGAGAGAGAGAGAGAGAGACAGAGAAACTCTCTTCTCTTTTCTAATAGCGCCGCGGGATCTTTAGCGTCCGCCTAGGGTTAACGTCTCATCCGAAGGGCCGCACCTCCGAGAATGCGGGGCTCTCCCCCCCCCCACCACCCCCCCAGCAACCTCGTTCCCGGTTTGGTCTGCAGGCTGCTGAGCAGGATGACATGGGATATAATAATAATAATAATCCTGGCGCTTGACACAGCGCCTTCATCACAAGACGTCTCAAAGCGCTTCACGGAGCACAACAACAACAACAAGATTCCATTTATAGAGCGCCTTTCAACGTCGGGAGGACGTCCCAAGGCGCTGGACAGTTGGGTCGGGACCCGAGCATTGGGGGGAAATGGTCAGGGTGAGGGGAGGGAAGGGAGGGACCGAGGAGGGGGTAGGGAGTCGAGAGGGGAGCTGAAGGCACGGTCAAAGAGAAAACACCCTTCGAGCGAATTGACTGTACGCATTTGGCGGCCGATTGCGCCCAGCAGCGTCCCGCAAGCCGTCGTGGATGGAGTGAGCAAATTATTACCCTCGTTAAAAGCGATCTGCCGATCGACTAACAGCCGGGGGCCCTGCTTCCTGCTGGGTAAACAGAGGCGGGTGTGTGTGCGCGCGTGCGTGCGTGTGTGTGTGTGTGTGTGAAGGAAGGAAACTTGCCCAACGTTTCGCGCCCCCCCCCCCCACCCCGCCCCGGGAATCGAACCCGGGACCTCTCGCTTGAGAGGCGAGCGCTCTGACCGCTAACTTGCAGGAGTCCGCGCGTAATCCTCACGTGTTCCTCGTGACGCTCGGCCGGCTGAAAACAACAAGAGCTGGAGGCGAGAGCATCGGCGACCGAGCCAGGCCGACGGCGTCCTAATGCTGAAGTGCGCTGGCCTGCGAATGAAGCTCGCGCCCAGTGATTGAGATGAATAGCTCCTGACCGAGGAAATGGGTGGGTGTTTTAGTCACCGGAGCATGATTGAGATTGATGGCGCTCGATCAAACAGAATGGTGAACGATTGAGGCAGAAGGCCGTACATCTCGTGGGCGGAACGCGACAGCCGATTGCGCACAACGGCGTTCCCCCCCACACGCGAACGAACAGCCGTGGATTGAGTGACCGCATTTATTTATTTTTTTGGGGTGGGGTGGGGGGGAGGTGGAAGGGATTATTACGCTGGGATTATTAAGCGATCCGCCACCAATCGACGAACAACCGGGTTCCTACTGACTGCTAGGTAAACAGTGTGGAAACTTGCCCAACGTTTCACCCAACCTGGGAATCGAACCCAGGTCCCCCTCACTTGCGAGGCGAGCTCTCTAACCGCCGAGCTACGAGCTTCACCCTAAAGTCTGGTGACCGTGTCCTCTGGAAGCTAATTTTCCCGCACTAGTTAGGACAACAAGCGCATGTTCCCAGCCTCGAGCCTTCGGGGAGGAACTCGGATTTTAAGCCGCTAGAGATTGGTGATTCATTTATTAATCACAAAAAATAATAACTGGGGCACCCGAGGGCTGCAAAGGCAAATTAGAAACGGGAATTTAAGAGAGGCAGCAAATTATCATCACCGCCTGACAGAATATTAATGTGCCTGTGTCAAAAAAAAACCTCTCCCTCTCTCTCTCTTATCCCGATGCTCCATAGGTAGTTTCTCACGTAAAATTACCATCTGGCCACTTGGAAGGCCACTGACTGTCTGGTCACAGCTAACGAGAGGACCCGGGTTCGATTCCCGGGCGGGTCAGGGCGAAACCTTAGGCAAGTTTCCTTACTCCACACACACACGCACACGCACGCACACACACGCACACCTCTGTTTAGCCGGCAGTAAGTAGGAACCTAGTTGTCAATCGATTGGCAGATCGCTTTTTCAGGAGCAATAATCCCTCCACAAGATACATTAAATAATATAAATCGGTCACTCAATCCACGGCTGTTTGTGGGGACGCTGCTGTGCGCGATTGGCTGCCGCGTTTCGCCCACAAAATGTATGCAGTCGATTCACTTTACAGCGTATCCGGTGAAGCGCTTTGAGACATCTCGAAGACGTGAAAAGGCACTGTATCAAATGCAAGGATTAGTATTAATCTGTTCTGTGATACCCAGTGGGAGAGCAGCTAAAGCCTAGACTGCTGATTCTGTTCCTGATTTAAGCTCAGAGAGAGTGTGTGTGTGTGTGGTTGTGGTTGTGTGAGTGTATGTGTAAGTGTGTGAGTGTGAGTGTTTCTGTGGGTGAGGGTGTGTGTGCGAGAGTGTCAGTGTGTGTGTGGGTGTGCGCTTGAGTGTGTGAGTGTGTGTGCGTGTGAGTTTGTGTGTGTGTGTCTGTGTGTGAGTGTGTGTGCATCTGTGAGTGTGTGTGAGCGTGTGTGTTTGAGTGTGTGAGTGTGTGTGTATCTGTGTGAGTGTGTGTGAGAGTGTGTGTTTGAGTGTGTGTGTGTGAGAGTGTGAGTGTGTGTGTGAGTTTGTGTGTGTGTGTCTGTGTGTGAGTGTGTGTATCTGTGTGAGTGTGTGTGAGAGTGTGTGTTTGAGTGTGTGTGTGAGTGTGAGTGTGTGTGTATGTGTGGTTGTGTGAGTGTATGTGTAAGTGTGTGAGTTTGAGTGTATGTGTGGGCGAGGGTGTGTGTGCGAGAGTGTCAGTGTGTGTGTGAGTGTGTGCTTGAGTGTTTGAGTGTGTGAGTGCGTGTGAGTTTGTGTGTGTCTGTGTGTGAGTGTGTGTATCTGTGTGAGTGTGTGTGAGAGTGTGTGTTTGAGTGTGTGAGTGTGTGTGTTTGTGTGTGTCTGTGAGTGAGTGTGTGTGTATCTGTGTGAGTGTGTGAGAGTGTGTGTTTGAGAGTGTGTGTGTGTGTGAGAGTGTGTGTTTGAGTGTGTGAGTGTGTGTGTGAGTTTGTGTGTGTGTGTGTCTGTGTGTGTGTGAGTGTGTGTGTATCTGTGTGAGTGTGTGTGTGTGTCTGTGTGTGTGTGTGTGAGTGTGTGTGTATCTGTGTGAGTGTGTGTGTGTGTCTGTGTGTGTGTGTGTGTGAGTGTGTGTGTATCTGTGTGAGTGTGTGTGAGAGTGTGTGTGTGAATGTGTGTGTATCTGTGTGAGTGTGTGTGTGTGTCTGTGTGTGTGTGTGTGTGTGAGTGTGTGTGTATCTGTGTGAGTGTGTGTGAGAGTGTGTGTGTGAGTGTGTGTGTATCTGTGTGAGTGTGTGTGAGAGTGTGTGTGTCTGTGTGAGTGTGTGTGTGTGTGTGTGAGTGTGTGTGTGTGTCTGTGTGTGTGTGTGTGAGTGTGTGTGTGTGTGTGTGTGTGTGAGAGTGTGTGTGTGAGTGTGTGTGTGTGTGTGTCTGTGTGAGTGTGTGTGTATCTGTGTGAGTGTGTGTGTGTGTGTGTGCACGCGCGGTGTTTTTTTTGCCAGCAGCCAGTGTCATTTTGGACGCAATGGCCTGAATCGCGCAATCAAATCACTTGAGTTGGTGGGAATTGATTTTGATTTAGATGTTTTGATAAGAAACGAAATCAGGGTTGATTCAACTGGCTGACATGATAAATGGATTCGGAGTCAATCGACGCTTAGTCTGGACTGTTATAAACGGGGCGAGAGCATTAGCGTTTCTCTCTTATACTCTTATCAAGTGAGTAATGATTGACTTCATGCAGGTTAGAGACACAGTAAAGCTCCCACTACGCTGTCCGTCCACACTCCCAGGTCAGGGTTAGAGACACAGTAAAGCTCCCACTACGCTGTCCGTCCACACTCCCAGGTCAGGGTTAGAGACACAGTAACGCTCCCTCTACACTGTGTGTCCACACTCCCAGGTCAGGGTTAGAGACACAGTAAAGCTCCCTCTACACTGTCCGTCCACACTCCCAGGTCAGGGTTAGAGACACAGTAACGCTCCCTCTACACTGTGCGTCCACACTCCCAGGTCAGGGTTAGAGACACAGTAACGCTCCTCTACACTGTGCGTCCACACTCCCAGGTCAGGGTTAGAGACACAGTAAAGCTCCCTCTACGCTGTGTGTCCACACTCCCAGGTCAGGGTTAGAGACACAGTAACGCTCCTCTACACTGTGTGTCCACACTCCCAGGTCAGGGTTAGAGACACAGTAACGCTCCCTCTACACTGTGTGTCCACACTCCCAGGTCAGGGTTAGAGACACAGTAAAGCTCCCTCTACACTGTGTGTCCACACTCCCAGGTCAGGGTTAGAGACACAGTAAAGCTCCTCTACACTGTGTGTCCACACTCCCAGGTCAGGGTTAGAGACACAGTAACGCTCCCTCTACACTGTGTGTCCACACTCCCAGGTCAGGGTTAGAGACACAGTAACGCTCCTCTACACTGTGTGTCCACACTCCCAGGTCAGGGTTAGAGACACAGTAAAGCTCCCTCTACACTGTGCGTCCACACTCCCAGGTCAGGGTTAGAGACACAGTAAAGCTCCCACTACGCTGTGCGTCCACACTCCCAGGTCAGGGTTAGAGACACAGTAACGCTCCCTCTACACTGTGTGTCCACACTCCCAGGTCAGGGTTAGAGACACAGTAACGCTCCCTCTACACTGTGTGTCCACACTCCCAGGTCAGGGTTAGAGACACAGTAAAGCTCCCTCTACACTGTGCGTCCACACTCCCAGGTCAGGGTTAGAGTCAGAGTAAAGCTCCCTCGACACTGCTCACAAAATGTACGCAGTCGCATCACTTTACAGGATGTCCTATGAAGTACTTTGAGATGTCTCAATGGCCGATGATGTGTTATATCAACTGCAAGGATTATAATTACTATTATTACATATAAATCTCCCCAGGTTAGCTACCGCACGCACAGCTGTGGCAATTAGCATTTTTTTTTAATTCTAAGTCGCAAGTATTATTTCTTTCTCTTGTTGACAAAAATGCGTCAGTTTAATGAGTTTAAAGGGATTAATTTCGGTGAGCAAATTGCCGCCGACATGGGAGAGAGAAACCTGAACAGCTGGAAAATCTCAGTGCGTTTTGGGGGTCACTGAGAGTACAAGGAACCATCATCTTATATTAATACTAATAATAACCCTTGCATTTGACATAGCGCCCGATCCTGTCTTCGAGACGTCTCAAAGCGCTTCACGGAATATACTGTAAAGTCAATCGACTGTGTATATTGCGGGCGAAGCGCGGCAGCCGAATTGCGCGCAGCCGCGTCCCCGCAAACAGTCGTGGATGGAAGTGAACAATTTATTATTTTGGGGAGGTGTTTTTTTGAAGGGATTATTAACCCCCGGGAAAACGAACCACCAATCGACGAACAACCGGGTTCCTACTTACTGCTGGGTAAACAGAGGCGTGCGTGCGCGTGTGCGTGTGTGTGTGCGTGTGCGTGTGGAGTGGAGGGAACTTGCCCTGCTCCGGGAATCGAACCCAAGATCCTAACGTGTTTGAGCAGATCAGCGCGAGCCCAGCCCGAGCGGTGGGAGATTCTGTGCATTGAGTCTCGGCGGCCTGGGGGTTAAATGGAGCTCCTTCCAGCTTCCGAGCTGCCGCTTTTGCAAAGCCTGTAGCTTTGGATTCTTGCCACCGCAGCACACAGGGAATAGTGGAGGTTTTAATGCTATTAAGTCGGAAAGCGAGAGGCATTCATGTGTAATGCTATTACTGCCGTTAAAGATCACTCGCTAATGGATTTGTGATACAGATAAGAGTTCTGTGTGTCAGCGCTAAAGACTTCGTGATGCCCTGCGCAGGAACCCGAGCGGACGTGCTTGCAGTGGTGTCCTCCACGCCGCGTTGCCGTCCGTCGCCGCGTTCCGCCCGCAGGACACACGGTCACCACACTTTTTTACGGTGCCTGCGTTTCGCCCGCAAAATACGCAGTCGCTACACTTTACGGTGTGGCCTGTGAGGAGCTTTGAGACGTCTCGAAGACGCGATAAGGTGCTGTATCAATGGCAAGGATTATTATTATTCCCTATCCCCAGATTTGTGCCCCCCCCATCCCACCCCACCCCAACAATCCCCGCGCATCACTGATAACCAGGACGTAATTCCACCTGGTCTTAGCCTGCGCGCCTGCTTTGCCTTAAGGTTTAAGGTGGTACGTCCTTTGAATGAGCCCTTAAACCGAAGCTCTTTCTGTGACTGTTCAACCGCGACAACACGTGACATTTACACGGCTCCTCTCCCGTCGGGAGGACGTCCCAAGGCGCTGGACAGTCAGGGGTTGGGATCAGGAGGCGCAGAGGGCGGGGAGGGTGGGGGCTTAGGAGGGTGACCAAAGGCGCGGTCAGAGAGGAGGGTCTTGAGACGGGTCTTGAAGGAGGCGAGGGAGGGAGCCCAGGTGAAGGGATTGAGGGATGGAGTTCCAAAGGGTAGGAGGAGGAGAGGGTGAAGGCACGACCGCCGATGGTGGGGCAGGGCCGGGCCGGGCGGTGGGGGACATGAAGCAGGCAGGAGCCCGTCAGGCGGAGGGAGCGGACGGGTCGATATGGGAGTCAGCAGGTCACAGAGGAAGGGAGGAGCAAAGCCACGGAGGGCCTTGAAGGTGAGGACGAGGATTTTAAACTCGAACCTCTGAGGGATTGGGGAGCCGGGCGGGGAGGGGGTGGGTGGGGGTGGGGGTCGTGGCGGTGAGGGGAAGTTGATGGGGTTCACGGAGCCTGGTGCGGGTGAGGACAAGGGCTGCAGAGTTCTGGATGATCTGCAGCTTGTGGAGGGAAGCGTCGGGGAGGCTGGGAGTTGGCGTAGTCGTGCCTGGACGTAATAAATGCGTTCAGGCGGAAGTTAAAGCTCCTCTGGCGCTCATCAAAAGGTACTCTCCCGGTTGTTGATAGTATACTATATAATAATAATAATAATCCTAAAGCACTTGATCACATCGTCGAGACGTCTCAAAGCGCTTCACCAGAATATACAGCGAGCGCGGCAGTGACTGACGCAGTGATTGACACCTTTCTCCTTGTGCCCGCAGCGCACTTCGTCCTGACCCACCTGAAGCCCAACACCACTCACCGATTCAGAGTGTCGGCCGTCAACGGCAAAGGACAGGGAGAGCCCAGTCAGCCGCAGACCTTCGAGACCCTGCCAGTCCGTAAGTAGCCCTGAGCTCTCCACTCCGCTGTCTGTCGGGACGTCCTCCTGACCCGAAAAGGCGCTCTACAAATGCAAGTCGTGGTCCCTTCCACGCCTCTCGCTAATCCCGTTTTAATGCCTCGTCGGGGAGAGACACAGAGCAAGAAAAAATTAGACGGGATACCTTGCAAATCTCTCCTGCTTCCACGACGGAGTGTAATTATAAATAGAATTACCCGGAGAAGCTGTTGAGCGAGCCTCACTTTTTTGTTAAGATACGGTTGGGGGAACACCGCTGTGCGCAATTGGTTGCCGAGTTTCACCCACGTAACACACAGTCACTACACTTTACAGTATATCCTGCGCTGTGAAGCGCTTTGAGACGTCTCGAAGACATGATGAGGCGCTATATCAAATGCAAGGATTATTATTGTTATTATTTGGGAGGTTGAAAAGAAGGTCTCGGGGGGCATTGAGATATTTTGCAATGTTGATGTTGGCGATGACTATCAATACCCGGTCTCTGAAACATAGTCGGGCTCAGCGGGGAGGGGTTGGGGGATGTGTGGGGGGTTGCGGGGGTGGGGGTGGGGGATGGTGGGCGCACCTAACAATCTCCTTCATTGTATTAAGCATCTAAGAACATAAGAAGATAAGAGTTTGCTCGGGGAAAGGAGACCGGTTTCCATTTTGTTCGCCTTCCACCATCCTGGCAGTCGGGTCCCAAACCATACACTGCATCCCCGGATATTATTTTCCAGCAGCAAAACCTATCTAATTTGCTCTCGAAACGTTTTCTGCTTCCACCGTCTGTCTCTCCCCGAGGAGCCCCCGTTCAATAAGTTTACGACTTATTTATTTACTTGTTTTCTTTACAACGTGCGAAGGGATCAGAGACTTGGGAAAGAACCAGAGGGGAGATGAGACGAGGAGAAATCTTTGTTGCACGGAGAGTTGTTACGGTCTGGAATGCAGTGCCTGAAAGGGGTGATTGAAGCAGATTCAATACTAATTTTCAAAAGGGAATTGGATAGGGACTTGAAAAGAAAATATTTGCAAAGGCTGTGGGGCGAGAGCGGGGGCGTGGGATCAATTGGGTTCCCCTTTCAAAAAGCCGGCACAGCCATGATGGGTTGAATGGCCTCCTTCTGTGCTGTAGGGTTCTACGATTTGCTCACAAAATAGACATTCAATTCACTTTACAGTGAATTCTGAGCAGCACTTTGAGACGTCTCAAAGACGTGAAGCGCTATACCAAATGCAAGGATTATTATTCACAATTATGATGATTATATGAATCAGTCTCTCAGCCCAGAAACCCCGATCCCATCCCATCCCAAACCCGTTAGAGTCCCGGGGTACAAAATTCCCCCCCCCCCCCCCCGGTCTTAGCCCACAGGAAACCTACTTGACTCAAAGTTTAAGGTTTGTGTAAAAGTCCTAAAAATTTCAGTCAGGATTTGGGAACTGGTTTCATTTCAAGAAATGTGTTTAAAAAAAAAAATTGGCATCGAAATCAATTCTGAACTGAGGAATTTTTCATGGTTCTCCTCAAGCAGGTTTAAATTGTAAGACTCCATCCCTTCCTCCCTCCCTCACTCACTCACTCATTCAATCACAGCTGTGGAAACCCATGGAAAATTCCTCAGTTCAGAATCGATTCAGAGACCAATTGTTTTTTTAGACACATTTCTTGAAACGAAACCGGTTTCCAAATCTGTACCGAACTTTTTTAAGACTTTTCCACAAACCTTAAACTTTGAGCCAAAGCTGGCTTCCCGCGGGCTAAGACTGGGGGGGAATTTTGGGGTCCCGGGACTCTTAACAGGTTGGGATGGGATTGGGTTTGGGAACTGAGAGACTGATTCGTATTATCATACTTGAATAATAATCCTTGCATTTGATGTAGCGTCTTATCATGTCTTCCAGACGTCTCAAAGCGCTTCACGGAATTCACTGTAAAATTTTAATTTATTTATTTAATTTATTGTGGAGTCCTGTAGCTCAGTGGTTAGAGCACTCGCTTTGCAAGCGAGAGACCTGAGTTCAATTCCAGGCAGAGGGCGAAACCTTGGGCAAGTTTCCTTACTCCACACAGAGCCTAATAATAATCCCTCCAAAACCAAAAACAATAATAAATTGGTCATTTTCAATCCACGACTGTTTGTGGGACATTGCTGTGCGCAATTGGCTGCCGCGTTCGCCCAGAAATATACAGTCAATTCACTTTACAGTGTGTTCTGTGAAGTGCTTTGGGACGTCCTCCCGACGTGAAAAGCGCTATATCAAATGCAAGGATTATTATTATTATTATTAATTCGATCTCCGGGCAAATCACAGAATCCTACAGCACAGAAGAAGGTGATTCAGCCCATCGTGCCTGTGCCAGCTCTTTGAACGAGGAACCCAATTAATCCCACTCCCCCCCGCTCTTTGCTCGTTGCCCTGCAATTCTTTTTTTCGTTTCAAGTCCCTATCCAATTCCCTTTCAGAAGTTAATATTGAATCTGCTTCCATCACCCCTTTCAGGCAGTGCTTTCCAGACCGTAACAACTCTCCGTGCAACAAAGATTTCTCCTCGTCTCATCTCCCCTCTGGTTCTTTCCCAAGTCTCTGATCCCTTCGCACGTTGTAAAATAAAGTAAATAAGTAAGTCGTAAACTTATTGAACGGGGGCTCCTCGGGGAGAAGACAGACGGTGGAAGCAGAAAACGTTTCGAGAGCAAATTAGATAGGTTTTTTCCGCCGGGGAATAATATCCGGGGATGCAGTGTATGGTTTGGGACCCGACATGTCAAGCGACTGCCAGGATGGTGGAAGGCGAACAAAATGGAAACCGGTCTCCCTTCCCCGAGCAAATACTTATCCTCTTATGTTCTTAGATGTTTGCAATACAACGGAGGAGATCGTTAGGTGGCGTTCTCTCACACACTCTCTCACACTCACTCCCTCACACGCACTCCCTCACACACACACTCCCTCACACGCACTCTCTCACACCCACTCCCTCACACACGCTCCCTCACACACACACTCCCTCACACACACTCCCTCACCCACTCCCTCACACACACACTCCCTTACACACACTCACTCACACACTCTCCCTCACACACACTCTCCCTCACACACACTCCCTCACACACTCTCCCTCACATACACTCCCTCACACACACACTCCCTCACACACACACTCACACACTCTGCCTCACACACAAACTCTCCCTCCCAAACACTCCCTCTCACGCATTCTCCCTCACACACACTCACACTCCCTCACACACGCTCTCCCTCACACACACTCCCTCTCACGCACTCTCCCTCACACACACACTCACACTCCCTCACACACGCTCTCCCTCACACACACTCCCTCTCACGCACTCTCCCTCACACACACACTCCCACACACACACACAGAACAGAGATAAACCCAGTTGCGTCTCACAAACGCACGGATTAATGGTGCGGTGGCAGCATTTTGCGCTGTAAAGTGGACGCGGGCAGGATTGTGAGTACAACATCGTTAGCCACCAGCGGGTAAGCAATCTCTCACCGGGAATCGGAACCAGCAAATCAGCCGGTTTGTGAACCTGCGGCACTACCCCATGGGGACGCTGGCCGTTTAAGGGGGAAAAATTCTGCTTGATTCCACTCGTTCTTCGCGACGCTTGTGATTCAGACGGGTAGAAAGGGATTGCTCAGTCGACGCTATTTCGTTGAACCGCAGAGGCTTTCCCCCCGGTTTCCCCTGCTTTGTTCCGTCGTAGAATCATCGAATCTTACAGCACAGAAGGAGGCCATTCGGCCCCTTTGGAAGAGCTACCCAACTACCCAGAAACGCGGCAGCCAATTGCGCACAGCAGCGTCCGCACAAACAGTCTGAGTGGATTGAGTGACAGGGACCAACTTCCGACTGCGATTTTTTTTTTGAAGAGGTTATTATCCCCAGAAAAGCAAACTACCAATCGACTAACATCCGAGTTCCTACCTACTGCTGAGTAAACAGAGGCGTGTGTGTGTGTGTGTGTGGAGTAAGGAAACTCGCCCGAGGTTTCGCCCCCTGCCCGGGAATCGAACCCAGTTCCTCTCGCTTGCGAGGCGAGTGCTCTAACCAACTGAGCTACAGGACTACGCAATTATTGTTTAATTTGCCGGGTTGCCTGGCGGACACTCGCTGTGCGTGTGATTTCAGGCCGCTCCTGTGATCCGAGCTAAGGGTTTTATTTTTCCTGAGCAGCATTTAATGATGCTTAACTGCCTCGGAACGTTTTTTCTGGCATCTTCCTGTCAGCCTTCATCAACCTGTCAAGCCCTGCACCGTTCAGATCTTCTCAGTGTCTCGGATCCTCACGTTCTATTAGCCTCAGAATCTTGTCGCTGCACGCCTTGTCAATCTCTGCCTCTTACGCCTGACCTCTGATAGCTTCTCCACCTCTGTCGGGCTGGCACGTCAAAACGATAATAATCCTTTCACTTGATCCAGCGCCTGATCACGTCTTCGAGAACGTCTCGAAGCGCTTCGCAGAATGTAAAGTGCAAAGTGAATTGACTGTCCATTTTGTGGGCGAAGCGCAGCAGCCAATTGCGCACAGCAGCGTCCCGTAAACAGTCGTGGGCCGCAGTGACCAATTTAGTCATTGTTGTTATATCTTTGAAGGAATTATTAACCCCCCACCCCACCCCGGAAAAAGTAATCCGCTAATCGACTAAGGCTCCTACTTGCTTCTGGGTAAACAGAGTCGCGTGTGCGTGTGGAGTAAGGAAACTTGCCGAAAGTTTCGATCTGGCCAGGAATCGAACCCGGGTCCTCTCGCTCGCGAGGCGAGCGCTCTAACCGCTGCCCCGCACTGCACAGAGCGGTCTCAACCTGGCTCAGCGCTCGCGCTCACTCTCGCTTGTGAGACAGAAAGGACTTAGAATCGCACAGTCTAAGCCGACTCTCCAACGCGGCTCTGGGGGAGGGTGCTGCATTCTCACGGGTGTCGTCCTTCCAATGAGGCGATAAACCAATAGCCTGGTCAGGTGGACGTTAAATTACAGTAATAATCCTTGCATTCGATACAGCGCCTGATCACGTCTGCGAGACGTCTCACAGCGCTTCACGGGATGTGCTGTAAAGTGAAGTGACCGTATACTTTGTGGGAGAAAATTAAAATGAAAGTTCATACAGCACTAACTCGTAAAGAGAAGGGAGCTTTTCGCTCCTGATGTCCAGGCCAACGACAACAACAAAATGACATATATAGAGCGCCTTTCACGTCGGGAGGACGTCCCAAAGAGCTAAACGGGGCCCGAGCATGGGGGAGGGGTGGTGTAGGGGTGAGGGAAGGCAGAGAGGTGGGAGGGAGACCAAAGACACGGTCGAAGAGAAGGGTCTTGAGACCGGCCTTGAAGGATGCGAGGGAGGAAGCGAGGGGAAGGGACCGTGGGATGGAGTTCCAGAGTGTCGGGGCAGAGAGGCTGAAAGCCCGGCCACCGATGGTAGGGCGGGTCGGGCGGGAGACATAGAGCAGCCCGGAGCCCGATGAACGGAGGGAGCAGGTCAGAGAGGTAGGAGGGGGTGAGGCCATGGATGGCCTTAAAGGCCGACGATGAGGATCTTAAACTCGATCCTCTGGGGGATGGGGAGCCAGTGGAGTCGGGTGAGGGTGGGAGTGATGGGGTCACGGAGCCCTGGTGCACGAGAGTACACGAGCTGCAGAGTTTTGGATGATCTGCAGCTTGTGAAGGGAAGCGTTGGGAGGGCCGATGAGGAGGGAGTTCCCGTAATCGAGCCTTGAGGTGACGAATACGTGGGTGAGGGTCTCGGCAGCCTGAGGGGTGAGGCAGTGGCGGAGTCTGGCAATGTTGCGGAAGTGGTGGTAGGCAGCGCCGGTCATGGTGCGGATGTGGGAGAAAAAGGACAGTTCAGGGACAAATAAGACCCCAGGTTCCTGACCGGCTCAGTGAGGTTGAGTGTGCAGCGCTTCATAGTCGCCCGCTTTGAGTTGTTTTGATGTTTATTGACGTTAATAACACTTTCCCTGGAATAGTTCTTTTGAAGCATCTGAGATCTTTGTGGAGTCCTGTAGCTCAGTGGTTAGAGCACTCGCTTTGCAAGTGAGAGACCTGAGTTCAATTCCAGGCAGAGTGCGAAACCTTGGGCAAGTTTCCTTACTCCACACAGAGCCTAATAATAATCCCTCCAAAAAACAAAACAATAATAAATTGGTCATTTTCAATCCACGACTGTTTGTGGGACATTGCTGTGCGCAATTGGCTGCCGCGTTCGCCCACAAATATACAGTCAATTCACTTTACAGTGTGTTCTGTGAAGCGCTTTGGGACGTCCTCCCGACGTGAAAAGCGCTATATCAAATGCAAGGATTATTATTATCTTTTGACTGTGTAATATAAGGGGTTCACTTTCAAAGCCCTCCACTGCCTCGCTCCCCCACCTGCCTCTGTGACCTCCTAACCCCCTACCAACCTGTCCATTCCCTCCGCTGGTCGGGTTCCGGCATGCTTCACGTCTCCCGCCTCGCCCGCCCCTCCGTTGGCGGGCTGACGGGCCTTCAGCCACTCTGCCCTCACCCTCTGGAACTCCATCCCACAGACCCTCAGAATCCTCCAACGCTGGAGGAGGCCATTCAGCCCATTGTGCCACTTTGAAAGAGGTATCCAATCAGCCCCACTCGCCTGTTCTTACCCCAAAGCCCTGCAAATTCTTCCTTTTTCCTTCGAAACCTACCATTGAATCTGCTTTGATCCCCCCCCCCCCCAACACCCCCACCCTTCAGGCAGTGCTTTCCAGACCATAACAACTCTCTGGGTAAAATAACATCTCCTCGTCTGGTCTCCCCTCCCCAAAGATTATCTTAAATCTGTGCCCTTTGACTACCGGCCCACCGCCGGAGGAAATAGTTTCTCCCGATCTACTCTTATCAAAATCCTTCATAGATACGCTTTGTTTTTATATTCTCTTCTTAGATGTGTTGCAGTGACATCTGCAGGCTAGAAACAGGCGTTACCCCAGTCTATGATTGTTATCTTGTCCATAACAACGACAAGATGACATGTGTACAGTGCCTTTCACATAGCGAGGACGTCCCAAGGCGCTGGACAATCAGTGTTTCGGACCCGAGCTGGGGATCGGGGAGGATGAAGGGCAGGGGGTTGAAGGAGGGTGATCGAAAGCACGGTCGAAGAGGAAGGTCTGGAAACGGGTCTCGAAGGTGGCGAGGGAGGCGGCGAGGCGGAGGGACTGCGGGATTGAGTTCCAGAGGATGGGGGCAGAGTGGTAGAAGGTTCCGCCCGACAATGGTGGGGCGGGCGAGGCAGGAGACGTGAACAGGCCAGTGCCACATCCAACGTGAACATGATTCCTGGGCAGGGCAAAACGTTGGAACTCAGTTGTTAGTCGATTGAGGGATCGCTTTTCCCCGGGGCTAACCATCCCTTCAAAAATAATAATAATAATAATTTGGTCACTCAATCCACGACTGTTTGTGGGGTCGTTGCTGTGCGTGGAGTCCTGTAGCTCAGTGGTTAGAGCACTCGCTTTGCAAGCGAGACACCTGAGTTCAATTTCAGGCAGAGGGCGAAACCTTGGGCAAGTTTCCTTACTCCACACAGAGCCTAATAATAATCCCTCCAAAACCAAAAACAATAATAAATTGGTCATTTTCAATCTACGACTGTTTGCTACGCAATTGGCTGCCGCGTTTGCCCACAAATATACAGTAAATTCACTTTACAGTGTGTTCTGTGAAGCGCTTTGGGACGTCCTCCCGACTATACCAAATGCAAGGATTATTATTATTATTATTATGTGCGCAATCGGCTGCCGCGCTTTGCCCACAAAACGTACAGTCAATTCACTCCACAGTATATTCTGTGAAGCGCTTCGAGACGTCTCGAAGATGAGACAGAGAGTGAAAGGCAGAGGTGACCGTCACTAAACCCAGCGAGGTCAAACAAAAATTCTCAATTAGGCTTTGAAATTGGGAAAGGGTGGGAAGTACAAGACCTCTATTTCAAGCTGAAGCGGTTACAAAGAGCCTTTTGATTCTCAGCAACTCCGGGGTTTACAATTGGAAGGGATAAAAAAAAACACCTGGTTTCTGCTGTGACTTCAGACAACAGCTGCGCATTCTTTGAGAAAATTGAATTGGCTTTTGGATTCATCCACATACACGGACACCCACACGCATACAGATACACGCGCACACGTGCACACAGACACACATGCACACACAGGCAAACACACACACTTAGACTAACACACACACATGCAGACACGCACACACATGCAGACACACACACACAGACTTACACACACACACACGCAGTATCAGAAGCCTCACCCTGTTCAGGGTGAGAGGGATCAGACGTTGTGAGAGGAGAATGCAAGATGTTTATTGCGTTCAGCTCCACAATACAATTCAAGGCCACGGAAGGGAAAGAAAATGAGGTACTTAAGCAATGTGACCCGCTTCCTTAATGACGGGAAGGGAAAACAGCTGGAAGATGCGATTCAATTTTTTTAAAAAAAGAAGCGAGGTCGGGGGAGCAGTCAGAAAAATGGGTTCGGAGAATGATGGCCCGAATAATAATATTAATAATAATAATCCTTGCATTTTTGATACAGGGCCTTATCAAATCTTTGAGCCGTCTCAAAGCGCTTCGCAGAATACACTGTAAGCTGAATTGACTGTGTGGTTTTGTGGGCGAAACGCGGCAGCCAATTGCGCACATCAGCGTCCCACAAACAGCCGTGGATTGAAGTCACCAATTTATTATTATTATTTTGAAGGGATTGTTATCCCCAGAAAAGTGATCCGCCAATCGACTAACAACCGGAGTCCGACTTATTGCTGGGTAAACAGAGATGTGTGGAGTAAGGAGACTCGCTCCAACCAACTGAGCTACAGGACTCCACAAATGACCTCCGTCCGCGCTGGCAATGTTTTCATCGCACTTTCTGCCCCCACGCTCTGCCGTTCCATCCCTCCCAGAGCCCCTCCACCTCTCCCCCGCCTCCCCCTTCCTTTGCCTGTTTCCAGGTCCGTCTCCAGATTCTTTGACCGCCGTGCCTTCGATCGTCTTCCATTACTGTCCAACACCATGGAATGTCCTTCCGATATGAAAGGCACTATATGAATGCAATTCATTGTCGTTGTTAGAATAATGATAATAATAATAACAATCCTCGCAATTAGTATCGCTCCTTTCGCGTCAGTAGAACGTCCCAAAGCGCTTCACAGCATTTTGCCGCGAAATGGAGTGACTGTGCGCTTGTGGCCAAACGCGGCAGCTAATTTGCGCACAGCAATGTCCCACAAACAGACATGAAGTGAATGATCAGTTATATTTGAGGGATTGTCGGCCAGGGCACGGGGGAAGAGAAACTCCTTTCTCTTTTCGAATAGTGTTGTTGTTGTTGTTATTCTTTGGTAATAAGAATCCTCTGCTTCGCGTCTCCCCCCCCCCACCGCCCGGCCCAGCCCGGCCCGGCCCCCCCCACCATCGGCGATCGGAGAATTCTTATTACCATAGAATAAGATCCCCCGCACTCCCCACTCAGCTCAGGTCCAAATCCCTGACTATCCAGCTCCTTGGAACGTTCTTCCGACATGAAAGGTGCTGTTTAGATGTCATTTGTTGTGGTTGTTGTCTCCTAATCACACCATCTTCGATGGGGGGCGCGAGGGAGCAATGCAGTGTTAGGGGTGCCGTCCTTTGGATGACAAATTCACTTCGTGCACTGCGGGCGCTATTGTTAAGCTGTTTTTCTCCCACAAGTCCATTCACTTTACAGTGTCTCCTGTGAAGCGCTTTGAGACGTCTCGAAGTGCGATAAGGAGCTACATCGAATGCAAGGGTTATTATTATCGCTGCTTTTGTCGTTCAGAAACTCATTCCCCAGTCAGCCTACACAACAAACTGTTCAGATTTTGGCGATGTGCCCATGACCTTGAGGTAACCATTGTTGCCTCGCATTGTTACTGAAACAAATGATTTCGCGAGGGCGTATACAAATCCGTCACAGTATCACTATAACAGCTGCAATTATATTCCTGACATTTGATACAAAGCCTTATCGAGTCATTAAAACATCTGCGTAAAAAAAAACGCTGCACGGGATTTACTGGAAAGCGTCGTGACTGGATAATAATAATAATAATAATCCTTGCATTTGACGTAGCGCTTTTCACGTCGGGAGGACGTCCCAAAGCGCTTCACAGAACACACTGTAAAGTGAATTGACTGTATATTTGTGGGCGAACGCGGCAGCCAATTGCGCACAGCAATGTCCCACAAACAGTCGTAGATTGAAAATGACCAATTTATTATTGTTTTGGGTTTTTGGAGGGATTATTATTAGGCTCTGTGTGGAGTAAGGAAACTTGCCCAAGGTTTCGCCCTCTGCCTGGAATTGAACTCAGGCCTCTCACTTGCAAAGCGAGTGCTCTAACCACTGAGCTACAGGACTCCACTGGATTTGTAGGCGTTGTACGGCAGCTAAGTTTGTACAAGGCGAGCGAGCAGGAAGGCGGGTTGTGTAAAATGGTGAGCGAGTGGGATGGGGAGAGTACACATTGGGAGTAATAATAATAATAATCCTTGCATTTAGAAGAGAGTCATATCACCTCTTTAAGGTACCTCAAAGGGCTTCACAGAAATATACTGCTAAAGCGAATTAGCTGTATATATTCTGGGCGAAACGCGGCAGTCAATTGCGCACAGCAGCGTCCCCACAAACAGTTGTAGATTAAGCGACCAGTTTATTTTTTTTGAATGAATGAATGAATTGTTACCTCCCGGAAGAGCGATCCGACCATCAACTTAACACCCGGGTTGGGTTCTGACTTACTGCCGGGTAAACAGAGGCGCGTGTGTGGAATAAGAAAACTTGCCCAAAGTTTCGCCCTACCTGCCCGGGAATCGAACCCGGATCCTCTCGCTTGCGAGGCGAGTGCTCTAACCACTGAGCTACAGGAATCCACCATGGAAAGGGTTTGGTTTATTCCCTGTTACGTAGAATCTCAATGGGTTGCTTCATGAAGGGAACTGATTTTGGGGATGGCCCAATGGATCCAAAACGGTATATATTTTGAGTCCTGTAACACAATGGTAAGAGCACTCGCCTCGCAAGCGAGAAGACCTAGGTTCAATACCTGGGCAGGGCGAAACGATGGGCAAGTTTCCTCACTCCACACTCTTTTGTTTATTCAGCACCAAGTAGGAACCCAGTTGTTAATCGATTGGTGGATCGCTTTTCCAGGGGTAATAAAAAAATCATTTACTCAATCCACGACTGTTTGTGGGACGCTACTGTGCACCATTAGCTGTCGCGTTTCACCCACAAAATATACAGTCAATTCACTTCGCAGTATATTCCTGTGAAGCGCTTTGAGACGTCTCGAAGACGTGATAAGGCGCTGTATCAAATCCAAGGATTATTATTGTCTTGGCATTGAAGCTTTGGCATTGCCGTTGTTTGTAACGTTCTGTCTGGGCTCGTGCGTGGGACGATTTCCCACCGTTCTTCTTTGCCACCTGTTGGTCTGAAAGCCGCTGAGAACCTCTGCCTCTTTGCTTTGGTTGCAGGAGAACCCCTTCCGCCCAAGGTGCAAGGCCACAGCGGCAGTGACAAGAACTACAAGCTGATGGTGACTGAGCAAGATGATGGTGGATCGCCCATTCTGGAGTACTTCCTGAGATACAGGAGCGTGAGTACTGTGAGTTTCAACAGCTCCTTCTCTCTCTCTCTCTCTCTCCCCCTCCCTCTCTTTATCGTCGAATCATAGAATATTACAATGCAGAAGGAGGCCATTCGGCCCATCGTGCCTGTCCCGGCTCTTTGGAAGAGCTACCCAATCAGTTCCTACTCCCTCCCCTGTTCTTTCCCCCATATCCTTGCAAATTTTTCCTCTTCAAGTCCCTATCCAATTCCCTTTTGAAAGTTGTTATTGAATCTGTTTCCACCGGCCTTTCAGGCAGCGCATTCCGGACCGTAACAACTCGGAGACCTGTAGCTCAGTGGTTAGAACACTCGCTTTGCAAGTGAGAGACCTGAGTTCAATTCCAGACAGAGGGCGAAACCTTGGGCAAGTTTCCTTACTCCACACAGAGCCTAATAATAATCCTTCCAAAACAAAACAATAATAAAATTGGTCATTTTCAATCTACGAATGTTTGTGGGACATTGCTGTGCGCAATTGGCTGCCGCGTTCGCCCACAAATATACAGTCCATTCACTTTACAGTGTGTTCTGTGAAGCGCTTTGGGACGTCCTCCCGACGTGAAAAGCGCTATATCAAATGCAAGGATTATTATTATTATTATAACTCTCTGTGTAAAAAAAAATTCTCCTCGCTTCATCTTCCCTCTGGTTCTTTTGCCAATCACCTTAAATCTATATCCCCTGGTCACCGACCCGCCCGCCATTGGAAACAGTTTCTCCCTGTCTACTCAATCCAAACCACTCATTATTTTGAACATCTCTATTAAATCCTCCACTTAACCTTCTCTGTTCAAAGGAGAACAATCCCATCTTCTTAGTCTCTCCACGTAACTAAAGTCCCTCATCCCTGGTACCATTCTGGTAAATCTCCTCTGCGTACTCTCCAAGGGCTTGATTTCCTTCCTAGAGTGTGGTGCCCAGAATCGGACAAAATGCTCCAGCTGAGGCCTAACCAATGACTTATAAAGGTTTAGCAGAGCTTCCTTGCTTTTGTGCTCTATGCCTCTATTTATAAAGCCAAGGATTCCATACGCTTTTTTTTAACAGCTCTATCAACCACCTTCAAAGACAAACCTGTGAATGTGAACCCCCCAGGTCTCTCTGCTCTTGAACCTCCTTCGAAACTGTATCATTTAGTGTATATCAATGGCAAGCTACGCGGTCTTAGTTGGTTAGACTCTGGCAAGTACCCCAATGCATACTCTGGAGTCCCCAAGCCTTGGCTCTTACCAACCTGCGCCTGATACCTTCCGGGATGTGTCCCTTCAGGGAGAGAGAGAGAGAGAGAGAGAGCGTATTCCATTCCAACAATCTATCTCTGGGATCTCCATGTGTAAGGTGGGATTTTCGCCCACAAGTATACAGTCAATTCACTTTACAGTGTGTTCTGTGAAGCGCTTTGAGACATCTCGAAGGCATGAAAAGCGCTATATCAAATGCAAGGATTATTACATTATATTATCATAAGTTCTGCATTACCAGCTGAAAGTTTCAGTCGTATCACGATCGTGTTTTCCATGTGTTATAAGTCATCACCTTATCCTCCTGCCACCGGCCACCAGCTGAGCCAGGTCAACACTTACAGAAATCATAATTAATAATAATAATCCTTGCATTTGATATAGCGCCATATCACTTCATGGAGACGTCTCAAGCGCTTCACAGAATATATACTGTCAAGTGAATTGACTGTGTATTTTGCATGCGAAACAGAGGTGTGTGGAGTAATCTAAATATTACAATAATAACAACAACAATAATAATAATGTGGTCACTTGATCTACGACTGTTTATGGGATACTGCTGTGCACAGTTGGCTGCCACGTTTCTCCCAAAACACGCAGTCACTGCACTCTACAGAGTAGTCTGCGAAGCGCTTTGAGACATCTCGAAGACGTGATAAGGCGCTGCAACAGAGGCAAGGATTGTCCTGATGATGATTATTACTGTTATGACGACCATGTTTGGTGTTTTCTGCGAGGCACGTGTTAATTAACACAAGCCACTCACTCCTTACGAACTTTCCCCCAAGTCTCTGACTCAGAACCACTAAGTTTTGTGGCCCCAGGACTAGGCAGCGAGGTGCAATCTGTATCATACGGTTTCAATCAATGTATCTGTCTTCCGTGGGGCAGAACAGTGCTACTGGCAATTATGCATTAAGCACGAAAGAATTCATTCCGGGCTGCAGAATGTCACCGTTCCATGTAATGCCTGAGATATTATTGTGGTTAGTGCGTAAATTGTACAGGGAAGGATTTTTTTTTAATGTCGGTTCAAACCAAGATTGGGGTCATTCATGCTTTGTATTCAGCGACGCTGTTGCTCTCATTGATGGGTGTCATTAACAGCAAATATTTTACATGTAGTGCAATTTTATTTGTTTCCTTCCTGATTAAATGAAAAGCACATTACCACCAGAATATCAATGGTGTGTACTCCATCTCTCTCTCTCTTTTTCTCCCTCTCCCCACCCCCCACCCCCCCACCTGTGTTTTCATCTGTGTGTGTTACGCACATATGTGTTAATATGTGTGTGTATGTATGTACACATGTGCATTCACCCATAAATACACAGTCGCTACACTTTATAATGGATCTTTAAACATTTTGGGACGATGTGAAATAATAATAATAATAATATTTCATACATTTGGCATTTGATAGAGAGCCTTCTCACGTCTTTGAGACGTCGCAAAGCGCTTCACAGGATACACCGTAAAGTGAATCGACTGTGCGTTTTGTGGGCGAAACGCGGCAGCCAATTGCGCACAGCGGCGTCCCCACGAGCAGTCGTTAGCGAAGCGCACAATACCAAATCCATGCGTGAACGTTTGCATCAAAACAGACACGTGCATTCCTGTTGGTGTTCACTGTTTCAAACGATAATGTTATTACCGTTGAAATCACTCTGGAGAGGTCACTCCCGAATGGTTTTCAGTGGTGGGTCGGGTAGGCTAATAGTATTGGCCGCTCTCAGACATTACCCTGCGTGGAGGACGCTATACAAGTGCAAGTTGTTGTCGTTGTGCTGGCACTCGATGATGAATGGGTGTTACTTTTCTTAATACATTTGAGCTCCCTAAAATAGCTACTGTTTGCAAGGTGTTTATATTTTTTTTATTCACCTTTGAATAACTATTATTATTAATTGTTATTATTATTAATAACAATACAAATTTATTAAGGGATTTTTCACAAGAACAGAAATACGATGCAAAGTTACACTCGTGCAGCGCCTGTCACGTCGGGAGGACGTCCCAAGGCGTTGGGACGGTCAGGGATTTGGACCCGAGCAGGGGGTTGGGATCGGGAGGGGGGGTGGGGGTTGGGATCAGGTGGGGTTGGAGGGTAAGAGAAGGCATGGTCGAAGATGAGGGTCTTGAGATGTCCCTTGAAGGCGGGCAAGGGAGAGAGCAAGGTGAAGGCAATGTGGGATGGAGTTTCAAAGGCTGGAGGGGGAGAGGGGCTGAAGGCCCGACCGCCGCCGAGCAGAAGGAACGGACAGTTTGATAAGGGGCTTGCGGGTCGGAGAGGTCGTGATAGTTGTGGGTGGAACACGCTCCTGTTAAGGAATCCAATAGGTTAGGTAACTCAGTGGCCGTGTGATACTGATAAACCTCTCACCTACTTACAGAAGGACAAGGAGGATGAGTGGATACAGAAGACCTCCGAGGGGAGCAAAGATTCCATTGTGCTGGAGGACCTACAATGGGACGTGCAGTATCAAGTGGAGATCACAGCCATCAACCGTCTTGGCTCTTCCCACCCCACCTTGTACGAGTTCACCATGCCTCCCAAACCCAACACCATTAGCAGTAAGTGACACCACCTCCTTCCACTCCCCCCCCACCCCACCCCCCCCCCCCCCAAACCCAACGCCAGCACCACTCGGTGACTTCCATCGCCCCTTAGTAGATCTCAAGTAACATATCCTCGCCCACAAAACACACAGTCAGTGCATTCTGTCAAGCGCTTTGAGACGTCTCGAAGACGCAATAAGGCACTGTATCAAACGCGAGGGCTATTATTCCTCTGCTGTGAAGGAGCGTAGAGACGTACGTTCTCCCGACGTGAAAGGAGCTGTGCGTAAAGGGTTGTAATTGTTGTTGTAGTTTGCGATGCTGCGCAAGCCAGCCGGCACAGATTGTACCCTGCGTTCTCTCAATCCTTCGACTCCCGATCAGAGGTATTCCCCTCCGGCATAGAGTCACCCGGCTCATGTATGTCTCGTGGTTAACCGTGCAAAGCCTTGCTTAATACTCTTATAATTGAATATAACATTGTCCTTATTAAATATATCAGACACATCCGAGCAGCGTAGCCTTGCCAGTTCCGGAGTGACACATTTACATAATTGCAGTTTGCCAGAAAACATTCTTTTGTCTCCTGTCTCATCTGTTTCAGAGCTCTCTCTCTCTCTCTTTCTTTCTTTCTCTCCCTCTCTCGCTCCCTCGCTCTTTCTCTCGGCTGTCAATTTGCTACAAAAGGATCAGGTGTTAGACTTTCTCACTCGCTCGCGCTCTCATCACTGAATCGGAAGGTTGCGAAAACAATAACAACGAGATTACATTTGTATAGCGCCTTTCGGGTCGGGAGGAAGACTCGAGGCGCTGGACGGTCAGGGGTTTGAGGTGTGAGTCCGAACGGGATTCCAGCCGTGATGCACCCCTGGATTTCGAGTCGAGGGATGATTTTTTTGGCTTTGGCTCGTGTTGGCCATTTTTTTTGCGGTGACTAACCACCCAGAGATAGAAAACTTCACCTAATGAGAACGTGGGGCTCCCATTCACTGGAACAAGGAAGGTTCGATAAGGTTCAACAAATCCTCAGGGTTTTCGTTTGGGAATTTCAACCGGGAGAAATTACTTCCCTCTGGTCTGTGAAGTCGGGGACTCCAGGAAATGACTTTGAGATCATAGAACTGTGTAGAATATTACAGAACAAGGCCATTCGGCCCATTGAGCCTGTGCCGGCTCTTTGGAAGAGTTACCCAATCCGTCCCACTCCCCCCGCACTCTCTCTTCCCCATATCCCTGCAAGGTTTTCCTCTTCAAAGGAAGACACAATTCTGCAAGATGACAAAAAATAACCAAAGGGTGAGGGTGGGGTTAGAGGTTAGGAGATTTTTTTTATTTCAGAAGGTTATTAGGACTTGGGATGTCCCCTGACCTCGGCCCTCATTCGCACGTGGGGTAGTGCTTTGGAATGCTACCCTGCATGAGAGGCGCTATATCAAATGCAAGGATTATTATTATTATTTAAATGCAACTTCTTGTTGTTGCATAAGATCCCAGAGCAGGAACCCTGTCTGATTGTTCGCCCCTTTCGCCCCCTCACTCCCCCCCTCTCCTTCTACCTCTCCCTCTGTCTCTCTCTTCTCTCTCTGTCTCTCCGGACCCTCTCTCCCCCTCTCTCATTCTTTCACTCCGTCTCTTTTGTTTCTTGGCCGGTGATTTATGACTGCGATCGCCTGCTCCACTCCCCCAACCTCTCACACTTAGCCACATCTGTTGACAATGCATCACCTTTGGGTCCTTGTTTGTCAACGAAGCCTGGGACTGACCTGAAACTTGGCTCCATTCACCACATAGAATGAACCATTGCAATCTATCATGTTCTAACCATTGCCATCTATCATGTTCGAACCATTGCCATCTATCATGTTCCATCAGGGGACAAACACAGAGGGGGGGTGGGGGGTGGTGGAGGAGAGAGGGAGGTGGGGGGAAGGGAAGGAACTCTAATGTGAATTGACTGCATATTTCAACAACAACAACTACTCCCAGTTGTATAGCGCCGTCCACACAGGGTAGCGTCTCAGAGCGCTATCGCCCACATAATACAGTCAATTCACTTGAAAGTACATCCCGTGAAGCGCTTTGAAAGATCTCGAAGACGTGATAAGGCGCTGTATCAAAAGCGAGGATTATTGTTATTTATTATTACAATAATGGATAGGACTTGTTTAACACGTCTGCATTGCTGCACTTTTTGAAACTTGCCATGTTTTGTTTTCCAAGTGATTTCAGAATATGTCAAAATGATCCCCCCGGCACCCCCATCTCCTTCACCTTCATAATTGGTCAAGTTTCCTTACTCCACACACACACACACACACGCCTCTGTTTCCCCAGCAGTAAGTAGGAACCCGGTTGTTAGTCGATTGGCGGATCGCTTTTCCGGGGGTAATAATACCTTAAAAAGAATAATAATAATAATTTGGCCATTAAATCCACGACTATCTGTGAGGCGAGCAAGGTGGAGACATGGAGCAGGTCAGCGGAGAGAGCGGGTAGATTGAGTTTGGTGTTAAAACATAAAGTGACCGCAAAAGGGGTTGGGAAGGGGGAGCTTGGATGCAATGTGGGGTGGAGGGGGGGGGGGGTGAAGAGGGGGGGAGATGGGAAAGAGGAGCACGGAAGGAATTGGGTAGCTCTACGAATGAGCCAGCACAGGCACGACGATGGGCCGAATGGCCTCCTTCTGTGCTGCATGATTCTATAATGGGGGGGGAAACCCGATTGGAGGGGTTTGAGCAGGGAGTGGCGGGAGAGGAAGGAGTGAGGCTGAGAAGCAACAACTTGTTCCAAGACCTTGGAGAGGAAGGGGAGGTTGGATACGGGAGTAGAGAAGGGTACAGGGAAGATTTTTTAAGGATAGGAGTGATGACGGTGGTTTTTAATGGGATGGGAACAACACCAGAGGACAGGGAGAGGTTTACGATGTCAGTGAGTAGAGGGGCAAGGAGGTGGAGCTGGAAGGTAAGGAGTGGGGTAGGGATGGGGTCGAGGGAGCATACAGGTTATGGTGGTGATAAAGAGGGGAGGGATAGACAAGTTCAAAGGTGGAGGGAGGGATGGATAGGGGCCAGGGTGGGATGAGGAGATGGGGAGGGGGTAGCAGATGCAGTGGCAGAGGCAGCTGAGCGAATTCCCTCGACTTTGGATTCGAGGAAGTCCAGCATCGCCTCGCAGTTGGCATTTGAGGTGAGGATGGGCGAGGCTTGAGAGCGTAGGTGGAGGAGCCGGTTCGTGATGGCGAAGAGGAGCCTGGGGTTGTCCTTAGCCTCCAAGGTTGTCTTGCAGTAGAACGACGATTTAGCGGAGGCGTAAGATTTAACAAGGTCCAGCCAGATCTGCAGGTGGACAGTCAGGTTTGATTTAAGCCGGGTGCGCTCAGCGGAACACGCCTGGGCTTTAAGGGAGCGGTGGGGAGTGGGGCGGTAGGAGATGGAGGTGGGTTGGGTGGCGGTGGGGAGAGGGATTGAGGAGTTGAGGGAGATGAAGCGATGGTCCGAGATCGCTTTGTAGATGGTGGTGAGGTCCAAGACGGTGAGGCCCCAAGTGATCACTGAGTGAATAAGAGCAGATGGCGCGTGGGGAAAGGATTTTGTCTCCCAGCCAACCAAGCAGAACGCCCGCCCGTTAATGTGCGGCAGCTCCCCCCTCGCCTAGGGGGTGGGTGCCAAGAGCTGTGGACGTGTTTGCAGCTCTGTTGGGGAGGGAGAGTAAATTGCGGCGGTATTAAAGCCAGGATCACAGGCACAGAAAGAGGGAGAGAGAGCGAGACAGAGAGAGAGCGAGAGAGAGAGTGATTACTGTTAGTCGGATAATCGCTTCCCCTCTGTAGTCTCATCTATCACACGCGTTTCCAGCGGTTTGTGTACTGTCAGCTGCTGAGCCACGGAGATCAAAGAGGTCTTCAAACAGAATAAATCTCAGGCAAAATAAATTAAAACCCTCTTTTTGGTTATTTTTTTGTGTGGGACCTGCCTCCGTTGCCAATGATTGATAGAGAGCGCGTGTGATTTTGCGAGAGCATTGGGTAATGAGATACACAGAATCCCAGATTACTAAACTCCCAGATTACTAACTGAACCTCTCCGTTCTTTGAAACTCGTGACTCATGGGGCAGCGGAGAGGAGGGGGGGGGGTGGGGGGGTGGGGGTCGGGGGGGGTGAAGGGAGAGGCGAGGGGAGAGGGGAGGCTATTCTTGAACTCAGCAAATATTTTCCAGTATTTGCGGAGTCCTGCAGCTCAGTGGTTAGAGCGCTCGCAAAGCAAAGCAAAGAGGACCGGGATTCGATTCCCGGGCAGGGCGAAACGTTGCCCAAGTTTCCATCTATTTTATATATTAAGTGTACTTAATACTTAATATATACTTAAGTATACTTTACAGTATATCTTGTGAAGATATCCTCCCGATGTGAAACCCTCGCTCTGATATTTTCTAACGATCCTTGCATTTGAAACAGCGCCTTATCACCGTGGAGTGAGCGAGCAATTTTATTTGAGGGATTGTCGGCCAGGACAGCAGGAGAGAGAAATCACTGTTTCCTTGACAACAGTCATGGTAAAGACACTGGAGCACACGGTAATTGCTTCAAGAGAATAACATAATAATATAATAATCCCGGCATTTGCTACAGCGCCTTATCATTTTCTTTGAGACGTCTCACAGCGTTTCACAGAATATACTGCAAAGTGAATTGACTGCGTATTTTGTGGGAGAAACGCGGCAGCCAATTGCGCACAGCGACGTCTCACAAACAGTCATGGATTGAAGTGAGCAATTTTTTTTTTTTTTTGAAGGATTTATTTCCCCCGGAAAAGCGATCCGCCAATCGACTAAGAACCAGGTTCTTACTTACTGCTGGATAAACACAGAGGCATGTGGAGTAAGGAAACTTGCCCAACATTTTGCCCTGCCCGGGAACCAAACTCGGGTCCTCTTGCTTGTGAAAATTTAAACGAGAGAAAGGACAATGCATATAAACAGAAAGCTTTGTGAAAGCAGATTGGGCCAATGCAAGTCTGGCTCAGTCAGACAGCGGGTCAGAGGGTTGTGGGTTCAAGTTCCACGCTTTTTTTTCAATCCTTGAATTTGATATAGCGCTTTTCACGTCGGGAGGACGTCCCAAAGCGCTTCACAGAACACACTGTAAAGTGAATTGACTGCATATTTGTGGGCGAACGCGGCAGCCAATTGCGCACAGCAATGTCCCACAAACAGTCGTGGATTGAAAATGACCAATTTATTATTGTTTTTGGTTTTGGAGGGATTATTATTAGGCTCTGTGTGGAGTAAGGAAACTTGCCCAAGGTTTCGCCCTCTGCCTGGAATTGAACTCAGGTCTCTCGCTTGCAAAGCGAGTGCTCTAACCACTGAGCTACAGGACTCCACAATGAGAGATTTGAGCTCACAGTGTGAGCTGATCGGAGCAGTGAAGGAGGGGGAACAGCATGCCAGACCGAATTGCCAGATGAGCTGAGATCAGATCTCCAGAAGGCACACTCAATCTGTCACGAGCTCTAGCTTGGTACTGTGCACAGTTCTGGTCTGTTGAGTCCTGTAGCTCAGTAGTTAGAGCACTTGCTTCGCACGCCAGAGGACTGGTAACCAATGGAACTGGGTTATCAGGAAGATTGGTTGTCTTCAGGACACTGGAACTCATTTAGGAAACAGCGTGATGTTGTTATGGTAGAAGGACAAGAGCAGATGAGCTGAAGGACAACTTGCTTCATTCCACCACCCACTGCCTCTGCTCAGCTGGTTCCGGCCTCTTGTTTGTCCCTCGGCTCCTCCACTCCACCATCGGTGACCGTGCCTTCAGCCACTATGCCCCAAAACTCTGAAAAGCCCTCCTTCAATCCCTCCGCCTTGCCCCCTCCTTCCCCACCTTCAAATCCCACCTAAAGACCTTCGTTCTTGATCGTGCCTACGGTCACCTTCCCCACTCCCTCTTCCCCTGGCTCAGGGTCAGACTCCACTACCCCTCGTGAAGGGCACTGTGTAAATGCAAATTGTTGTTGTTATTGGTAAAACCTCTCTTGTGGTCTTGTGAAATTGCCCTCCTCAACACACCCGCCCAACGGGAAAAGTGTGACAAGATTATTACTATTGTTACTAATATTATGCATTGTTATTTGGTGTGAATGGAGATGGTTTTGTTTGTTGACATTAGTAGATCTGCATGATGGGATGTTTCCAATTTTTGCAAACGAACAAAAGCCTCACAGTGTTCAAATTAAATATTGTAGAAAATTACAGCAGATAATGGAAGCCGTTTGGCACCTGTGCTAACTCCCACCCCCGCTGGAACGATTCTATTCTAATTCTACTATAATTCTACTCTAATTTGACTATCCTCCTTGGGGAAGAGGTAAGCGGGGTTTCCTTAGAACTGAACTGGCTCCAAGGTAACATGCCTGGCAATGGGATGTCGGAATGGAGCCAGCCTTCTGCGACAGTAAACAGTCCAGTTCTCCTGAGCCAGTTGGGACCGCAGTATTCCAGGCTACTCACTGCTGATGACAGCACAGCCCGGCCTGGCTCGTCGGCAGGTCCTGGAAAGGCCGACCAGTCACTGGGGGCAGGGAATGCTCCCATTCAGCTCCTGATAACCCCGCAAGCCAAAGCCCTAACGGGGAGCGTGGTCCTAGCTGGACAAGCAGCGGGAAAGCTTGGCCAGACAGCGACATCAATGGCGAGCTCTGTGGTTTTAGCCGGTTAGACTCCAGCAGTTACCCCCAACGCACACTCTGGGCTCCCCCCCAAGCCTTGGCTCTTGCCAACCTGCACCTAATACTTTCCGGAATTAGGTAAAGCAGGATGAGTCTCGCCGGGGAGCGAGAACGAGAGAGAGAGGGAGAGAGAGTGTGTGCGTTCCATTCCAGCAATCTATCTCTGGAATTTCCATGTGCAGGTGGATGCATGAAATCTCTTAAGCACAGTGATAGGTTTCCGCGTGTGTCAGACACCCAGCTGACCCCCCAAAAATTTCGGGCGGGCGGACAAGCGAGTGAGTGAGCAGAACTTCTTTCTCTCTCTCTCTGTCTCTCGCTCTCTCTCTCTGTCTCTCGCTCGCTATGTCTGACTTGTGTTCTATGGCTTGAACACCAACGCTCTTCAACACATTACCGTTTCTCACACTGACACTCCAATCGCTGTTAATGTTTTATGTGACACAGACTGCAGGTCCCTGTGTGATTACACAAGATGTTCGCTCACTTAAGGCCTAAATACAGGCTTCTGCACGAGTGATGCACATCCAAAATTGTAATCAGAAGACTTGCTAAACTGGCCTCAGACCCCAAGGGATCTTGTGGGTTGAAACCGAAGGATTCCTTTGATGGAACAAAGGAACAGGAGGAGGCTTTTCAGCCCATTCAACCTGTATCGTCAGTCCATTTAATCCCATCTCTCCCCCACCTCCAACCCCTACCCTTTCTCCATATGTGGAGTCCTGTGGCTCAGTGGTTAGGGCACTCGCCTCGCAAGCGAGAGGACCCGGGTTCGATTCCCCGGGCAGGGGGCGAAACCTTGGGCAAGTTTCCTTACTCCACACACACACACGCCTCTGTTTATCCAGCAGTAAGCAGGAAACCAGTGGTTAGTCGATTGACAGATCGCTTTTCCGGGGGGGTAATAATTCCTTCAAAAAAAATAATAATATGATTACTCAATCCACGACTGTTTGTGGGACAACTGTACGAAATTGACTGCCGCATTTTGCCCAAGAAAATATACAGTCAATTCACTTTACACTGTATTCTGTGAAGGGCTTTGAGACGTCTCGAATACGTGATAAGGCGCTGGATCAAATGCAAGGATTATTAGTATTATTACTCTAGTCATCAATGGATCCATCCATCATGAGCGCATACTCTCTTCATTGTTGGCATCATCATCCTCAAATCGGAGAGGAACACTACCTAAAGATCCAATGGCACGATTCGAAAAGGTGTCCTTATAATAATAATAATAATAATCCTTGCATTTGATATAGCGCTTTTCACGTCGGGAGGACGTCCCAAAGCGCTTCACAGAACACACTGTAAAGTGAATTAACTGTATATTTGTGGGCGAACGCGGCAGCCATTTGCGCACAGCAATGTCCCACAAACAGTCGTAGATTCAAAATGACTAATTTATTATTATTGTCCTTGCCAGCAATCTCCCAGATACGATTGGTCATTGGCTGTTTGTGGGTCTTTGCTCCGTGCAAATCGATTGACGGGTTTGCCTCCAAAAATAATAATAATAATAATAATCCTTGCATTTGATATAGTGCTTTTCACGTCTTCTATACATCTCAAATGCACAGTCACTGCACTTTAAACTTATCCCTGTGAAGAGCTTTGCAATGTTTCAGTGTCGTGCGTTAACCAGCTCCTTGGTACATCCTCCCAACGTGAAAGGCTGGATTAAATCGTATTAAATTTCATCATGTCGCCGATTAAACCTTCTATACAGCGCCTGATCGAGCCGTTCATACATCTCAAAGCGCTCCACGGAATATACTGTAAAGTGGAGTGACTGTAGATTTTGTGGGCGAAACGCAGCAGCCAATTGCGCACGGCAGCGTCCCTACAAACAGTCGTGGATCGAGCGACCCACATTTATTGGGGGGGGTGGTGGAGGGGGCTGGAGGAGGTATTATTTATTACCCGCAGAAAGCAATCAGTCAATCCAACAAGCGGGTTCCTACTTACTGCTGAAACAGAGGTCTGTGTGTGTGTGTGCGTGTGTGTGTGTGCGTGCGTGTGTGTGCGGAGTAAGGAAACTTGCCCAAACGTTTCGCCCTGCCCCGGGAATCGACCCCGGGTTCTCTCGCTTGCGAGGCGAGCACTCTAACCGTTAAGTGCCGATGGAAAAGCAAGGATGATCTGAAGCCTTCAGAGATGAGTCGAGCTGACGGCCGGCGAGAGCGGAAGCGACTGACCTTACCCACCTCTCTGTGTTTGCAGACACGCTGTTCAGCAGCCTGGGTCTCGGCGCGGTGGTGGGCCTGGGAGTGTGCGCCCTGCTCGTCATCCTCGTCATCACCGACGTCAGCTGCTTCTTCACCAAGCAGTGCGGCCTCCTGATGTTCATCACCACCCGTGTCTGCGGCAAAAGCAACAGCTCTAGCACCAAAACCAAGGACGCGGAGGAGGGCAAAGCCGCGTATCTGTAAGTGATGGACGGGGAGGGGAGCGGAGGTGGGGAGGGGAAGGGGAGGACTCACAGGAGGGATGGACTGGAGAGGGCGGAGGTGGTGTGTGGGGGGGTTCAGGTCCAAGATACGTTGTTAATGGGAATGATGGGGCTCCAACCACAACAACAACACATCACATTGACACAGCGCTTTTCACGTCAGGAGGACGTCCCACCCGAGCTGGTGGTTGGGATCAGGAGGAGGTAGAGGGCAGGGGAGGGTAAGGGGTAGGAGGGTGACCGAAGGCACGGTCGTTGAGGAGGGTCTTGAGACGGGTCTTGAAGGAGGCGAGGGTGGGAGAGAGGCGGAGGGACTATGGGATGGAGTTTCAGAGGGTGGGCAGAGAGGCTGAAGGGGGTGTTGAGCGGGAAGGTATTGATCTCCAGCAAGAATCACGACATCAATGTATCCTGTACGCCTGCATGTGGCTGTTTGTGGGACATTGCTGTGCGCAATTGTGCTAACGTATTTGCCCACAAATACATGGTCAGTCCATTTCACAGTGACTCCAGTGAAGCGCTTTGAGACGTGCAAATTCAAGGATTTTTGAATCATTTATTTATCAAACTAAACAATTTTTTGAACCCCACCACCATCTCTCGGGTTCTCCATTGATGTCCTTGAAGCGATTCCAATTTCAGCTAGGCTCGGTAATAGAAACATAAGAGTCTTACAGCACAGAAGGAGGCCATTCAGCCCATCATGCCTTTGGAACAGCTACCCAATCAGTCCCACTCCCCCGCTCTTTGCCCCATATCCTTGCAAATTTTTCCTCTTCACGTACCTATCCAATTCCCTTTAGAAACTTGCTGCAGGCTGTGCGTTCCAGACCGTAACAACTCTCTGTGTAAAACCCATTTCTCCTCCCTCATCTCCCCCTGTGGTTCTTTTGCCGATTATCTTAAATCTATGACCCGACTCACCCGCCAGTGGAAACAGTTTCTATCAAAACCCCCCATAATTTTGAACACGTGAATTAAATCTCCTCTTAACCTTCTCGGCTCTAAGGAGAACCATCCCAGCCTCTCCAGCCTCTCCACATAACTGAAATCCCTCATCCCTGGTACCATTCTGGTAAATCTCCTCTGTGTCCTCTCCGAGGCTACAAGCCGGGTGGGAAGGTCGTGCGTTCAAGCCCCCACGCCGGGACTTTGAACTCGCAAGGCTGACAAGCCCAATGCGTTGCTGAGGCGAGCTCTGCATTGTTGGAGGTGCCGTCCTTCGGATGAGATGTTAAACACACCTCTCTGTTCAGTGTCGCGACCTTTAACCATCCAAAGCGCTTCACAGAATATACTGTAAAGCGAATTTACTGTGTATTTTGTGGGCGAAGACGGCAGCCAATTGCGCACAGCAGCGTCCCCACGAACAGTCGTGGATTGAGTGTCCAAATGTTTTTAAATTTCTTTTTGAAGGGATTATTACCTCCCGGAAAAGCGATCTGCCAATTGACTAACAACCGGGTTCTTACTTACCGCAAGGCCAACAGAACGTGTGTGTGTGGGTGTGTGTGTGTGTGTGTGTGTGTGGAAAAAGGAAACTTGCCCAACATTTCGCCCTGCCCCGGGAATCGAACCCCGGTCCTCTCGCCTGCGAGGCGAGTGTTCTAACCACTGACCTACAGGACTCCCCTATATTTATAAAGAAGGAAGACCGACAGATTCACCGTCAGTGACACAAACCAAATCCACTTCCATTTGTTACCCAAACACCATAAGCTCCAGCTTTGTGAAACGTACAGTGTATTCATTATTTGATTGGAGATGGTAAATTCCTAATTATACTCATGAGTTCTTAATATGCATGAGCAAATTTGGTTAATTAAGTAGTTGACTTTTCCCTATAACTTAAAAGTGGTTCAATCTATCCAGCGTTCAGTCGATGGGTATATTTCTTACTGGGCCACAGAGAAGGAACGCCTTAAATGGAGCGTGCAAATTAGATCAATTAGGCAATCGTGCTTTCTGCTTCTAACAGACTAAGTGCCTAATAAACAGCCATTGCATTAACAGGCTGGTTAATGCGATACATCTTGAAGATAAGGAATCCGCTCCCGATGTAGAATGGGAGGAGGGGATGGGAAGGGAAAGGCAGACTGCAGATTCCCCGCAAGACGCTGGGAATTTCAAAGGGATTTCTTCCTAAGGGATTTGCGATATTTTGTCCGACTGCAGACTTTTCCGTCACCCCGTAGCATAGTGGTTAGAGTGCTCGCCTCGCAAGCGAGAGGACCCGGGTTGAATCCCCAGGCGGGTCAGGGCGAAACCTTAGACTAGTTTCCTTACTCCACACACGCGCCTCTGTTTACTCAGCAGTAAGTAGGAACCCGGTTGTTAGTTGATTGGCGAATCGCTTTTCCGGGGATAATTATCTTTTTAAACAAAACAAAATTGGTCACTCTATCTGCGCGCAATTGGCTTCCGGGTTTCATCCCCAAAAAGTACAGTCGCTCCACTTTACAGTATATTCTGCGAAGCGCTTTTGGACGTCTCAATGACGTGATAAGGCGCTGTATCAAATGCAAGGATCCCGGGAAACTGACCAAGGACTGAAATTCCACCCAGTCCGAGACCTGTGAGCCCTTTTTCATCAGTATGAACCCTCTATCCGCGTGTGTGTTTTGTGTGCATGTGTGTTTTGTGTTGTGTGTGTGCATGCGTATGCGAGCGTGTGTATGAGTGCGTGTGTGTGTGAATGGCAGCCAGGTGAGTCTAAATGTAGCAGAGGTTTGTTAAAGGGGAAGTATCAGCCTGGTTCATTGGGTCGCACTCTCACCTGTAAAACAGAAAGCTGTGGGTTCATGCCCCATGTTGAACGTAGGCTGATAGTTCAGTACAGTACTGGGGGAGCGCAGCATTGTCGCTGTTCTTCGGATGTGACGTTAAACCGAGGCCCTGTCTGTGCCTGTTCAGGTGGACGTTAAAGATCCCGCGGCGCTATTCGAAAAGAGAAAGGAGTTTCTCTCTCCCGGTGTCCTGGCCAACAATCCCCCCAAATAAAATTGGTCGTTCACCTCACGGCGGTTTGTGGGACGTTGCTGTGTGCAAATTGACTACCGCGTTTGCCTTCAAATGACACGCTAAACTCCCGCGAAGCAGACTGAGACGTCTCAACGTGCGAAGACGCGATAAGGCACTATATCAAATGCAAGGATAATTATTTATTATTATTAAATGCCTTCAAGTCCTGTACGTCACACAGCTGGCTCTCTCCGACCTCCTCACTCCCCAATCCATCACCCAGCGCCACCGCTCGACCAGCACCGGCCTCCTGCTCGTCCCTCGCACCCTCGGCCCCACAATCGGAGGCCGGGTTTTCAGCCACTCCGCCCTGAAACTCTGGAATGACTCTCCCTTAGTCCCTCCACCTTGCCCCCCCCTCCCCTTTTCAAGTCCCGCCTGAAAACTACCACCCATCCTCCCCCCCTCCCCGCCCCTCCCCAGCTCAGAGTCAGATTCCGCCACTGTTAAGCGCTCTGAGACGCTACCCTGTGTGAAGGGCGCTATATAAGTGCAAGTTGTTGTTGTTGTTAAACCTCCGGTCTCTTTACCGGTCCTCTGTGGTTGTTTATTCTCTCAGCAAAGATGGATCGAAAGAGCCCATAGTGGAGATGAGAACGGAAGAGGAACCAATCACAAACCATGACGGGAGCCCAGTCAATGAGCCGAATGAGACCACACCCCTCACAGAACCGGAGTAAGTAGCAATAATAATAATCATAATAATCCTTGCACTCGATGCAACGCCTTATCACGTATTCGAGACGTCTCAAAGCCCTTCACGTGGCAGACTGCGGAGCGAATTGACTGCGTGTTTTGTGGGCAACAGGCGGCAGCCAATTTGCCCTCAACATGGTCTCACAAACAGGTCGTGGAGTGAGTGATAATAATAGTCCCTTCCCTCCCCAAAATAAAAAGAAATAATAATAATTTGGTCACTCGAAGACGTGATAAGGCGCCGTATCAAGTTCAAAAATTATTATTATTATAACCCCCAAGCAGCAGAATTTTATTGAGGCGATCGTTGACCAGATCAACGGGATATACTCCCTTCCCATTTCAAATAGTTTTTTGCGGAATCCAAGCAGGCTCGGACCTCAGTTTAATAGTAATAAAAAATTATAATAATGTCGCCTTAATATCCCTTCCCAAGGACAGCATCTCCGACAGTGAAGCACACAACCCCCAGAACACCCCCTGGTGTGTCAGCCCAAGACTATATACACGTTATATATATATATATATATACATATATATCAGGTCAAAGTATCCGGTGTGGGAATCTTGAACCTGCAACCTTCTGGCTTGGGAGGTGAGAGTGCTACCCACTGAGCCAGGCTGACAGATCCATTCTGGAGTGCAGTTTTGGGGCACCACACCATCAGGAAAGGTGTATTGGCTCTGGAGGGGGTGCGACATAGATTTAACAGAGTGATTCCAGGGCTAAACAGGTTCAGTCATGAGGACAGATTGCATAAACTTGGTCTCTATTCATTTCGCCCACAAAATATACGGTCAGTTCACTTGACAGTGTGCTCTGCGAACCGTCTTGAAACGTCTCGAAGGCAGATAAGGGCGCTATATCAAATGCAAGGATTATTATTATTAGTAGTAGTATTATTCCCCTGAGTTTGGAAGGTTGAGGAGTGGTCTAATTGAGGTTTATTAAAATAATAAAGGGATTTGTTAGGGGAGATACAGAAAAATTATTTCCTCTGGTGGGTGGGTTGGGGAATCCAGAACGGGGTGGGGGGTTGGGGGGAGGGGGATATCATCATAAAATTCGAGCGAGACCATTTAGGAGTGAAATCAGGAGGCAGTTTTTTCACCCGAAGGGCAGTGGAAATCTGGAACCCTCTCCCAAAAGGCTGTGGATTATGGCGGGATCCATTCACATCTACAAGACTGAGGCGGATGGAAATTTGTGAGGTCAGGGTATCAGGGGCAAGGGCGGAACAGGCTCGAGGGGCTGAACGGCCTACTCCCGTTTCTATGAACCAACTCTCTCTCTCTCTCTCTCTCTCACGTAACTCTCCACAGAAAGTCACTCTTAAAGGAAGACAACGGCAAAGAGGCCTTGAGTCCAGAGACTGAGGAGGTGTCAGTTACCAACGACATGACCACGCAGTCGAAAGAAGGCGGCAGCAAAGCATAATGGCGACAAGAGGGAGCTTTGTCGTGAGCTCAGTGAAGGAAGGATTCCCACCCCACACTGCACCCTACCAAACCCCCCCCCCCACCCCACCCCACCCCCCACCTACCCCACTCCACCCCCCACCTACCCCCACCCACCCACCTTGGACACCACCACTTGTAGGGATGAGAAGTAGCTGCTTGTGAGAGAGGCTTGAGGCATTACATACAGCGCCTTTTGGGGGGGGGGGGGGTGGGGAGGGGGAAACATGCACAATAACTTGCTTGTTCAGTTGTATGAGAAAAGCAAAACCGGCCTCGATTTTTTCTGGAAGGATTTTTGAAAAATATATATATATATAATTCCGTCTAATTTCTCTTTTTCCCTAACCCCCATTTCCCTAACCCCCCCGCCCCCGCCCCCCCTCTACCTTCCCCACACACCCGCTCCTCTTCGCCCACCCCCCCCTCGCTTCCCTACACCTCCCACCACCCCCACTCGGTTCATCCTCCTCCTACCCATTGTTTTTTGGCCATTCTGAAAATAAAAATGTACCATGTAAAAGCTCGTTGTGGAGTAAAAAGGTAGCAAATGTCTTTCTCTCTCTCTCTTTCTCTATTATATACATATATATATTTTATATATAGTGGCCAAAGTCTTCATGTTGTTATTCTTTTTCCACCTGCACTCCCCCTACCTAAGCAGTAAGTAGGAACCCGGTTGTCAGTCGATTGGCGGATCGCCTTTCCGGGGGTAATAATCCCTTCAAAAACAAATTTATAACAATAATAATAATAATAAATCGGTCACTCCAATCTCCACGAGTGTTTGTGGGACGCTGCTGTGCGCAATTGGCTGCCGCGTTTCGCCCCATAAACTGTACAGTCAATTCACTTTATAGTATATTCTGAGAAGCGCTTTGAGACGTCGTAAAGACGTGATAAGGTGGCTGTATAAATGCAAGGATTGTTATTAATGTTGCATTAGGCTCTACCTCTTCCTAAGTCCCAACCTGAGGGCAATAGACTTGTGCTTTTCCTTGTCCTCCTTCTCTCCCTCCCCACCCTCGCCCACCACGATAAAGTGGACACAACCTTTGCTGGCCTATTCCTTCCTCTCTCCCTCTCTCAGTCCGTCTCTCCAACTCACCCTTTCCCTCCCTCCCTCTCTCCCTATGTCCCTCCTCTCTCCCTCCATCTCTCCCACTCTCCTTCCACCTCCCCCATCTCTTTATCAGTCTCTCCATCTTTCCTCTCACCCTTCCTCTCTCCCCCTCACCCCTTCATTCCCTTCCTCCCTCAATCTCTCTTTCCTCCTTTCCTCTCACTCCCTCCCTCTCTCTCTTCGCCTTCCCTCCCTTCTCTCTCTCTTTCTCTCTCTCTCTTTCTTCCATCCCTCTCTCCTCTCTGGTTCTCTTCCCTTTTGCTCCTCATTTCCCAGAGGGCCAATTCCATGTCCCTTTCCTCCGTGTGTACCACATCCGAGTTAGGTGAGTAAGTGCCATAACAGTGTCACAAGGGATTCAAGCACCGGAGAGGGAGTGGGATTAGAGGGGAAGGAGAAGGCATCCTAATCTGAACTCCAATCCAAGCCCTTCCTCACCCTCCAAACAAACCGATCAGGAGGAGAGAGGTGGGGTGTTGTCGTGAATCGTGATTGAGATGGGATGAACCCTGGCTGACGGGGCACAGAGTAAGGGAACGACCAAACCCACGTGGGGTACCCCGACAGCTAACGGTCCCACAAACGGCCCGTTAAACGTCGAAACACGGACAGCCCCCTTGACTCTGCAGTTCAGGATAGGGGCAATGAGTCAGTGTGTCTGTCTGCTGTCTCCCGCCTGGACCGATGGGTTGCCTGACGGGGGAAGAAGAAGGGGGTGGTGGTGGAGGCAGGGGTGGGGGGGGTAGTGTTATCGCATGAGAGCGCGCCTGGCCTTTATTCCCATCGCCGTTCGGGAGCGTTTCAGAATTAGCAGAAGTAACACGTGTCTGAAACCCCCACAGAGTTGAGTTGACGCCACCCTGAGCCTTCTACTCGCGAGGCCTTTCAGATGGACCTTTCTCTCCCCGATTCCCAGCTACCCCAGCCGCCATCTTGAACTGTCTTGACTAGTCCCACCCACGCGAGCAGAACGACTTGCTTCAAATAATTAAATTATTTGGGATCTCTGTTCCAAGAGAGATTCGATTTAACTTGAGCACACGCTAGAAGAGTAAAACAATTCGGTCCAATTCGGCCTCGAGGCAGCGTTTCAATCGTTCTGCTTTCCTCAGAAGTTTTACTTGTTTTAATATTTTTTATTCTTCCTTCCCCTCGCCACACAAACCCCCCCAACCCCTCTCTCTCTCTCTCTCTCTCTCTCTTTCTCTCTTTCTCTCGGAACCGAGAGACGAGATGGGTCCGAATGGCCTCCTTCTGTGCTGTAATGTTCTATGATTCTCTGATTCTCAAAGTCAGGGGCTGCCTTCGTCCTGCAACCCCTCCGCCCCGCAGACAAAGAAAAAAAAACTTACGACACAGCTTTCGAGGAGAGAGCGTGAATCCTACTGCGTCATTGAGATCTGGGTCATTTCCAGAGCCCAAAAGATCTGGATCTTAGATTCTAAGATGCACCTTGGAAGAGGTACTTTAAATTCCAGCAAACGGAGTAAATTTCATCTCAGAGAGTGGGGCGGTGGTGGCGGGGTGGAAGGGGGTGGGGGGGGGCGGGGGGGGGGAGGGATAGGGGGGAATTATTGATCGTTCGAGGAGAAAATGTCCATCTTCTCCTCCGCTACCCGGATTACTGGCCAAAGGGTTTTGAGGCAGATGTTTTGTGAGAGTTTTTATAATTTGGCTCTCGGTCACATTTCTGTGTCCGACGACTTGCAGGTCTCATTCGTGTAAGTGGCAGTCAAGTAGACAGACAAGAACGCAACGTGTATATGTGTATGCGTATATCTACACACAGACCCGCTCGCAAACATACGGTATGGAAGCGGGGGGGGAGAAGGGGTGGGTGTGTAATTTGCGGCATTTCCAAACATTAGGCTGGCATTAGGTTGGCAGTATAACAACAACTTGCATTTATATAGCACCCCTCGCGTAGGGTAGCGTCTCAGAGCACGCGCGCACACACATACTTGTGTGTATTATTCTTCCCGGGTAAGTGCTCTTTTTTATGTTCTTCCCCCCCCCACCAATAAAATGTTGTCTTTATTTTGCCGAATGGCCCCAGAGCAACCCAACCCATCGATTAATAAGGGTTTCATTGTTTAATCGGATTTAAGATAATAATAATTAAACACATGAGTGTTTGAGAGTGTTTGTGGCCGGGGGACGGGGAGAGGGAAACTTTATTGTTTCGCCCTCAAAATAACACACAGTCAATTCACTTTACACTATGTTCTGCGAAGCGCTTCGAGACGTCTCGGCGTCGTGATGAGGCGCTACATTGAACGCAAGGATTATTATTATTATTATTTTTGCCGGCAACTGTAAGGCACCTTTCATTCCAAGACTCACCTTGGAAAAGGTACTTTAAATCCGAGTAAACAGAATAAATTTTGGCCCGGAGGGAGGGAGGGAGGGAGGGAGGGAGGTGGGGTGCGATAGTGGGGGGCAAGAGGGGAACGAACAGAGAGGTTTGCATTTTACTCGGCAGATCAACCCTGCCCTATGCTGCTTCTCCTGCTCTGCCTCACCCTACTTCACCTCCCACTCACCCCCCACCCATGCCCCATCCTGCCTTGCCCGCCCATCCCACCCTTTGCCAAGGTGGGATCTGAAAAGGGCGAGACATTAACCCGGGGTGCTACCACCCAGTGTTTGTCAATTAATGCTAGCGTTAGCCATGAAACACAGCAGCCCTGAAGATCCCCCCACCCACCCCAAGCACACGCACCTCACCCTCCATGTTCGTTTCCACCAAGTCGTGTTTCGTTTCCTAAAAGATTGTTTTGATTTTTTAAGCCTTATTGTAAAGTTAAAAAAAACGATTTATCACGAGGAGTCCGTTACAAAGAGATGTACAAGCTTCTGTAGATGTTTTTTCTAACTTGCTGTTCTTGCTCTTGCTGTATTTTATTATTATTATTATTATTATTATTATTGGGGACGTCTACTGTTACTCTGTGGGTTTTCCCGGAAGGATCTTTGCCTTCTAAGGTTCGTTCCTTTCATTACTTCGTCGAACCGGGAATCGAAGAGGTCTGTGATGGGGAGGGGTGAGGGGGTGCGAAAAAGACTTGGGGTTAACCCGTCATCTGAAGGGCGACACCTTCAACATGCAGAGCCACCCAGCACTGCACTGAAGCATCAGCCGGGGGTTGAGGGCTAGAATTGAGCCAACTCCATTCCTACCTTGGGGCTGGATCAATGCACTTGGCAGTCCTTCCATACCCTTGGAGGATGAGATGGGTGCTAAGGTGAGGTGAGATGAGAGGAAAAGGTCTATCGATGTGGCAGCACCCGGGGCCTTTCAGACTAGATTCAGGTTCGAATCCTGCCAAGTTAGCTAGCGAGCTGATCGCAGTTGAGACCTCACTTGTTACTGTTATTAACCCCCGTACTCCCTGAGTTAGTGAGAGGGGTAAACCATTTGTTAACCCTCCCCCACCCCTTCCTCTGCCCTTCTCCACTATCTGGAGTCCTGCCGCTCAGTGGTTAGAGCGCTCGCCTCGCAAGCGAGAGACCTGGGTTCGTTCAATTCCTGGCAGGACGAAACTTTGGGCAAGTTTCCTTACTCCACACACATGAGTCTGTTTACCCAGCAGTGAGAAGGAACCCGGTTGTTTATCGATTGGCGGATCAATTTTCCGGGGATAGCCGGATATTCCTTAACAATAAAATTTGGTCGCTCAATCCACCACTATTTGTGGGAACGCTGATGTGCGCAATTGGCTGCCGCATTTCGCCCCATAAAATACGCAGTCAATTCACTTTACAGTATGTTCTGTGTTCTGTGAAGTGTCCTTTGAGACGTCTCGAAGACGTGATAAGGCGCTGTATCAACCGCAAGGATTGTTAATATTATTTATTATTATCTCCTGGATTGGAAGGTGCACCAACGTAGAGGACAGGGTTCGACTGTTTTGCAAGCGAGTCCTAGAGTCCTGGCCTGAACCGTACTTCCGTGCAACACGTCGCAGTGGTTAATCTGTCCTCAGGGGGGATATGAAGAAGGTCCTGGGCTTTATGTGCAAATCCCCCCACCCTCCCCACCACACACAAACACACACACACACACACACACTCGCGATCTGAATGTCCGACCGGTGTAGTAATGAAAGGAACAACGTCACTGCTGGCGAGCAGGAGGGGCCCATAACATGTTCCCCCTCCTTTTCGCCAGCAAAAAAAAAAAGATTTTATTTTAAAAAGAGAAATATAACACGTTAGTCCGCTGGTATAAATCTGCTTTGTTTAAACATTAAAAAATGAACTGAATACACAAGGCGTGTGGAATTTTTATCGAATGATTACCCAACTCAGCATCCCTTTCTCCCCACCTCCCTCCCCCCACTCCCCACTCCCTCCCACAACCCCCACTCCTGCACCCCTCATTGCCTCCTCACCTCTCCACCCCTTAAGCGTCTTCCCCTCCCCCATTTAAGCGCTCCGAGACGCTACTCTGCCTGAAGGGCGCTATGTAAATGCAAGCTATTGTTGTTGTACTGTAACGTGTAGTGACTGTGTATTTCTGTGTACAGTTGGAGTTGAGGTACAGATCAGCTATGATTTAACACAATGGCGGAACAGGCTCGGGGGACTGAATGGCCTACTCCTGTCCCTATGTGCCTATTTCGTAGGCAAAGCACTGCCAGTCCTTTGCATAGAATCGTAGAATTATGCAGCACAGAAGGAGGCCATTCGAACAGCTCGCTGTGTAAGACAACGTCTCCTCATCTGGTCCCCTCTGGTTCTTTTGACAACGATCTTAAATCTGTGCAAATCCAAAGTACCGCAAGCTGCCGGGAAGTGAAGGAGAGCTTTAATCTCTGGGATTCTCAGCCCAAAAACCTCCCTCCTCTCTTCGAGCGATGCCATGGGATCATTCATGTCTATCCGAACTGAGCACGGGTAGGACTTAACGGTTTGACGTCTCATCCCAAGAACGGCGTCTCCGACAATGCAGCACTCCCACCCGGCATCTCCCCCCTCCCTCCTCTCATCCATCCCACAATGGTCTCAGACCACCCCCCCCCCACACAGACACACGCACACAAACCACCACTATCTGTGGGCAGCACCTTAAAAAGTCTTTAAACCAACATCAAAATGTTAACTTCGCTCTTTAGTCTGCAACCGGAAGGAAATGATTCCCTTCCCTACAGCCCGGCGTTCCTGGACGCGCATTCAGACTGAACGTCAAGGCGGGAGAGGGAATGTGGTGAAATTAGCCGCTTTTTCTTTATGTATTTTCCCTTATTCCCTCCCTCCCTCCCTCCCTCCCTCCCTGTGGGGCTCCCTCTTGGGGCCAGCGGTAGAGCCTGAGGAAACCCTTGGCCCTCCTGAACTTTTTGGAGCCGAATGCCAAGAGTTTCAAGGCCACGGAGCGGGATAAAGGAAGGTCGGCCCAAATCCAAGGTGGTTGCTGGATAGGAATTCAGCCCTACAGAGTCGCTGATTGACCAGTAACAATGATAATAATAATCCTTGCGCTTCATATGGCGCCTTATCACATCTTTGAGATGTCTCAAAGCGCTTCACGGGATGTACTGTAAAGTGAATTGACTGTATATTTCGTGGGCGAAACACGGCAGCCAATTGCACACAGCAGCGTCCCCACAAACAGCCGGGGTTTGACTGATTAATTATTAGTATTTTTTTTAAAAAATTAGGATTATTACCCCCGGAAAAACAGACCGCCAATCGACTAACAACCGTGTTCCTACTTACTGCTGGGTAAATAGAGGCGTGTGTGTGGAGTAAGGAAACTTGCCCAACGTTTTGCCCTGCCCGGGGAATCAAACCCGGGTCCTCACGCTTGCGAGGCGAGTGCTCTAACCACTGTTAGAGACTGTAGCGTAGTGGTTAAAGCACTTGCCTCGCAAACACTCTTTTCACGCTACTCTGCGTGAAGGGCGCTATGTAAATGCAAGCTATTGTTGTTGTACTGTAACGTGTAGTGACTGTGTATTTCTGTGTATAATTTCTGTGTATAAACGACTGTTTGTGGGACATTGCTGTGCGCAATTGGCTGAGGTACAGATCAGCCATGATTTAATACAATGGCGGAACAGGCTCGAGGGACTGAATGGCCTACTGCTGTCCCTATGTTCCTATTTCATAGGCAAAACACTGCCAGTCCTTTGCATAGAATCGTAGAATTATGCTGCACAGAAGGAGGCCATTCGAACAGCTCGCTGTGTGAGATAGTGAGGTATTCTCGGATAGTGCTATGGAACCTTTAACGTCCACCTGGACAGTCGACCAAGTTTCACATCTCGTCCGATAGATTGCATCCTATTATATCCTGATAAGACCCTCACCACCCACCTTATAACAATAATAATAATAATAATCCTTGCATTTGATAAAGCGCTTTTCACGTCGGGAGGACATCCCAAAGCGTTTCACAGAACACACTGTAAAGTGAATTGACTGTACATTTGTGGGCGAACGCGGCAGCCAATTGCGCACAGCAATGTCCCACAAACAGTCGTAGATTGAAAATGACCAATTTTATTATTGTTTTTGTTTTTGGAGGGATTATTATTAGGCTCTGTGTGGAGTAAGGAAACTTGCCCAAGGTTTCGCCCTCTGCCTGGAATTGAACTCAGGTCTCTCGCTTGCAAAGCGAGTGCTCTAACCACTGAGCTACAGGACTCCACCTTGTCCCCATGACCTGTGACTCTCCATCCCACAGCCTTCCAACACCAAGGCAAGAGCACAACCAAACTGAACCAAAAGGTTATAATCCATGCACCAAAACAGAAGCCGCCGGGAACGCTCAGCAGGTCAGGGCAGCATCTATGGAGAAAGGAAAGTGAGTCAACGTTTCGGGTCCACGACCCTTCGTCAGAACTGGGGGCGTGTTGGGAGGGAGAGGCTTTTAAGGGCTAATAGAGAGGAGGGGGGGAAGGGGGGTGGTCAGAGCAAGGAAGACAAAGGAGAAAAGGATAGAGGACAGAGGATGATGGGTTAAAGATGTGTGAACCAGATCTATATGTTATTTGTATGTGTTACAATCCTTGCATTTGATATAGCGCCTTATCCCGTCCACTAGATGTCTCAGAAGCAAGTGTCCTCCTGTATCCTGGCCAACAATCCCCCAAATAAAATCTTTTTGTGGGACATTGCTGTGCGCAAATGCACGCTCCCGACTGCATTCACCTACAAAATGCACCGTCGTTGCACCTAAGACCTCTGTTTTTACCTCACTCTGTGAGTAGGAACCCGGTTGTTAGTCGACGGGCGGATCGCTTGTCCGGGCGGGTGATAATCCCTTCAAAAAAAAATGTTTTCAATAAAAAATAATAATAATCTGGTCACTCCATCCACGGCTGTTTGCGGGGCCGCTGCTGTGCGCAATTGGCTGCAAAGCGTTTCGCCCACAAAATATACAGTCAATCCGCTTCACAGCGAAGGGCTTTAAGACGTCTCGAAGACTTGATAAGGCGCTATATCAAAAGCAAGGATTATTATCATCATTATTATTATTACTAATTAAAATGAGTCACTCCCTTAAATGACTGTTGGTGGGACATTGCAGTCTTTGCAGTTAATAATAATAAGTCTGCGAGCTGACAGGAAAAGCGGGGTGAGAGGAATGAATGTGTCTCGCTCAAAGCTAAACTCCTGCTTGTGTGTGTGGTACAGGAGGATGGAGACGCAGAGTGGGTCTGGCAGGAGTGCGCAAGGTGAATTCGGGACACACAGAGGGCGGATCAGTGACAGGTGCTGTGAGCAATGCCAGGCTGGTGCGAGGAAAGAGAGAGAGAGAGAGAGAGGGAGGAGGGAGGAAGAAAGGAGGGAGTGAAGTGGCGAGAATATCAAGCTGGTACTTAGACACTGATGGAGGCTGATTGTTGCAGTGTCAAAATCATCAGCGGCGGAAGAGGGGAAACCGATGCAACCATCTGTTCCTGAGATTCGCTTTAATTCACAATAGGATCATGTGAGAGGGTCCTCTCATCAGCGCGCTTCCTGAATGATTACTTCCCACAGAATTGTCTGCAGCATCTCCCCTCCCCTCCCCTCACTCGCTTCTCTCCCTCTTCCCCACGCCCTGTTCCCCCCACCATCCCCGCTCCGCTTCGGAGTCAGATACATACAAAACCGAATAATAATAATAATAATAATAATGCTCGCATTTGATACAGCGCCTTATCACGTCTTCGAGACGTCTCAAAGGGTCCAAAGGGACGGGATACGCTGTCAAGTGCAGCGAAAGGTGATGAAAGCAGAAGGAGGGGAAGACAGAGATGAGAGTTTCACCTTTTGAATAATAACATTAAAAAAAATGTGGAGTCCTCTGACTCAGTGGTTACAGCCCTCGTCTCGCAAGCGAGAGGACCTGGGTTCGATTCCCGGGCAAGTTTCCTTACTCCACGGGACTCTGTTTACCCAGCAGTGAGTAGGAACCCAGTTGTAAGGCAAGCATTCTAACCACTATGCTACAGGACTCCTAATGAAGCTCGAATAAAGGAATCTTTTCCAAACTCCCCCCCCAAATAATCTTACACTGTGACCATTACATCAGGAGAAACTCATTTCTTCTCTTTTCAAGCAGTGGCCTCAGAACTTTAACGTCCACCTGAACAGCCAGGTAGGACTTCAGTTATACCAATGATAATAATCCTTGCATTTGATAACAGCGCCTTATCACGCCTTCGAGACGTCTCAGAGCGTTTACTGTAAAGTGAATTTGACTGTATATTTTGGGGGCGAAACGCTTTGCAGCCAATTGCGCACAGCAGCGTCCCCACAAACAGCCGTGGATTAAGCGACCGCATCATTATGAGTAGTTTGTTTTAAGAATTAAGCTACAGGAGTCCACATTATCTCAGCATCTCAGCTCACTCCTCCTCTGCTCTATCCATTGCCTTGGGACATTCTCCCGACGTAAAAGGCGCTATATAAATGCAATTTGTTGTTGTTGTTGCGCGGTTGTGAGTTCTCTCGTCTGATCCTATTGAGCGATATGTTACGGAGAAAGCGTTGAGGCAATCTCGATGGTAAACTCAATCTACAGTGTGTGTCACCGACTGAGCCAGGCTTAAATTGTAAGGCAATACTCTTATTCCTAAATCCCTGAGAATTCCTGAGCCTTTCAGCTACAATGGGGATAATTTTTTACCTTTACAGTGGGTCTACCTCCACTCGGCTGGATCCTTGCTTGTCCCTTGTGCCCTCCGTTCCACCATCGGTGGCCACACTTTCGGCCACTACGCTTCGAAACCTTGGAACGCTCTCCCTCAATCCCCCTGCCTTGCCCCCCACCCTCTCCCCTTTTTTCAGATCACCCCTGAAGACCTTCCTCTTCAACCATGTTGAGCCTCACCTCCCCCCGCCACCCGGCTCGGCATCAGGCCCCGCCTTTGTTAAGCGCTCCGAGACGCTGAACAATGGCACGAAGAGCAAGTTGTTGTTAATGTTGAGCCCAGTGGCTCAGTGGTGAGGACACTCGTCTCGCCAGCGAGAAGACCTGGGTTTGAATCCCGGTCAGGGCGAAATGTTGGGCAAGTTTCCTTGCTCCGCACGCCTCTGTTTACCCAGCAGTAAGTAAGAATCTGGTTGTTAGTCGATTGGCGGATCGCTTGTCCGGGCGGGTGATAATCCCTTCAAAAAAAAAAGGTTTCAATAAAAAAATAATAGTAATCTGATCATTCCATCCACGGCTGTCTGTGGGACGCTGCTGTGGGACTGCCGCGTTTCGTCCACAATATACACAGTCACTGCACTTTACATTATATTCGTGAAGCACTTCGGGATGTTTCAACGACGTGATGCGGTGCTGTATCAAATGCAAGGATTATTATTATTTTTATTATTATTATATAAGTGCAAGTTGTTGCAGTAGTCGTTGTTGTTAATGTTTGCAAGCAACTAACAGCGAGGCATTGCATTGATAGCAACGGCAGAGGAGTTGCATTGACTCTGCGCAAAGAGTTATTACGTAAATTGGTGACCCGGTCCCTTATCAGTAATTAACCATTATGCCCCTGAGATTAATCGGGTTATTTAATAGCACGCAATCGGGGTTTATTTTTAGTTTGTAACACAAGCCTCTCCGCGATGACAGATAAGCCGGTCCTTGGAAAATGTGGGGGATTTGAATTTATCTTGTTCGAATTGATTTTGAATTAATCATGGAATTTTTTTTTAGACACACACATACCTGGGTTTCACTTTACGAACAATCCTTGAATCAACAGCGGTGCACTTAGTAATAATCCTTACATTTGATCTGAGCTGCTTTCACGTCACGGGTGTTTGAAAGCGTGTAATAGGATATACTGTCGCAAACGGGAGCAGATCTCTGACAGTCCAGCACCTTGGGACGTCCTCCTGACGTGAAAGGCGCGATACAAATGTAATTTGTTGGTGTTTGTTGTCGTTTCGTGGATAATAATAATAATAATCCTTGCATTTGATATATGCTTTTCACGTTGGGAGGACGTCCCAAAGCGCTTCACAGAACACACTGTAAAGTGAATTGACTGTATATTTGTGGGCGAACGCAGCAGCCAATTGCGCACAGCATTGTCCCACAAACAGTCATATGGATTGAAAATGATCAATTTATTATTGTTTTTTTCTCTTGAGGGATTATTATCAGGTGTGTGGAGTAAGGAAACTTGCCCAAGGTTTCGCCCTGCCGGGAATTGAACCCAGGTCTCTCGCTTGCAATGTGAGTGCTCCAACCACTGAGCTACAGGACTCCAGTTTCTCCCTGTCTTCATCAGTAAATGCGTGTCAGTCTGGCTCAGTGGTAGCGCTCTCGCCTCTGAGCCAGAAGATTGTGGGTTCAAGCGGTTAAATCTAAGTCTAAGCTGACATCCCAATGCAGAGCTGGGGGTTGGGAGGGGGTGTGTGTTGCTGTCCTTCAGGTGAGACATTAAACCGAGATCCCATCTGCCTATTCAGGTGGACATTAAAGATCCCGTGGCAACATTCGAAGAGGAAAGGGAATTTTTCTCTCTTTCTCCTGGTGTCCTGGCCAACGCATCCCCCAAATACAATTGGTCACAGACACGATATGGTCATGAAGACACGATAAGGTGCTGTAAGAAATGCAAGGATTATTATCATTATTATTTATTATCATTACAAAAACACCACAGTCACTGCACTTTACAGTAAATCCTGTGAAGCACTTTGGGACATCCTCCTGCCATGAAAGGGGTTGTATCAGTGGTGAAGATTCCACTTGAATTATTACGACATTTGTCAAGGTTCCCCCTCTGATGGTTAGCTACCAGGATGTTTGAAAAAATAATCAAACCTGACCCTTATCCTGAAAGTGCGTCCTAACTAAACCGCGCAATCTATCTATACGACATGATCACCTTTGACACATCTTTTGTGGAAGAGGAGGGAGGGAGGGGTGGGAGAGAGTGAACTTTGAACTAAGATTAACTATCTGATTAGGAGTGCCCAACATTCAAACATTCCCAGATCGGGGGGTGTTTTTTTTTCTGAGCCCGTGAAATAATTCGGCGCTGAGGGAAGTCATCGTGTCTGCTACGTGCAAGGTACGGTTTTGATTAGATGAACGCGATAAGGCCCAGTGATTATTTACACAACTTGTACACCTGTCTCCGATTTCGTTTGGAAACTGAGGCGGCGGTGGTGGGGAAATGTGAAATGTCGAACCGCGATTGAGAACCAAACACTCTGATTGTTAGACCAGTCACGTTCACAGTCTGATAAGATGCTCTTCGAAACTGGTTGCGGATAATCTCGCATGAGTCACCAGGTCAATGTTTGATCACTGCAACCTGTCTGTATCTACATCGCCATGACATATGAGGCAGATTATACTTTTATCGTCGGATGTAATAACAAACCTCACATTTGATATGGCGTCTTATGACATCTTTGAGACATCTCTAAGAACATAAGAATTTGCTGGGCGAAAGAAGACCAAGGTCGATCTAGTTCGAATACCACTACCCTGGCAGTCGCTTGACATGTCGTGTCCCAAGCTATATATTGGATCCTCAGATATTATTTTCTATCACAGAATATAGCGTAAAGTGAATTGACTGTATGTTTCGGGGGCGAAACGCGGCAGCCAATTAGGCCCAGCAGCGTCCCACAAACAGTCATGGATTGAATGACCAAATTAGTATTCATTTATGTATGTGTTTGTTTTGAAGGGATTATTATCCCCGGAAAAGCGATCCGCCAATCGACTCACAATCGGGTACTTACTGCTGGGTAAGCAAAAGCATGTGTGGGGAGTAAGGAAACTTGCCCAACGTTTCGCCCTGCCCGGGAATCGAACCCAGGTCCTCTGGCTTGCGAGACGAGTGCTCTGACCACTGAGCTGCAGGACTCCACAAGTAGTAGTCTCTTGGGCGAAAAGAGTCTGAGAGGCTGTATCAGGGAACCACCATGTCCTACACATTGCATCAGTATCCTACTTGTGAGCAATTAGATGGCCGCTTGACCTCGCCGGTCACATTTTACCTGCGGGTTCAAGTCCCACCTCATGACTTTGAGCGTACATTCTCGTCTGTCTCTCCGGTGGGTGTTGGAGGGAGGGAGTTCTGTATTTTCGGAGGCGCCATTCCACTGATGAATCATTAAACTGAGTAGTGTTTTCCTTGTTTAGGTGTTGTTAAAAATCCCAGCATTTTATTATCAATAATAATAATAATAGTAATCCTTGCATTTGATGTCGTGCCTTTCACGTCTTTGAGACGTCTCAAAACGTTTAACATAATATACTGTAAAGTGGAGTGACGGTGTATTTTTTTTTGTGGAAGAAACGCAGCAGCCAAATGCGCACAGTATTGTCTCACAAACAGCCGTGGATTGAGTGACCAATTTTATACGGGGGTGGGGGTGGGGTGTGCGGGGAGGGGGTTGTTTCCTTTTTGATCGTGTTTACGGTCACCTGCCTCACCTCCCCCCCTCTCCCACCTGGCTGAGCGTCAGTCTCCGCCACTGTCAAGCGCTCCAAGACGCTATTCTCCCATGAAGGGCGCTATATAAATGCAAGTTGTTGTTCTTCTTCTTATTCTTGGCCAGAATACCGGGAGAAAGAAACTCCCATCTCTTTTTTCGAATAGAGTCACGGGATCTTTAACGTCCACCCAAACAGACAGACGGGACCTCGGTTTAATGTCTGAACCGAAGGACGACACCTCAGACAATGCAACACCCACCCCCCCCCCCGCCCCCCAGGTCTGCGTTGGAGCATCAGGTTAGACCGTGTGATTCCACATCCCGAGATGGGGCGAGAAAGCCCCCACACTTCTGACTCAGAGGCGAGAGAAGACGCCATCTGTGTCCTGGCATCTGTGTCCTGCTTTCTTGCCTTCCCCGTCATTAGCTAACCACCACCACCACCCCCCCACCCCCCGAACCCTCCATCTGCCATCTCATTTGTGGAGTCCTGCAGCTCAGTGGTTAGAGCATGTTCCTCGCAAGCGAGAGACCTGGCAAGTTTCCTTACTCCACACAGGCCTCTGTTTATTTAGCAGTAACTAGGAACCCGGTTGTTAGTCGATTGGAGGAATCTCTTTTCCAAGGGTAATAACTCCTTCAAAATAAATAATAATAAATTGGACACTCAATCCACGACTGCTTGTTGGGACGCTGATGTGCGCAATTGGCTGCCGCCTTTCGCCCACGAAATATACAGTCAATTCACTTTACGGTGCATTCCGTGAAGCGCTTTGAGACGTCTCGAAGACGTGATAAGGCGCTGCATCAAAGGCAAGGATTATTATTGTTGTTATTATCTCAGTCGCTGTTTCATGTTTGTTTCCCATTAGCCCAACTCCCCATCTGTGTTGCAATTGTTGGCTCATGTTTGTGAGAGCTGTTCATTACACTGCACAGCCTGTAACATATGTCTCTGCTGATAACAACTCGAACAGTTCCTCATAGAACTCATTTAAAATAGTTGCAAACAGCACCAGAGGGGAGGGAAGGAGAAATGTTTTCACGCAGCGAGTTGTTCGTATCTGGAACGCACTGCCTGAAACTGGGGGGAAGCCGATTCAATAATAACTTTCCGTAGAGGAGTAGGTAGATATTTGAGGAGGACAAATTTGCAGGAGAGCGGGGGATTGGGATTAATTTGGACAGCTCTTTCAAAGAGCCGGCACAGACACAGTGGGCCGAATGGCCTCCTTTTGTGCTGTATAATTCTATGATTCTAACAGGCTGAACTCGCGGTTGAGGCTGCATTGGCTATTTAGGAAAAAATACAACCACATCTTAAGTAAATTATGTTTTGATGTATTTATCCAATTCCCTTTCGAAAGCTAATACAAATTCTGCCTCAACCACATCGCACGTCCAGTCAACCAACCCTCCTTGTAATACAAACCAATTCTCCTTTTCCTCCAGCTTTGCTCCTTTGGTAATGTCCTTAAATCTGTGCCCTCAAGCAAGTGACTCATAGACCAGCGGAAATAATTTCTCCCTGTTTACTTCCTCCAAAACTCATATCAAGTCTTACCTCGTCCTTCTCTGTTCCAGAAGTTACAGTCCCAGCTTTTCCAATCTTTTCTTATAAGAAAAAACCTCTCAACCTTTCTGTCTATACCGTCTTTCTGTAATTCCTTTTAATGATTTGATTGCTTGCCCGTTTATCTGCTTCCAGATTTAGCTTCCAGTGCTAAATTGCTTTGTGCCAGGTATGTTTCAACCCACACGTTAATTGCACAAAAAAACAGTGATATTGTAAAACAAAATGTTTTGAATTCCCAATGAAAGTGGATGAGAAAGCCCCATTTCACCTGTTATTTTTAAAAAATTAGTATCGATAACAATAATCCTTGCATTTGATACAGCGCCCTATCACGTCTTCGAGACGTCTCAAAGCGCTTCACAGAATATACTGTCAAGTGAATTGACTGTGTATTTTGTGGGCGAAGCGCGGCAGTCCCCCAAACAGTTGTGGATTGAGTGACTGAATTATTTCTTTGAGAGCGATTATTATCCTCAGAGAGCGATCCGCTAATCAATTAACTACCGTGTTCCTACTTACTGTTTGATAAAGAGAAGCGTGTGGAGTAAGGAAACTTGCCTAAGGTTTTGCCCTGACCCGACCGGGAATCAAACCCGGGTCCTCTCCTTCGCGAGACGAGAGGTCCGTGACTTGAGATGGAGTTTGAAGGAGGTGAGGGGAGAGGTGTGATACAAGTGTAAGTTGTTGTTGCTCTAACCCAGGGAAGGGAAGAGTGCTCTAAGGCTTTAAACCCTCATTCAGAACACAGGGCAGTTGTCGTTGACCTGGAGATAGACGGAGAATGGATTTTCTCTCAATGGGGCTGGTCTGTACCATTCGCCTACAAATACACAGTCACTACACATCACACTAATCCCGTAAAGCGCTTTGAGACGTCCTCCTGACATGAAAGGCGCCGTGCCAAATGCAAGGATTATCCTCAACTACTATAGGACTTTGTTGAGTCCTGTAACTCGGTGGTTAGAGCGCTCGCCTCGCAAGCGAGAGGACCTGGGTTCGATTCCAGGGAGGGCGAAGCCTTGGGCAAGTTTCCTTACTCCACACACACACCTGATAATAATCCCTCAAGAAAAAAACAAACAATAATAAATTGGTCACTTCAATCCACGACTGTTTTTTGGGACGCTGCTGTGCGCAATTGGCTGCCAATTTTCTCCCAGAAACATATAATCAATTCACTTTACAGTATATTCTGTGAAGCACTTTGAGACGTCTCGAAGAAATGAAAAGGGCTATATCAAATCCAAGGATTACTATTATTATTATTATAGGGCACAAATGTCTCAAAGCGCTTCACAAGGAAATTACCACGAAGGGGAGCGGCCGGAATGTTTGTAAGCAAACCCGTTTACGATCGCATTCCCATCAACCGCAGTTCAATCCTCCTGAAGCACCATAAATCACAGGCGTGACATGATTGGTGGCAATACGGGGACGTCAATCTGTATAAGTTACTCATTTCCCTGAGCCGCGGTTATATAAAACCAACAGTATGCCACAGCGACCAGCGGCCGCTGAGCTGGGCTTGATTTAGGCGGAGGTACCGAGGTGAACGTTGGCAGGATGTGTAAAGGCAGGAGGATGGGGAGACCTGCCTTCAGTTCCTTGGAGCTGATGCTCATCAGCCTCTTTGCCATCCTGTTGGTGGTCTGCGCAGGTTTGATCGCGGTCAGCTGGCTCGCCATCCACGAATCCCAGTCAGTCGGTGAGTTTATTGTATTATCAATAATAATCCTTGCGTTTGCTCCTGCCAACGCCTTATGGTCTTCGAGGTGTCTCAGATGCTTCGCAGGATACACCGTCAAGTGAATTAACTGTATATTGTGTGGGAGAGACAGTTGTGTATTTGATAGGGAGATAGCTCGGTGGAAGGAACCTTTTGAGAAGTTGCAATTTTTTGCGGGTGGGGGGATGGGAGAGAGGGGCGTTACACCCACGTGTCTGACACACGCGGGAACCCATCGCCGTTGCTTAAGAGTCTCCAAACCAACCTGAGAATTCCACGGCTCCCACCCACACATGGAAATCCCAGAGATAGGTTGTTGGAATGGAATGCACTCTCTCTCTCTCTCTCTCTCTCAGTCTCACTCTCTCCCTGGAGCGACGCGTCCTGCTTACCTCATTCCGGATTGTGTTAGGCGCAGGTTGGCAAGAGCCAAGGCTTGGGGGGAGCCCAGAGTGTGCGTTGGGGGTAACTGCTGGAATCTATCCGGCTAGCCTCCCATTGATATCGCTGTCGGGCAAGCTTTCTCGTTACTCATCCAGCTACGACCACACTCTAGCTGTTAGGGCTTTGGCTTGCAGGGTTAACAGGAGCTGAGTGGGATGACTCCCTACCTCCAGTGACTGGCCAAGATGGATAGTCAATGGACTAATGGTCACAGTCGCAGTCGCTGCACCGCGTGAAGGGCACTATATAAATGCAAGTTGCTGTTGGTAGTGATGATTGTACACCTGACTGAAACTGTTACTATAACACCAACAGTATACATTTTATGCAGCACCTTCTGCCTTGAGAGAACGTTTCAAAGCACTTTACAAACGAGCGGGAACTTGAGCTGAGGAGGAGGGGAGAGGGTCATCAAGGAGATAGGTGTTCAGGCGAGATTTGAGAGCAAAGGGGACAGGAAAGGGAGAGGTTGAGGGATTTGAGGAGAGAGTTCGGGGGCGCGGGGGGGTTGGGGGCGGAGGGGTTTGTGTGGGGACATGAATTAATTGAAAGGAGATCTATGGGTGGTTTGGATGGGCGCCAAATGGACATAGATTTAAGATAATTTGCAAATAGAACCAGAGGGGACGTGAGATGAGTAGACATTTTTTTTTACACGGAGGGTTGTTACAGTCGGAAACACACTGCCTGAAAGGATGGTGGAAACAAATTCAATAACTTTCAAAAAGGAATTGGATAGGGACTCGAAAAGGAAAAAAATGTCAAGGATATGGGGAAAGAGCGTGGGGGAGTGGAACTGATTCTCTTCCAAAGAGCCGGCAAAGGCACGATGGGCCGAATGGCCTCCTTCTGTGCTGTAATATTCTATGATTCTGTGTTCAAGATAGTCTAGACTGGACTCACTTAGCAAACAGCAGTGAGCCACAAACAGTCGTGGATTGAGTGATCAAATTATTATTATTATTTTTTTTGGTGGGATTACTAACCCCCAAAAAGCGATCCATCAATCGACTAACAACCAGGTTCCTATTTATTGGTAGGAACAGAGGCGTGTGGTGTAAGGAAACTTGCCTAATGATTCGATCCGCTCGGGAATCGAACGCAGGTCCTCTCGCTTGCAAGGCAAGTGCTCTTACCAATACGCCACACGACTCCGTGTTACCCCTTCCCTTGTGCGGAGTGTTCGAGCTCAGAACGAAGGGGTCATAAGCTTCAAAAATCACAGCAATAAACTAGAACCAGTAGCGCTGGGGAGATTGCCTCAATCAGAGGCTGATAACAGAGAACTGTGGAACTCTGTGGCACAGTGTCCCACAAACAGTGGTGGATTGAGTGACCCAATGATTATTATTTTTTTTTGAAGGGTTGTTACCTCTGGAAAAGCCAACCGTAAATTCAACTTAAGCAGAAAGCTGGGATTTCGGTTTAACACGTCATCCCAAGGACGCATGTCTGATAACACAGCAACTTCTCCCCAGAATACTGGTGTCAGACTAACATTGTGGGCTCAAAGTCCCACTGAGGGGCTTAATTCCACAACCTGTCACAGTTGATAGTGCTCTCGCCTCTGAGTCAGAAGTTTGTGAGTTCAAACACCCTATTGGGACTTTGAGCTAGCGGCAGGGTATGTGTCCTTACTCCACACACACGCCTCTCTTTAACTAGTAATAATTCCTCCCAACAAAAATAATAATAATAATAATTTGGTCACTTCAATTCGCGACTGTTAGTGGAACACTGCTGTGCGCAATTGGCAGCTGGCGTTTTGCCCACAAAATATACAGTCACTACACTTTACAGTATATTCTGTGAAGCGCTTTGTGACGTCTCTAAGACGCTTTATCCCCCAGAGGATCGAGTTCAAGATCCTCGTCCTCACCTTTAAGGCCATCCCATGGCCTTGCCTCCTCCTACCTCTCTGACCTGCTGACTCCCTACCAACCTGCCCACTCCCTCCGTTCATCGGGGCTCCGGGCTGCTCCATGTATCCCGCCCGACCCGCCCTACCATCGGTGGTCGGGCTTTCAGCCTCTCTGCCCCCACACTCTGGAACTCCATCCCACGGTCCCTTCCCCTCGCTTCCTCCCTCGCATCCTTCAAGGCCGGTCTCAAGACCCTTCTCTTCGACCGTGCCTTTGGTCTTCCTCCCACCTCTCTGCCTTCCCTCACTCCTACACCACCCCTCCCCCATGCTCAGGCCCCGACAGCTGACTGTTCAGCGCTTTGGGACGTCCTCCCGACGTGAAAGGCGCTCTATAAATGTCATTTTGTTGTTGTTGTTGCAGGCAGAACTCTCAGTCTGGTCTGGATGCTGTTAAACATGGCAATGGGTTTCCACATGTGTTACCAAAAATGGCTGACCCAAAAATGTCACAGGATTGGGATGGGTGGAATTGTGATGATGTAGATTAGGGACAATTAATATTTTAAATGGAAAGTCATTTCTTACTGTTTGTCACAGGTAGTGAAGATAGCAGGTATCTTAATGGGGTGAAAGTGTGGAAATAATGGGAGGAATTTTACCTACACAGATACACCCATGTAAACACACACACATAAAGTATATATTCAACCATAGAATCATAGAATTATACAGCACAGAAGGAGGCACATAATGTCCATGCCGGCTCTCTTAAAACAGCTGGACAAATCAATCCCACTCCCCCGCACTCTCCCCATAGCCCTGCAAACTTGTCCTCCCCAAATAATTATTTACTTCACTCTTAAAAGTTGTTATCGCATCGGCTTCCACCATCCTTTCAGGCAATGCATTCCAGATCCGAACAACTCGCTGTGTGAAAAAATTTCTCCCTACCTCCCCTCTGTTTCTTTTAACAACTAATTTAAATCGGTGTCCTTGGGTTACCAACCTATCCGCCAGTGGGAATAGTTTCTCCTTGTTCACCCTATCGAATCCCCTCATAATTTTGAAAACTTCTATTAAGTCTCCTCTTAACCTTCTCTGCTCCAAGCAGAATAATCCTAGCGTCTCTCGCCTCTCCTGATAACTGAAGTCCCTCATTCCTGGTACCATCCTAGTCAATCTCCTTCGCACCCTCTCCAATGCTTTCCTAAGGAGTGGTGCCCGGAACTGAACACAGTCTCCAGAAGAGATCTAACCAGTGTTTTATAAAGTTCATCATAACTTCCTGACTTTTGTATTCTATGCCCCTATTTATAAAGCCTAATATCCCGTATGCATTTTTGACAGCTTTATCTACCTATCCTACCACCTTCAAAGATTTACTGATATGACCCCCAGGTCTCTCTGTCCCTTCACCCCCTTTAAGATTGTACCATCAGCTTATATTGCCTCTCCTCATTCTTCCTCCCAAAATATATCACTTCGCATTTCTCCACATTAAATTCCATCTGCCACGTGTCTGCCCATTTTACCAGGTCTATGTCCTCTTGCAGTCTGCTGCTATCCTCCTCACTGGCTTTTCCTGGCTTTGTATCATCTGCAAACTTAGAAATTGTACTCCCTAAACACAAGTCCAGGTCAATTGCATACATCAAAAACAGCAGTGGTCCCAATACCGACCCCTGAGGGACACCACTGCACACTTCCCTCCAGTCAGAAAAACAACTGTCCGCCACTACTGTCTGATTTCTCTCTCCCAGCCAGTTCTGTATCCATGCTGCCAATGCCCCTTTCATCCCGTGGGCTTCTATTTTGCTTACAAGTCTTTTCTGCAGCAGTTTATCAAATGCCTTTTGAAAATCCATATAAACTGCATCTACTGCACTACCTTAATCCACCCTCTCCGTTACTTCATCAAAAAACCCTATCAGGCTGGTGAGGCATGATTTGCCTTTAACAAATCTGTGTTGGCTGTCTTTTATTAACCCATATTTTGCTCAGTGAAAATTTATTTTGTCCCGGATTATAGCCTCCAGACGTTTCCCCACCACTGACGTTAGGCTGACTGGCCTGCAGTCAAATTTATCTTTCTGTTCCTTTTTGTAAAAGGGAGTGATATTTGCAACCCTCCAGTCCTCTGGCACCACCCTGGTGTCCAAGGAGGATTGAAAGATTGTGGCCAGAGCCTCCATTATTTCCAGCCTTACTTCCCTCAGTAACCTAGGAAGCTTCCCGCCTGGACCGGGTGACTTATCTACCTTGAGCACCGTCAACCTTTTTAGTACCTCTTCTCAGTTTACTCTTATCCAATTTCTCTACCCTCTCCTCTGATACTGTGGCATTGGCTGCATTCTCTTCTTTTGTGAAGACAGATGCAAAGTACTCATTCAGTACATCAGCCGTGCCCTCTGCCTCCACAAGATTTCCTCTTTGGTGCCTAATTGGCCCCACCCAACCTTTGACTAACCTGTTATTCTTTATATTACCCGCCAATCTTTTCTCATTCAATCTCTTTGCCCCTCTTATTTCCTTTTTCAGTTCTCCTCTGTACTTTTTATATTCTATTTGATTATCTTCTGTATTTTGGACCTGACATTTATCATAAGCCTCCTGTTTCTGTTTTATTTTAATCCCAATTTCCTTATTCATCCAGGGAGGTTTGGATGCCTTTCCCCTTTGTAGGAATGCATTTGTTCCCGAACTATCTCCTCCTTGAAGGCTTCCCATTGCTGGTTAGCTGTGTTACATACAAGTCGTTCCTTTCCACCTTGGCTAGGTCTCTTTATAACTAACTGAAATTAGGCCTCTTCCGGTTGAGTATCTTCACCTTTGATTGTTCCTTGTCCTTTTCCATAAGTACTCCAAACCTAATGATGTTATGATCACTGTTGTCCAGATGCTCTCCCACTGAAACCTATTCCATTTGCCCCACTTCATTTCCCAGAACTAGATCCAGCACTGCTTCCTTCCTTGTTGAGCTAGAAACATATTGATCCAGAAAGTTATCCTGCACACATTTCAGGAATCCTTCCACCTCCTTGCCTTTTACACTGTATAGTTTGTGAAGCGCTTTGAGATGTCTCGAAGACATGATAAGTTGCTATATATAATGCAATGATTATTATTACCATTATATCAATTTATTATTATTTTATCGGACATCAAATCCTGGGTGAGAGCTAACTTCATGCAGTTGAATATCAACAAGACCAAGGCTCTCCTACTTGGCTCCTATCAGCGCCTCCATATCTTCGGGGGTGACAGCATCTCCCTCCATGGACGCACTCTACATCTCATGGAGCCAATAAGGAACCTCGGTGTCCTGTTCGACCCTCAACTGTCCTTCATACCACACATCCTTGCCGTGACCCTCTCCGCTTTTTTCCACTTCGACAACATCGCCCGGCTCACTCTCTGTCTCACACTGCAGGCAATCGAGACCCTCAGACATGTATTCATAATATCGAGGCTTGACTATACAAACTCTCTGCTTGTCGGCATCCCCAACTCCTCCCTCCATAGGCAGCAGATCATCCAGAACTCTGCAGCCCGTGTCTTCTCCTGCACCAGGCTCCGTGACCCTATCACACCCCCATCCTCACCCTACTCCACTGGCTTCCCATCACACAGAGGATACAGTTCAAGATCCTGATCCTCACCTTCAAACCCCTCCGTGCTCCCACCTACCTCTGCGACCACTAAACCCTCTACCAACCTACCCACTCCCTCCGCTCAGCGGGCTTCAGCATCCTCCTTCTCGCCTGCCCATTGGCGGGTGGGCCTTCAACCACTCTGACCCCACCCTCTGGAACTCCATCCCATAGTCCCTCCAGCTCACCCCTTCCACGCCTCCTTCAAGACCCATCTCAAGACCCTTCTCTTCAACCATGCCTTCGGTCGCTCCTTCCCCCTCTGCCCCCCACCCTCCCCAATCATGAACCCCAGCTCAGGTCTGAAACACTGATTATCCAGCGACTTGGGACATCCTCCCTACGTGAAAGATGCTTTATAAAAATACTTTTGTTATTTTTCTTGTATATGCAAGAACAACAATCACATATCTATACAATGACAACAAAATTACATGTGTCTAGCGTCTTTCATGTCGGGAAGACGTCCCAAGGAGCTGGACAGACAGAGTTTTGTACGCGAGCTGGGGGTTGAGATCGGGGAGGGTGGAGGGCAAGGGAGGAAGAAGGGTGATCGGAAGCACGGTCGAAGAAGAGAGTCTTGAGATGGGTCTTGAAGGAGCAAGGAAGGGGGCGAGTCGGGGGGAACTGCGGGATGGAGTTCCAGAGGGTGGATGCAGAGTGGCAGAAGGCCCACCCCCAATAGTGGGGTGAGCAAGGCGGGGGACGTGAAGCAGGCCGGAGCCCGCTGATCGGAGGGAGCGAGCAGGATGGTAGGGGTTCAGGAGGTCCCAGAGGTAGGGAGGAGCAAGACCATGGAGGGCCTCGAAGATGAACGAAGGTGAATCTTGAACTGTACAAGTGCCAATATGCCCACGTATACACATTCAAGTACACACACGCGCACACATAGTCATGCATATACCCGCACACAGAACGCACACACATACAGAAACACGTAAACACTCAGACCCGGGCACACATTTGTACCTATATCCACAGCCACACAAACACTGCCACCATCTGGCTGTTAAATTCACGACAAACCAAGGGGTTGAGTTTTAAGTCAGTCGGGGGAGCCTGACCCAAGCAAGAAACCCATGCTTGAGCACCTCGCCCAGTACTGAGTTCCACACACGCGTGCCACCTACACTCAGGAATTTCCCTCTGTCTGAATTGGAACGTTTAGTGCTCGCTCCCGTCCCCGAAGGGACGTTCCCTTCAATATAAAGTGTAACAATGAAAGTTGTCATTGTCTGGGGCCGTTGCTTTATCAACAGATAACCAGACCTCTTCACACTCGACTGGAGGCAACTTTAAGATAACCCAAGGAGCAACGTATCAGATTGAATTGGAAGACAAGCAATCCAATGAATTCAAAGATCTTGCTCGTGATGTTGAAAAGATGGTATGTAGTATTGGGACTCCTGGGTTAAAGTTATGGTGGGTGGGAGGGGGGAGGTGGGGGTGAAGGGGTGAGAGGGGAGGGGTGGTGGGGTGAAGGGGTGAGAGGGGAGGGGTGGGGGGTGAAGGGGTGAGAGGGGAGGGTGGGGGTGGGGGGGTGAAGGGAAGGTGAGGGGTGAGCAGGGGGCCGGTGAGGTAGGAGGGAGGAATTTTTCTTGTAAGTGTACTCTCTCCCGTCATTGTCATCCGGGTAAGTTAGAACATTATTTGTAGTTGTTTCTATTGTTTCCCTTAGTGCCTCGCAAGTGGAAGGACCCGGGTTCGATTCCCGTGCGAGGCAAGTTTCCTTCCTCCACACGCCTCTACCAGTAAGTAGGTTGTTTGCTTCCCTAGCAGTAAGTAGGTTGTTAGTCGATTTGTGGATTACTTTCTCCCCCCTCCCACCTTAAAACAATTGGTAACTAAATCCACGACTGTTTGTGGGACGCTGCTATGCACAATTGGCTGCTACGTTTCGCCCACGAAATACGCAGTCAATCCACTTCACAGTATATTCTGTGAAGCACTTTGAGGCAGATCAATGACGAGATGAGGCGTTATATCAAATGCAAGGATTATTATTATATTATATAGTGTTTCTCGAGCGTTTTTGAGTGTCGGGAGACTTTACGAATTGAAAAGTCTTGACTATAATAATAATAATAATAATAATCCTTGCATTTGATATAGCGCTTTTCACGTCGGGAGGACGTCCCAAAGCGCTTCACAGGACACACTGTAAAGTGAATTGACTGTATATTTGTGGGCGAACGCGGCAGCCAATTGCGCACAGCAATGTCCCACAAACAGTCGTAGATTGAAAATGACCAATTTATTATTGTTTTTGGTTTTGGAGGGATTATTATTAGGCTCTGTGTGGAGTAAGGAAACTTGCCCAAGGTTTCGCCCTCTGCCTGGAATTGAACTCAGGTCTCTCACTTGCAAAGCGAGTGCTCTAACCACTGAGCTACAGGACTCCACGACTAGTTCCATGGGGACCAGATTATGGTATTTATAAACATGTTCCATTTATTGATTATCACGGGGGTGTTTAAGGCACACTTTCACAGCTGGGAACTGGGAACAAGCACTAGTTTCGGACTGAGCCATTCCATACAAGAAGTGATTGGAAATGAAGAGGAAATTTAGGAGATATGATGAACTTTAGGATAAGCCGCCCACTGAAATACTAAGCGTGGAGGAAGAGAATGGAGATGGAGAGACACACAGTGGATGGAGATAGAGACTTGATCTCTATTCCCATGAGTTTAAGAAGGTTGAAGGGTGATCTGATTGAGGATTTTAAAATAATAAAGGGATTCAATATGGTAGCTACAGAGAAACTGTTTCCCCTGGTGGGGAAATCCAGAACAAGGGGGCCAGCATCTTAAAATTAGAGCTCATTTAGGAGTGAAATCAGGAGGCAGTTTTTTACCCAAAAGGTCGAGGAAACTTGCAACTCTCTCTCTCCTCAAAAAGGCTGTGGGTTATGGCTGGATCCATTCACATCATCAAGACTGAGGTGGATTTGTTAGTTCAGGGTATCAAGGGATATGGGGCAAAGGCGGTTAATTGGACTTGAGGTGCAGATCAGTAATGATATTATAGAATGGCACAACAGGCTTGAGGTCCTGAATGGCCTAATCCTGTTTCTATGACACAGTGGATGAAGAGAGAGAGAGAGACACACAGTGGATGCAGATAGAGACACACAACAACCACAGCAAATTACATTTACCCAAAGCCTTTCACGTCAGGAGGACGTCGCAAGGCGCTGGATGGTCAAGGATCTGCACCCGAGCTGGTGGCTGGGATCAGGAGGGGTGGAGGGCGGGAAGGGTAGGGGTTGGAGGGTGATTGAAAGCACGTCGAAGAGGAGGGTCTCGAAGGAGGCAATGGAGGGAGCGAGGTGGAGGGATTGAGGGATGGAGTTCCAGAGAGTGGGGGCCGAGAGGCTGAAGGCCAGCCAGACGATGGTGGGACGGGCAAGGCCGGAGACGTGAAGCAGGCCAGAGCCCACCAAGCAGAGGGCGATACATTACACACACTGGTGGATGGAGATAGCGACATACATTGGAGGAACCCTCCACCCATAAATAAAATTGCTCATTCGCCTACAAAATACACAGTCACTGCACTTCACAGTGATTCCTGTGAAGTGCTGCGAGATGTCTCACAGAGCGTTATGTCAAATGCATATCAAAATAACGTGAGGCACAGAAAAATGAGCATTTACCACCATAATTAAGAGTGCATTGATGGTTTTGTGTAGATAAACAACATCCTATCGCAGAGTGGACTGACGGAAGAGTACAGAAGTTGTGAGGTGCTGCAGTTCAGGTCAGTGATAATTGCTTACGACAACGTGACAATCTGTGGAATTCTGTACCTCAGTGGTTAGAGCACTCGCCTCGCAAGCGAGAGACCCGGAATCGATTCAAAATGTTTTCAAAATTATAAGGGGATTCGATAGGGTGAACAAGAAGAAACAATTTCTACTAGTAGGGTGGATTGGTAACCAGAGGACACCGATATAAATTAGTTGTTAAAAGAAACAGAGGGGAGGTGAGGATAAATGTTTTCACGCAGTGAGTTGTTTGGATCTGGAATGCATTCCCTGAAAGGGCGGTGGAAGCCGATTCGATAACAACTTTTAAGAGCGAAGTAGATAATTATTTGGGGAGGGCAAGTTTGCAGGGCTATAGGCACAGTGCGGGGGAGTGGGATTGATTTGGAAGCTCTTTTCAAAGAGCCGGTACAGACACGATGGGCCGAATGGCCTCCTTCTGTGCTGTATATGAATTCTATGAATCTATGATTTCCACATTATTTTGGAATAAACGGCGTTACTCCATGGCCTTGCTCCTTCCTAGCTCTGTGACCTGCTGACCAACCTTTGGCCAACTTCCTGCCCTCCCTGCTTTCCGCTCTCCCTGATCATAACCCCCAGCTCGGGTCCAAGTCCCTGACTTTTCACGTTGGTCCTCCCAATGTGAAAAGCGGCGCCATACAAGAGTAATTTTGCATTTTTGAGTCCCACGGCGCAGTGTTTAGTGCGCTCGCCTCGCAAGCGATAGGACCCAGGTTTGATTCACGGGTAGGGTGAAACCTTAGGCTCTCCGCCTCGCCCCCACCCATACCTCCTTCAAGACCAGTCTCAAGACTCTCCTCTTCGATCTTACCCTCCTTCCCCGACCCACACCGCCCTCCACCCCTTTTGATCCCAACCACCAGCTCGAGTGCGGATCTCTGACTGTCCAGCGCCTTGGGAACGTCCTCCTGACGTGAAAAGGCCTGTTTAAGTGTCATTTGTTGTTGTCAGTAGGCAAGTTTCCTTACTTCACACTCTTCTGTAAAGGAGGGGAATAAACAATGTGAGTTGTGGTCCCAGCTGTGTTTTTACCTCGTGCTTTGCAGGAATGGGAGTGTGGACGTGTGGTTCAGCCTACAGTTTTCCGCCCTAGTCCAGGACGAGGAGGTCCACAAAGAGATGGTGTCCAGCATCGAGGCCAACGAGGGAGGCATCCTGGGAAATTTCGTAATTGACGTTAATAGCGTCGATATCAAACGTAAGGAGAACTCTGGGTGTTAGCAGACAGCCACGGAACAGAGCGATGCTCCTGTACAGCGCCAACAACAACTTGCATTTATGTAGCACCCTTCACACAGGGTAGCGTCCCAGAGCCCTTGACAGTGGCGGAGTCTGACCCCGAGCCAGGGAGAGAGAGAGAGAGAGAGAGAAAGGGGGAGAGGTGACCGTAAACACCATCAAAAAGGAAGGTGGGATTTGAAAGTGGGGAGGGAGGGGACAAGACCGAGGGACTGAGGGAAAGAATTCCAGAGCTTCGGGGCGTAGTGGAGGCCACGAGGGACAATCAGGAAGCCGGAGCCAGCTAAGCGGAGGCAGCGGGTGGTGGAGTGGGGGGGGGTCAAGCCACTCGATCAACCTTTAGCTGCACTTTTGCCCACTGACAGCTTGGCGCAGTTGGTAGACTCATACCTCGGGGTCAGAAAGCCGTGGGTTCAAGCCCTCACTCTGGGCCATTGAACTTGTATTAGTTCCATTGTCTGAAGACCTTCCTCTTTGACCGTGCCTACGGTCACCTTCCGCCACTCTCCGGCTCAGCGTGAAGCTCCTCCACTATCAAGCGCTCTGGGACGCTAATATGGTGGGGGACGCGGGGGTGGGGAGGTTGTTGGAGGTGCTGCCTTTGGATAAGAAATTCAGATGCATATAATAGTAATAATAATAATCATCCTTGCATATGATACAGCGCCCTATCACCTCTTCGAGACGTCTCAAAGTGCTTCACAGGATATACTGTAAAGTGAATTGCCAAACACAGCAGCCAATTGCACACAGGAGCGTCCCGCAGACAGTCGTGGATTGAGTGACCAATTTATTTTTATTTATTTTGAAGGAATTATTACCCCCGGAAAAGCAATCCGCCAATCGACTAACCACCGGGTTCCTACTTACTACTAAGTAAAGAGTGGTGTGTGGAGTAAGGAAACTTGCCCAGCGTTTCACCCTGCCCGGGAATCGAATCCAGGTCCATAATACCATAAGACCATAAGACGTGGGAGCAGGAGTAGGCCATTCGGCCCCTCGAACCTGCCCAGCCATTTAATAAGATCATGGCTGATCTTCTAATCTAATTGTATTTACCCGCCCTATCCCCATATCCCTTAATCCCTCTATCCTTTAGATATCTATCAACCCACTATCGACCCGAGGTCCTCTCTCTCTCTTGCGAGGCGAGTGCTCTAATCACTGAGCTACAAGACTCCACTGATCCCTTAAATTAAAAAAGAGATGGGAGGCAGTTTCTCGCGGTGTACTGGCTGACAATCACACGGTTAAATAGTAGTGGAAAGGACCTTAGTGTCTGCAAAAATGATACTTGGGCAAAAAGAAACTACATGTGATAGCAGTTGCTGTGTTAGTATTTTCAGTGTTACAACCGGGCATTCATCTCTGCCTCTGTCCTATATTTATTTTATTTTTATTTTATTTCACCAGCACCTGAACGGACGACCCAAGCTCCGAGCACCAAGATTCTGACAACTCCAATATCAGGTGAGAGATTCCTACTCTCGGAAATTCGCCAAGCCACGAGTGATAATGTGCAGTGTATTAGTTAGCGAGCTCGCCTCACAAGCGAGAAGACCTGGGTTTGATTCCCGGCCGGGGTACAATCTTTGGCAGGTCTTGTTGCTCCACACACGCGCCTCTGTTTATTTTGCTCCGAGTAGGATCCTGTTCCGTTTGTTATTCAAATGTCGGGTCGCTTTCCAGGGTTAATAAAAAAAGTTTGGTCACTCAATCCACAGCTGTTTGTGGGACATTGCTGCGTGCAATTGGCTGCCACGTTTTGCCCACAAATGTACAGTCACTCCGCTTTACATTATATTCTGTGAAGCGCTTTGAGACGCAATGATTAGTATTATTAGTACTAATAATAGTACTATTATGAGCCAGTAAATGCTGGCTGTGTTTATACAACTCACAAAGCATTCTATAATTTTCCTTGGAATAAACTTCTCAACCTCCAGTCCTATTTTCTTCAATAATAATAAAAAACAACAAATGACATTTACACAGCGCCTTTCATGTCAGGAGGACGTCCCAAGGCGCTGGACAGTCAGGGATCCGCACCCGAGCTGGTGGTTGAGATCAGGAGGGGTGGAGGGCGGGAAGGGCAGGGTTAGTAGTGTGACCAAAGCACAGTCGAAGTGGAGGGTCTTGAGATGGGTTTTGAAGGAGGTAAGGGAGGGGAAGAGGTGGTGAGATGGAGTTCCAGAGGGTTGGGGCAGAGAGGCTGAAGGCCCACCCGCCAATGGTGGGGCTGGCAAGGCAAGGAACGTAAAGCACGACCATAGCCCACTGAGCAGAGTGAGCAGACAGGATGGTAGGGGTTTAGGAGGTAAGGAGGACCAAGGCCGTGGAAGGGTTTGAAGGTGAGGACCAGGATCTTGAACTGTATCCACTGGGTGATGGGAAGCCAGTGGAGTCGGGCGAGGATGGAGGTGTTAGGATTGCGGAGCCTCGTGCGGGAGAGGACACGGTCTACAGACTTCTGGATAAACTGCAGCCCACGGAGGGAGGCGTTGTGGAGATGGTATGAATGTGTGTATGAGGGTCTTGGCGGCCTGCCGTGTTAGACAGTGGCCGAGCCGAGCAGACAGTATTGTGGCGGTGGAGAAAGTCGGAGTGGGTCATGGCACAGATGTGGGGGATGAAGGACAGTTGAGGATCGAACGGGACGCCGAGGTTTCATATTGGCTCCGCGAGGTGCAGAGGTCATCCACGGAGGCTCCCGTCAGCGCCCGAGGTATGGAGGCGCTGACTGGAGCCAAGCAGGAGAGCCATGGTCTGGCTAAGTTTCAACTGGAGAAAGTGAGCTCTTATCCAGGAATAATATTAATCCTTGCATTTCTCACGTGCTGAAGGTAACTGCTCAGAGGGATATCGACAGTGCAGCAACGGGAACAAGTGTATCGAGACCAAGCTGTTCTGCAACGGGGAGGCTGACTGTCCGGACAGTTCAGACGAGAACGTGGACGATTGTGGTTCGTCTCCTTTTCTTCTCTGAGATCAACTCGTGCGGGTGGTGGGGGGTGGGGTGGGGTGGCGGGGGGACGAAGGTGGGATGTGGGAGGAAAACAAATAAAGAAAATGAAGTACATAGAAGTTACATAGCGATCCACATGGAAACAGGCCGCTCGGTTCAACTGCAATAAAGTCCTGATAACTTGACCGCGTCTTAGCTTGTCGCAACCACTTAACTCATGTTGTCTGCATTTATTGAATGTATTGATGCATGTATGGATACAGAACGTCCTGCAGCTCAGTGGTTAGAGCGCTCGCCTCGCAAGCGAGAGCACCTGTCTTCGATTCCCGGGCAGGGTGAAACATTGGGCAAGTTTCCTTACTCAACACACACACGCTTCTGTTTACCCAGCAGTAAGTAGGAACCCGGTTGTTAGTCAAATGGCGGATCGCCTTTCCGGGGGTAATAATTCCTTCAAAAAAAACATAATAATAAACTTTTGGTCACTTCAATCTACGACTGTTTGTGGAACACTGCTGTGCGCAAATGGCTGCCGTGTTTCTCCCACAACTATGGTCAATTCACTTTACAGTATGTCCTGTGAAGCGCTTTGAGAAATCTCGAAGACATGATAAGTCAGAATTAAGTTAAATTCAATGTCAGAACACATGCCAGAACTACAGGAAACGCATCAGAATGGCAAAGAAAAGCTTTGAATTGAACATGGCACGAGATGTGAAGGATGATAACAAAACAGTTTTTAGTTTCATTCTGAGTAAAAGAAAAACAAGATATGTAATAGGGCCACTGAAGATGGGTCTCGGCTGCACAGGCTGCAGTAGTGCTAAATAAGTTTTTTGTATCGGGATTTACCAAGGAGGAGACGTGTAATCTATCTGATCTGGAAAGAGAACTCAAGGATGTTGCAGAACAAATTTTTCAGTGAGCGAATAGTGAGTCTGTGGAACAAGCTTCCGCGGGAGATGGTTGAAGCAGGTAGTGTTGATTTTTTCAAACACGGATTAGATAGTTTTCTTTTAGGAAACAACATTATGGGGGGTATAGTCCATAGGGAGTTCGGGACATATGTGCACGCGACTACCAGGAAGGTGGAAGTCGAACTAGGTGGACCTTGGTCTTTTATCGTCTAGCATTTCTTGTGTTCTTATAAGGCACTATATCAAATGCAAAGACTATCATTATTACTATGATTATTATACATTGTCTTGTGCTACTGTTTTGGTGCATCCGAAAGTGCAGTATTGTGCAACGGCTGTTTATTTGTAGGCAAACACAGGGTGAGTGATTGATTTTATCTGGAGGATAGCCAGCCAGGAAACTCCCAGTGAAAAACTCCCTTCTCTTCTCGAATGACGTCAGAGGATTTTTTGACTTGAACCCGAACAGGCACAGGCGGTATCTTGATCTAACATTTCCCTCACAGTCCTATACTGGAGCATCAATTTGGACTATGAGCTCAAAGTCCCAATGTGGGCCATGAATGAACCCGCAATCTTCTGACCCAGAAGGCAAGAGCCCTGTCGAGCCCTGACTTGAGGGATATTCATGACGCGCTTAAATACAATGCACTTTGTTAGGGGGCAAGTGGCTCCATCTCAGTGATGTAGAGGTCAGGTGCAGGAAAGGCCCTGTCTATCATTGATTTTCAACATTGATATCGTCCTGTATCACGTCGGCGAGACATCTCAATGCACTTCACATGTGGAGCACGTCAAGTGGATTGACTGCGTATTTTGTAGACGAAACACAGCAGCCAATTGCGCACAAACAGTCGTGGATTGAAGTGACCATTTGGAAATGGCCCAAGAACTCCCAAGCTTCAGGGAAGCAGCAAATCAGCTGGACTCCGAGAGGATTCTCCCTACCCGATCAATCCCGTCCATCATGGAGTCCTGTAGCTCAGTGGTTAGAGCACTCAGCTTAGAAGCGAGGGATTAGGCAAGTTTCCTTACTCCACACGCCTCTGCTTACCACCAGTAAGTAGGAACCTGATTGTTAGTCCATTGCCGGATCGCTTTTCCATTGGTGATAATTCCTTCAACAAAAAATAATAATAATAAATTGATCACTTCAATGCACGACTGTTTTGCGGGACACTGTTGTGTGCAATTGGCTGCCGTGTGTTGCCCATAAAATATTCTGTCAAGCGCTTTGATATGTGATAGGTGCTATATCAAATGCAAGGATTATTATTATTATTATCATCAACGTCTGAGCTTTCCGTTGCTAAACAAGAGGCCGAGATGCTCCATCATCTCTCCTGGCCTGTAGCATATTCTGCAAAGGGTCTGTGACTGTCTGTCTGTATTTAATAGGTCTGCTGTAAATAAAACTACTGTGGATCAGTTTGCAAACACATGCGTTGCATCAGGGGGTTTCCATCTCACAACAACAACAACAATGCCATTTATTTCGCGTCCCTCACGCAGAGTAGCATCAGAGAGCAACTTGGAATCTTACGGAGGTGACCGGTAGCTGGACTCAGGATAACTCGTTCGGCCGTCATCGCAAAAATATTCCGCAGTTAATATTAATAATAATTCTTGCATTTGATACAGCGCCTTATCACGTCTCCGAGACGCCTCAAAGCACTTCACAAATGCAGCACGTGAAGTGGATTGACCGTGTAGTTTGTGGGCGAAACATGGCAGCCGACTGTGCATGGCAAAAACAGTCGTGGATTGAGTGACAAAATTGGGAGATTTGTTGCCTGGGAAACTGGGAGAGAAATTCCCTTCTCTTTTTATGTCATGCCATGGGATCGTTAATGTGCACCTGAACAGGGACTTCATCTGAAGGACGGCACCTCCAACAATGCTACACCTCCCCCAGCATTGCATTGGAGTGTCGGCTTAGACAGTGTGATTCCACGTCGGCTATGTGAGGAAGCCTGAATACTCTGGATTTCCATCTATCTATTGGTGTTACGCACACACACAAAAACAGAAAGAATTTGGATTTATACAGTGCCTAAAGCACTTTGAAACACCCTTCATAAGTAATTGCTGACAAGTGCAGTGCATTTATAGGCAAAGCAGCCAGTTTGCACACAGCAATGGACAATAAATAATATTGCAAACCCTTGGTATCCGAAGATGAGCTATATAAATGACCTGGACTTGGGTATAGGGAGTATAATTTCTAAGTTTGCAGATGATACTAAGCTAGGAAAAGTAGTACATGGTGAGGAGAATAGTAGAGGACTGCACAAGGACATAAACAGATTGGTAAAATGGGCAGACACATGACAGATGAAGTTTAATATGGAGAAATGCAAAGTCATGCGTTTTGGGAAGAATGAGGAGAGGCAATATAAGCTGATGGTACAATCTTGAAGGGGGTGAAGGAACAGAGAGACCTGGGGGTCATATAAGTAAATCTTTGAAGGTGGCAGAACAGGCGGATCAAGCTGTTAAAAAAGCATACGGGATACTGGGCTTTATAAATAGGGGCATAGAATACAAAAGTCAGGAAGTTATGATGAACCTTTATAAAATGCTGGTTAGGCCTCAGCTACAGACTGTGTTCAGTTCTGAGCATCACACTATAGGAAGGAAGTCCAGGTAGAGGGAGAAACCTTGGGCAAGTTTCCTTACTCCACACAGAGCCTAATAATAATCCCTCCAAAACCAAAAAACAATATGAAATTGGTCATTTTCAATCTACGACTGTTTGTGGGCCATTGCTGTACGCAATTGGCTGCCGCGTTCGCCCACAAATATACAGTCAATTCACCTTACAGTGTGTTCTGTGAAGAGCTTTGGGATGTCCTCCCGACGTGAAAAGCGCTATATCAAATGCAAGGATTATTATTATTATATTATTATAAGTCAAGGCATTGGAGAGGGTGCAAAGGAGATTTACCAAGTTGGTACCAGGAATGAGGGATTTCAGTCATCAGGAGAGACTAGAGAACCTAGGATTATTTTCCTTGGAGCAGAGAAGGTTAATTAATAGAAGCTTTCAAAATTATTAGGGGATTCGATGGGGTGAACAAGGAGAAACGATTTCCACTGGCAGGGTGGGTCAGTAACCCGAGGACAATGATTTAAAATAGTTGTTAAAAGCAACAGAAGGGAGGTGAGGGGAAATGTTTTCACACAGCGAGTTGTTTGGATCAGGAATGCATTGCCTGAAAGGGTGGTGGAAGCTGTTTTGATAACAACTTTTAAGAGAGAGGTAAATAATTACTTGGGGAGGACAAGTTTGCAGGGCTATTGGGAGAGAGCGGGGGAGTGGGATTGAATTGGATCACACTTTTCAAAGAGCCGGCACAGACACGATGGGCCGAATGGCCTCCTTCTGTGATGTATAACTCTATGATTCTATGATGGACGGTCACACAATGTGAACACCAGGATGTGTGAATTTTATTGCAGTGTAGAAGCTGCTGCCTGCACAACAACCATACTCTTAGATAGCAAGCACCCTTTGGAACTCCATCCCACAGTCCCTTTGCCTCGTTCCTTCCCTTGCCTCGTTCAAAACACATCTCAAGACCCTCCTCTTCAACCGTGCATTCAGCCATCCTCCTAATCCTCCCCTCCCCACTCGTCACCCCTCCTGATCCCGACCCCCAGCTCAGATCCAAATCCCTGACTGTCCAGTGCCTTGGGGCGTCCTCTCAAAGTGAAAGGTGCAGTAAAAAAAATGTAATCTGTTGTTGTTGTTGTTGTAAACCTGGTGTTAATGAATATCCAAGAAGCCTAAACCACTTGCTAACCACAATGGCAGAAACCATTACCCCCGGAAAGCGATCCACCAATCGATTAAAAAGCAGGTTCCTACTTACTGCGAGATAAACAGAGGCGAGAGTGTGGAATAAAGAAACTTGCCTAAGATTTTGTCCTGACTGGGAATCAAACCTGGGTCCTCTCGTTTGCGAGGCGAGTGCTCTAACCACTATGCTACCAGACTCCAACCCAATAAGTAGGCTTGAGGCAAAGAGGAGGAGTGAAGACGAAAATAGGCTGGAGTGAAGAGGAAAATGAGGAGATGAGAAGAATAGAGTGAAGAGGAAGGGTTTTCAGCGGAGTAGAGTGGAGTGCAGAGCAGTGGATAGATGACGAGAGGAGTAAAGAAGGGAGTAGAAGCAAGAGAGGAAAGGAGAGGATTGAGAGAAGAAAAAAGAGTTGTATAGAGGGGTGTGTTGGATGCTCATTAAGACAATAAGGACCAATATGAGTAGGCCCAATGGAAAGGGAACAAGGAGGTAGAAAAACAGGAAGCAGGGAGAACTGAGTAGAGGGTTTTTGGTTGGACTGTTTGGTTTTGTAAACAGTGAGCTGAAATAAAAGAGTGTTCTACACACTGTTTGTTGAGAACATAATAGGGTGTAGATGTGTTAGAGGGGTCAAGAGGAGAATGCGGAGGAGAGGAGTGTAGAGGAAAGGAGTCAAGAGGAGGAGAGTCAGAGGAGTGGAGAGCTCCTTGGGAAGTCCAGTGCTTGGGGACATCCTCCCCTCATGAAAGACGCTATATGTACTTGTTGTTGTTTTCTTGGTGAGGGGAGACGAGTGAATGGAGAATGGAAGAGTAAGGGAGTCAAGTTGACCTGAGAGAGCAAGAGAGAGAGAGAGAGAAAGTGAGAGAGAGAGCAGAAGTGGTAGGGGAGTTTGAATACATTCCCTGTGGCGTCTGTGGTATAAAGATTATGGTCCTGTGTTAATTTACGTAAGGATTGCCTTTTGAACCCCCGTTGACATCATAGACACAGGGTCAAATACATGATTCAACTCCTCTGGACACTGGGATTCACCAGGAATCATGTCATAACTGGCAGAATGTTAGCTAACCAGCTAACCCATCGAGAATCCACTGACTAACCAGTTAACCCATGGGGAATCCGACTAACCAGCCAACCCACCATCTAATGCGAGTCACCAGTATGCCCGATGTGAACAATCCCTTTTCCAATCTCCTCCCTGGTTTCACTTGTTATAAAAATAACAATAATAATAATAATCCTTGCATTTGATATAGTGCTTCATCACGTCTTCAAGACGTCTCAAAGCGCTTCACAGATATACCGTAAACTGGATGTTTTGTGGGTAAAACGCAACAGACAATTTCGCACAGCAGCGTCCCAGAAACAGCCGTGGAATATTATTTTGGGGTGGATTAATAACCCCGGAAAGCAATCGATAACAACTGGGTTCCTATAATAATAATAATAAGCTTTACATTGATATAGCTCCTTATCAGGTCGTTGAGGCGTCTCAAAGTGCTTTGCAGAATATACTGTAAAATAGAGTGACTGTGTTATGTTGTGGGTGAAACACAGCAACCAATTGCGCATAGTAATGCCTCACAAGGTCCTACTTACTGCTCGGTAAACAGAGGCGTGTGGAGTAAGGGAACTTGCCTAAGGCTTCGCCCTGCCCGGGAAACAAACTCGGGTCTTCTTACTTGCGAGCCGAGTGCGCTATCCATTTCCACCGTTGTTGTCAGCGGTCATGAAGATTCAGGATGTAAAGTAACACCTCGCTTTCCTGTCCACAGCTACACCCTGTGATGGAAGATTCCTTCTCAGCGGCCGCACCGGTTCCTTCCATTCCATCAATTTCCCCAAACCATACGATCCGAATGTCGTCTGCCGATGGATCATCAGGTGATACTACAATAATAATCCTTGCATTTGATACAGCGTCTAATTAGGCCTTGGAGACGTCTCAAAGCGCTTCACAGAATATACTGCAAAGTGAATTGACTGTATATTCTGTGGGCGAAACACGGCAGCCAATTGCGCACAGCAGCGTCCCCACAAACGGGTGAGACCCCAGCTTGGGAATGCTTACAGTCACTTCCCATCACCGCAAGGCGGGCTTCAGTGGATCAAACAGCCTCTACATCTGTGCTGAAAGTCCCCAGTGAAGAGATGTGAGCCATGCTCCGAGCCAGACTCCATGTCCCCCGCACACCCCACCATCGGCGGCCCCACCTCTCTGCCCCCACCCTTTGGAACTCCAACCCACAGTCCCTTCATCTCGGCCCCCCACCCCCTCCCTTGCCTCCTTCAAGACCAGTTTCAAAACCTTCCTCTTTGACCGCGCCTTCTGTCTCCCTCCCTACACCCAATCCTCCCCACCCTCCACCACTCCTGATCCCATGGAGTCCTGTAGCTCAGTGGTTAGAGCACTCGCTTTGCAAGTGAGAGACCTGAGTTCAATTCCAGGCAGAGGGCGAAACCTTGGGCAAGTTTCCTTACTCCACACAGAGCCTAATAATAATCCCTCCAAAACAACCAAAAACAATAATAAATTGGTCATTTTTAATCTCCGACTGTTTGTGGGACATTGCTGTGCGCAATTGGCTGCCGCGTTCGCCCACAAATATACAATCAATTCACTTTACAGTGTGTTCTGTGAAGCGCTTTGGGATGTCCTCCTGACATGAAAAGCGCTATATCAAATGCAAGGATTATTATTATTATTATTATTATCCCAAACCTCAGCTCGGGTGCAAATCCCTGACTGTCCAGCGCCTTGGAACATCCTCCCGACATGAAAGGTGCTTTCCAAATGTCATTTATTGATGTTTGTTGTGGTGGCTGAGTAACAGCTGGATAGTGTGTCAGCCTGGATCATTTCATATCACACTTGCCTGGGGAGTCAGAAGTCTGTGAGTTCAAGCCCTTCTTTAGGACTTGGAACTCATACAGTCTTCTGTAATCAATAACAGGGCGAAACTTTGGGCAGGTTTCCTTACTCTACACGCCACTTTTTACCGAGTACTAAGTAAGAACCCAGTTGTCACCGCTTGCCGGGGGTAGTAATCCCCTCCAATAAATAAATACATTTATATATAAGAATAATTTGGTCCGTCAATCCACCACTGTTTGTGGGGACGCTGCTGTGCGCAATTGGCTGCCACGTTTCGCCCACAAACTACACAGTCAATTCACTTTACAGTGCATCCTGAAAAGCGCTTTGAGACGTCTCGAAGATGTGATAAGGCGCTGTATCAAATGCAGGGGTTATTATTATTATTATTATTATCAACTTCTGAGCTTTCCGTTGTATTATTATTATTACTTTACTAAACTTACATTTATAAAGCGTCTGTCACGTGGGGAGGATATCCTGTCATTCTGTGCAATACTTGAGGTGCACGGTATTGTTGGAGGTGCAGTCCTTCAGATGAGACATCTGTCTGTTCTACCTGTACAGGTAGAAGTTGAAGATCCCACGGCACTAAGTAAAAAAAAATTCAAGGTTTTAAAACTTTAATTAATTTACATTTTTTATCATTTAAAAGTTCAGCCTTGTCAAGAGGTTTGAGACAAGCTCCCTACGTGAAAGGTGCTGGCTGTATAAATGTAAATTTGTGTTGTAAATTGACGAAAGGGACTAGATAATACAGACCGTGATAAGCTGTTTTATCTTGGACTGAACAGTAGATACAGAGGACAAGGCCTGCGATTGAAGGAGGGTAAATTCTGAACAAATCTGTAACAATTCCTTCAAAAAAAAATAATAAATTGGTCATTCAATTCGCAACTGTTCGTGGGACACGGCTGCCGGGTTTCGCCCACAAAATACACAGTCAATTCAATTTACAGTATATTCTGTGAAGCGCTTTGAGACGTCTCGAAGACGTGATAAGGCACTGTATCAAACGCAAGGATTATTATTATTTTATTATTATTATTATCATTTTCTTTCCTTCTCTCTGGGCTTCTCTTAAGCAAGCTCTCCCTCTGCAGGACGAAGAGGTAGGGTTACAGTTAGTGATATCCAGATATCCGGGTGGGGGGGAGAAGACACTTAGCCAACTCAACGCAACATCTCGCCAACATGTTGGATGAATTGATAATTAATGATTTTTGTGTAACATGTATTATTAATTAACAGATTAATAAGAAATGATACACAACATTGTCGAATATTCATAACGTGGTTTTGGCACTTTCCGAGAACAAGTAATTACACGCTGTAGTGTGATCACGCCTTCACTGTGCCAATTCTATGGGGGTCCGATCATTTGCTATAATTTGCGGCTGAGAATACAGTGTGGAAACCTGGATGAAAGTCAAACACAAGACGAGTCAAACACTTTCGCCCACAAATCACCATCAATTCACTTGACAGCATATTCTGTAAAGACCTGTGGAGTCCTGTAGCTCAGTGGTTAGAGCACTCGCCTCGCGAGCGAAAGGATCTGGGTTCGATTCTCGGGCAGGGGGCGAAACGTTGGGCAAGTTTCCTTACTCCACACGCACACCCCTCTGTTTACCCAGCAGTCAGTAGGAACCCGGTCGTTGGTCAATTGCCAGATCACTTTTCCGGAGGTAATAATCCCTTCAAAAATAAAATAAATAATAATAATTTGGTCACTCAATTCACGACTGTTTGTGGGACGCTGCTGTGTGCAATTGGCTGCCGCCTTTCGCCCACAGAATATACAGTCAATCCACTTGACAGTATATTCTATGAAGCGCTTTAAGACGACTTGAAGACGTGATGAGGTGCTATATAATAATAATCCTTGCATTTGATATAGCGCTTTTCACGTTGGGAGGACGTCCCAAAGCGCTTCACAGAACACACTGTAAAGTGAATTGACTGTATATTTGTGGGCGAACGCGGCAGCCAATTGCGCACAGCAATGTCCCACAAACAGTCGTAGAATGAAAATGACTAATTTGATTATTGTTTTGTTTTTTTGGAGGGATTATTATTAGGCTCTGTGTGGAGTAAGGAAACTTGCCCAAGGTTTCGCCCTCTGCCTGGAATTGAACTCAGGTCTCTCGCTTGCAAAGCGAGTGCTCTAACCACTGAGCTACAGGACTCCGCATATATATCAAATGCAAGGATTGTTATTGTTATCACTGACGTGCCTGTTGACCAGCTCTGCGTATTCACTTCTAGTGTGGGCCCTGGCCTGTATATAAAGGTGAACTTCACTGCCCTCCAGACTGAGAAAGACTATGATTTCCTGACCTTTTATGAAGGAATAGGCAATGCAACACAATTCAGCGGTGAGTGGTTTCACAAGCCTCGTCCCTTTCGCTCCAGCTTTGCCTTTCACTCATTCACCAGTGAGGGACCAAATTCCAACTCGGTCTAAGCCCTTGAGACCGTCTTTCCTGGAAGCACAAACCTGCTCGTGGAACCAGGCAAAACAATCTCAAAAATCCAATCTAGATTGGGAAGGCTGGCACCTTTCTTCCACTTTATTACTTTGGTTTCGAGAATGCCCCGTAATTTTGCTGAGCCATAAGTTTTAAGACGAAAGGGCTAACATTGGGTGGAATTTCGGGTTTCTTTGAATTTATTAATGATACAATAGCAATTATTATATTTATTTATTTATTATTATTATCCGTAGAGAGAGAGACCCCCCCCCACCACCACATATCAACCCGTCCGCTCCCTCCGCTCAGCAGGCTCCATGTCCCCCGCCTGGCCCGCCCCACCATCGGCGGTCGGGCCTTCAGCTTCTCTGCCCCCGCCCTCTTGAACTCCATCTCACAGTCCCTTCACCTCGTTCCCTCCTTGCCTCGTTCAAAGCCCGTCTCGAGACCCCTCCTCTTCGACCGAGCCTTCGGCCAACCCTCCTACCCCTAACCTCCCCACCCTCCACCCTCCCTGATTCCAACTCCCCGTTTGGGTCCAAATCCCTGACTGCCCAGCAACTTGGGACGTCCTCCCGACGTGAATGGCGCTGTGCAAATGTAATTTGTTATTGTCGTTGTTGTGTGATAACACAAACCCCGAACGTCTCTTTTTTTTCCCCACACAGCCTCAGTCTCCGGTGACAGTCCCACCACCGTGAGGTTGTTTTCTAATCGTGCCACGGTGGAATTTGCGTCTGATGAAACTCCTAATGAGTATACCGGTTTCAATGCAACTTACACTGTGTTTAACATCAGCACAATCGACGGTAGGTCAAGACCTCAGTCGCTGGAGTAAGCCTTGCTTCCGCCACGCTCAGATACTGTGTCTCGACCAGACTTTACTTGACGTTCAGGCCCCACCACGTCTGTACTTTAATAATAGCAATAATAATAATAATCCTTGCATTTGATATAGCGCCTTATCACGTCTTCGAGCCGTCTCAAAGCGCTCCATTCCATAAATAAATAAATAATAATTTTGTCACTCAATCCATGACTGTTTTTGCGGGACACTGCAGTGGGCAATTGGCTGCAATTCATATCGCCCAAAAATTAACAGTCAATTCACTTTAGGGTATATTCTGTGAAGCCCTTTGAGACGTCTCAAAGACATCATAAGGCGCTGTATCAAATGCATAATACTAATAATTAATGATAATAATCCTTGCAATTTGACAGAGCAACTTATCACGTCTTCGAAACGTCTCAAAGCGGTTCATTATTATTATTATTATTGCTGTTGTATTATTACAAACCGTTACAAACCATTGTGTACTTTATTATGTATTTGTGTTGGTAGATCAGGAGAAAGTGCAGTGTGATTTCCAGGACGGCTTCTGCTATTGGAAGCAATGTCAGTTGGACCAGGGGGACTGGGAGAGGTACACCGGGCCACAGTACCCCCCCTTTACGGGGCCCATTTTCGATCACACGTACGGAAACGAGTCGGGTAAGTGGAATGCCTGACGTTTCTCCGAGTCTCAGCAAAACACGCCGTCGGGTTCGCTCGGAGGCGAGACCGCCGCCACTGCGCCAGGCTGACGCACGCGACCGTTGTTGTTTTTTCAGGCTTTTACGCTGTGACGCCGATGAAACCGTCCCGTGACCCCAGAGAGATCTCTCTTCTGAGTCCCATGTTATCCCTGGCCCGCCAGCCTTCCTGCCTGAGTTTCTGGTAAGTTACGAGCCACTCTTTGCTCAGCCTCGAGTCACACACCGGAGGACTCCTGGGAAGTGGTGCGAGATGTCTCGACCACATTGGAAGGAGCTATAAAATAATCCTTGCATCTGATATCGGGTCAGGAGGACGCCTCAAAGCGCTTCACAGGACACACAGTAAAGTGCAGTGACTGTGTCGTGTTGTTGTTGTATCAAGTCCTGGATGAGAGCTAAATTTCCACAGATGGACGTCAACAAGCCCGAGGTTCTCCTGATTGGCTCCGACAGCACCTCCGCACCTCAGGCGCTGACAGCATCACCATCCGTGGTTGCACACTCCACTTTGCTAAGTCAGTCCGGAATCTTGGGGTCTTCTTTGACCCTCAACTATCCTTTCTACCCCACATCTGCGCCATGATCCGCTCTGCCTTTCCCCCACCTCCGCAACATCACCCGGCTCCGACACTGTCTCACACCGCAGGCCCCCGAGACCCTCATACACATTTTCAGTACATCGAGGCTCAACTATGCAAACTCATTGCTTGGCGGCCTCCTCAACTCCTCTCTCCACAGGCTGCAGATCATCCAGAACTCTGCAGCCCATGTCCTCTCCCACACCAGGCTCCGTGACCCCATCACCCCCATCCTCGCCAAACTCCACTGGCTTCCTCACCTTCAAAACCCTCCATGTCTTGCTCCCCGCTACTTTGTGACCTCCTAACCCACTACCATCCTGCTCGCTCCCTCTGCTCAGCGGTTCCGGCCTGCTTCACGTCCCCCGCCTCGCTCGCCCCACTATTGGTGGGGCGAGCGAGGCGGGGGACGTGAAGCAGGCCGGAGCTTTGGCCACTCTGCCCCCACCCTCTGGAACTCCATTCCGCAGTCCCTCCACCTCGCCCCCTCTCTCTCGCCACCTACAAGACCCATCTCAAGACCCTCCTCTTCGACCTTGCTTTCGATCTCCCTGCTTCCCTCCACCCTCCCCGACCCCAGCTCAGGTCCGTAACTCTGTCTGTCCAGCACCTTGGGACGTCTTCCCGACGTGAAAGGCGCTATGCAAGTGTAATTTTGTTGTAGCGGCAGCAAGTTTGGCAAAACGTCCCGCAAACAGCTGTGAAGCGAGGGGGAAACGGTCGGGAAGAGAGAAAGCCCCCTCTCCTTTCAAACGGTTTACCTGTTTACCGAGCAGTAGGTAGAAACCCGGTTGTTAGTCGATTGGCGGATCGCTTTTCCGGGGGTAATTATCCCTTCAAAAAAAATAATCATGATAACGTTGTGACTCAATCCACGACTGTTTGTGGATACGCCGCTGTGCGCAATTGACTGCCGCGTTTCGCCCACAAAATACACAGTCACTACACTTTACAGTATATTCCGTGAAGCGCTTTGAGACGTCTGGAAGACGTGCTGAGGCGCGGTATCAAATGCAATGATTACTGCCTTCCAGGCAGAGGGCGAAACCTTGGGCAAGTTTCCTTACTCCACACAGAGCCTAATAATAATCCTCCAAAACAAAAAATAATAATAAATTGGTCATTTTCAATCTACGAATGTTTGTGGGACATTGCTGTGCGCAATTGGCTGCCGCGTTCGCCCACAAATATACAGTCAATTCACTTTACAGTGTGTTCTGTGAAGCGCTTTGGGACGTCCTCCCGACGTGAAAAGCGCTATATCAAATGCAAGGATTATTATTATTATTATTATTATTGTTATTATTATTATTATTAGAGCGCCACTGCGATCTTTATTGCCCACCCCAGCAGTCGGACGGGACCTCGGTTATATTGACGCCTCAGCCAACGGACGGCAACTCCGACAGTACAGCGCTTCCCGCTGCACTGGACTGGGAATGTCAGGCCCAGATGACACGGAGGGTTGAACCCACAACCTTCTGACTGGAACATCCCCGGGTTCTCGCCGCAGTTCCTCGGGTTAAAATTAGTCGCTCGCTTCACGGCTCGTTGTTGCGGGACACTGCCGTGCGCGCAACATTGGGGCTGCTGCGTTTACCGACGAAACCTTGAGAGCAATCCCCGTGCTCTCCGGTCACTGTTCCCGTTCACTGCCGCAGGTACCACATGTACGGCTTCCAGGTTTCCCGATTGACCGTCTACCTCGTCGTCGACTCCATCCGGATCCCAACGGCGTTCCGGCAAGAAGGTGACTACGGCAACCACTGGTACCGCGGGCAGCTGACCCTAAACCGGACCACGTCGGTCCAGGTTAGTGACCTTCACTCATCATAATACTAGCAATAATACTAGCAATAATACTAACTAATACTGATACTAACACTAACTACTAATAATACTACTACGCATAACATTACTAATAAAACCAACAATAATAATACTAATAATACTAACAGTAGTACTAACAATCATACTACTATTACTCATAATACTATTAATAAACTAACAATAATACTAACAATAATACTACTACTACTCATAATACTACTATTAGAACTCACAATAATACTAACAATAATACTGCTAATAACAATACTACTAATAATATTACTAATAATACTAACAACAATAATACTAATAATACTAACAATAGTACTACTAATAATACTAACAATGATACCAACAACAATAAATAATATTATTATTATAATGCTACTAATAATTATTATAATAATACACAGTCAATTCATTTTATAGTACATCCCGTGAAGCGCTTTGAGACGTCTTGATGATGTGATAAGGCGCTGTATCAAATGCGAGGTTTATTAATATTCAACACCGTAACGACTGAAAACCACTCGAACAGCAGAACTGCTGCGTAACGATCGGTAACCACTGGGTAAACCCAGTGACCGCCACATAAACCACAGTGACCACCATCTAACTCAAATGACCGCAGCATATCTGTCAGGAGCCAGAGGGAGGGAGGGAGGGAGGGAGACCAGAGAGAAGAAGGAAAAGCAAGGAACCCAATGATTCCCTACCTCTCCGATCTGCTTACCCACCCACCCCACCCCACGCCACCTCCACCACCCGCTGCCTCCCCTCATCTAGCTCCGGCCTCCTGTTTGTCCCTCGTCCCCTCTTCTCCATCATCGGTGGCCGTGCCTTCAGCCACTACGCCCCGAAACTCTGTCACTCTCTGCCACAATCCCTCCACCTCGCCCCCTGCCTCCCTCCCTCCTCCCTCCCTCCCTCACCACCTACAAATCCCGCCTGAAGACCTTCCTTTTTTGATCATGCTTACGGTCACCTCCCACCTCTCTCTCCCTCTCCCCCTGGCTCGGGGTCAGACTCCGCCACTGTCAAGCGCTCGGTGGGGGCTCTACCCCACGTGAAGGGCGCTATATAAACATAAGTTGTTATTGCTGAGGTGGAAAACAAATGACACGACTCTTTCACTGCCTTTCCAGGTTATCTTTGAAGCCGTAAAAAATTCTGGTGATGAGACCGATATCGCTCTGGACGACATCGCTCTAACCAGCGGCGGGTGTGAGGACAGTGGGCAGCCGGAGCCCACCAACGTGCCCAAGCCCACCGATCCTCCAGCGGGCTCCAGTGAGTGAGATTCCCGGGGCGTGAGGAGCCCAGAGGCCGGTTGAGGAGCCCAGGGCCGAGCTCAGAGCCTCTGTCCTTCTCCTCCTTTCCAGTGCGACACCATGGGCCCAAATGGCCTTCTTGGGCGCTGTAAATGGTTCAGAGTCGGAGTCCCGTAAGGTGGTGGTTACCGCGATCGCCTCGCAAGCGAGAGGGCACGGGTTCGATTCCCAGGCGGGGCCAAATCATAGGCAAGATGCCTTACACCATACACACACACACACACATACACGCAACACACACACGCAACACACACACACGTCTCTGGTTACCTAGCAGTAAGTAGGAACCCCCTTGCTAGTCGATCAATGGATCGCTTTTCCGGGGGTAATAATCCCTTCAAAACAGAAATAAATTTACAAAAAAAATTATCATTTGGTCACTCAATCCACAGCTGTTTACGGGACGCTGCTGTGCGCAATTGGCTGCCGCGTTTTGCCCACAAAACGTACGGACAATTCACTTTACAGTATATTCTGCGAAGGGCTTTGAGACGTCTCGAAGACGTGATAAGTCGCTGTATAAAGTGCAAGGATTATTATTATTATTGCGTGTGATACTATTAACCCTGTCTCTCTCTCTCTCTCTCTCTCTCAGCTGACTGTGGTGGTCCAACGGTGCTGAGGGAACCCAACACAACCTTCAGCTCAATGAATTACCCAAACAACTACGTGAACAAAGCATTTTGTACGTGATCCTCAATAGCTTAGATTTCTAAAGGACAGAGGGATTCAGGGGTATGGGGATAGGGCTGGTAAATGGAATTAGGTTAGAAGATCAGCCATGATCTTATTAAATGGCGGGGCAGGCTCGAGGGGCCGAATGGCCTACTCCTGCTCCCACGTCTTATGGTCTTATGGTTTTATGGCTTGTGGCTTCCTTTTGACAGGACTGGGCTGAGTGCCACAAACAGTCTATTTTTGAAGGGATTATTACCCCCAGCAAAGCGATCCGCCAATTGACTACCGACCGGGTTCCTTCTTAACTGCTTGTTAAACAGAGGCGTGCGTGTGGAGTAAGGAAAACTTGCCCAACGTTTCGCCGCCTGCCCCGGGAACCGAACCCAGGTTCTCTCGCTTGCCAGGCGACTGCTCTAACCGCTGAGCTACAAGGCTCCACCAAGTGGGAATTGCCTCTGGTAACTGGTACTCCCGATTTCCTCACTAAGGAAGCTCGTGGCAAACCAACTCATGTTAAACCCCGTTGTGCACCAGCCTGGCTCAGTCGTTAGCACCCTCGCCCCTGAGTCATTATGGTTTAGGTTCAAGCTTTAAGCCTACAGCCTAAACTGAGACTCCAATGCAGGGTTGGGGAGCACTGAGTTGTCGGAGTTGACATCCTTTGGATGAGACGTTAACCCGAGGTCCCGTCTGCCTGTTTGGGTGGATGTTAAAAATCTGCGGGGCTATTCGAAAAGAGAAGGGAGTTTCCTCTCTCCCGGTGTCCTGGCCAATAATTCCCCAGATAATATTGGTCACTCACTCCATGGCTGTTTGTGGGACACTGCTGTGCACAAATCGGCTATTGCATTCACCCTAAAAAAACTCCAGTCTTTCCAATACAAAATTACATTTACACGGCGCCGTTCGGATCGGGGGACATCCCAAGGCGCTGGACGGTCAGGGATTTGGACCTGAGCTGGGGGTGGGTTGGGATCGGGGAAGGTGTTGAGGTTCAGGGAGGGTAGGGGTAGGAGGGTGGCTGACGAGGAGGGTCTTGAGACGTGCCTTGAAGGAAGCAAGGGAGGAAGCGAGGCGAAGGGACTGTGGGGATGGAGTTTCAAAGGGTGGGGGGTGGTGGCCAGAGAGGCTGAAGGCCTGACCGCCAATGGTGAGGCGGGCCGGGCGGGGGAGAAGTGGAGCAGGCCGGAGCCCGCTGAGCGGAGGGAGCGGGCAGGACTGTAATTCTGTTGAGCGGATAGTCATTAAAAAGGAGTGCATTGAGACGTTTTCCTGCACCAAGCGCAAGGATAATGATTATTATTTATCAGTAAGAGTGATAATGATTAGTAGTATTATTAAATGGCAAATTTCTTTCGTCGGTGAAGATGAGGCGCGGGCTGTAAATTGTGTATCGGGCCTCGAACGACGTTTTCGTCTTTCCTTTCAGGCACGTGGTATGTGATCGCCGACGAGGGTAAAAATATCCACCTCCATTTCCAAAACTTCTCTTTGGAAAAGATCGCTGACGTGGTGGAAGTGAGAGACGGCTGGGGAGAAGGATCATTGTTGATGGGTGAATAATAATCGGATGCTGGATAATAATAATAATAATAATGATAATGATCATTGCATTTGATTCAGCACCTTATCACATCTTTGAGGCGTCTCTTAGACCTTTCTCTTTGACCGTGCCTTCAGCTCCCCTCTCGACTCTCTACCCCCTCCTCCCTCCCTCCCTTCCCTCCCCTCACCCTGATCATTTCCCCCCTCCTCGCTCCCTCCCTTCCCTCCCCTCACCATGTCCCCCCTCCTCGCTCCCTCCCTTCCCTCCCCTCACCCTGACCATTTCCCCGCTGCTCGGGTCCTGACCCAACTGTACAGCGCCTTGGGACGTCCTCCCGACGTGAAAGGCGCTCAATAATGGAATCTTGTTGTTGTTGTTGTTGTCTCAAAGCGCTTCACAGAATATACCATAAAGTGATTACTTCGTGGGCGAAACGCGGCAGCCAATTGCGCCCAGCGGCATCTCACAAACAGTCGTGGATTGAGTGACTACCTCAAACCCTACTGGACACGGACGTTCCCTTCGCTCAGCGAGCACTGTCTATTCCACGGTTCCCCGGTCCTTACTCGCCCCACCATCGGCAGGTTGGCTTTCAGCCCTTCTGCCTCGGTCTCTGGAACTCCATCCCAGAGTCCCTCCTACTCGTTCCCTCCCCTCGTTGAAGAAGGTTCCTCACAAGTCGGACCTCTTTGACTACTGCTTAGGTCATCTTTTCCCATCGACTCCCACACTACACTCAAGCGCCCAATATAGAAACATAGAAACAGGAGGAAGCCATTCAGCCCCTCGAGCCTATTCTGCCATTCTATAAGAACATGGCTGATCTGTACTCCAATCCAATTACCCCTCCTTTCCCCTTATCCCTTGATACCCTAACCTAACAAATATCCATCCACCTCAATCTTGAAAACGTAAATGGATCCCCATAGTCCACAGCCTTTTGGGGAAGGGAGAGAGTTCCAGACTTCCACTATCCTTTTGGGTGAAAAACTGTCTCCTGATTTCACTCCTAAATGGCCAAGCTCTGATTTTAAGATGATGCCCCCCCACCCCAATTGTTCTGGATCCCCCCCATCCACCAGAGGAAACAGCTTCTTTGTAGCAACCCTATCGAATCCCTTTAATATTTTAAGCACCTCAATCAGATTACCCCTCAACCTTACAAACTCAAGGGAATAGAGACCGAGCTTATCCTCGTAATCTGACCAGCCAGCAATGTTGAGCACTTTGAGATGTCCTCCTGATGTGAAAGACTCTGTTTTACTGTCAATTTTATTGCGTTGTATTGGGATCTTCGGTGCAGCGATAGACTCACCAACTTCTGTTTTGTATCCTTTGATTTCCAGTGGTCTACACAGGATCTGATCCAGTTTCTGATCTTTACTCCACCACGAGCAAAATGACCGTATTATTCATCTCAGATAACTCAGGGACCAAGACAGGATTCCTGGCTAACTTCACCACTGGATATCACCTGGGCTTGCCTGGTATGTCGTCTCGCTCGGGGGTGATATTAACAATAATAATCCTTGCATTTGATACAGTACCTCGTAGAGTCCTGTAGCTCAATGGTCAGAGCGCTCACCTCGCAAGCAAAAGGACTTGGGTTTGAAACGTTGGGCAAGTTTCCTTGCTCCCTCCATCAGTCAACTAACAACTAGGTTCCTACTTACTTGCTAGAGGCATGTGGAGAAAGGAAACTTGACTAAGCCCTTTCGAAGACATGATAAGGCACTATATCAAACACAAGGATTATTATTAATATCACATCATTGAGGCATCTCAGAGCACTTCACAGAATATATGTAAAGTGTAGTGACTGTATATTTTGTGGGTGAAACAGAGCAGCCCAATTATGCAAAGCAGTATCCATCCCACAAACAGTCGTGGATTGAGTGAAATTTTTTTATTTATTTTTAAAGAGATTGTTACCCCCCCTGGAAAGCGTCCACCAATTGACTAACGACCAGCTTCCCACTTCCTGCTAGGTAGCCCGAGGTGTGTGTAGGAAGGAAACTTGCCTAAGGTTTTGCCCTGCCCGGGAATTCAGCGCGTGAGGCTGAGGTGGATAGATATTTATTAGTTCAGGGTATTAAGGGAATGGGGATAAGGGCGGGAAATTGGAGCTGAGGTACAGATCAACCATTATCTTAAAGAAAAGCGGAACTGGCTCGAGGGGCTGAATAGCCTTTTCCTGTTCCTATAAGTGCTCTGTACTTCTCTTCAGCCGTGCCTTCAGCTCCCCTCTCGACTCTCTACCCCCTCCTCGCTCCCTCCCTTCCCTCCCCTCACCCTGACCATTTCCCCCCTGCTCGGGTCCCGACCCAACTGTCCAGCGACTTGGGCCGTCCTCCCGACATGAAAGGCGCTCTATAAATGCAATCTTGTTGTTGTTGTTGTTGTTGTTGTTGTACGAATGCGAGTTGTCGCTGTTGAATTGAACTTGTGTCCTCTGGTTTGCGGGTCGAGCGCACTAACCACTACACCACGGGGCTCTGCAAGTTCGGATTCACGATGGGGCGGGTTTTATTTCCAGCTCCTTGCAAGCCCGTTGAGTACCAGTGTGAGAGCGGAGAGTGCATCCCGATGGACAACCTGTGCGATGGCCAGAAGCAGTGCCCCAACGGTGACGACGAGGAGCATTGCGGTAACCATGTTACACCCTCCAAAGCTTGGCGCCTTTTCTGACGCGTGTGCTGTGGCGGTTGACGTCCTGAAAAATGTCTTTCGCGCTGCTCCCCTCCGGACTGAGGAGTGACACTGGAGGTTGCCTCCGCACTTCTCTGACTGGCTGATGTGAGCATCAAGATGTAGCGTAGCACCCAAATCCAGCTCCACCTCCCTCCGCAACCTTCCCCCATCTAGCTCACTCGGCAATCAAAGGTTAACAGCGGCAGATTTATTCTGTATCTAACCTGCGCTGTCACTGATCTGTGGACAGATAGCGTAGAGGGAGCTTTATACCATCTCCAACCCTGACCTGTGTGTGTGGACGGACAGTGTAGAGGGATCGTTAATGTGTCTCTTAACCCTGACCTGGGAGTGTGGACAGACAGTGTAGTGGGAGCTTTCGTTCCCTGCCTGAAGATCCCCTCACCCGACTTTGCACAGCCTGTCTTAAAAGGTGTCGTTGTGTTTCATGTAATATTCTATCTGATTCGATGATTCTTCAGTGCGTCTGCTGAACGGGTCTCGGAGCAGTGATGGGCTGGTGCAGTTCAACGTGAGGAGTGAGTGGTACTCAACATGTTCCGACGACTGGCCACAAGAGGCGGCGAATGCGGTGTGCGTCACGTTGGGTTTCAGGTGGGATATGTACCTGCTGTTTGCCACCTTCAAGACCCGTCTCAAGACCCTGCCTTCGGTCACCCTCTTACCCCTAACCTACAACACACCCCCCACCCACCCCACGACCACCAGCTCGGGGGCGGGTCCCTGATCTTCCAGCGTCTTGGGACAACATCCTCCTGATGCGAAAGGCGCTGTGTAAATGTTAGTTGTCGTTGTTGTTCTTGATCGTCGTCGTCGTTGTTGTTGCTGCTGTTGGTAGCACCCTCGCCTCTCGTCAATAGGCTGTGGGTTCAAGCCCCACAATGGGATTCACAACCCATGTAGCCCCACGTGGGCAATTGAGTACTGATCGCTGGGGGAGGGCTGCAATGTGGCAGGTGCCATTCTTTCAGATGAGACGTTAAACCCGGGTCCTATCTACCTGTCCAGGTAGACGTTAAAGTTCCCATGGCGCTACTCGAAAAGAGAAGGGAGTTTCTCTGTCTCGGTGTCCCAGACAACAAATCTCCCAAATAAATCGGTCACTTGTTTCTTGGCTACCTGCGGGGACATTTGCTGTGGATAACTTGACTGCCACGATAGTCTACAAAAGACGCAATCACTACAATTCACGGTATAGCTTGTGAAGCTCTTTCAGATGTTTTGACAATGTGACGAGGTGCTGTATCAATCGCAAGGATTATCACATTGTTATTAAAATGGCTACCACACTTGCCTCGAGAAATCAGTCCCTCCGCTCAACAGTAACTGTTGTGAAGCACTTTGGGGACGTTTTGAAATGATGAGGTTGCTGTAAGAATGTAATTTTTTTCTTCCTTCCTTCCTTCCTTCCTTTCTTCCTGCCTTCTTTCCTTTCTTTCATTCTTTACTTCCTTCCTAGATGTCAGGACTAAACAGATGTCGGTTTAGTCCTGATTACTCAGGCGTTCCCCATGTCGACCTGTCCACGGTTGAGCCTCTCTGCCCCCACCCTTTGGAACTCCATCCCACAGTTCCTTCGCCTCGCCCCCCCCCCCCCCCCACCCCACCCCGTCCCTTGCCGCCTTCAAGGCACGTCTCAAGGCCCTCTACTTCGACCGTGCCTTCGGTCACCGTCCCTAGCCTCCACAACCCCTGGTCCCAACTTGCCCCAGCTCGGATCCAAATCCCTGAGACGCCATGAGACGTCCTCCCGACGTGACAGCTTCTGTGTAAATGTAATGTGCTGTTGGTGGTGGTGCTGTAGTATGTGTCTCAGTGACAGCTCCTTATGTCCTGTAGCTCGGAGGTTAGAGCATTCGCATTGCGAGCCCAGAGGACCCGGGTTCGATTCCCGGCCAGGGCGAAACATTGGGTGACACACACTCAAGGCCTCTGTTTACCCAGCAGTGAGATACACATGTCATTTTGTCTTTCATTGTATTGTTCCTCCCAGGGACAACAACAACACTAGGATGGTGGCTGCCATGGGCAACGAGTCCTTAGTGAAGGTGACAGTGTCCCCTGATGGAGGGCTGGTGGCAACCCCCAGGTGCGGATCCATCCTCTCGGAGACGGTGCGCGCAGACCGGGGCGAGGAAAGGAGAGGGGAGGGGGTGTGGTGAGCTGGGAGGAGGGGTGGGGAGTCGAGAGCATGTCCGCACTCAGGCCATCGGACAAAAAACGTCACTTTCTCCTGACGTGGATAAGCCTGGGGGCAGATAATTCCCACGATATCCAATAACCATCGTCCCGTAGCTCAGCGGTTAGAGCGCTCGCCTCACAAGCGAGAGGACCTGGGCTTGGTTCCCGGGCGGGACGAAACCTTAGGCAAATTTCCTTACTCCACACACACGCCTCTGTTTACCTAGCAGCGAGTAGGAATCCGGTTGTTCAGCAATCGCTTTTCCGGTGTTGATAATCCCTCCCGAACACATTTTTGCTCGCGAAATTGGCTGCCGTGTTTGGCCCCTAAAATACGCAGTCAATTCACTTTACAGTCTATTCCATAAAGCGCTTTGAGGCGTCTCGAAGACGTGATAAGGCGCAATATCAAATGCAAGGATTATTATTATCACATCTACGCTGGTGTTTTTTCTCCCACGAGTGTACATTATTGACCGATATCATTGTCTTTACCTTCCAGTCAGAGCTGTTTGAATAAGTCAATGATGCACGTGACATGTAATAGTAAACGTAAGTGACAAGCGTTTTCCCAACAGTGACAAACCATAAGACATGAGATATGTGTCGAGATACGGAGCACTGACCTGCTCCACATCCTCCCGCATTATCTGCTCCGTTAGCCAGCGGTCGAACCATCAGCCTTTCCGGCCCCAACCCTCTGGAACTCCATCCCGAATCCCCTCCACCTCGCCTTCTCCCTTGTCTCCTTCAAGGGCCGTCCCAAGACCCTCCATAAAATTTTGGTCATCTTCCCTCCTCCACCTCCCTTGCTCTCCAACTATCTCTGATTCCCAACCCGCAGCTCGGGTGCAAACCCTTTATTGTCCAGCGCCTTGGGACGTGCTCCCAACGTGAAAGGCGCTATTTAAATGCAATTTATCGTTAATGTTGTTGTTGCTGTTGTTGTTGTTGTGCGTGTCCGCTCATCTCACCTCAGCTGCATGCTCTCCCCTTCTCGGTTAAAATTCCTCCATCCCTCCGCCTTGCTCATTCCTTCCTTCCCCATCTGTAGGTCACGCCCGAAGACCTTCAGCTCCGACCGTGCCTAAGGTCATCTCCCCTCTCCACCCTCCACCCTCCTCGGCTCGGCTCGTGTCCACCACTGTCAAGCTTTCCGGGACGTTACCCTAGCGTGAGGGACACTGCAATCGTCGTCGTTGTAGTTGAACGAACACACGGGGTAAACGTGGGATGTTTGTCTGCTCTCCTCCCTCAGTGTGCGGAACACGGCTGGTTCAACCAACGGAGAGTGAGAGGATTGTGGGCGGGGTGAACGCTACCGTGGGGAGCTGGCCCTGGATCGTGTCGCTGTATTTTGGGTCCCAGCACTCATGTGGGGCATCGGTGGTAAACGAAGAATGGCTGGTCACAGCAGCTCACTGTGTCTACGGGTAACGCTTCCCAACTTTTCGCCCACACAACGCATAGTCACTACACTTTACCGTATATCCCGTGAGGCGCTTTGAGCCGCTGAGTACAGCGATTGTTATTATTAGGATTATTATTATCTCCTTGAGACATGAAGGGGAAGTGTAGGATAGACAGATAGTTCTTAGCACTGAAGGAGGGAGGGAGGGATGGAGGAAGGGAGGGAAGGAGGGATGGATTACCAGAATGAGTGGGTTACCGTCAGGACACACCGGGAATTTACCATAGAAACAGCTCAACGTCAGGTGGCGAAGAGGCCAAGGATGGGGAAGAGATTGAAGATGACACCCCATGTGAAGGGATGCTAAGTTAATGCAAGTTGGTGTCATTGTAGGTGTCGTTGTAGGGTTTCTCTGACGCCCGTATTCTCAACCGCACTAAACTCCGTACCCCCAGCACACCAGCCCTTGCCTGGCTCCACTGGCTCCCTGTCACAGATCGATTTCAAGGTCCTCACACTAATCTACAAGTCCCTTTGAGCCCTGGCACCTCTCTACACCTTTGATCTGCTTTCTCCCCACTCCATCACCCGCTGCCTCAACTCGGCCTCCTGCTTGTCCCTCATCCCCTCCGTTCCACCAGCGGCAGCCGTGCTTTCAGCCACTACACCCCGAAGCTTTGGCGCTTTCTCCCCCCAAAACCCCTCCGCCTTACCCCCTCCTTCCCCTCTTTTAAAGACCTTTTTTGACCGTGTTTTCGGTCACCTCCTCCCACTCTCTCCGCCCGCCGCCATCAGGCTCCGCCACTGCTAAACTCTCCAGGACGCTGCCCCACGTGAAGGGGGCTGTGTCAATGCAAGTTGTTGTTATTTTGCTCACCCTGGAACCTCTCTCGATGTTTGCATTCTTCATCCCGATGTTGGGTAGACTGTGAGGAGATGAGAGAAGGAGCTGGTCGTGGCTCAGTCATGGGAACCATTTCACTTGGGGAGGTTGGGGGTGGGAGCATGGTGGTGTTGATGGGTGATGGGTGGGCAGTGGGTGTGGGTGGCAAAGCTTACAGGCAACAAGAACTTGCATTTATATAGCGCCCTGCACGCCAGGTAGCGCTTAACAGTAACAGTAACAGTAAGCTTAATTCTCTCCTTCTCTCCAGGAAGACCTCTAGTCTGACCCTCTGGGCAGCACTGGTCGGACTTCACAGCCATCTGAACCCGACCTCGCCTCAGACACAGAAACTAAACGTTGACCGGATCGTGATGAACCCGCACTATAACAAGCGGTCGAAAGATAGCGATGTGGCCCTCATCCACCTGGGCCGAGCACTGACATACACAGGTACGGACATAAATAAGAATATAAGAACTTGCTGGCGACAGAAGACGGACAGGGTAGAGGGAGCTTTACTGTGTCTCCAAAGGTCCATCCAGTTCGCCTTCCACCATCCTGGCAGCTTGGTTTGACATCATTTCCCAAATTATATACCGTATCCCGAGATATTATTGAACACTTCCGCGCGCAATTGGCTGCTGCGTTTCGCCCACAAAATACACAGTCAATTCACTTTACAGTCTGTCCCGCGAAGCGCTTGGAGACATCTCGCAGATGTGATGAGGCGCTGGATCAAATGCAGGGATTATATTGTTTTGTTACCTGAAAAGGAAAATAAGGTAAATGCAAATGGTGGGGGGGGTAAAAGCTAACGGCGTTGTGTGTGTTTTATCTTACAGCGTACATTCAACCCGTCTGCCTGCCAGACAGGAGCCAGTTCTTCCCATCAGGATTGAAGTGCACCATTGCGGGTTGGGGTTATGCCTCAGAGAACGGTATGTTCCACGCTCTTTATCCGCTAACTCCAAACGCGCTAACGAACAGGGCGAAACGTTTCCTTACTCCACACGCCTCTAGCAGTTAGTAGGAACCCGGCTGTTAGTCAATTGGCGGATCGCTTTTCCGGGGGTAATAATTCCTTCCAAAAAAATAATCATAATAAATCGGTCACTCAATCCACGACTGTTTGTGGGGACGCTGCTGTGCGCAATCGGCTGCCGCGTTTCACCCACAAAATATACAGCCAATGAATTCACTTTACAGTATATTCTGAGAAGCGCTTTGAGACGTCTCAAAGACGTGATAAGGCGTTGTATCAAATGCAAGGATTATTCAGTCTGTGGTTGGCTGTGCGCAAAATGGCTACCGCATGGGCCTGCAAATGCCCAGTCATACCTAATCTCTTTCTCTCCCTTTCCCTTCCAAGGTTCACCAGTCAATATCCTGCAGGAAGCAGTTGTTCCACTCGTCGCCAATGACAAGTGCCAGGAGCAGTTGCCCCAGTACAACATCACAGGAAACATGCTGTGCGCGGGTTATGAAGAAGGCAACATAGACACGTGTCAGGTAAAGCACACGGGAGGTTGTGCCTCTGTGCCCGCGCTCTCTGGATCTCCATCTTGGCGTCTCGGTCCCTCCCTCACCTCCTTCAAGCTCCAAGTCAGGACCTAGAGCGCTCGTCTCGCAAGCGATAGGGCCCGGGTTCGATTCCCGGGCGGGGCAGGTCGAAACCTTAGGCAAGTTTCCTTACTCCACCCACACACACACACCTCTGTTTACTTAGCAGTAAGTAGGATCCCGGTTGTTAGTCGATTGGCGGAACGCTTTTACCGGGGATAAAATTCCCTTCAAAAAAAATTATTAAAGAAAATAAGAAAAACGTGGTGAATCAATCCACGACTGCTTGTGGGACACTGCTGTGCGCAATTGGCTGCCGTGTTTCACCCACGAAATATACGGTCAATTCACTTTACATTGTCTTCTATGAAGTGCTTTGAGACGTCGCAATGATGTGATGAGCCCACAAATATACAGTCAATTCACTTTACAGTGTGTTCTGTGAAGCGCTTTGGGACGTCCTCCTGACGTGAAAAACGCTATATCAAATGCAAGGATTATTATTATTATTATGAGGCTCTAAATCAAATTCAATTATTATTACTATTGTTATTACATCCTTTGGCCATGCTTTCAGTCATCCCCACACCCCACTCTCCAACCCCCAGCTCAGTTCCCAGCCTGGATCGTCAAACGCCTTGGGATGTCCTCCCGACGTGAAAGGTGCTATATATAAATGTCAATTTGTACTACAATACAATGCAAAGTTACTTTCACGTCAGGAGGACGTCCCAAGGCGTCGGACTGTCGGGGATTTGGATCCGAGCTGGGGTTCGGGATTGGGGAGGGTGGCCGAAGGCTCGGTTGAAGAAGGAGGGTTTTGAGACGCACCATGAAGGAGGCAAAGGAGGGGGCGAGGTGAAGGGAACGTGGGATGGATTTCTGTAGGGTGGGGGGCAAAGAGGCTGAAGGCCCGGCCGCCGATGGTGGAGCAGGCCAGAGCCAACTGAGCAGAGGGAGCGGACAGGTTGATCTGGGGTCAGCAGGTTGCAGAGGTGGGGAGGGACGAGGCTATGGAGGGCCTCGAAGATGAGGACGAGGATTTTGGAAACCACAGTGCAATAGGAAATGGTGTCGTGGCAGCACAGACTCAACTCAGCCAATCACCACCTACTGTGCTGTAAGTTCATGGTATCTAATTTATTTAGTATTATAATAATAATAATAATCCTTGAATTTAGTGCAGTGCTTTGCATAACGGGAGGACATCCTAATGGGCTCCCCAGAATTTTCTGTCAAGCGTAGTGACTGCATATTTTGCAGCAGCCAATTTGCGCACGGCAGTGTCCCACAAACAGCCACAAAGTAAACGATCAACTTATTTTATTTGGGGGCGATTGTTAATAATAATGATGATAATAATAATAATAGCCCCTTTCACGTCAGGGGGGTAACTCAGAGTGCTTCACGGTTCTGTGAATTCCTACATTTTCAGACAAAACGGGTCTCGCAGACAGACTGAGCCAAGGATTTTCTTTGAGCCTTGGATACTACGTCGTAATTCTCTACTGCACATTTCAGACAATGCGAAATTTGTCCGAGAAATTTGATGACTGCGCATTTCCATTCTGAACCCTGTGAAGAAATACCGCATATCAGGCCCCCCACCACCCACCACCGCACCGCCCCAACCACATCGATGTTAGGATTAGTTGTGTTTCGGACACTGTTAAATTTTGCAAGGAACGGTGCATCACTTTGGATGCATTTATTCATTTGGGCAGCGTTAGATTGCTTATGTTTTTTACCTTTACTTTGTGTGTCTGTGTGTCTGTGCGTGTGTCTGTGCCGTCTGTGTGTACATCTGTGTGTTTGCGCGCGCGTGTATGTGCGCGTGCGCCTGTGTGTGTGCGCGCACCTATCTGCGCGTGTCTGGGTGAATGCATCCATGTTTGTGCGTGTGTCCCTGTGCACGTGTATGTGTCTGTATGTGCTGTGTGCATCTGTGTGTGCATTTGTATTTGTACGTGTGCTGGGTGTGTATGTATGTGCGCGTGAGTCTGTGGTTGTGCACCTGTGTGTATGTGTGTATGCGTGTGCATGTCTGTATGTGTGCGCGTGCATCTGTGTGTGGGTGGGTGTTTACGCGTGCGTGTGCATGTCTAGGGAGACTCCGGAGGACCTCTGGTGTGTGAGGAGGACGGGAGGTGGTTCCTGGCTGGAGTGACCTCCTTCGGTTCGGGCTGTGCACGGCCTCAAAGTCCCGGAGTTTACGCCCGGGTCACGGAATACCTGGACTGGATACAGGACGTCACGCAGTTAGACTGAACGCCCAGAGTGTGCTCCGTCGCTGGGCTAAGGTTTCAGAGCGAAGCCTTACCGCACAAAAGCTGCTGCTTGACTCTCCATTAAAACCCCCGCACAACTTTACGAGATCGGTTCGTTTGAAGGAGGCCTTTCCAACCCACCTATCGTCGGGTTCGCAGAACGCAGTGTCCCGTCAACCTACCATCAACCGCATCCAACTAAATGGTTCCAAGATCCTAAGTGGCTTCAACCACCCACCCTCCCAGGTATAAACCTGTTCCGATTGCATGAAGACAGCAGCCATGGGCTGAGAGCTCAGTCTAGCGCACAATTTCAGGACAGACCTGGAAGTGTTTCTTTATCCAGAGGATATAAACGCCAGAAACCAGAACACTTCCTGGTGTCCGTCCTGAAATTGCCCGCTACACTGAACTCTTAAGCCTACGTCTGGCGTCTTCATGCGTCCGAAAGTATTGTTCTGGGTTGACGGTTCGAAGCCCATTTGAAAAAGCGCTCCCTGCAATTTATCACCGTCGTAATACACCTCCATAAGATCTCCTGTGAGACGTCTGCTTTCAACACCGAAGAGCCCTGAGCTGATTATCACGTGTCATAGCTCGTAGTTGTTTCATTTCTCTCCGCTCGCCCCCCCCCACCACCCCACACCCCACTTCTTCCACTGTCTTCCCCCTCCCCATCCCTCCCCGCTCAATGACTCCATCAATGACACGCTATACACTCTGTACGCTAGACGTTCTGCTGGCAAGCGAGTTACTGGCAAAACTCAACTTAAACCGTCCAATCTACAACGATAATTTCAGCGGCAACTTGCATTTATACAGTCCCCTTCACACTGGGTATCGACCCGAAGCGCTTTTAATGTAATTGGTATAATGTTAAAGTGAAATTTTAATCTTCAAATGTAATATCCTAAAGCTGGTATCACACACTAAACTATTGCGAGTTAATCAGGAATGGGACAGCGTAGTGGAAGCTTTACTGTATCTCTAACCCTGACCTGGGAGTGTGGACGCGCAGTGCAGAGGGAGTTTTTCTCTGTCTGTAACCCTGAGCTGGGACTGCCAGTTTCTGACACTGATCGCCTTAGATGGTAAGATATTGTGATTATTGTCCATTACCCATGTTGCGTTGGGCCCAAACCTCGTGAAAATAAAAGGTTTTAAGAAAGAGTCTCAGCAGTCAATTCTCAATCAGGAGGTGATGATGAAGGAGGGAGGGAGGGCGGGAGGGAGAGAGAGGGACGTAGGGTGTGGGGTGGGGGGGAGGTAGGGAGAGGGAAAGAGCATTCCAGAGACTCATCATCACCCACCTCTCTACATTTTATTCAATAACACTCTTGTCAGACATTTGTTTAATGAGTCAACAAACTACTTATCCTGGAATCAATTAGCCACAAAGCAAACAAGTAATTGTATTTGGGAGGAGGGAGGGAGGCAATTGCTGCCAGGACGCTGAGTGAGAGAGAGAGAGAGAGAGAGAGAAAAACTCCCTTCACTTTTCAAGTGATGTTGGGAGATCTTTAACATCCGCCTGAACAGGCACGGACAGGACTTCAGATTAAAGCCCTGAACCCCCGCCCCCACCCCCAAATTCTCTGCACTATACAATGAGCCGAGCTACGCGGAGAAAATGGAAGAAAGGGTGAAGCGATGAGTGAAAGCAAAAAACATCAAGTTATTCAAGAGGAAACTTGAGGGAGAAGGTGAATAGAGGGGTTCGGTAACAGGAATGGGAGGGGTGGGGTGGGGGGGGCTCTCATCTGTGGGAATATAAACACCCACACAGACATTTTGGGCAGAAATAGCCTATAAATATATAATATATAAACACACACACATGCCAATTCATTCTATGCGACTCCACATATAATGTGTCTTAGGCTTACGGCCATTTTCTCCCACAAAATATACAGTCGATTCACTTTATAGTGTATTCTGTGACACGCCTCGAAGACGTGATAAGGCGCTCTATCAAAATGCAAGGATTATTATTATTTTTGTAGAATAATGAGGAAAATTGGGAGGCGGTTCTCTTCAGAGTGTTACAGAAAATCAGCTCGCAAATTAAGGGTGAACTCAAACCTACTCCCCCCAGCAGTTCCCGATCGATCTTAAACGATAGTAAACATTGATCTCAAGCCTAAGAACATGAGAAATCTTGAGCCCTAACTCTTCCCACCCCCAACCTTCCCAGATGGTTAATACGCATTCCTCGCTCCCTCCTTTCACCCAACACCCATTCCCCCCACCAGAAAAAAACATCCATAAACAGTCCTGCCCCCATCTGGGGGTTCCAGTGCTGGCATCGCTCTCTCTCTCTCTAAGTGAGATGGAGGGGGGGGGGAAGCAGAAGAGAATTTGTGCAATGTGGTGTGATAAACAGAATGTACAGTCACTTTTTGCCCTGTCTTGTGCTCTTTTTTTTCCTCTGTTCTCTCCTTTCCGGTACTTTCTTTCTTGCGTGCGTTCGTTCCTAACCCTAACTCCACCCCCCAAGCCCCCAGCTCCCACACCACCGCCACAGCCCGCATCACCCCCCCTCCCCACACCACTCTTGCTCACCACAGTCGGTCCATAATCAGTCAGAGATTGATCTCTCACTTGCTCCACACCGATCACGTCCAACCACTCAATACCAAGGAGAAACGGTGGTGATGGGAGGAAGAGGGGGCGGCGGGGTGGCGGGGAGGGTGATGGGGGGAGGTAAGTGGTGGTGGTGTGAGGAGGTGTTGGGGTTGGTGATTGATCAGGTCCATTCCTGCTCGTCTTTGACCCCTGGTGCAGTTTATTCCGACGTGAAAGGCGCTCCACAAATGTCATTCGCTGTTGTTGTTTCCGTGGGGCATCGGGAATGGGTCAGTGCCCGCTGAGGGCTAGACGATGGCCTGAGACTGTTTCTTCGGGGTCTGAGATATCCACAGGGTGGACTCAGTGGAGCTGCTCTTCGTATGTTGCTTGCTGTCAGTCGACGGAAAAGATACCTTTCAGCGGCTTTGACACCCACAAACCCGGCCAATCCGTCACGTAGTTCAGTGGTTAGAGGCGCTCGCCTCGCAAGCGAGAGGACCCGGGTTCGATTCCCAGGCAGCGGGCGAAACGTTGGGCAAGTTCCCACACTCACACACACCACACGCACACGCACCAGACGCATGCACCACACGCACGCTCACTGCACGCACTCTCACCGCGCGCACACCACACGCACACCACACGCACACACACACCGCACACCGCACGCACGCGCACACACACGCGCACACGCCTCTGTTTACCCAGCAGTGAGTAGGAACCCAGTTGGCAGATCGTTTTTCTGGTGGGGGTGGGATAATAATCCCTTAAAAAAATGCCAGCCTTACCTTCGTCCCAGCATCTGGAAGCAGCAGGTAGCCAGAGCCACAATGAGCAGGAGCAGCAAAGGGATCGTGGGAATAATCACGTACACCACGTTGGGCATGATCCCTAAAAAAAAGAGAGTAACACGCAGGAAAATAAAGTCATCTCTCCCTTCAGGTCAGTCTCTTTGCTGCGTAAAACTCATACAAGTCGTATCGGTCGAGGCCACGATTTAATATGACTTGCGCCCAGTATGAGCTTGAGGCAAATTTGTATAAACTCGAAGAAAATCCGATTTACAATAATAATAATAATAATAATTCTTGCTTTTGATACAGGGCCTTATCGTTTCTTCAAGACATCTCAAAGCGCTTCACGGAATACACTGTAAAGTGAATTGACTGTATATTTTGTGGGCGAAACACAATTGCGCACAGCAGCGTCCCATAGACAGTCGTGGATTGAGTGCCCAAATTATTATCATTCATTTATTTTTGTGGCCAAACTGGGAGAAAAGAAGTTGATTTTGTCAGATTGCAGGGATTGTGGACGTGCAGACAGTTACCTGAAGACTCTTTCATTGCCATCTCCTCTGATTTATTCGGTCGGTGCAGTTTGATGCCTGCCTCTGTGGGGATAATCTCTGGAATTGCCGCAGACCACAGTCTCATTAATCTCAGCTCCAAATCACCCCCCACCCACCCACCCACAATCAGCGGTCAGGCCTTCAACCTTTCTGCAACCCCCTCCCCATCCTGTGGAACTCCATCCCACATTCCAAAACCTCCATCACCCCAATCCTCGCCAGTTTCCACTGGCTCCCTATCGCCAAACCGATCAATTTCAAGGTCCTCTCACTTGTTTTCTAATCCCTTCATGCCCTGGTGCCTCCCTCCCTCTCCGACCTGCTTTCCTTTCCCATCTTCTGGTCGCGCCTGAAGACCTTCTCATTCAACCATGCCTTTCGGCCACCCTCCTACCCCTACCCTCCCCTCCACCCCTCCTGATACCAACCCCCATCTGGGATGCAGTCCCTTGAGTGCTCAGCGCCTTGGAACGTCCTGAGTCACAGCCTGAACAGCGAGCGATGGAAAACCGTAGTCTTAAACCTGAGGCTGAAGGTGTAGTCCTTAACACGGATTAGGAACATGGATCTCAATGGAGATTCCACCTCAACCAAAATCGCTGAGTCGGACATTCCTTGCCCCAAGAATAATAATAATAATAAAATAATAATAATAATAACCCTTGCCTTTGATATAGCGTCTTATCGCGTCTTCGAGGCGTCTCAAAGCGCTTCACGGAATATACAACAACTTGCACTTGTACAGCACCTTCCACACAGGATAGTGCCTTATAACTTGTAAAGAGGATTGACTGCATATTTTGTGGGCGAAACGCGGCAGCCAATTGCGCACAGCAGCGTCCCCACAAACAGTCGTGGATCGAGTGATCAATTTAGTCCTTTTTTTTAAAAGAAGGGATTATTACCCCGCCCCAGAAAAGCCAACAGCCAACTGACCAACAACCAGGTTCCTACTTACTGCTGGGTAAGCAGAGGCTTGTGGATACTTGATAAAAGCGATGATAAAACACTTCACCTACCGTAGTCTGCCTCTGGTTTCTCCACCGGTTCTTTTCCTAAGACAGTTGCTGTCAACAGAGCAAGAAAGAACTTGTGTTTTTTTTTATTATGATTAATAACAATAACACCCACATTTCACGTCAAAAGGGCATCTCAAAGCCCTTCACAGGGTCCAGGGTGACATGTAGTGACTGTATCTTGCGGGACTCCTGACCTCCCTCGCTCTTCCCTTTCTCCTACACTTTAAGCGGGGTCTCCTTAGAGCTGAACTGGCAAGGAACGTCGGAAGGGAGCCAGCCCTCTGTGGCGGTCTCCAGTCCGATACCAGAGCCAGTATTCTGCAGTATTCCAGGGTACTCACTGCCGATGACAGCACAGCCCGGCCTGGCTCATCGGCAGGACCTGGAAGGGCAGACCAGTCACTGGAGAGCAGGGAATCCTCCCACTCAGCTCCTGTTAACCCTACAAGCCCAAGCCCTAACGGGTAGGGTGGTCCTTGCTGGACAAGCAGCGGGGAAGCTTGGCCAGACAGCGACATCAGTGGCAAACTGGTTAGACTCCAGCAGTCACCCCATCGCACACTCTTGGGACGCCCCCCAAGCCTTGTCTCCTGCCAACCTGGGCCTAATAATTTCTGTAATAATAATAATAATAATCCTTGCATTTCATACAGCGCCTTATCATGTTTTCGAGACGTCTCAAAGCACTTCACAGAATATACCTTAAAGTGAATTGACTGTATATTTTGTGGGAGAAACACGGCAGCCGATTGCGCACAGCAGCGGCCCCACAAACAGTTGTGGGTTGAGTGACCAAATCACAATTGTTTTTATTTGTTTGAGAAATTATTATCCCCAGGAAAGCGATCCGCCAATCGATATATAACAACCGGGTACCTACTTACCGCTGGGTAAACAAAGGGGTGTGTGTGAGTGTGTGGGGTAAGGAAACTTGTCGCCCTGCCCCGGGAATCGAACCCGGGTCTCCCTAGGGTCACCTCTTCCCCCCCTCTCCCCCCAGCGCGGCTCGGTGTCGTTCTCCACCACCGTCAAGCGCTCTGGGACGCTGCCCTGCGTGAGTGAGTGATGGGCACGTTGTGTAAATGCACGTTGTTGTCGTTGCTCTTTACGGTGACAGTCGTTTGACGGTGAAATCCCTGGACCGGCCAAGGTCTGGGGACATCCTCCCGATGCGAAACCCCAATTGGCTGCCGTGTGGGGACCCTGCGAGCCTTTAACCTTCGCGGCCGACTGGCCGGCACGCACGCACCCGTCCTCTCGTACCTGCTGCGTATTTGCAGATGAAGTTGTGCTTCATGTTACACCGGTCGTCGTTCCACTGGTAGAGGTAAGGGCCGCCCAGACCAGGGTGAGCCGACAGTTGATGGTACATCACTACGCAGGCCTCGCTCCCGCACGAAGGTTCGTCTGTGTACCAGTTTCTAGAGCAGCGCAAAAAACACAAGCCATCACTACAAGCTCCGCACACTCCAATCGCGGTCAAGTGTAGTGACTGTGTGTCGACAGGCGAACTCAAGCAGCCAATTTGGGCACAGCGCTGTGGCCACAAACTACAACGAGGTGAACGAACAGTTTTATCTGGCGGGTGGGGTGGGGGGATTTTTCAAATAATACTAATGATAATAGTAAGGGCACTGTACACGTGCAATTTGTTGTTGTTGCTCTTGTTGTAGCGCCTTTCACATCAGGTGGCGTCAAATAGGGCTTCACACATTACGTGGCGTAGTGACTGTGTATTTCGCAGGCGAACACGGCAACCAGTTTGCGCACAGCAGTGTCTCACAAACAGCACGAGGCGAATGGCACGATTTTATCATGGGAGGGATTGTTAGCGAGAAGGCTGGGAGAGAAAAACTCCCTTCCCCTTCCCAAATCGGGTGGTGAAATAAAATAATAATCTTTGTGTTTGATGAAGTGCCTTATAACATCTTCGCGACATCTCAAAGCACTTCACAGAATAGACTGTAAATTGAATCGACTCTATATTTTGCGGGCGAAACGCGGCAGCCGATTGCGCACAGCAGCGTCCCCACAAACAGTCGTGGATTGAAGTGACCAAATCATTTTTATTTATTTTTGAAGGAATTATTACGCCCGGAACAGCGATCCACCAATCGACTAACAACTAGATTCCTAGTTCCCTCGAGGTAAACAGAGGTGTGTGTGTGTGTGTGTGTGTGGAGTACGGAAACTTGCCCAACGTTTCGCCCTGCCCGGGGAATCCGCCCACAAATATTCACCCACAAATATACAGTCAATTCACTTTACAGTATATTCTGTGAAGCGCTATGGGACGTCCTCCCGACGTGAAAAGCGCTATATCAAATGCAAGGCTTATTATTATTATTAATCGAACCCGGCTCCTCTCTCTTGCGAGGCGAGTGCTCTAAACCGCTGAGCTACAGGACGCCGACACGGCTGACATGATAACCACGGTGCTTCAAGAAAATATATCTTAAGGGGCTGTAGTTGTTATATAATAGACATGCACGATAGCCTGGCTAGGCCGTTCCGAGTTAATTATGGAATGATGAATGCGGTCAGCGCAGGAGACCTTGCATCGATTGGAAATGCTGGATCATTCGCAACCACCACCGGAGGGTGCCACTTGCACACGTTTGGAAGTTTTTGGCAAAACCATCACATCGAAATGTCTACAGTCCTCACAGAAACTACCGTCAAGCGTGGTAACTCTTTTTTTAAGAGGCTTGCCCAGCTGTCGTTTTGCACATAATAATAATAATAATAATAATCCTTGCACTCGATGCAGTGCCTTATCACGTACTTCGAGACGTCTCAAAAGTGCTTCGCGGAATATACGGTAAAGTGGAATTGACTGTATATTTGTGGGCAAATCGCAGCAGCCAATTGGGCACAGCAGCGTCCCCACAAACAGTCGTGGATTGAGTGACCATATTATTATTTGTTTTGAAGGGCTTATTACCCCCAGAAAAGCGATCCGCCAACCGACTAACAACCGGGTTCCTACTTACTGCTGGGTAAACAGAGGCGTGTGTGTGGAGTAAGGAAACTTGCCCAACATTTCGCCCCCCGCCCGGGGGGGAATCGGACCCAGATCCTCTCGCTTGCGAGGCGAGTCTCTGTCTCTCTAACCACTGAGCTATAGGACTCCGCATGGGTAGTTACCACAAAGAGTTGGCGCATAATATGTGGAAGATTGATACTGAAGATACTGAAATTCCCTGGTCACTGTTCGAACAATGTTATGGGATCGTTAACATCCTAATTTCGTGCCTTGGCCAAGTATAGGCCGGTGTTCTAACTAGTCACTGGGTGGGCTCCGTGTACACTATTTTGTGAGGCTGATCCTGACCACTTTAGTAGCTGTAGCTCAGCGGATAGAACGCTCGCCTCGTACGCGAGAGGACCTGGGCTCGATTCCCGGGGCAGGGCGAAACGTTGGGCAAGTTTCCTTACTCCGACCCGCCTCTGCTTACCGAGTAGTAAGTAGGAACCCGGTTGTTAGTCGATTGGCGGATCACTTTTCCAGATCACTTTATCATCGGCATTATCTTCTGAACTTTCCATTGTAAAACAAGAGGCCGAGGTGTTCCGTCATCTCTCCTGGCTTATAGGGTAGGACAGGACCTGCACAGTGTCTGTCTGTGACTGTGTCGGCATTTAATTGCTGTCCGTAAATAAAACCACTGTGGATCGAATGGCAAACACGAGCGTTGATTCAGGGTTGCTTCCATCTTACAACAACACCAACAACAACGAGTCCTGTAGCTCAGTGGTTAGAGCACTCGCTTTGCAAGTGAGAGACCCGAGTTCAATTCCAGGCAGAGGGCGAAACCTTGGGCAAGTTTCCTTACTCCACACAGAGCCTAATAATAATCCCTCCAAAACCCAAAACAATAATAAATTGGTCATTTTCAATCTACGACTGTTTGTGGGACATTGCTGTGCGCAATTGGCTGCCGCGTTCGCCCACAAATGTACAGTCAATTCACTTTACAGTGTGTTCTGTGAAGCGCTTTGGGACGTCCTCCCGACGTGAAAAGCGCTATATCAAATGCAAGGATTATTATTATTATTATTATTACCTGAATTTAGCCGCGCTTCCGTCCGTCCACCTGTAGAGGTCGGGGCAGCTGGTGAGAGAGGCGTGACCCCTCTCCTCACCACCCCGGCTCAGCCCGATCCAGAAATCGCCATCGGAGATGCCCGAAGCGGACTTGGCCAGGTCCTGCAGGAGCCCCTCGATCAGGCTCTGCTCCTCCAGCGACTCGACGCTGGTCAAAGACCCTCCGTCCATTCGGCAGGCCTGGCTGGCCTCCTTGAAGCCCACCCGCCTGCTCAGCTCCTGGAAGTAGGCGATCTTGTAGCAAGGGTGCTCGGAGCCACTGGTGCACACCGTCTGACCTGTACGGAGATAAGCCAGAGATAATAGTAGTAGTAGTAGTAATAATAGTACTAATAATAGTTGTGATAATAGTAATCCTTGCATTCGATGCAGCGCTCTTACCTATCACGTCTTCGAGACGTCGCAAAGCGCTTCACGGAATAGGCTGTCGAGTGAACTGACTGCACGATTTGTGGGCGAAACGCGGCGGTGGGGAAGGGAATCGTTAATCATTCCCCCGTCTCTGACAGACAACAGTCACTGAGACGCACTAAATCTGAACCGTGAGCACACTTTCTAACCATCTTCCATTTACTCTTAACTAGCCCATAAAGCAGTGTAAATCCAGAGACAGCAGGAGCATTGGTTATAAACGTCAACTTGTTAAAACGCTTTCATTGAATTGACTGGGAGGGATGATTTTTTTCGGGACTATTAGTAAAATTGATATATCTCCAGTGCCAATTTGGAAACGCTGTCAAATTACCGTGATGTTTAGCACAAATCTATCCTTACTCTGCAAATTCCACTTATGGAGAGGAGAGAGGCGGAGAGCAGAGGAGAAAGGCCACCAAATGATTCATAATATAATGTACCCGGCCTCCAAATGATTCATAATACAATATAATCATTACGATAATAATCCTTGCATTTGATTTAGTGCCTGGTCAGGTCTTCGAGACGTCTCAAAGCCCGTCACAGAACACGCTACCACGTGTAGTGACTGCATATTTTGTGGGCGAAACACGGCAGCCAATGGCGCACAGTAGCGTCTCGCAAACAGTGGTGGATTGAGTGACGAAATGCTTATTATTTATTTATTTTTGCTGTCACATTGTGTGAGAGGCACTGACACTACACTGAACTGAACCCCTTTGATTCCCGTAACCCAAGGCTCGGAATCCCAGACAGCCACAGTCCCGCTAGACCCCCACCATCTGGAAATTTAAGACAGCGATGAATTGCGGACTCGATTGTAGCTTTCAAAAGGGAATTGGGTAGGCATTTGAAAAGGAAACGTTTGCAGGGCTATGGCGTAAGAGCGCGCGAGTGAGACTAGTTGGTAGCTCTTTCAAAGAGCCAGCACTGGCACGATGGGCTGAATGGCCTCCTTCTGTGCTGTGAGATTCTATGAAAACAACACGCAAATCAACACTGGGTTTAAGATGTTTTTTTTTCCCCCAGAATCCTGCAACCAGGAGTCCTGTAGCTCGGTGTTTAGAGCGCTCGCAAGTGAGAGACTCGATTCCCGAGTAGGGCGAAACATTGGGCAAGTTTCCTCGCTCCAACCGCCTCTGTTTACCCAGCAGTAAGTAGGATTGGCGGATCGCTTTTCCGGGGGTAACAACACCTTCAAAAAAAATAATAAATTGTTCACTTTATTCCACGTCTGTTTGGGGGGACGCTGCTGTGTGCAATTGGCTGCCGTGTTTCGCCCACAAAATATACAGTCAATTCACTTTACAGTATATCCTGTGAAGCGCTTTGAGACGTCTCGACGACGTGATAAGACGCTGTGTCAAATGCAGGGATTATTATTATTATTATTATCTTTTGCAGACTAAGACTGGAACCAATCCAAGTTTCTAAAGTGAATCAGACACTTGAAAATAATGAGGGCATAAATTTAAAATCATGACCAAAAAACAAGAGAGGTTAATTTTTTAAAAAATTTGCTTTATGTTTTATTGCCTGATCAATGCATCAATCAGTCACAAAGCTGAACAGTATCCAAGCAAGAGGACCTGGGTTCGATTCCCGGGCAGGGAGAAACCTCGGGCAAGTTTCCTTACACACACAACGCCAGTAGGAACCCGGTTGGAAGTCGATTGGTGGATCGCTTTTTTCAGGGGGTAATAATTCCTTCCAAAATATATATATATAATAATGATAAACCTTGCATTTGATATAGGGCTTTTTTACATCTTCGAGATATATCTTAAAGCGCTTCAGAGAATATACTGTAAAGTGAATTGACTGTAGATTTTGTGGGACAAACGCGGCAGCCAATTGCGCACAGCAGCGTCCCACAAACAGTCGTCGATTGAAATGACCAAATTATTATTGTTTTTTTTCTTGAGGGATTATTATCAGCCGTGTGGAGTAAGGAAACTTGCTCAAGGTTTCGCCCTGACTGGGAATCGAACCCAGGTCTCTCGCTTGCGAGGTGAGTGCTTCAGGAGCTACAGGACTCCTATATACTCTCACACACACGCTCACACTCTCACACACACTCTATTTCTCACACGCAGCCTGTCACGTACACACACACACACACGCACACCATCTCTCACACTCTCGTCCTCTCTTTCTCACCCACTCGCTCTCATTGTGGAGTCCTGTAGCTCAGTGGTTAGAGCACTCGCTTTGCAAGTGAGAGACCTGAGTTCAATCCCAGGCAGAGGGCGAAACCTCGGGCAAGTTTCCTTACTCTACACAGAGCCTAATAATAATTCCTCCAAAACCAAAAACAATAATAAATTGGTCATTTTCAATCTACAACTGTTTGTGGGACATTGCTGTGCGCAATTGGCTGCCGCGTTCGCCCACAAATATACAGTCAATTCACTTTACAGTGTGTTCTGTGAAGCACTTTGGGACGTCCTCCCGACGTGAAAAACGCTATATCAAATGCAAGGATTATTATTATTATTATAATAATAAATTGGTCACTCCCTCCACGACTGTTTGTGGGGACGCTGCTGTGCGCAATTGGCTGCTGCGTTTCACCCACAAAATATTAAGTCAATTCACTCTACAGTATATCCAGTGAAGCGCTTTGAGACGTCTCAATGATGTGATAAGGCACTATATCAAATGAAAGGGTTATTATTATTATTATTCTCCAAACAGTTCCACACATACATGTCCCCTACACACAGGAATTTCTTTTGTGTATGGAATGGACTGCAAAGAGAAAGAACCTCAGAAGCAAGGAAACATACGTAGAGAAACTCGCAAAGACCCACACACATACAAAGAGAAACTCAGAGAGATGAACAGACACAAACAGACACACACAACAACACTAACAACGGCATTACATTTGTATAGCACCTTTCACGTTGGGAGTTAGTCCCAAGGCGCTGGAGAGAGAAAGACATAAATATATTATATAATATATATATATACACATTCATACATATACACACACACATAGCAATGCACAGAGAAACTCAGAGAGAGATACACATGTACACACAAATGTACTTACACCCAAATAATAATAATAATGCTTGCATTCGATATAGCGCCTTCTCACGTCTTCAAGAATACACTGTAAAGCGAATTGACTGCATATTCTGTGGGCGAAACCCGGTAGCAAAATTGCACTCAGCAGCGTCCCACAAACAGTCGTGGATTGAGCGACCAATTTATTTATTTATTTATTTTTTTGTGGAAGGGCTTAGTACCCTCGGAAAAGCAATCTGCCAATCAACTAACAACCGACCAACACACAAGTGTATATACACACACACACACACGCTCACACGCGGGAATACACGCTCTCACGCAGGCAGGCAGAGCAAAAACAAATCCAGAAACCTCAATACACAGCGTGCATTTGATTTGAACATCTTAACACAGTCTCTCTCTCTCTCTCTCTCGGTCTGGGAGCTCGAAACAGAATTTTACTGTGGATTGTACGGACTGTATGTACATGCATGTTCATACTCACTCAGGCACTCACTCACTCACACATACAATCATTCACTCACTCTCAGGCACACACTCACATTCACTCACACGCTCTCACATACACACTCACTCTCACGCAAAATCAGTCACTCACACTCGCTCGGTCAATCACACTCACTCGGTCACTCACACTCACTCGGTCGGTCACTCACACTCACTCGGTCGGTCACTCACACTGTCACTCACACGGTCACTCACACTCACTCACACTCACTCAGTCACTCACACTCACTCAGTCACTCACTCAGTCACGTTTACTCAATATGATCACATGTAAACCAGATTTGTGTGTATATACACGTGTGTGTGTGTGTGTGTCTTTCTATGTGAGTTTCTCTGTGTATTGCTCTGCTGGTGAGGGGCTGATGAGAGAGATAGAGAGAAGGAGAGAGAGAGAGGAGAGAGAGAGATAGAGAGCAGGCGAGGGAGAGATAGAGAGAAGGAGAGAGAGATGAGAGAGAAGGAGAGGGAGATAGAGATAGAGAGAAGGAGCGAGAGATAGAAATAGAGAGAAGGAGAGAGAGATAGAGATAGAGAGAAGGAGCGAGAGATAGAGATGAGAGAGAGAGAAGGAGAGGGAGATAGAGATAGAGAGAAGGAGCGAGAAATAGAGATGAGAGAGAGAAGGAGAGGGAGATAGAGAGAAAGAGAGAGAGATAGAGAGAAAGAGAGAGAGATAGAGATAGAGAGAAGGAGAGAGAGATAGAGATGAGAGAGAGAGGAGAGGGAGATAGAGATAGAGAGAAGGAGCGAGAGATAGAGATGAGAGAGAGAAGGAGAGGGAGATAGAGAGAAAGAGAGAGAGATAGAGAGAAGGAGCGAGAGATAGAGATGAGAGAGAGAGAAGGAGAGGGAGATAGAGATAGAGAGAAGGAGCGAGAGATAGAGATGAGAGAGAGAGAAGGAGAGGGAGACAGAGAGAAAGAGAGAGAGATAGAGAGAAAGAGATAGAGATAGAGAGAGATAGAGTGTTAGATAGATAGAGAGAGGCTCACTCACCACTCTGCACTCGGCTACTCCGACCCATGTCCAGGCTCCAGGTCAGGTTCAGGACCATGGTTAGCACCCAGAGAGCCAACATGGTGAGGAGGGGGCAAACCAGGGGACAGGGGCAGTCCAGGGGGGTTAGAGAGAGGGGGGGAGAGCTTAGGGAAAGGGACAGGGAGAGAAGGGGGGGATCCCAAGGGAAGGAGAGAGAGAGAGAGAGAGAGAGAGAGAGACCAGGGAAGGGGGGAGAGAGGGGGAGCCCAGGAAAGGGGAAAGAGGGTCAGTCCAGGAGAGAGAGAGAGAGAGAGAGAGAAAGAGAGAGAGGTCAGTCCAGGGGAGAGAGAGGGGGGGGGAGAGGAGGTCAGTCCAGGGGAAAGGGAGAGAGAGGTCAGTCCTGGGGGGAGAGAGAGAGAGAGAGAGGAGGTCAGTCCAGGGGAGAGAGAGAGGGCCAGTCCAGGGGAGAGAGAGAGAGGGTCAGTCCAGGGGGGAGAGAGAGAGAGTTGAGGGAAGGGGAGAGAGAGAGGGAGGGAGGAAGCCCAGGGAAGGAGGCTTAGTCCAGGGTCAGTCCACAGGTTCAAAGCAGATCAGCCACACTCCTGGTGCTGTGACCCTGGAAATCCAGTGTGTGATGAGTCTCCAATCTCTGTCAACCTCTGAGGCAGTGTTACAATCTCGAGGAGACACTTATCCAGTCTCTTGTCTCTTGTCCTCTCTCTTCCTCTCTATTTCTTTTTGTCTCTCTCTTTGTCTATGCTTCTCTCTCTCTGATTCTCTCTGTCTCCTCTCTCTCTGTCTCTCTGTCTATGTTTCTGTGTGTGTGTGTGTGTGTCTCTGTCTTTCTCTCTATCTCCTCTCCCTGTGCTTCTCTCTCTTATCACTCTGTCTCTGTCTGTGCTTCTCTCTATCTCTCGCTGTCTCTATCTCTCTTGTCTGTCTTCTCTCTCTGGCTCCTCTCTCTGTCTCCCTGTGGCTCCTCTCTCTGTCTCCCTGTGGCTCCTCTCTCTGTCTCCCTGTGGCTCCTCTCTCTGTCTCCCTGTGTCTCCTCCCTCTGTCTTCCTCTCTGTTTTCTTCCCTCTCTGTCTTCTCTCTCTCTCTGTATTCTCTCTCCCTCTGTCTTCTCTCTCTGTCTCCCTCTGTCTCTCTCTCTGTGTCTCCCTCTGTCTCTCTCTCTGTGTCTCCCTCTGTCCCTGTCTGTGCTCGTCTGTGTCTCTGTGTGTTTGTCTCTGTCTCCCTCTGTGTCTTGTGTCTGTGCTTCTCTCTCTCTCTCTCTCCCTCTCTCTGTGTGTGTGTTTCTCTCTGGTGATGGCAAGTTGCAGATTGCTGGACTGGGAGGGGTGGGAAGATCTCTTATTTTATATTGGAGGGGGAGGAGAGGGGATCAGCAAGTTTCAGTGAGTTCCAATCATTATTGATGGGTTAGCCTGAGGCTGTCTGTCTGGCTGAGCAGAAACAGCCTCTGTTTGCCTCGCAGTAAATAGGAGCCTTGTCGGTCGATTGGTAAATCGCTTTCGGGGGTGAGGGGTGAGGGGAGTAATCAATCCACGGCTGTTTGTGGGGACTGCGCTGTGCGCAATTGGCTGCCGCGTTCGCCCACAAAATATATAGTCAATTCACTTTACAGTGTGTTCTGTGAAGCGCTTTGGGACGTCCTCCCGACGTGAAAAGCGCTATATCAAATGCAAGGATTATTATTATTATTATTACTTGGAGAGGGCAAGTTTGCAGGGCTATGGGGAGAGAGAGAGAGCGCGGGGTGGGAGTGGGATTGAATTGGGTAGCTCTTTTCAAAGAGCCGGCACAGACACGATGAGCCGAATGGCCTCCTTCTGTGCTGTATTCATTCTAGGATTCTAGGATTTTACTGTATGTTCTGTGAAGCGCTTTGAGGCAACGACAAAATTATGTTTGTACAGCGCCTTTCACGTCGGGAGGCGCTGGACAATCAGCGCTTCGGACCCGAACTGGAGGTCGGGATCGGGGAGCGTGGAGGGTAGTGGGGGGCTTAGGAGGGTGACCGAAGGCATGGTCGAAGAGGAGGGTCTTGAGACGGGTTTTGAAGGAGGCGAGGGAGGGGGCGAAGCGGAGGGACTGCGGGATGGAGTTCCAGAGGGTGGGGGCAGAGTGGCAAAAGGCCCACTCGCCAATGGGTGAGGCGGGGGACATGAAGCAGGCCAGAACCTGCTGAGCAGAGGTAGCGGGCAGGTTGGCAGGGGGTTAGGAGGTCGCAGAGATTGGGGGGAAGCAAGGCCATTGAGGGCTTTGAAAGTGAGGACCAGGATCTTGAACTATATCTCTTGTGAGACGTCTCAAAGACGTGTTAAGGCGCTATATCAAATGCAAACATTATTAGCTCACATATAGACTTTCCCCCTTTCCTTTCGTTCGGACGTTAAGTCATTTTTTAGGGAGCGGTTTCCTTCTTTCACTTTCTTGGAGGGTCTAACTTGCGATTCCTTAATCGCATTAAGAAACATCGCAAGTTAGAGGCTCAACCGTCAACCCTAATTGAAGACTGTAGGTCGAAATCCAATTTCGGGACTTCATAGAATCACAGAGGGAGGCCATTCTGCCCACCGTGCTTGTTTGAAAGAGCTGCCCAAATTAATCCCACTTGCCCGCTCTCTCCCCATAGCCTTGCAAATTTGTGCTCCCCACTTGAACTCACATGGTCTAAGATGGCACTCCAATGCAGCACTGGGGGTGTGCTGATTTGTCGGAGGTGCCGTCCTTCGGATAAACCGAGGTCCCTGTTCAGGTGGACGTTAAAGATCCCATGGCACTACTCGAGAAGAGAAGGGAGTTTTTCTCTCCCGTTGTCATGACCAACAATCCCCCAAATGATCTCGGTCACTCGTTTCACGGTTACTGTGGGACATTGCTGTGCGTGATTGTGCTGCATGGGACTTTGGGGTGTGCGAATCAGCTGGCATGCTTACCTTACAAATCCAAGGGGAACCAGTGACCTGTTTTTTTTAGGATGTTCTGACATTATGGCCATTGTAGCAAGCGAGAGGATGGTTCTTATTACTATACTGAGATGAGTTGCTCGCCTGGAAACTAGCTCCTGGTACCTATCATCCACCAAGTGAGGCTCAAATCCGTGCTTGTCGGATGTCAAACGACCAACTCATCACTATGCTCCTTGGTGGTGGGGGGGGTGGTGGGTGCAGGTAAGTGCGGACTTCTTGAAGCTGAACTGGCTCCAAAGGTGACATGCCTGGCAATGCAATGTCGGAATGGAGCCAGCCCTCTGTGACGGTCTCTAGTCCGATTCCTGAGCCAGTTGGGTCCGCAGTATTCCAGGGCACTCACTGCTGCTGATGACAGCACAGCCCGGCCCGGCTCATCGTCAGGACCTGGAAGGGCCGACCAGTCACTGGTTCCTATTAACCCTGCAAGCCAAAGCCCTAAGGGGCAGCATGGTCCCAGCTGGACAAGCAGCGGGAAAGCTTGCCAGACAGCAATACTAATGGTTTTAGCTGGTGATCCCCAAGCCTTGGCTCTTGCCAACCTGAGCCTAATACTTTCCAGAATTAAGTAAGCGGGATGATCGCTCCAGGGAGAGAGAGAGAGAGAGTGCGTGTTCCATTCCAACAATCTGTCTCTGAAATTTCCATGTGTAGGTGGGATGCATTGAATTCTCGGTTTGGTTTGGAGACTCTTAAGCAACGGTGATGGGTTTCCGCATGTGTCAGATCCCCGGCTGACCCCGGAAAAAATATTATTGTGATCCAGTCGCAACCCAACCAGGAACCCACTCTCCAACCCTGTCAGGTCTGAGGAATGCGGGGAGAGGCGGGTAGTGAGGTGGGAGGGCGAGGGGCTCTCACATGGGGATGATTTGTGGAGTGCTGTAGCTCAGTGGTTAGATGCACTCGTCTCGCAAGCGAGAGGACCAAAGTTCGATTCCCGCCAGGGGGAAATGTTGGGCAAATTTCCTTACTCCACACACGTGCCTCTATTTACCGAGCAGCAAGTAGGAACCCGGTCGAATGGCAGATCGTTTTTCCAGGGTTAATAATCTCTTTAATAAAAAAAATTTGGTCACTCAGTTCACAACTGTTTGTGGGACGCCGCAGAATATACTGTAAAGTGAATTGACTGCCTATTTTGTGCGCAATTGGCTGCCGCGTTTTGCCCCGCAAAATAGGCAGTCAATTCACTTTACAGTATATTCTGTGAAGCGCTTTGAGACGTCTCGAAAATATGATAAGGCGCTGTATCAAATGCAAGGATTATTATTATTAGTAGTAGTTAGAAGGAGCAATAAAAAAAAACTCTCTGGGCAGTTACTAGAGGAGGCAGATCTCATCGGGAAAGGAACTCATTTGTTAAAGGAGGGACGCAATAATGAAATGCTGAAATGCTATTGGAAAGTGGGTGAGTCTGGAGAGTGTGGGCTCTTTAGATGCTTGTCAAGCTGGATGAATGCTTTCGGATGTAGGTCTGAGACACATACGGTCTTGTGATTTACAGCTTGAAGCCTCTGTGCTTTCGTTACTCTGATGCCGAGTTTATTTTAAAATGATCCATCACACGGCGCACTGAAACCTTGGATCAGGTTCAAGTCTGCCTGTCTGTCTGTTTGTTTGTTTGTCTGTCTTGTCCCTTTCCTCTCTCCCTCCACCCCTCCTCCTCGTCCCTGTGTATAACAACAATAATAATCCTTGCATTTGATACAGCGCCTTATTACATCTTCGAGACGTCTCAATATACAGTATATTTTGTGGGGGAAACGCGGCAGCCAATTGCGCACAAGAATGTCCCACAAACAGTCGTGGATTGAGTGACCAATTTTTTTTATATACATTCTTTTTTGAAGGATTTATTATCCTCAGTAAAGCGAACTGCCAATCGGCTAACACCCGGGTTCCTATATACTGCTAGGTAAGCAGAGGCGTATGGAGGAAGGAAACTTGCCCAATGTTTTGCCCTGCCCAGGAGTCAAACCCAGGTCTCCAGGTTGCGAGGTGAGTGCTCTAGCCACTGAGCTACAGGACCTCATAAATGCTACAGTATAGCCTGTACAGTGGACAGTATATCACAGGATACACTGCACGGTGTATCCTGTGATGAGCTATGAGACTTCCTCTCAATGTGAAAGACACTATATCAAATGTAAGTATTATCATAAATTTCACTTCAGCCCAGATTTTTCCATTTACGCAACACTTCAGAATTTGGCAAATTGTTCAATTCAATCTTAAACTTCGTTCAAATAATAATATAAGAATTATACTTGCATTTGATTTAGCACCTTATCATGTCATTGAGACACCTCAAAGCGTTTCACAGGATATACTGTCAAGTGAATTGACTAATTTTTTTTTGGTCAGCTTTGGTCTCTGACACATGGGGAAAGCCATCACCGTCCTTAAGAGTCTCCAAACCAAGCTGACAATTCCATACATCCCACCTACACAAGGAAATCCCAGAGATAGGTTGTTGGAATGGATTGCGCACTCTCTCCCTCGAAGGACGCATCCTGCTTACCTAATTCCGGAAAGTATTAGGCACAGGTGGCAAGAGCCAAGGCTTGGGGGGAACCCCAGAGTGTGCATTGGGGCAATTGCTGGAGTCTAACCAGCTAAAACCACATAGCTTGCCATTGATATCACTATCTGGCAAGCTTTCCTGCTGCTTGTCCAGCTAGGACCACCTTTAGGGCTTTGGCTTGCAGGGTTAACAGTACAATTTACATCTGTACAGCATCTTTCACGTCGTGAGGACGTCTCAAGGTGCTGACAGCAGGGATTTGGACCTGAGCTGGGGGTCAGGATCGGGGAGGCTGGAGAGCAGGGAGGGTAGGGCTAGGAGGACGGCCAAAGGCTCCATCGAAGAGGAGGGTTTGGAGACGTGCATTGAAGGGAGGGAGCAAGACGAAGGGACTGTGGGATGGAGTTCCATAGGGTGGTGGCAGAGAGACTGAAGGCCTGGCCACGGATGGTGGACCGGGCCGGGCAGAGGAAGTGGACCAGACTGGAGCCTGCTGAGTGGAGGCAGTGGACGAGTTGATATGGAGTTAGCAGGTCACAGAGGTAGGAAGGAGCAAGGCCGTGGAGGGCCTTGAAAGCGAAGATGAGGACTTTGAACTCTATCTTCTGAGGCATGGGGAGCTAGTGGAGCCGGGCGAGGATGGGGGTGATGGGGTCATGGAGAGGATATGATCTGCAGAGTTATGGATGATCTGCAGTTTGTGGAGGGATCAGTCGGGGAGGCCGACAAGCAGGAAGTTTGCTTAGTTGAGCCTGGATGTTATTAATGCGTGTGTGAGGGTTTCGGAGGCCTGAGGGGTGAGATAGTGCCAGAGCCAAGCAATGTTGCAGAGGTGGGGAAAGACAGAACAGGTCAAGGCATGGATGTGGGGTGAAAAGGATAGTTGAGGGTCAAACAAGACACCAAGGTTCCGGACTCGCTTAGTGAGATGGAGTGTGCAACCATGGATAATGATTTTGTCAGGGCCTGAGGTCAGGAGGCGCTGATGGGATCCAATCAGGAGAGCCTCGGTCTTGTTGACGTTCAACTGTAGAAAGTTAGCTCTCATCCAGGACTTGATGTCTGACAGACGCAGAGGTGGAGGCAGAGAGATAGAGTTGAGTGGCATCCGCATACATGTGGAAGTTGACCCCAATGTCTGTGGACGATCAAGAGGGAACATCCAATATTGAGAAGGAGGGGAACCAAGGACAGAGCCCTGAGGAACTCCGCACAGGTTGGTGCGGAGGCTGGAGGAGAAAACGTTTGTGGAGGTGAAGTGGAACCAGTGTGAGAGGTAGGATCTGAACCAGTCAAGGACAGAACCAGAAGGTTAAGGTGAGAGGAGAGGCAGTGGAGGAGGATAGAGTGGTCGACGATATCGAAGGCAACAGAGAGGTCAAGGAGGACGAAGAAGCAGAGGGAGCCCTGTGGGAAGATTTCCAGACCCCAGTGACTGGTCTGCTCTTCCAAGTCCTGCCGATGTGCCAGGCCGGGCCGTGCTGTCATCAGCAGCGAGTGCCCTGGAATGCTGTGGACCCAACCGGCTCAGGAACCGGACTAGAGACCGCCACAGAGGGCTGGCTCCATGCCGACATTCCATTGCCAGGCATGTCACTTTGGAGCCAGTTCAGCTCCAAGGAGACCCCCGCTTACCTCCCCCTTTAGGAAGATAGTGAATTGACTGTATGGTGTGTCGGTGACGCACGGGGAAAAGCGCTATATCAAATGCAAGGATGAGAGCAGCATTTAAGTAGTGCACAACAGAGAACCTCCAGCTAAGTAGCTCGAGGCAAATTGCGCAAATGAATATCCCAACCCCGGAGATAGTCCATTGGATACGCCCCACACACAGACACACACACGCAGACACACACACACACAGACAGACACACACAGACACACACAAAGCAAAATTGCTACACTTACTTTCTAGACGTTTCATAAAGTGAGCACTTATGTCAAATTGCAATACATTACATCCAAACCTACCCTCATCGATTGAGGAAATTGACACTGCAATTGGCGAGACTTGTCTTTTTTTTTAAATATATGGCAAAAATGTAGTCCGGCTCTTTTCGCACGATATGATCCTTAAATTCCGACATCGCTCTTAAACGTGCAATTTGCCGCATTGTAACTTTGTAATTTGCAGCTTTTATTCAGAGTCTCATCTTGGGCTAAATTGATAGCACTTTCGGGACTTTGAGCTCACAATCCAGGCTGGGTCTTGCCCTCCGCTCACACCATTGCGGCAGCCGCAATTTCAGCCCTGAATCTCTGGAACGCTCTCTCGCTCTATCCCTCCGCCTTGAACCACCCCCCCCCCACCTCTCCTTCCCCATCTTCAGGTCGCGCCTGAAGACTTTCCTCTTCAACCGACCCCCCCCCCCCCCCGGCTCGACACATGCGGAAACCCATCACCATGAGTCTCTAAACCAAACTCAGAATTCCATCTGTATCCCACCTACACGTGGAAATCCCAGAGATAGATTGTTGGAACGGAATGCGCTCTCTCTCTCTCTCTCTCCCCGGAAAGTATTAGGCACAGGTTGGCAACACCCAAGGCTTGGGGGGAGAACCCCAGAGTGTGCGTTGGGGTTGTAGGCTGATGCTCCAGTTCAATACCGGGGGAGAAATGCTCTTTCGGAGGTGCCATCTTTCTGATGAGATGTTAAACCAGACGCCTGTCTCAAACGCTGACAGTATCAACGTGAATTGATGTGCAATCTACCTTGTTGTGTCAGTGTGGAACCTCAGTGTTTTGTTTGACTCCCAGCTGTCCACACGAGGAGTCCTGTAGCGTATTAGATAGAGCGCTCGCCTCTCAAGCGAGAGGACCCGGGTTCAATTCCCAGCAGGGTGAAACATTGGCCAAGTTTCCTTACTCCTCACGCCTCTGTTTTCCTAGCACCTGGTATGTAGGCACCTGGTTGTTAGTCGATTGGCAGATCGCTTTTCCAGGGGTAATAATCCCTTAAAAAAAAATCTGCGACTGTTTGTGCGATGCTGTTGTGCAAATCTGCCGCGCGTTTCACCCACAAAATATACAGTCAATTTACTTTACAGTGTATTCTATCAGGCGCTTTGAGACGTCTCAAAGACGTGATAAGACGCTGTATCAAATGCAGGGATTATTATTATTATCCTTGCTTTTACCCGCTCAGCTTTCCTTCACCTCAGTGACATCGCGAAACCTTAAGCAAGTTTCCTTACTTGGGAAGGAAGTAAGGGAAGCGAGGGAGAGGGGAAGCACAGGAACAATACCTTAAAGAAACCCACGTCATCAACAGAAACGTAGAGAAATTAAAGCCATTAATCTGTAACAACATAAAGAGGGCCGTTTATGGCATTACAGCAAATGTCCTTAAAAGCACCATTCAGAATTTCCCATCGGTGATCAATATTAAGTTGGACATTGACTAATAGCTGTCTCTTCATATCTCTCTCTCTCTCTCTCTCTTTCTCGCTCTGAACATAATTCCTGCCTTCATTGTTTGTGACAGCGATGGTTCAATTCACAACGAGGTTTGGGCTGTTTGAGTGCTGCACAGTCAAGGGTCAATACAATAATTTGACGTGGATATTAATTTTCCCCCTTGTAATGAAAATAAGAACAGGTGATTGAATGGCGGGAGCTCTTCGCACTCAGCACTCTCGACTCTGAGTCCGAAGGTTTGTGGGGTCAAGCCCTTCTTTCCAAATAGCGCATGCTTTGGCAACGGAATATCGGAATGGAGCCAACCCTCTGTGACGGTCTCTAGTTCGGATCCTGACCAGGCGGGTCCGCAGTATTCCAGGGCACTCACTGCTGATGACAGCACAGCCCGGTCTGGCTCATCGGCAGGACCTGGAAGGGCAGACCAGTCACTGGGGGCAGGGAATCCTCCCGCTGAGCTCCTGTTAACCCTGCAAGCCCAAGCCCTAAGGGGCAGGTAAGGTGGTCCTAGCTGGACAAGCAGCGGGAAAGCTTGCCAGACAGCGCTCGCAATGGCACGCTACGTGGTTAGACTCCAGCAGTTACCCCAGCACACACTCTGGGGTCCCCCCCCCCACCCAATCCTTGGCTCTCGCCAACCTGCACCTAATACTTTCCGGAATTAGGTAAGCGGGACGCATCCCTCCAGGGAGAGGGAGGGAGGGAGGGAGAGAGAGAGAGAAAGAGAGTGCGTGTTCAATTCCAACAACCTATCTCTGGGATTTCCATGTCTGCAGTCTCTCTTCCCAACCATGTCTGCAGTCTGTCTATGATTACAGTGGTGAGACATCACCTTGTTGACGAGTATCAACAAGATAATAATAATCCCTCCAATAAAACCAAAAAACAATAATAAAAAAAAAATTGGGTCATTTTCAATCTACGACTGTTTGTGGGACATTGCTGTGCGCAATTGGCTGCCGCGTTCGCCCACAAATATACAGTCAATTCACTTTACAGTGTGTTCTGTGAAGCGCTTTGGGACGTCCTCCCGACGTGAAAAGCGCTATATCAAATGCAAGGATTATTATTATTATTATTATTTCCATGTGTAGATGGGATGGCATGGAATTCTCAGCTTCTTTATGGAGACGCTTAAGCATCGGGATCTTTAGCTTTCACTTGAACAGGCAGACAGGACTTCATCTTACAACACACATGCAATCCTCGTATTTGATTTAATAATAATAATAATCCTTGCATTTAATATAGCGCTTTTCACGTCGGGAGGACGTCCCAAAGCGCTTCACAGAACACACTGTAAAGTGAATTGACTGTATATTTGTGGGCGAACGCGGCGGCCAATTGCGCACAACAATGTCCCACAAACAGTCGTAGATTGAAAATGACCAATTTATTATTGTTTTTGGTTTTGGAGGGATTATTATTAGACTCTGTGTGGAGTAAGGAAACGTCTCTGCCGCAGAGGAAAGTTGAAACAGAGTCCGGGCAATCTTCTAAAAGAGAATTAGAAAATAATAATAATAATAATAATAATAATAATAATAATAATAATCCTTATAATAAAAAATTAAGCAAATTTAAAAAAAATTAACCTCTCTTTTTGTTTGTTGTTTTTTGGTCATGATTTTAAATTATGCCCTTATTATTTCCAAGTGTCTGATTCACTTTAGAAACTTGGGTTGGTTCCAGTCTTAGCCTGCAAAAGATTTCAGGCGGTGGTTCACAATAATGGTAATCCCATATTTGATGTAGCGCCTTATCACGTCTTCGAGACGTCTCAAAGCGCTTCACAGAATATACTGGCAAGTGTTGCAATGCTTAGTGGCAATCCCCCCTGCCTTTGTTTTGCATCTTTAACACCTCTTTCACCCATCATCCCCTCTCTTCTACCCCATTTTCTCCTTCGTCTCCCTTGCCCAGCCCCCCCACCCCCACCCCCCACTCTCTGTCAGCCCTTAAAAGCCTCACCCCCCCTCTGACATGCCCCCAGTTCTGACGAAGGGTCATGGACCCGAAACATCGACTCACTTTCCTTTCTCCATAGATGCTGCCCTGACCTGCTGAGCGTTCCCAGCGGCTTCTGGTTTTGTTTTACCGTCAAGGGAATCGACGGTGTATTTTGTGGGCAGCCAATTGCCCACAGCAGCGTCCCACAAACAGCCATAGGATTGATGCATAAAGAGGAGGAAATACTAAAGGGCGTTGTGTGCGGGGTGGGGGGGGTGGGGGGTGGTGGGTTTGTTGGAGGGCGCTTTCGGATATAGATGGTTCAGGTGGAGGAAAAACCCGATGAGATCGAGCGAGTCTGCTGCAATGATTCCGAGTGGTTTGGAGCGGCGTTGGGAACGGGAGCCAAAACATTAGGGTTGCTGGAACGTGGAAATGCCTTACGGCGATTGGCAAGGCATACATCAAAGACAAATGACGAGACATTAGAGTTGTCCTGCACCGCGGGCTGCTCAGCAATTAATAAAACAGGACGCATTAGCATAATAAAATGACACAGGCCTTATCGCTGAGGGCAGGTTTCTCCTTGCTTGTGGTGAATGAGCACGGTCTCCAAGGAGACCCATAAAACGCTGACTGCCAACGCTTCTCACGTCGTGCTGTCAAATCGGGGCTTGTTGTAAGTCTGTCGCACTTTTCTCGTTCGATGTGCCAGCCGCTGGGGGAAGTACTTGGCTGGGGTTGAAATGGACCTGGATTTCAGAGAGGGATAATCCACGAGCTGGGAATGGGTTCCTGGATGATAATAGTGATAATAATAATAATAATAAACCTTCCATTTGATACAGCGCCTTACCACGTCGTTGAGCTGTCTCAAAGCGCTTCACAAGATACACTGAAAAGCAAATTGACTGTATACCTCGTGAGTGAAACGCGGCAACCAATTGCGCACCGCAGGGTCCCCACAAACAGCTGTGGATTAAGCGAACCCATGTTTTTTTGAAGGGATTATTATCCCCGGAAAACCGATCCGCCAATCGACCAACGACGGGGTTTCTACTTACTGCTAGGTAAACAGAGGAGTATGCGTGGAGTAAGAAAATTTGCCTAAGGTTTCGCCCTGACCAGGTTCATTGTCAGGTACCATTTCTGAACCTCCTCCTCAGCCTGAAATTGTTTTGGGTTTTCTTTTCTTTTTAAATAATAATAATAGTGAAACCCTGATAACTCGTCGCTCGAAGAGAAAAGGGCTCAGGGATGAATTGTGCAGAGAGGTGAGTTAAACCTATGTATAAATATATTAATAGATGCGCCTGGGATATTGACAGCACTATGACATAAGTGGTAGTGACAAGTTAAACCAGGGTCGAGTTATCAAGAGTCTACGGTAATAGACCTTGCATTTGATACCACGCCTCATTATGTCGTCAAGATGAGCTTCCCAGCATTTACTGCGCTGTAACGTGTAGTGACTCCATTGTTTTGTAATGAAGGGTAAAAGCCAATGTCCTGCAAAGTGAATGATCGATTTCATAGTCATAATAATTCTTGTATTTGATATCGCGTCTTCGAGACATCTCAAAGCGCTTCACAGGACATACTGCGAAGTGAATTAACTGTGTATTTTGTGGGTGAAACGCGGCAGCCAATTGTGCCCAGCAGCGTCCCTCAAACAGTTGTGGATCACATTTATTTTAGGAGATTGTCAGCCAGGACACAGGGAGAAATTCTATTCTCTTTCCGATTAGTGCCACAGGAAGTTTAATGTGTCACTGAAGCACTCCGAAATGTTTCAGCGACTTGATTCGGCACCAATATCAACTGCAAAGATTATTATTATTATTATTATTTATTATGCATTATTAATTGAGGCTGAAGGTTTCTGCTGCACACACTGAATGGCGTCTTGTTTGACCCTCAACTGTCCCTTCTATCCCACATCCGTGCCATGACCCGCTCTGCCTTCCCCCCACCTCCACAACATCGCCCGGCTCCGCCACTGTCTCTAACCTCAGGTTGCCGAAACCCTCATCCACGCATCTAGGTCCGACTATCCCCACGTTCCCCCGCCCTACCCCACCATCGGCTGGTTAGCCCTTCAGGCTCTCTGCCTTCGGAACTCCATCCCTCAGTCCCCTCGCCTCCTTCAAGACGCCTCCGTCTCAAAACCCTCCTCTTCGACCGCGCTTTCAGCCACCCTCCCTACCCCTAGGTAAGTCCTGAATTCCCTCCCTCTTCCCCCTCACCCTCCACCCACTCCCACACATACACAAACACACGTAGATGCAAACGAACAAACCCAAATTAAACGCAATTACTCTGCACATTGTTATAATGAAAACAAAATAATTGCCAATTCTGCGACGGGTGGATAATGACAGTCGAATGGGGAAGTGTGACTGATATTGATGCCCTCAAAAAAGGACACTGTGGATAAGTAGAGAGAGGTCGGGGATGAGGGAACAGTTTCTCAATAACTCTTGCTCCTCAAATGAGCTCCTATTGATTCGTCCAACGCGTCTCTTAAAAACAAGTTAAATGATCTCTGCTGCCTTTGCGGCTGTCAATCAGCACTTAGACTTGATTACCTACAGGAGATGTGAGCTGAGTTACCCCCGGCCATTACTTAATTCCCCCACCCACTAGTCATTCACTTCATGGCTTTTAGTGAGGCACAGCCGTGCGCAAATCGTCTGCCGCGTTTGCCTACGAAATACAGTCCCTATACTTTACGGTCAATCCTGTGAAGCTCTTTGTTGACGTCCCAGCGATAAAGCCTTCTCAAATTCAAGGATTATTATTATTATTATTATTGACATTATTTGCTTGCATTCCGCCCTCAAAATATCTGGTCAATTCATTTTACAGTATTATCCCGTGAAGCGCTTTGAGACGTCTCGAAGATGTGATAAGGCGCTTTATCAATTTCAAGGATTATTATTATTATTATTTATTTCCTTGCACTTCTCTCTCAAAATTGTGGTTAGAGCACTCGTCTCGCCAGGAAGAGACCTGGGTTCGATTACCGAGCAGGGCGAAATGTTAAGCAAGTTTCCTCTGTTGACCTAGCAGTAAGTAGGAACCAGATTGTTAGTCAATTGGCGGATCACTTTTCTGGCGTTAATAATTCCTTCCTTCCAAAAAGAATAAAAAATTGGTCACTCAACCCACGACTGTGGGGACGCTGCTGTGCGCAATTGGCTACCGAGTTTCGCCCACAAAATCCACTGTCAATTGACTTTACAGTATATTCTGTGAAGCGCTTTGAGATGTCTCGAAGGCGTGATAAGGCACCATCTCAAATGCAAGGATTATTATTATAACTGAACCAGTCAGGAACCTGGGTGTCTTGTTTGACCCTGAACTGTCCTTTCTCCCCCACATCCACACCGTGACCGGCGCTGCCTACCACCACCTCCACAACATTGCCAGACTCCGCCACTGCCCTCAGGCTGCCGAGACCCTCACCCACGCATTCGTCACCTCAAGGCTCGATTATGGGAACTCCCTCCTCATCGGCCTTCCCAACGCTTCCCTTCACAAGCTGCAGATCATCCAAAACCTACTCTCGCTCCCCAGGCTCCGTGACCCCATCACTCCCACCCTCGCCCGACTCCACTGGCTCCCCATCCCCCAGAGGATCAAGTTCAAGATCCGCGTCCTCACCTTTAAGGCCATCCCATGGCCTCGCCCCCTCCTACCTCTCTGACCTGCTGACTCCCTACCAACCGCCCGTTCCCTCCGTCCATCGGGCTCCGGGCTGCTCCATGTCTCCCGCCCGACCCGCCCTACCATCGGTGGTCGGGCTTTCAGCCTCTCTGCCCCCACACTCTGGAACTCCATCCCACGGTCCCTTCCCCTCACTTCCTCCCTCGCCTCCTTCAAGGCCGATCTCAAGACCCTTCTCTTCGACCGTGTCTTTGGTCTCCCTCCCACCTCTCTGCCTTCCCCCACCCCTACACCACCCCTCCCCCATGCTCGGGCCCCGACACCTGACTGTTCAGCGCTTTGGGACGTCCTCCCGACGTGAGAGGCGCTCTATAAATGTCATTTTGTTGTTGTTGTGTAACAGAAGAGGAGCCACGGTATAGCAGAAGCTGCACGTGATGAGAACGCTGAGGGAAAGCCTGGCAGTTATGCAGAGACTGCAAATTGAAATGTGCCTGGTGTTTAATGAATGAGAGCAAAAACACAAAGTCAACGAACTTGACAAGACACGGCTGGTTTTGTCAGAGTTATTTGTGTGAATGTGCTGAAACAGGCAGTGTCAGCAGCCCTGCGTACCAGGCATGGACTCAGAACACAGCCAGCCTCACTAACCCCTGCCTGCCAGCCCTCCCTGCCCTGCCAACCAGCCCTCCCTGCCCTGCCAACCAGCCCTCCCTACCCTGCCAACCAGCCCTCACTGCCCTGCCAATCAGCCCTCACTGCCCTGCCAACCAGCCCTGCCTGCACTGCCAACCAGCCCTCCCTACCCTGCCAACCAGCCCTCCCTACCCTGCCAACCAGCCCTCACTGCCCTGCCAACCAGCCCTGCCTGCACTGCCAACCAGCCCTGCCTGCACTGCCAACCAGCCCTCCCTACCCTGCCAACCAGCCCTCACTGCCCTGCCAACCAGCCCTGCCTGCACTGCCAACCAGCCCTCCCTACCCTGCCAACCAGCCCTCACTGCCCTGCCAACCAGTCCTCACTGCCCTGCCAACCAGCCCTGCCTGCACTGCCAACCAGCCCTTCCTACCCTGCCAACCAGCCCTCACTGCCCTGCCAACCAGCCCTGCCTGCACTGCCAACCTTCCCTGCCTGCACTGGCAACCTTCCCTGCCTGCACTGCCAACCAGCCCTCCCTGCCCTACCAACCAGCCCTCCCTGCCCTGCCAATCAGCTCTCCAACCCCTGCCTGCCAGCCCTCCCTGCGCTACCAACCAGCCCTCCAATCCCTGCCCTCCTTGCCTCTCTGCCCCCACACTCTCTGGAACTCCATCCCACAGTCCCTCCGCCTCGCCCACACACCTCCCCCCCACCTCCCTCGCCTCCTTCAAGACCCATCTTAAGACCCTCCTCTTCGCCTTGCCTCCTGTCACCCTCCTACCCCAACTCTCTCCACCCTCCACCTCCTCCTGATCTCAGCTGCGGATCCCTGACTGTCCAGCGTTCGGGATGTCCTCCTGACGTGAGAGGCACCAGACAATTGTAATTTGCTTTTGTTGTTGCCTGTCTGTCTTGCCAGCCTGCCCGGCCTGGGAGATGAATTAGACACAGCACCAACACTGAGCGCTTCATCCATTCAGACTAAAAAAAAATGTAGTCACTCAATCCACGAATGTTTGTTCCCGGGACACTGCTGTGCGCTATTGGCTGCTGCGTTTCACCCCCAAGACACACATGCAATTCACTTTACAATGTGGGGTCCTGCAGCTCAGTGGTTAGAGCACTCGCCTTACAAACGAGAGGACCCGGGTTCGATTCCCGAATGGGGCGAAACCTTAGGCAAGGTTCCTTACTCCACCCACACGCCTCTGTTTACCGAGCGGTTGTTAGTCGATTAGCGGATCGTTTTCCAGGGGTAATAATCCCTTTCAAAAGAATACAAATATTGGTCACTCAATCCCGGGCTGCGGGACACTGCTGTGCGCAATTGCCTGCCGCGTTTCGCCCAGAAAATATACAGTCAATTCACTTTCCAAAGATCGAGCACAGGCATGACACGCCGAACGGCCTCCTTCTGTGCTGTAATAGTTTATGATTCTGTCAATCTACATTCTGTGAAGCGCTTTGAGACATTGCAACGATGTGATAAGGCGCTGTATCAAATGCAAGGATTATTATTATTATTATTATTATCAGTATGGAATCAGGCTATTGATGTGTTCCGGGGTTTGTGTCAGTCATCAGAATTTACCAGGGCTCAATGTTAATCGCTTCTAGTGCCTATCCTCGTCTCCATGATCCAGTCAGCACAATTATGGGAATAGTTTTTTTTCCAACAAAAAAAACCCCTTGCATCCAATTCCCTGATTGAAAAGTGCCCTCTGATAACTCAGGCAAATTAATGCAAAGCTTTTAATGTGTCTGGTAATTAAAACTGAATTAATTCTGTATCCTGGAGGTTGATCGGGTTAAAAAGCAACAAAACCAGCCGTTCTCTCTTCTCCAAACACCCCACCACCCCCACCCCACCACCGCTGCCGCCCTCTTCGCTTGCTCCGTGCCCCCACACAATTAATCCTCTGTGCTAACCTGTCCGTCAGCATTACTGGATCCTTTGTTCATAATCACCCAAATAACGTGCATTTACACAGCACCTTTCGCACAACGTCCACTCACTCGCGCAACAATGCTTTGCAAAAACTTTCACTGTTAACAGGGCCATTCGCGTCGTAATAACATCTCACAGGATTGTTAATGTCCACCTGAACAGGCAGACAGACAGACAGACAGACAGACAGTTTTACAGTCTCAACCCAAGGACAGCGCCTGTGATAATTTCAGTGCTTCCCCTCTCTCCCACCTCCCCCCCCCCCCCCCCGCACACATACACATAGCAACTACGCTGAAGTGATGGGGGATTGAACCCACAGATCGTCACCCACAGGCTGACTGAGGATAATATTAATAATGATCCTTGCATTTGATATAACCCCTTATCATGTTGCTGAGACGTCTCAAAGCGCTTCACAGGATATACTGTAAAGTGAACTGAGTGTGTATTTTATGGGCGAAATATCAAACAGTCACGGATTGAGTGACCAAATTATTATTATTATTATTATTTTATTCTTTCGAAGGGATTCTTACTCCCAGAGTGATCCGCCGTTCGTCTAACAACCAGGTTCCTACTTACTCCAAGGTAAACAACAACAACAACAACAAATTGCATCCATATAGTGCAACCTCACCCAGGATAGCAGCCCAGAGCTCTTGTGGAGTAAGGAAGCAGAGGGGTGCGGAGTAAGGAAACTTGCCTAAGGCATCGCCCTGGCCGGGAATCGAACCCGGGTCCTCTCGCTTGCGAGCTGAGTGCTGCAGATGGAGGGTTGCCACCGGATAGCACAGGCAAAGCAGAAAGGGAAGAGGCGTGAGACAAAAAGAGAGAGAGATAGAGATGTCGGGTCAGTTTAAGGCGATGGACATGGTGGAGCAGGAAATGGGGAGCTGGGGGGAACGGGAAGAGGGGGGGGTGGGGGGAGAGGGAAGAGAGGCTGGCTAGTTAATTGAACATGGCTCGTCTCCAGAGAGAAAAGACTTGTCAGATCATTGGCTGCAATTCTGTCAGTCCCGCATAAATTGCCCGGCATTAAATATCCCTTGTATTGATTAATGAGGACAACAAGTGGTGCTCAGCAGTTTCCTCAGTGCATTACTCCCCGCGAAGGGACCGCTTGGCTCACAGCCAAAGCTCCGCACTCGGACTCTATGAGTCCCCAGCGAAGCCTGTAATGAGGTTGTGAAGGCAGCAGAATGAAATGGTAATGAGGAGACTTTATGTTCTTTGTTACCATATTATGAAAATGTTGGCGATGCATTAACTGCCCGGGGAACGCACCACTTAAGGGGTCTGCCACGCCAACTGCCAATTGTATTTTACCCGATCGCTTTTCAATCGTTAAATTAAATGCTTAAAAACTCTACACTGTCTGCAAGTGCTCTGCTGCTTACACAGGGATAGCTTTCCCCTCCACCCTCCCCTCCACCCTCCCCTCCACCTCCCACCCACCCACCCACCCCACTCCCCCCCCCTACCCCGCTGCCACCTCCCCCAAATCCCTCGTGCATACCTGGCTGGTTGAGAGAGGAAGAGATAGCCACACACGGGGCCCATCAGCTCCTCGCGATGGGCGATCGTAGGAGAGAGGCACAGACACGGTGGGGCCAGAATTTGTCAGCACGGATCAGTCGATAGCACTCTCGCCTTCAAGTCGGGACTTTGAAGTCTAATAAAAATTCATAATCTTTGCATTCGATACAGCGCCTTATCACGTCGTTGAGACGTCTCAAAGCGCTTCACGGGACATACCGTAAAATGGAGTGACTGTGTGTTTTGTGGGGCGAAATGCGTACCTTCGATTAAGTATTTTGATTGCTCACGGCAGTGGCCCACAAACGGTCGCTGATTGAATGACCAATTTATTTTGTGAGGGGAGGGATTTTTACCCCCACCCCCACCCCCAACTCCAGAAAGCGATCCACCAATTGACTAACCTCTGGATTCCGACTTACTGCTGGTAAAACATAGGCGTGTGTGTGTGCAGTAAGGAAACATGCCTAAGGTTTCGACCCGCCCGGAAAACAAACCAGGGTTCTCTTGCTTGCGAGGCGAGCACTCTAATCACTATGCTACAGGACTCGTCTGGATGCAGAAGGAGTCCCATAGCATATTCTACGTTGACACTCAAGTTCAGTGCCTGTCATAGCTCTGCAATGTCGGGAGATGCTGTCCTGCGGATGAGAAGCAATGGCCCCATTATAAACTGGATTTGAGGCCATGTTTATTTTATCTTCCTTTTGTTCTTCAGCTGCTCCCTCCTCGGAGTTAATCCAAAGGCTGTGAGGAGCGTCTTCATGTCGTGACACGTCGCAGAGAAAGATGTTGCTTGCTTTCAGATGTAATTCTAATAGGCCAGAGTCACCGAAAATATGGAGTATAATAATAATAATCCTTGCATTTGATATAGCGCCTTATCAGGCCTTTGAGACGTCTCAAAGCATTTCACAGGCTATACTGTGAAGTGAATTCAATGTATGTTTTAAGGGCAAAACATGGCATCCAATTGCATACAGAAGTGTCCCAAATTAATGATCATTTTCCTTGCATTTGATGTAGCACCTTTGTTAGTTGTAGAAAGCGGGCACGGAGAAAGTATCCGAGAGCGTGAGAGATGCACAGACACAGAGACACTGAAGTTAGGGACACACGCAGTGAGAGAGGAGAGAGAGAGACACACACACACACACACACAGTGAGAGAGCCAGAGAGAATTAGAGAAAACACAAACAGTTAGAAGGTCGGTGAAGAGAGAACCCGAGAGAGAAACAACAACAACAATACAGCCACGTTCACGTAGAATAACATTTCGGAGCAACTTAACAGAGGGAGGTTTTAAGGCAGGTTTAATAGAGATGTTCAAAATTAAAATTATAAGAGGTACTGACAGAGTAGACAGGATGAAACTGGCGGGCGGGTGGGTCGGTAACCAGGGGGACATAGATTCAAGATAATTGGAATAAGGACCAGAGGGGAGATGAGAAGAGGGAGAAATTTTGTTACGCAGAGAGTTGTGACGGTCTGAATGGGTGGTGGAAGCAGATGGAATAACAATTTTCAAAAGGGAACTGGATAGGTACTTGAAAAGGAAACATTCGCAAGGATATGGGGGAAAGAGAGCAGGGAGTGGGATTGATTGGGCAGCTCTTCCAAAGAGCCGGCACAGGCACGATGGGCCGAATGGCCTCCTTCTGTGCTGGAATATTCTATGATTCTAATTCACAATGGCGGGGTTGGAAGAGAGAAAGAAAAAGAGAGACACTCAGACTTGATGCTGCTTTTCATATCCAAATTGGGAAAGGTCTCAAGCAGTGTGGTTCTTTAATCTGCTCTCTAACGCATTATAATACAATAATAATAATAATAACAATAATAATAATAATCCTTGCATTTGATATAGTGCCTTATCACGTCTTCGAGACGTCTCAAAGCTCTTCATAGAATATACTGCAAAATGAATTGACTGTATGTTTTGTGGACGAAACGCGGCAGCCAATTCGGCAGAGCAGCGTCCCCGCAAACAGCCGTGGATTGCGTGACCAAATTACTATTATTATTTATAACAGTGATGCTTTCTGCACTGAAGGTATTCTATCGTTAAATCATTGATGGAAGAATGAATAGGTTTCCCACGATGTTGAAACTTTGTGTTCCCGAGAAAGACACTGACATTATAGGTGCAAACAGCAGCAACAACAAGTTACACTTGTACAGCGCCTTTCTGAACAGAAAATGGTACATTTTCGGAATCCCATAGCGTAGTGGTTAGCGTACGTTCCTGTAGCTGTAACTGTGGACAACAAAGCAAGGCATTACATCCCGAATCTCCGTGACTGGTCATAGATAGCGGTGATAGTGGTTCGAGCGCTCGCCTCGCAAGCGAGAGGACCCGGGTTCGATTCCCAGGCAGGGCAAAACCTTAGGTAAGTTTCCTTACTCCACACGCCTCGATTTACCCAGCGGTAAGTAGGAACCCAGTTGCTGGTTGATTGGTGGATGGCTTTCCGGGTGTAATAATCCCTCCCCACAAAATTTGGTCACTCGATCCACGACTGCTTGTGGGACACTGCTGTGCACAACGAGGTATTGTGTAACCTGCGAAGCGCTTTGAGACGTCTCAACGACGTGATAAGGTGCTACATCAAATGCAAAGGTTATCATCATCATTCTCATGGCCCCACTATAAACGGGATTTGAGGCCACTTTTATTTTATCTTCCTTTTGTTCCTCAGCTGCTCCCTCCTCAGAGTTAATCCAATAAACCGATTCCTAATGGAGCTGCGGCTGAATTAATTAGAAGATCGCTATTTTTCTGGCAGTAGAACTGACGGTCTCCAGCTCCGTGTCTGAGTCAGCAGCAAACCGCTGGGTTCACTATGGGAGCTTCAGTTTGTTAATGATCACTCAAATCCGCAGGGAACACTGAGTCGAGGCTCAGTCCGTACAGAAGACACACACACCCACACCATTATCATCATCATCACAGACTCCGATTCTCTCTCCCCATTTCGCCCACAAAACATACAGTCACTTCACTTCACAGTATATGCTGTGAAGCGCTTTGAGACGTCTCGAAGACATGAAAAGGCGCTGTATCAAATGCAAGGATTGTTATTTAGCATCTCAGCCTGTGAGACCGTTTGCCTTAGTAATGAAAATAATAATAATCCTTGCATTTGATACAACGCCTTATCACGTCTTTGAGACGGCTCAAAGCGCTTCACAGAATACACTGTAAAGTGGAGTGACTGCATGTTTCGTGGGTGAAACGCGCCAGCAATGTCCCACAAACAGTCGTGGATTAAAGTGACCAATTTATTATTATTATGTTAAAAATAATAAGCATTCGATCCCTTAATTCCACGACACTCCTGTTGCAATTGGCTGCCGCACTTCGCCCACAAAATATGCAGTCAATTCCCCCTACAGTATATTTGGTGAAGCGTTTTAAGACGCTATATCAAATGCAAGGATTATTATTAGTACTTGATATAGTGCCTATTTTTCTGGCAGCAGAACTGATGGTCTCCAGATTTTGGTCCTCTTATTTAAAAAAGGATATACTTGCCTTAGAAGGGGGGCAGCGTAGATTCATTAGGTTAGTTCCTGGGATGAGGGGACTGACCTGTGAGGATAGGCTGAATAAACTAGGGCTGTATTCTCTAGAGTACAGAAGAATTAGGGGAAATCTTATTGAAACGTATAATATTCTTAATGGGCTGATAAAGTAGACACTGAGGGTCTGTTTCCCCGGGAGGAGAATCTATAACCAGGGGTCACATTCTTAAAATTAAGGGTCAGCCTTTTAGAACAGAGTTGAGGAAACATTTCTTCACTCAGAGGGCAGTGAATTTATGGAACTCACTCCCCCAGAAGGCTGTAGATGCTCAGTCCTTGAACATCTTCAAGGCTGAGACTGATAGATTTTTTAAAAACAGAGGGATTAGGGGATATGGGGATAGGGCAGGTAATTAGAGTTAGGTCAGAAGATCAGCCCTGATCTTATCGAATGTCGGGGCACAGGCTCGAGGGGCCGAACGGCCTACTCCTGCTCCTAATTCTTATGTTCTCATGTTCTTATCACATTGTTGAGACGTCTTAAAGTGCTTCATATAATATGCTGTAAAGGAGTGACTGTGTATTTTGTGTGCAAAACGCTGCAGCCAATTGCAACAGGAGTGTCCCTGTCCCACGGTGGAGTTTGTGCTTGTGTGTTTTTTTTTGAATGGTCTGCACCAGTGCAGTAAATGTTCTGCAACTCGGAGGTCTGGCTACAACCATCTCCATTAGGCGCACATGTCATCCCAGGAGGGTTACTCCTTACCCGATCGTGGCTCTCGTCATTGGTGCTGTGCGGTCTTTGCCGATGGGGGATTTGTGGGAGTCCTATTGCTCAGTGGTTAGAGCACTCGCCTCGCAAGCGAGAGGACCCGGGTTCGATTCCTGGGCAGGGCGAAAAGTTGGGCAAGTTTCCTTACTCCCACACACACGCCTCTGTTTACCTCGCAGTAGGTAGGAATCCGGTTGTTAGTTGATTGGCGGATCGCTTTTCTGGGGGTAATAATTCCTTCCAAACATAAGCAACAATAATAAAATCGGTCACTCAATCCACGACTGTTTGTGGGACGCTGCTGTACGCGATTGTCTGCCCCGCGTTTCGCCCACGAGATAGGCGGTCAATTCGCTGTACGGCGTGTTCCGTGAAGCGCTTTGAGACGTCTCGAAGTCGCGATAAGGCGCTGTATCAAATGCAAGGATTATTGTTATTATTATTATTATTATTATTATTATTATTGTGTATCTTCCTCCAGCCGCCTACACATCCATCTGCCTTGCGTTCCAATAGACGCAGCCTCAAAGCTGTATCAGCAGGGCCTTGAGTCAGCAGCCTGTCAGTGTGAGGTACAATCCAAGAATAGGCTGGCCAAGTTTGTCAGCTGATGGCAATGCTAAAGCGCTGGAGCCGGGGACATCAATCACTTGTGTTCTTCCAGCAACTTCGCCCATTCTTACTGTACACGAAAATCAATAGCGCCCGCACAGGCTGAGCTTACGGCGTTTCGTAATGCATTCCTTGCGTTAATTAAGCCTCGGGTCTCTGGGGGAAGGCTTTGTCGCTTCCAGACCAGACCACATGTGGTCTTTGAGCTCACGTTCTAGTTTGATACGCTCCAGTGCGATGCTTGAGGGGAGGGTTGGGTGGGCGGGGGCGGGGAGCAAGAGAAGGTGGTGGGGGCCAGAGGTGCCATCGTTATGGATAAGGCGTTAAACCATCTGTGGCTATTAATAATCCTCGCATTTTATATATATATAGGAAGATAAGAAACGCTGGACGATAAAAACACCAAGGTCCATCTAGTTCGCCTTCTACCTTCCTGGCGGACACCTGCACATGTGTCCCGAACTCCCCGTGTACTGTATGTACTATTTCCTTAAAGAAATTTAATCCCTGTTCTAAGGAATCAACACTTCCTGCTTCAACCATCTCCCTAGGGAGTCTGTTCCACAGGTTCACTATCCGATCACAGCGCCTTCTCGCATCAGAGAGACGTCGCAAAGCGCTTCACAGGATATATTGTAAGTGAATTGATTGCGTATTTCGCGGGAGAAAGGCGGCAGCCAGTGGCGCACTGTGCTGTCCTACAAACAGGCGTGGATTGAGTGCCCGCATTTGTCTTTAAGGGATTGTTACCCCACAGAAAAGCGATCCATCAACCGACTAACAACCGGGTTCCTACTTACTGCCAAACAGATAAACAGAGACGTGTGTGGAGTAAGGATTCACCCCGGCCGGGAATCGAACCCTGGTCTATCGCCCGCAAACCGTGTGCGCTAAACAGTAAACTACAGGACTCCACAACACCTCCATCTTACGCGGGGAAGCTGAGACGACACGAGGTTTCCTTGTCGGCCATATAGATTTAAACATTTATTGCGGCCTCTTTAGGCGTAGCTGGGAGTTGGTGTTTTATTCTGACAGCTCAACACTGGGAATTCATTCATTTCTGAAACCCGTCCTTCCCACGGTGAGTCTCAAACCAATCCCCGCATCTTGGTCGTAAAATCGAAGATGGCGCGGAAAATCGCTGCAACACTATCTTAAATTCAGTTTTCATTCAGAAGCCAGTTTTCTGCAGCTCTCTTTGGGAACCTCCCAATTATTATATTAATAACAATACTATTAATAACACTCGTATTTGGTATAGTGCCTTTCGTACCTGCGAAAGGTCTTAAAGGGCTTTACAGGATGTGGAGTCCTGTAGCGCAGCGGTTAGCGAACTTGCCTCGGCAAGCGAGACTACCCGGGTTCATTTCCTTGGTGGGACGAACCTTTGAGCAAGTTCCCTTACTCCACACACCTCTGTTTACCTAGCAATCCGTAGGAACCCGGTTGTTAGCCGATCACTGGATCGCTTTCCAAATCCTTCCCCCGCCCCCCCCCCCCCCCCGAAAAAAAAATTGCAATTCGTTCACTCAATCCACGACTGTTCGCGGGACGCTGCTGTGCGCAATCGGCTACCGCGTTTCTCCCACAAAATAGATAGTTAATCCACTTCCCAGTACAATTCTGTGAATCAGCAACGTGATAAGGCGCTGTATCAAATGCGAGGATTATTATCCTTTACCGTGAAGTGGACTGACTGTGCATGTTGAAGGCAAACGCAGGGTCGTTCCCCCAAACAGCAATGAAGTGAGCCACTTGTTTTATTTGGGTGATTTGTGGGCCAGGCCATTGGGGAGACACTCGATTTAACGTCTCATCCACAAAGTCAATTCACTTCACAATATGTTCTATTTGCGACGTCTCAAAGTTGTGATAAGATGCTTTATCATTATTATTGTTATTATTATTATTATTACTATCATTATCCAAAGCACGGCATCTCTGACAATAAAACACAACTCCAGCACTGTATTGGAGTGTCAACCTAGACTATGAATTCGATGTCCTGACATGGGGCTTTAACCCACGAACCTTCTGCCTAAGAGGCGAGAGCGTTATCAACTGAGCCAGGCTGACACTTAAACGAAACCAGGCTGTCACGTTAAGTATCACTACAGAAAAGGACCCCAAATACTGCGTCTCTAACTCAGCCTCTCTGGGACCATCATTTACTATAAAACTCTACGCTGCTACGTCTAGCAGCCTTCTTACGAGGATAATTTACTTGCCTTGGTGACCTGATTTGTAACTCAAAGTGATCGTCTGTCAAAGCCTGAAGACATTTCGTTCCATAAATGCAGTCCGATCTTTCTAAAACGTCAGCCTGGCTCAGTCGGTAGCACTCTATTCTATAGGTTAGAAGGTTGTGAGTTCAAGCCAGATACTGATAATAATAATAATAATAATAATCCTTGCATTTGATATAGGATACCCAGATACCTAGATACCCGGGCTGATGCTCCAGTGCAGAAATGGCGTGGGGGCAACGCTTGATTGTCATCAGTGCAGTCCTGCGGATGAGATGTTTAATATAACATAATAATAATATAATAATCCTTGCATTTGATATAGCGCTTTTCACGTCTTCTCGACGTCTCAAAGCGCTTCACAGAATAGACTGTAAAGTGAATCGACCGTATATTTTGTGGGCGAAACGCGGCAGCCAATTGCGCACAGCGGCGTCCCCCGCAAACTGCCGTGGGTTGAAAATGACCAATTTATTATTTTTTTCTGTTTTGGAGGGATTATTATTAGGCTCTGTGTGGGTGGAGTAAGGAAACTTGCCCAAGGTTTCGCCCTCTGCCTGGAATTGAACCCAGGTCTCTCGCTTGCAAAGCGAGTGCTCTAACCACTGAGCTACAGGACTCCGAAACCAGTTTATCCTGGTGTCCTGGCTGGCAATCCTACAGATTGATTACATCATTCATCTCAAGAATGCTTTTGGCATTTGCCAAAAGCAAACAGTCACTACACTACAGTCAGTAATAATATAATGATACTAATAATCCTCGCATTGGATATAACGCCTTACCACGTCTTCGAAACACAGAATATACCGTGAAGTGAATTGACTGTACATTTTTGTGGGTGAAAAGCGCACAGCAGCGTCCCCACAAACGGTCGTGGATTGAGTGACCGATTTATTATTATTGCTATATTTTATAAGGAATTTTTTAAGGAATTTTTTTTTAAGGAGACTGCCCAACATTTCGCCCCACCCGGGAATCGAACCCAAGTCTCTCGCTTGCGAGGCGAGCGCTCTAACCACCGAGCTACAGGACTCCACAGCGTATTTGACTGAAGCCGCTTTGAAGTTCCCCCATTAGTCGACCATCAGAGGATCTGCTGTTGCCTAGAGGTAAACTGATCACAGGAGGTGGAAATCGGTTAGTCAGTTAATTAACTTTCTAATGCCATAAATCTCTGCAGTATTAGCAAAAAGCCGATCCCACAATCGCTTTTCAATTAAAAGCTAAACCCTAATTAAAATTGATTTTCTCCACTTTGGTCTTTCTCTCAGCTGCTTGTATCTAATAAGCTGGAAGAGGTTAGAGCCTTTTTGGTGGTCCTCTACACAGCCTTCCCTTTAAGGCGGGTCGAACGAACATCACAGAGAATCTTACAGCCACAAAACAAACCCCAAAAAAATTTTTTAAATAATAATCTGTTCACTCAATCCACGCAGTCATCACATCCGCTCTGCCCCCGTCCTCCGGAACTCCAGCACACTACGGTTGTGGGTTCAAGCCCCACGTCGGCTGCACAATCCCAATTGCAGGGCTCTGCAGTGCGCTCTCTTGCAGATGAGACATTAAACCGAGTTCCTGTCTGCCTGCTCAGGGTGGATGTTTTAGTTCCCGAGAGGCTGTTTGAAAAGAGAGGAGAGTTCCTCCCAGGCCAATGATTCCTCCAATAAAACCGAGCGTTCAACTTCATGCGCAAATTAGCTGTTGTATATCCTGTGAAGTGCTTTGAGGCGTCCTCCTGACATGATAATAATCTTTGCATTCGATACAGTGCCTTATCACGTCTTCGAGACGTCTCAAAGCGCTTCGCAGAATATGCCGTGGAGTGAATTGACTGTATATTTTGGGGGGTGAAAATACTTTTGCAGCAGCCAATTGCGCACAGCAGCATCCCACAAACTACACCAACAACTTACATTTGGGAGAATAACTTCAAGTCGGGAGAACATCCCAAGGCGATGGACAGTCAGGGATCTGCACCCGAGCTGATGGTTGGAATCAGGAAGGGTGGAGGGCAGGGAGGGTAGGGGTGGGAGGGTGACTGAAGGTGCGGTCGAAGAAGAGGGTCCTGAGATGGATCTTGAAGGAGGCAAGGGAGGGGGCGAGGCGGAGAGACTGTGAGATGGAGTTCCAGAGGATGGGCGCAGAGCGGATGTGATGAATGCGTGGATTGAGTGAACAAATTATTATTTTTTTTGAAGGGTTTATTACCCCCGGAGAAGAGATCCACCAATCGATATATATATATAAAACGGTGCCATATCAAATACAAGAAGTTATTATTATTCATTAAGGCAAAGCAGCCTGACAGGCTGGGACTGGGTGGAATTTGAGGGCTACAGACACTTGAAGAAAGCTGTTTTTACTGGAAACCCTCAGTGTTTAAAAGAGACAGGGGCGAGGGCGGGGGGAATTGAAACCTCAGGCAAGTTTCCTTACCCCACACACACGTCTCTATTTACCTTACAGTAAATAGGAACCCGCTCGTTAGTCGATTGGCGGATCGCTTTCCTGGGGATAATAATCCCTTCAAAATAAAACAGTGGTAATGGTAATTTGGTCACTCAATCCACGGCTGTTTGTGGGACACCGCTGTGTGCAATCGGCTGCCGCGTTTCGCCCAGAAAATACACAGTCAATTCACTTGACAGTATATTCTGTGAAGCGCTTTGAGAGGTCTCGAAGACGTGATGAGGCGCTGCATCAAATGCGAGGATTATTGTTACTATTACTATTATTATTGTTGAACCAGACTTCATTTTTTTATCTCACAACCAGCAATTTGCTGATGATCTCCCCCAAGGCTTAGAGATGGAGCATGTATTATCTGGGTCAGTGTGCTGTAGTCAATGTAGTCAGTACGTACAGAGCCTCTTATCAACTCACCACAGTCCTGGCAGTCAGTGGATTATGTTTTTCGAATCCCACGCAAACAGGGGCAATCCCTGGGAAGGAGCGAAGTTGATTTAAATAAAAAGGTGTTTTATTTGCTTGGGAGATATCCTGCAAGCGAAATCCACGAGCAATGGTCTTTTGGAAAGGAATTGGACAGATACTTGAAAAAGCCAAATGTAAAATTTTGCGTTGGAGGTGGGTGGGTGGATGGGTGATTGGTGTGTGTGTGTGTGTGCGCGCTTGTGTGTTGTGTGGAAGTGTGTGTGTGTGTGTGTGTGTAATTGTGTGTGTGTTGTGTGGAAGTGTGTGTGGGCGTGATTGTGTGTGTGTGTTGTGTGGAAGTGTGTGTGGGCGTGTGTGTGTGATTGTGTGTGTTGTGTGGAAGTGTGTGTGGGTGTGTGGGTGTGATTGTGTGTGTTGTGTGGAAGTGTGTGTGTGGGTGTGTGTGTGTTGTGTGGAAGTGTGTGTGGGTGTGTGGGTGTGTGTGTGTGTGGGTGGATGCACAGGGAGGAAAGGCAACGGTGTGGGATTGAGCGGATCAGCTCTTTCAGAGATCCAACTCAGACACAAAGAACCCGATTAGCCTCTTTCTATGCTGTAAATTTCAATGATTTTAACCTCAAGTAACAACAGCAGCAAAAATCGGTGTTTAACATAGCAACCTTTCGCCTCAGAAGACCTGTGGCGTAGTGGTTAGCGGGCTCGCCTGGATTTGATTCCGATTGGATTTGATTCCGGGGCCGGACGAAACCTAAGGCAAGTATCCTTACTCCCTCTATTCCTCTATTCACCTAAGAGTAAGTAGGAACACGGTTGTTAGTCGATTGGCGGATCGCTTCTCCGGGGGTAATAAACTCCCCCCAAAAAATTTTGTCGCTCAAACCACGACTGTTTGTGGGGACACCGCTGTGCGCAATTGGCTGCCGCGTTTCGCCCACAAAATGCACTTCACAATATATCCCGTCAAGCGCTTTGGGAGACGTCTCGAAGACCTGACAAGGCGCTGTATCTAAGTGCAAGGATTATTAGTTATGTTCCTAGAAACGAAACGCGAGTGGGGCGGGGGGGTGGGGGTGGGGGGGCGGGAGTGTGGGGGCGGTAACAGGGCTTTGTGAACACCCGGTAGATGGAAAATCGGGCGGATTTCCATTTACGAGCGGCTTTTTACTTCACTTTCCCGTCCGGAATGAGATTTTTCAAGCCCTGGTGCGCCGTCGAGAGAAGACTGAGTGTTCGCGGCACTCGGGGCCATGACATCATGCGCTATATATAAAACGCTGGTTACAGAGAAACTCTTCGCCAATCGAGCAGAAAGGTAATTGACTTCCTGCAGAAACAGCACACTGTGAGACACTGTCCTTAATCTTCCTGGGTCTGCATGCCTCGCGCTGTTATTTCCCCCACCGCCCCCCCCCCCCCCTCGCTCCCATGAACTCTCATCACCCATCATCTATCGATGGGGCTGGTTATTGATCGGAACTGCGGGATAAACTACAGAAACCTTCTAATCATTTTAAAGCCAGTCCTTCCAATACACTAATTCACCTCAAAAGGCCAACGGTGGCGTTCTCAAACTTGGCTCTCTGGCTGTATAGATCTGTCAGTTCCAATCCACCAGGGCAGTTCGATAACGACGGCTACTCACATGAGAGTGGGAGAGACCTGGGGGGGGGGGGGGGGCGGGTGAGGAGTGGGGGGGGTGGGAAGGCTTTGATAATCCACCCCCACACAGATACACGCACAGACCCCCGTAAACACGAGCCAGGCTTTCTTTACCGTTTAGGTTTTCTAAAGACAATAACCATTAGGAGAGGAATAATAAGCCTTGTCGTTTGACACGGCTCCTTTTTCAAACCGAAACGCACAGTCAATCCACTGGACGAGACATTCTGCGAAGCGCTTCCAGGCGTCGCGACGACGTGATAAGGCTCTAGATCGAATGGAAGGATTATTATTGCTATTATTATCGTTATTATTATTATTATTACACCGTGAAGCGCAGTGACTGCATATTTCGCAGACGAATGCACCAGGCAATTTGCGCACAGCAACACTACCACAAATAGCCGTCAAGTGAAAACGTGGGGTGGGGAGAGTGGGGGTGGTGGGGGTTGGGAGTGGGGGGGGAGAATGTTGGGCAGGATAGAATCTCAGAAATTCCAGCGCAGGGGTAGACTATTTTGTCCCATCTGTGTTAACTGACATTCCCCGCACCCCACCCACCCACCCACCACCACTCCCCAATGGGGCTATGGGGTATAAATAATTAACGACAGCGTATACATCTCGAGGCATGTTTCAAAGGACTGCCATCGGTGGAGCCCCGTAGCTTAGCGGTCAGAGCACTTGCCTAAACGAAATGTAGTCGCCCAACCCACGGCTGTTTGCGGGGACGCTGCTGTGCGCAATTGGCTGCCGCGTTTCGCCCACAAAACATACAGCCAATGCACTTTACAGCGTGTTCTGCGAAGCGCTTTGAGACGTCTCGAAGACGCGATAAGGCGCTGTAGCAAATGCAAGGATTATTATTATTATTGTGACTTGTTGCAAAGGATTCTGTGTTCTAATCACCCTCTGCATGTAAAGGAATTTCTTCTCGCCTCGCCTCCCCTTGGTCCTTTAAATGGAGCCCTGGTAGCATAGTGGTTGGGGTTCGATTCCCGGGCCGGGCAAAACCTTAGAGAAATTTCCTTACTCCACACACACGCCTCTGTTTCCGCAGCAGTAAGTAGGAACAGGATTGTTAGTCGATTGGCGGATCGCTTTTCCGGGGGTAATAATTTCTCCAAATACAGTAAATGTTTGGTGACTCAACCCACGACTGTTTGTGGGGAACGCTGCTGTGCGCAATTAGCCGTCCCGTTTCGCCCACAAAATATACAGTCGATTCAATTTACGGTATATTCTGTGAAGCGCTTTGAGAACGTCTCGAAGACGTGATAAGTCGTTGTATGAAATGCAAGGGTTGTTATTATAACAATTCCAACTGCCCCCCCCTCCCCCCCTCACTGCCACCTCCACCCGGATGAAAGTTCACTTACTATTCGCTTCACACCTATTTGTGGGACATGAATCACTTTCCGGGGGGTAATAATCTCTCCTTTAAGGCCCATTTCAGGATCTTCTTCTTCGACCGGGCCTTTGGTCAACCTCCCACCACCATCATCTCTCTGCCCTTCACCACTCTTGGTCCCTTGTAAAACCCTTGACTACCCAGTGCCTTGGAACGTCCTCCCGAGGTGAAAGGTGCCATATAAATGCAACCTGGTGGTGTTTGTTGTTGTTGTTGTTGTGTTAATGCCCTGTAGCAAATGCACGAATTATTGTGGTTATTTATCTTCTCGAGACCTTTGACCTTTTAAAGACGTCTATCGGGTCAGAGCCCCTCTTGACCTCCTCTGTTGCATTGAAAACAGTCAATAGTCCTTTCGACCCTATCCTCACAGGACTGCGTTCCTGCCATCTACAGCAACGACAACTTGCATTTACACAGTGCACCCCCCCCCCCAACTCCCCCCTCAGGCAGGGTAGGGTCCCAGAGCACTTGACAGTGGCGGAGCACGACGCAGAGCCAGGGAGGAGGTGACCGTCATCGCGGGTAAAGAGGAAGGTCTTCAGGCGCGACCTGAAGATGGAGAAGGGGGCGAGGCGGAGGGCTAGAGAGGGAGAGTGTTCCAGAGTTTCGGGGCGTAGCGGATGAAAGCGCGACCGCCGATGGTGGAACAGAGGGCGCGAGGGACAAGCAGGAAGCCGGAGCCTGTCGAGCAGAGACAGCGGGTCGCGGGGGGGGGGGTTGGGAGGGGGTAAGCAGGCCCGAGAGGTAGGGAGGGCACGGGGAGATCCGAAGACGAGTGAGAGGATCTTGAAATCGATCTGTTCTGCGATTCGGGAGCCAGTGGAGCCAGACCGGAGCATCAAGCGCGTGAACCCCGTGTGCTCCGAGCAGACGGAGGGACTGACAGCAGACCTGGGCCCTCTGGTGGCCTTCCTGCGACTTCATCTCTTCAGGAGAAACGTACATGAACTTGTTTGTGGGCATCACATCCGACTCTGTACGGGGAGGCCACAAAGTCCTGTTAAACCCGTGTGTGTACATATGTTTTCCGCCCCAACCGCCCCCCACCCACCACACCCCCCCCCACCGCACCACCCTCCGGACACTGACTGAACAACTGAAACACGTGGAAGAATGATGCTGATTGCATTTAAACGTACTTAATCGTTTGAGTGTTAACAGTTCGAGTGTTTAATTGTATTTAGACGTCCAGAGGTTCGGTGCGTGTGTGTCTGTGTGTGTGTGTGTGTGTGTACGTGTGTGTGAGAGCGCGTGTGAGAGAGCGCGTGTGTGTGTGAGAGAGCGCGTGTGTGAGAGCGCGCGCGTGTGCGCGCGTGTGAGTGTACGTGTGTGTGTGAGAGCACGGGTGTGTACGTGTGTGTGAGAGCGCATGTGAGAAAGCGCACGTGTGTGTGAGAGCGCGTATGTGTGCGCATGTGTCTGTGAGCGTGCGCGCGCGCGTGTGTACGTGTGTGAGAGCGCGCGTGTGTGTGTGAGAGCGCGGGTGTGTACGTGTGTGTGAGAGCGCATGTGAGAGAGCGCGCATGTGTGCACGTGTGTGTGTGCGTGTGTGTGCGCGCGTGCGCGCGCGTGTGTGAGAGCCCGTGTGAGCGCCATCATTTTCACGGCAGACGATGATCCGTTTGGGGCCACATCTGCTGTGACGCGGTATGGAGAGAGGAGGAAGTAAGTAAGTTACCGGTGTCCAGACACCACTACGAGCGACTCAACTGCAGCGGCAAATAAAAATAAAAATTCATTGCAATAATAACCCTTTGATTTAGCGTTTGATTCGGCGTTTGATGTACTGTCACGTGAATCGTAGACTCGGAGGATTATACAGCGCAGAAGGAGGCCATTCGGCCCATCGTGTCCGTGAAAAAGAGCTGTTCCAAATCAATTCCACTCCCCCCCCCACCCAACCCCACCCCGTTCTCTCCCCATAGCCCTGCAAACCCGTCCTCCCCAATTGACTGTACATTTTGTGGGCGAAAACAAATATATTTGTAAAATAGATATTAAAAAAATGACATACACACAAAACACACACATATATATATATATATTTGTAAAGTATGTACAAAAAATATAAATACATGTATATATACAGAAAACATATACGTTTGTAAAGTATACATAAAAAAACATAAATATGTGTATATATACACAAAAGATATGTATTTGGAATGTATACAGAAAATAAATATATAAATATCCACAAAACATATTTGTAAAGTATATATATATACACAAAACACATATTTTGAATGTACATATAAAATATAAGTATGTGTATATATAGATATATACATGTGTATATATAGATATATACACAAAACATGTGTACTTAAAATGTATACATAAAATAAATATATGTATATACATATATTTTGTGTACGTATATACACCCAAACATATATATTTGTAAAGTATATATTAAAAAATATAAATAGATATACACAAAACATAATTGGAAAGTATGTATAAAAAATATAAATATCTGTGCATATAGACAGATAGATATACACAAAATATATGTGTTTGGAATGTACATATAAAAAATAAATATATGTATATATAACAAAACATACATTTTGAATGTATATATAATACAAGTATAAGTATGTATAGATATACACATGTGTATACACACAAAACATATATTTTGAATGTATATAATACAAGTATAAGTATGTATAGATATACACATGTGTATACACACAAACATAGTTGTAAAGTATATATAAATATATATATACACAAAACATACATTTTGAATGTATATATAATACAAGTATATGTATGTATAGATATACACATGTGTATACACACAAAACATAGTTGTAAAGTATATATAAATATATATATACACAAAACACATGTACTTGGAATGTATAAAATATAAATATACATATTTACACAAAACATACATTTGTAAAGTATATATTTAAAAAGTACATACACACAAACGTATATATTTGTAAAGTAATATACAAGAAATAAATATATGTACAAATACACCAAACATATATAATTTGGATCGATAGTATATATAAATATATATATATATATGTATATAGAGATACGTGATCACAAAACATATATGTTTGGGAAGTATATATAAAATATAAATATTTATAAGTGTGTGTATATATAGATGTATATATATATGTGTGTTTATACCCACACCCCGTGTGTTGGGAGAGTGATGGCGATGGTGTTGTTGATGTGGAGGAATCTCTTGGGTTTGTTTTGATGCAAATGTGTGGCTTTTCCTCCAATGTCAAAGATACGTCACTGGTACCTGGAAATCCCTCCCCTCCTCCTCCATCCCTCCCCTCCCTCCTCCTCCTCCATCCCTCCCCTTCCCTCTCCTCCTCCATCCCTCCCCTTCCCTCTCCTCCTCCATCCCTCCCCTCCTCCCCCTCCATCCCTCCCCTCCCTCCTCCTCCATCCCTCCCCTCCTCCTCCATCCCTCCCCTCCTCCTCCTCCATCCCTCCCCCTCCTCCTCCTCCATCCCTCCCCTCCTCCTCCATCCCTCCCCTCCTCCTCCATCCCTCAGCTCCTCCTCCATCCCTCCACTCCCTGCCTCCCCTCCTCCATCCCTCCCCTCCTCCTCCATCACTCCCCTTCCCCTCCTCCATCCCTCCCCTCCTCTCCCTCCATCACTCCCCTCCTCCCCCTCCATCCCCTCCCCTCCTCCCCTCCATCCCTCCCCTCCTCCTCCTCCATCCCTCCCCTCCTCCTCCTCCATCCCTCCCTCCTCCTCCATCCCTCTCTCCCCCCTCCTCCTCCATCTCTCCCCTCCCTCCTCCATCTCTCCCCTCCCTCCTCCATCCCTCCCCTCCTCCTCCTCCTCCCTCCCTCTCTCCTCCCTCCATCTCTCCCTCCCCCTCCATCCCTCCCTCCATCCCTCCCCTCCTCCTCCCTCCCCTCCTCCTCCTCCATCCTTCCCCTCCTCCATCCATCTCTCCTCCTCCTCCATCCCTCCCCTCCCCCCCATCCCTCCCTCCTCCTCCTCCATCCCTCCCCTCCTCCTCCATCCCTCCCCTCCCACCTCCTCCTCCATCCCTCCTCCCCTCCTCCTCTCCCCTCCATCCTTCCCCTCCTCCACCCCTTCTCTCCCCTCCTCCTCCATCCCCCCTCCTCCATCTCTCCTCCATCCTCCTCCTCCCATCCTCCTCCTCCCTCCCCTCCTCCTCCATCCCTCTCCTCCCTCCTCCTCCCCTCCTCCATCTCCTCTCCTCCTCCCTCCCTCCCCCTCCTCCCTCCATCCCTCCCCTCCTTATTTACGTCCGCCTGACCGGGCAGACGATTTGCCGTGGCTGAGGCGGCGTAAAATGTCTTTTTTTCTTTTTAAAAAAAAACCCCCACAGCCTCTGCACTCAGAACAATCTTCGTAAAAATGTTTTAAGGTCTGCGGTTTAAAAACTTCACGTATAACAATAGTAATAGTAATCCTTGCGTTTGATATGGAGCCTCATCACGTCGTCGTCGCGACGTCTCAGAGCACCGCGCAGGATCTAGAGCGAAGCGGACCAACTAACTGTGTCGTTTTAATAGAAAACGCTTCGAGACCTTGTTCCGCCCCCACAAAAACACACAGTCGGTTGATCCACTTTTACAGCGTAGGGCTGCGAAGCGCCTTGAGGGGCGTCTCGATGGCGCGATCAGGCGCTGCATCAAATGGAAGGTTCCTTAAGCCTTCCCCCCCACCCGCCCCCCACCCCGGGGTAAGACATCAGCCGCACCGGACGGAAGAGAAACTTCGAAGCAAAGTTCACGTGGGAGTGGGGTGTGGGGGGTGGGTGTGGGGGAAGGAAAGAGTGGAATGGGCTTTGCTTTCACGGACTTTTGTAACTCTGCCCTCACCCATCCGCCCGCATACACATATATATATTTATATTTTTATAAGAAACAAAGCTATGCTGGTTTTATAGAGCAGAATTCTCTCGAGCGGAGTGCATGCGCACACACACACGCACACACACAGATGCGCGCACACACACACGTGCACGCACACAGCCACACGCGCGCACAGCCACACGGGCGCACAGACACACGGGCGCACAGACACACGGGCGCACAGCCACACGGGCGCACAGACACACGCGCGCACAGACACACGCGCGCACAGACACACGGGCGCACAGACACACGCGGACACAGACGCACACAGACACACGCGCACACAGACACGCGCACACACACACACACATGCACACACATGCACACAGACACACACACAGACACACCCCTTCCCCCAAATAAAGGCAGTTTGAAAACCCTTTGTTCAGTTCCACTCCACGTTCAGTCGAGAAAGAATTGTCGTCACACACATATAAACAGGAGTGGGATGGTGGGGGTGGGGTGGGGTGGGGGTGGGGGGGGGGGGCGAAGGTTAAAAAAAAACCTGGGGGGATTGCGGTAACAGCGAAAGCCCTCTCCTCTCATCAGGTTTCTTTTTACAACATCAGTTTTAACGACAGTGGTAAACAATAAACTTTTCACAAACCCGCGTCGGAACAAATCTGCCTCCCCCACCCCCACCCCACAGCCCCCCCTCCCCCACCCACACACCCACACCCCCACCCACACCCCCACCCCACCCACACCCCCTCTCCCCATACACACACACACAGTATAGTTATATCCTCGCGCAGGCAGCGAGCAAGTTCATTTTGTTTAAAGCGTTGTTATGTATAATATATATATTAGTAGTGTATATAAATAACACACACATATATATATATACACACACACACACACTGTATGGTGTAAACAATTTGGATTCAGAGAGGAAAAAATAGGCACTTTATAACCGGTCAGAAAATCAACAGGTTTTAAAACGTTTGCGACACAATGCGACACACTGCGCGAGTTTCGCCAAACTTTTTTTTGGAAGCGGGGGTGGGATGGGGGGCGGTGGGGGGTTGGGGGGGCGGAGTGGGGGGTGGTGGTGGGGAAATAAGGAAAGGAAAGAGAAAGAGAGAGAGAGAGAGAGAAAGAGCGCGGTTCAGATCGGATTTCGTTTCGGGTTAACGGGTCAAATTTGTATAAATTAGTGTATAAGTCAGTGGCGGGTGGGGGGGTGGGGGGGGGGAACGGGAAATTGAGTGACGTTGGGAAACCTTACACAAGTTGGTTTATTTCTGTCATCATTTATATATATATATGTGTACACACACACACAGTGTGTATACGTAACAAATGGTACGACCGAACGGGGCCTTTGCTTTTTGTACATCTCAAGACTTGTTGTTGAGAGTTATTATGGAGGAGGAGGAGGAGGAGGAAGATTTTTTTTACACACACACTCACTCACTCACTCACACACTCACTCACACTCTCACTCACTCACTCACTCACTCACTCACTCACTCACTCACTCACTCACACACAAACACACTCACTCACACACACACTCATACTCACTCACACTCACTCACACTCACTCACAGACACACTCACAGACACACTCACTCACTCACATACACTCACTCACACACACACACTCATACTCACACACTCACTCACTCACATACTCTCACTCTCACTCACTCACACACATTCACACTCTCACTCACTCACACACATTCACACTCTCACTCACTCACTCTCACTCACACTTACTCACACACACACTTACTCACACACACTTACTCACACACACACTCTCACTCACTCACACTCTCACTCACTCACACTCTCACTCACACTTACTCACAGAGGCAGATTATTCACTCTAAAGCTCATTCAGAGCTCACAGCCCCCCCCCACTAGACATTTCCGATTAACTTCGTTGCCCCCCCCTCCCCACCCCCGCCCCCACCGCCCCCCAAAAAACGCACAGTCGATCCACTTTACAGCACGTTCTGTGAAGCGCGTTGGCTCGTCGCGATAAGGCTCTGGATCAGCTGCAAAGGATTATTATTATTATTACAAGAATAGCCACAGTTTAAGGGTTAAGAAAGGAGATCGCGAGGCTCTGGTGTGGGTCCAATGCCCCTTTTTCCTCCCTAATACATCGACTTCTCCAGAGCACAAGAAGATGTATTCCAACCCCACTTTCTGGGGGTGGTGGGGGGAGAGAGAGGGAGGATGGGTGGGGGGAGGGAGGGAGGAAGGAAGGGGTTACTTCAGTCCCCTCTTTCCCCCCCTTCCAAGAAAAATAACTCCTCGTTGATTCATTCATTAATTACTCGCTCCTATCTTCCCAATTAAAAGAAACGCGGCCGACGAATAAATTCGCAGACAAAAATCTGCCGTCGAGTCGCTCGGTGGTGTATCCGGCGAAAGGCTTCGGCGACGCCGTCTCTCGACGGCGTAATAAGAAGCTGTAATCCGATGCGAGGATTAGGATTATGATTATTATTATTATTATGATATAAGCAGACACGGCCTTACCTGCCTCTCAGGGGGTAAGTGGCAGATCCAACGCGTAGCAGAAAGGGACACAAATACTGTGGTCACAGTGTAGCAGAAATGGACACACAACCGGTAACACTGTATCCGAACGGACACACAACCGGCAACAATGTATCTGAACAGACAGACAACCGGCAACAATGTATCTGAACAGACAGACAACCGCAACAATGTATCCGAACAGACAGACAACCGGCAACAATGTATCTGAACAGACAGACAACCGGCAACAATGTATCTGAACAGACAGACAACCGGCAACAATGTATCTGAACAGACAGACAACCGCAACAATGTATCAGAACACACTCGCAAACTGCAACACTGTATCCGAAGGGGAAAAAGCCCCACAGACAACCGGCAACAATGTATCCGAACAGACTCACAAATGGCAATGCTGTATCCGAACAGAGACTCACAACCGGCGACACTGTCGCAGTAATGGGACCCAGACTTTGTCCCGATTGGGAGCCGATGTACCGGACCCCGTGACCCGGTGCAGCCGCGAACCGGACTCACCGCCGGACTCGACCACGGAGAGAGGAGGAGGGGTGTGAAGCGCGTACCTCCCTCCACCCCTCACACACCCGTCCGCGCCCACCAAACGCAACGATCCGTGTTAATGTCCGACTGCTCCCTGACCTCGAACAGGTGAAGTACAGGGTGGGGGGGGGGCTCTCCCAGACTGACCTCCCCCCCCACCCCCCCCAACACTGACTTGGTTGCTCCCACTCACCCCCCCAGTTGCGTCATTTTCCAAGTCAGTGGGACATACCATTATATTGAGTCCGGATAGGGGTGTTTGTGTGTAGTTGGGGGGAGGGGTGAGGGGGCGATGTGTCTTCTAAGATAAATCTGTGGATGATAG